>NC_077241.1:41967745-42645245 GCF_947179165.1 Solanum dulcamara
AATGTACTAAGTATGTAAGGATGCATGAACATTTAGAAAACATTATAACATTTATGTAATATGGAACATAATGTAATGCATGCATAATAAATCATATAGATATCCTTTACAACATTTATTTTGTGGGAAAATAACCATAACCGACATTTAAGACCATGCGAGCTATTACATGGAATCCAACATAACCCCCTACGTTGGCCGGAGAGACTACTTACCAGGTAGAACTCCATCAACTTCATTCATTTCTTTAACTTTAACTTTAAGGACTTTCATGGATCCATTAGCCTAAGCCTACAAGGGCTCCTATGTTGGCACATAGTTAATGAGACAAGGGGTTGCTACTAGGATTCCCTTACCGAATCCCACCTTAATGCCTCATTTGGTGCTAAGTCAATCCCACAGAATAGTTTAATACTTTAAAATACTCATAGTATATAACTTGAGAATTCAAACATCATATTCGGTAGAATAGCTCATTAAAATATTTGAAAATTCAAATATGCAAGAATTGTCCTTATTGCATAAAGAATCCATCATTCATATCATTTTACTATTCTTTATTTTCATAAGACTCTATTTTGATCATAGATATTGCTTTCACAAATATTCATTTGGAGTCAAGACTTTCAAGTCAAACTTTATTAAAAATATAGTAAAACTAAGTGGGTTCAAATCACTTCAACTTACAAATATGTATAAAAATAAATATACATAAATACTTTGAAATCCATTAATTAAAAATCATGCTTTAAACAACCCACCATAAATTTGAAGAACCTTTAAATAGATAAATAGAGGAATTACTTGCAAACCATCAATTCATACATATGAAATTATGTCGCATCAAAATAGCCCAATAATTATTAGTTTAACCATGATTCATACTATTAAGTAAAAATAAGAATTATCATAAGAAAATATTACTTGAAATCAAGAGACTTAATTGAAAGAGTTTTTGGACTACATGGGTGAAAGAACCCATGGATAAACACCCACATAACTTAGAGTAGAGCTTAAAGAAAATAAATATAATTTATCATAGAATAAAAATAATTTAGAAATGAGAGTGGAAGGAATACTCTCATTGAAGCCTTACATACCTGGAATTCGAAGCTTTAGTTGGAACCGAAAGATTTAATGAACACTCTTAAATCCTAGCTTTTTTCTTCGCCGGAATATTTTGTGTACTACCCGGAGTATATGAATCACCGGAATAGTATTTCTTCTACTAAGAACTAAAACTATATTTGAGAATATGTAAAGAAGTGTATAGAGAGAAGATTTGCTTGAGAAAATTTGATGAATAAAATGAGGAAATAAGGTGGATATTTATAGGTGGGAAAGAGGGACCTAACAATAAATAAAATAATTATAAAGAAAAATTTGAAAATTTAGTGAAAAATTATGATGTCATGGATGATGTTAATTGGAGGATAATTTATGTCATGAGTGATGTCGAATGTATCTAGATCTTTCCATGGTAGGTGAAATGAGTTATCTTTGACAAAATACTCCTTTTCGGAGCTATGTTGGAATAAGATAAATTCATTATTAGGATTTGGTGTCTACATAAGAATTGTAGATATAGAAGTCTAGTTTCCTATCGTTCAAGAATAAACTAATTTGGAGCATCCTACAGTGAGATATGAATTTTCTTCTACAAACACTCCATTTCATCATAGCACACTGTCTTACAATAATTAATTTATTTAACCTACTTAACCTTTGAAACTTAAATTATGGTCTTCACCAAAGTTATAGGTAATTATCTTGTGGTTACTCCGAAATTTGAATCACCTAATTTGGACAATCTTATAAAAAGGTATGACCAAAATACAGAGGTTGTATCATTTTTAGGTGAGAAACTAAACATCGTATACAACATTTTTAGGGGATGTTACAGCCTAGCTAGTGGATCTACATATAGCACAATGCATGAACCGCTTAGTGGGATAGAGTCTACCTTGACAAGTAGATTCCCCTTTTTTCCATTGTATGGGGAGACATCGAGATTCCATGTTATAGCTAGCATAATCTTATTGTGGATTATGATTCTATCCCACATATGTATATGCTCTTTATGATCTTTATGTTTTGAACCATGTCTTTCAAATGTTTTAATCATTATGATTTTGTTATGACTGTACTTATTCTCCCTTATCATGTACATTGATTGATTATTGCATCTTATTATTTATGTTTCATGTCATGCCTACATACTCAGTACATTCAAACATACTAACACATATTGTTGGCTACATTATCTTATAATGTAGGGATTGATGATCACACTCCTATCACACATGGCTAGTAGAGTCTTTGTCCGACGAACTATTTTGGGTGAGTCCTCATCTGTCGAAGACTATTTATTAGTTGGTTGTTTCTTTTAAAGACTTGTTATGTTTTGTTTTGAAGGTGACCTAGGGACATGTGTTTTCCCCCTCCCGTCTTATGTTGTAAAGGCATTGTTGGACCTATATTGTGTAATCTATGTAGTCAAAGTTTACTTTTCTTTCTTTGATCATGTTTTATACTCTTCTTATATTATTTCCGCACTTATTTTATGTTATGCATGCTTATGATATGTCAAGCAGCTTGGTTGGATCCCTTCAACATTTCGATTGCCATGTTACGACTAGGCCCTAGGTCAAGTCATGACAAACTTTATATCAGATCACAAGATTTAAGATATCCTAGGGAGTCCAATATGCCATGTCAAGTAGTGTCTTATTCATGGTTGTGAAGGGCGCCACATCTATGAATAGGAGGCTATAAGACGTTTTAGGAAATTTTCATTTCTTTTATGATCTATGTCGTGCTATTGAGTACACTCTAAGACTTTTTTTCCCTAACCATTGTCCTTTGCAAAGGGGGATCAATGCTAACGATGACCAAGTTCCTCTAGTTCTTCAAGACAATGGTCCCTTACTCGATCAAGTGACTAATGAGGAGTTTTGAACCACTATCACTATGCTAACTCATGTTGTGGCCAACCAAGGGGTTTCTGCTCCTTCTAATATTTCTACTCCAATTTTGAGGGTAAGAGATTTTGCAAGAATGAACCCTATCGAGTTCATGATTCAAAAGTTGATGAGGATCCTCAAAGTTCATTAGCGAGGTCTACAATATAGTGAGTATTATGGGTGACTTTGGAAGAAAAAGAAGAGTTGGCGGCTTACCAACTCAAAAGTGTTGCAAAGGTTTGGTATACTCAATAGAGGATTAAGAGGGTGGATGAAGGACCTATTAATTGGGAAGTCTTCAAACTTACTTTCCTTGATCTCTTTTTCCCTCTTGAGCTAAGGGAAGCCAAGGTATTGGAGTTCATCAATCTTCAACAAGGCAACATGGGTATGGGGGACTATGCCCTCAAGTTCACCAATCTCTCCAAGTATGCTCTATTATTGATTGCCGACCCCCGTGCCCGAGTAAGTCAATTCATATCGAGGGTATCCGACTTGGTTGCTAAGGAATGTCATACCGCTATGCTTGTAAAGAAATCGACATATCTCAGCTGATGACTTTTGCCAAATAAATTGAGGGAGGGAAACTTAAAGAGATGGGAATGAGAGATTTTAAGAAAGCTCAGTATGAATGTGGGTTCTCAAATTCTAGGTTTGGTGGTGATAGTGGTCATTCTCAATAAGGACAGGGTTTCAAAAAGAAGTTTGATAAAAATAGGGTGTCATACCCTAAGGTTCAAGAAGGAGGTGTAAGTGCTAGTAACCCTTCATTTCCCAAATGTGCGAAGAATCATGGAGGGAGATGTTTGATGAGGATGGGTACTTTCTATGGATGTGGCAAAATAGGCCATAGGAAATTCAAGTGACCTCATATTGACAACAAGGGTAGAGAAGGTCGTCCTTAAGGCGAAGTTGCTCAAGGAGGCCAAGTTCCACAAGGTGCCCAAGCTCAACCAAAGGGTGGTCAACGCAACAACAGGTTCTATGCTTTTCATAGCAGGCAAGAGGTAGAGGAGACTCCCGATGTTGTTATTGGTATGTTATGGGTCTTTCACTATGATATTTGTGACTTTCTTAATCCAGGAGAAAATTTGTCTTTTGTTACTCCTTATGTGGCTATGAGGTTTGATGTGTTACCCAAAGTATTGCTAGAATCTTTTTCTGTTTATACTCCCGTAGGTGAGTTAGTTATAGGAAAAAGTGTCTATGGAAATTGTCCAGTTCCAGTTTTCCATAAAGTCACTTCCGTTGATCTAGTTGAGCTTCATATGACCAATTTTGACATTATTCTTGGAATTGATTGGCTCCATACATGTTATGCCTCTATATATTTTAGAACTCGAGTAGTTAACTTTCAACTTCTAGATGAGCCTGTCCTAGAATGGAAAGATAATAATTCCGTGCTTAAGGGTCAATTCATCTCATGCCTTAAAGCTCAAAAAATGATTTCCTAAGGTCTCATCTACCATGTAGTTCGGGTTATATGTACTAACTCCGAGACTCCTACTCTTGAGTCAATTTCAGTTGTAAATAAATTTCCAAATTTTTTTCCCGAAGATCTCCCGAGTATTCCTTCTAAGATAAAAATAGACTTCGGTATTGATCTCCTACCCGATAGGCAACCTATCTCTGTTCCTTCTTATCAAATGGATCCGACAGAATTGACAGAGTTAAAGGATTAGTTAAAGGATATGCTAGATAAGGGTTTCATTAGACTGGGTATCTTTCCATTGGGTGCTTTGGTTATCTTTGTCAGAAAAAAGGATGGTTCATTTCGAATGTGTATAGATTACCGATAATTGAACAAAGTTATAATTAAGAATAAGTATCCCATTTCAAGGATTGATGATTTGTTCGATCAACTTCAAGGAGCAAGCTACTTTTCAAAGATTGATCTTCAATCGGGTTATCATCAACTCCGAGTGAGGGAATGTTACATTTCGAAGACGGCTATGGTCACTTTGAATTTTTGGTTATATCTTTTGGACTAACAAATACCCCCGCATCTTTTATAGATTTGATGAATAGGGTGTTCAAGCAATATTTGGATATATTTGTGATCGTCTTTATTGATGATATTTTAATCTATTCTCAAAGTGAGTAAGAGCATGCCGATTATTTAAGAATTTTGTTGCAAATTCTCAAGGATCGTCAGTTGTATGCAAAGTTTAGTAAATGTGATTTTTAGTTAAGGACAGTTGCATTCCTTGGTCACATTATTTTTGGAGAAGAAATTATGGTTGATCCAAAGAAGACTGAGGCAGCTAATAATTGGCCTAGATTGTTAAGTCCTTTTGATATTAGGAGTTTCTTGGACTTAGCCGGTTATTATAGACTGTTCGTGGAAGGTTTCTCTTCCATTGCACCACCTTTGATGACTTTGAATCAAAAATAGATGAAGTTTTAATGGTCTGAAGCATGTGCAAAAAGCTTCCAAGAGCTGAAGGATAGACTTACCTCCGCTCGGTGTTGACTTTACTGAAAGGTTCCAATGGATTTGTTATGTATTGTGATGCTTCATGAGTTGGTCTTCGTTGTGTGCTAATGCAAAATGGTAAAGTGATAGCTTATAATTCAGGGCAATTCAAGACACATAAGAAGAATTACCCGACCTATGACTTAGAGTTGGCAGTGGTGG
Source organism: Solanum dulcamara (assembly GCF_947179165.1). Lineage (NCBI taxonomy): Eukaryota > Viridiplantae > Streptophyta > Magnoliopsida > Solanales > Solanaceae > Solanum > Solanum dulcamara. The sequence goes on from NC_077241.1 coordinate 41,973,347, forward strand.
TATTTGTGTTGAAGTTGTGGAGATACTATATTTGTGGTGTACATGTGGATGTTTTCACCGATCATAAGAGTTTTTAATATGTGTTCACTCAAAAGGACTTGAATCTTCGACAAAGGAGATGGCCTGAACTATTAAAGGATTATGACATGAGTGTGCTATGCCATTTGGATAAGGCAAATGTGGTTGCCGACGCTATTAGTAGATTGTCCATGAGCTGTGTTTCCCATATTGATGATCAGAAGAAAGAGCTAGTTTAGGATGTACATAGATCATTAGAGAAAAGACCAAAATACCCTTAAAATTTCACTGAACGACCCTCTGGATGGAAGGTCACCACAGCCCATGAAAGTCACCATGAGTCGTGGTGATGGTCAAGAACCTGAAGAAGAACTAAGGCCTGAGGTGTTTATTTCTACGAGCCTCATCATGGATCGTGAAGAGCTCCACGGTCCGTAGAGTCCACCATGATCCGTAAAACCTTTCCCCAAATTCCCTAGATTCCACCACGGTGCCTTTCACGACCTCTGGTGATGTACATAGCCCATCAAGCATGCCCGTGAAATCTATCTTGTGCTAAAAAGCTGAGATTTTCTGGGAAACTTCCTTCAAACTTTATTTTTGGACTTTTCAACTTTTGGGATCTTGCAATATCTCCCTCTTTGGGATATTCGTCCTTGAATGAGACTCAATATAACATGAATAGTTTCAGAAAGAGATATAACATCCATATATGAATATACAACATAACAAAAATGCATAAAAATATAAAGTATTCCATCCCGAGATAAATTATGAATTTAAAAATTATTTCATGAACATGCATGCATATGAAAATATGAGAATGACTAAAAATGGAGTCAATCATGAAGGAATTTAATACCTCAACTAGGAATGGAAGAAAAGAGAAAAGAGATGAGGATATCATGACATTATATCAACTTCAGCCTCCCATGTAACATCTTCAACCTCTTGGTTCCTCAATAACACCTTAATGGAACCTATTTTCTTGATCCTCAACCTTCTTACTTACCGGTCTAGAATCATAATCTGAACCTCCTCATAGGATAGAATTTCTTTCATACCAATGTTTTCAGAAGGTACAAATGAAGCTAGGATAACCAAAAAACTTCCTCAATAAGAACATATGGAACACCGAATACATCGATGCTAAATCAGGAGGCAAATCCAACTCATATGCCACCTTGCCAATCTGATATGAGCCTACTTAGAGGGGACTTAGCTTCCCTTTCTTTCCAAAATGTATCATACCCTTCATGGGTGTAATTTTAAGGTAAACCCAATCATTGACCTCAAATGTAAGTAACCTTATCCTCATATCTGAATAGGACTTTGGTCGACTTTGTTCAGTCTTCAACCTTTCTATAATGAGTCTCACCTTATCCATGTACTCATGCACCAACCTTGCCCAATCAAGTCTACTTCCTCAATTTCAAACCAACCAATGAGAGATCTACACCTTTTACCATATAAGTCTTCAAATGGACCTATCTGAAAAAATGCTAGAATAGTAGCTATTATTGTAACCAAACTTGATCAATGACAAATGATCATCCCATTTATCCTTAAACTTAATGACACATGCTCTTATCATATCTTCCAAAGTCTAAATAGTACACTCGTCTTGACTATCCATCTGAGCATAAAAAGTTGTACTAAGCTTAACTTGAGTACTAAGAACCTTTTGAAAAGACCTCTAAAATTAAGATGTAAACTGAATCATCCATTTGAAATGATCAATAATGGAATACCATAAAACTTCAGCAACTCATGAATATAAAGTCTAGCATAATCCTCAGCTGAATAGGAAGTCTTAATGGGGAGAAAATGAGTCAACTTAGTCATTCGATCAATAATCACCCAAATCTAATCATGTTGCCTTTAGGTACGAGACAAACCTATAATGAATTCCATATTCAAGTGTTCCTACTTCCAAGTAGGAATCTCAATATCTTGAACTAAACCTCCAGTTTTTGATGCTCAACCTTCACTTGTTGATAATTAGGACACTTGGCCACAAACTCTGCAATATCCCTATTCATGTCATTCCACCAATATACTTCCCTCAAATCTCTATACATCTTTATGGAAATGAATAGAATACCGCAAATTATGAGCATAAAAAAATATCATTTCCCTTAAGCCATCAATATTAAGAATGCATAAACGGCCTTGATATCTGAGTACACTATTTTTCCCTTGGGAGAAAGCCTCAATGGCGTTTTTGGCAACCGCTTTCTTAAACTCAACCAAAGTTGGATCATTATCTTGCTTTGACTTAACATCTTCCATAAGAGATGATTCGAATCCATTTAGAACAATGACCCCACCATCTTATGAATCAACCAAACGAAGACCTAAATAGACTAGTTTATCAACATCACAAATTAACTCCTTTTTCCATCCTCTACATGGAAAACACTATTCATAGACAATATACTAAGAGCATCCTCAACTAAATTCTCTTTACCCATATGGTACAACACATTCATGTAACAATCCTTTAACAACTAAAGTCATCATCTTTGTCGAAGGTTCAAATCCTTTTGGTTGAGCACATATTAAAAACTCTTATGGTCGATGATACATGTAACACCCCAGAAGTTAGAAAGTTATAGAAAACTTTTAGTGCAGGTTCCTATGAGTCAACCTATGGATTGTAGAAAGTTCTACGAGCTATAAGTTGTCAATAGTAGATAGTATAGACATCTTGGGAAAATTTAAGTCTAAGATGGGTCATTTTGACACCCGTAGAAAAGGTGACGACCCGTAAGAAGGGTCCTGAAGGATGAAAATTCTACCAAGTGTGACCCCAATATTTGGGGGGGGCGTATGGATCGTAGGTGTCACGACCCAACCCCATAGGCCGCGACTGGGGTCCAGCCTGGACCCCCCATATGCGTATCTATCAGCTACACCTAAGTTGAACCGTGTGTGATGTGACACTATACCCAAAAGCCTCAATAGTTGAAAACTTTTTCATGTACATGTAGCCTCTTTCATTCGTATCATATTATGAAAGGGCACGCAAGCCGACGAGGCTGCCATAACATAAAAATATTTACAACCTATCGTATATGCACAGTCGAAACAAACTTATAAACAACCCACATATACATATGTCTACAGACCTCTAAGAATAGTAACAACAACATATGGCAGGACAGTGCCCCCGCCGTACCCCTGAGTACTCTCAATGTGCGCTGCATATATCGAATAAACTCCTATGGGTCATCTACAGGCCTCGACCCATAAAACTCTAGAGGGTTACAAGTCAAGAAGTCATGAATCCTCAAACTAGTATGTCTATCAACATTATCCGCTCCTAACCCACACCTTCGAGCCTGCCCTGCCATTATTCTGGTCAGCAACTATATGACATCTCTCATAGCCTTATCTTCCAAACTGGGCGGTGGGGCTGGAGGCTTAGGTACTGGAGATTCAAGACCTGCAATTGCTGCTGTTCTAGGCTCCTCTGAAGGTGGCGGCGTAGTAGAGCTCGCCGATTGCCGCATAATCCCTGGCATAGACTGGGAATGAGCCCTAGTAACTCTTGGGGTTTGACTAGTTTCCCCTGCTACTGACATGCCTTTTTGGGCAGTTGTCATTTTTCTTGGAGGTATCGCTGTAACCATGAGGATATGTTAGTGAGAGACCATTCTAATTTCATAGCTCTATCGCATGATGTGAGATATAGAAGAACGACAACATCCTAAATGTCCTATAGCCTCCTGTTTATAGATATGGTGCATAACATACCGATAAACAAACCTCTACTAGACACGGTCTATAGACACTCCAAGGACGAACCGCTCTGATACCACTTCTGTCAAAATCTCTCTCGGGATGATGTCCCCTGTGCCGATCCTCTACTCTTTGTGCATACGCTTGTACCCGAGCAATATCCATGCCTAGCTGAGAAGCCATGGCCATATAGTTATCAACCAAGTGACGATCTAGCCCCATCACATACCGATGCACCTTATCAGCCATATCGGCCATAATAGTGGGCGCATGTCTCGCCAATGAGTCAAACTCGAGGCTATAGTCTTTAACACTCCTACCATTCTGCCTCAGCTGTAGGAATTTATCAACTCTGGCTCATTTAATTTCCAAAGGTAGAAAATGGCCAAGAAAGGCTTCCACAAACTCATCCCAGACTGCTGGAGGTGCACCCTCTCCCCTTGATAATTCCCAGGACTCATACCAATTAACGGCTACGTCACACAACCGATATGAAGCCAACTCAACAGATTCAGCCTTAGAAGCCCTGAGTAACGTAACGAGGAACCATATGTAATTAGTTCATAATCTGAGATTCAGTATAATAATCGTCATGGACTATCATTTGAGGATAAAAAATATCATCATCTCACGTATCCTCTAACTTCCATTAGGGGCCACATCGACAGAGTCTCAAGAGTCCTAGGCTTTTATTAAGGTAATACCAAATGGCTTATGCAATCAGAGATACTTGTCATTATAGAGTTCTTAGGCATAGGAGCTCATACATTCAATTAGTATTCATCATATAGGGACTCGAGGGTAACAGTTCAACTATTTCAAGAACTTCAATATTAAGAAATGAATAGGAGTTATAGTTCATGCTTCCCATGCATTCGGTTACTATTTCCTGTATAGAAGGCTTGAGGGTGATAGATCAGCTACCTTAAGAGCCTTAACATTTAGAAGTGAACACGAGTCAATAGGCTCTACATATATTACCTTTTATCCTATAGAAGCCTTAAAAAGGCAATAGCTCAACTATTACAAGAGTTCTACCATTACGAAGTGGATAAGAATTATGGACTGTACTCGAAGCTTTACGAATGGAACTATTCCCGAGTTCCATATACAAACCATTTATAAATTATATCTAATACATGCCAAAATAAAGAAGAATAGCTTTACCTACTTATGCCAAAAACATGCCAAGAGAAGGAATAAGCTTTACATACTTATTCCAAAAATATGCCAAAAAAAAGCTTCACATACCTCTTACGTCTCTTTATCTCATTCATCTCGTCGTCCTCTAAACCTAAGTAATATAAAAGAAACATGAATATTAATAACCCTTGGCTTTCCAGCATCTTAGGTTACGTATGAGTATTCATAGAACTCAACTCTTTGCTCGCCTCCTCGATTAGTTCTTTAACTAGTTTAAAGAGTTATCGGAAATTAGGTAGCATCTCCCCTATAATATGCCCTATACAAATTCCCAATTACATACCTAATTACTACATCCAACAAACAACAACAAACTTCAGCTCATATACAAGTAAAATATGGCAACATTACACAATATAAACTCCACCCAACTTGCTGAAAATTGTAATACCAAAATAGGGTTTCTAGTCTTTGTTTCGCAAAACCTTTAATTATACAAAATGAGGGGTCGTGTGGATTCAACCAGCAGCACCCACACCCCTTTTAAAATACATTTAGGCACTGAAACACATCATCACACACCTGCAGCAGCACCCCACATGCACAACACCCTATTTCGTCTACAATTTAACTACGACGACTTCACTTTCGATTGTTTCTATCGTCAAGCATCTCCACGAATTTTTTTATACTTCCAGCAGTAAAGAAGGTATATAATACACTACATAACAACCTCATAAAGTCCAAATTTAAATGAGAAGTCTTACCTTACCCGAAATTAGCCAAAACACACCAAAACTCGCCTCGGAACTTCTCTAGTCGCGCTGAAACTGTGTGGACTGTTTGCTGTCCATTTTGGCTGCACCAAGTCATGATTTTATATTCTAATACCTCCATATCATATTGGTATAATCTGGATAATTAATTTAAGGAACGAAATTGGGACTTACCTATTTTTTCCTCCTAGCCGCCACACTTTTCTCTCTTAGCTTAGGGTTTTCATTTCTTTGTGTTGCTGAAGTGTTTGGTGCTTTGCTGCAGGTTTTTGGATAATTAACTGAAGCTAAGAGTCATTTTAACATATATATATGGTCTGCCTTGGAGGTGACATGTGTCAGCCCCTTAGAGTGACACGTGTCGAGCCATAATTGGCCACTGTATCATGCTGCCAATTAGGGGATGCCACGTGGCAGTGGGGTCCACCCCCCAAGCAGCTACATCACCTATTTGATCCTAAGTAGGTGCATCACCTGCTTGCTTGAGGTGCTGCCACGTGTCGCTCCTCCATTGGCTTCCACGTGTCGTCTTTTTCTCTTCCTCGTGGGTTCGTAATCTCGTCTTATTTTAGGAGCCTATGTAATCCATGCTACATAAGCTTGGTATGTCCTTAAGCAACTCAAGTATATAAGGCTTCTAAATTAGTAGCTTACGTAGGTAAATCGAGTCCTACGACTCATTACTTGGCCTCCAAGTCTTTTTGGATTCTTATGACTCTATTTCCAATCTTCTCTACTATAGGGTATCACATTCTCCTTTCCTTGGAGTCGTTTGATAGTATCGTAGCTTATCCGGCTCACATGATGACTTCTAAGAACCTTAAGAGCCTTCCTAGAACTTAGAAAGCTTATGAAGCGTTCCAAGGTACCAAAGTACGGGGTGTAACAGTAGGATTTCCTACGATATGTTGAAAGGACTAGTAAGAGAAGTTCAGAGACCGATGGATTTGGAACTTTGAAGCTTGCCAAGATGAAGGGTCCCTACGATCCATAGATGTATTGATGAGCCGTAGGTCAGACTCATAGAAAGGTTCCTAAAGTTGGGAAAATTCAGAGTTTTAAAACTCTTCCTACGAACAAGTCGGATGGTTCGTTGGAAGGTTGACGAACCGTAGAATCTATCCATAGGATCACTTCCTGAGTTTTGGATATTTTTTGGATAAGTGTAGAGGTTCATTGAAGACCGTCCTTACGAGCCATCAAATGATCTACGACCCATAGGTACCTATTCAAGGATCAGTTCAGTAAATTTAAGGAATGGCATTTGGGTCTTTTCCAATTGTTTTTATCAATATACCTGTACATTTTTTGGGTATTATGCAAAGCCTATAACTACCTATATCCTTTAAATTCATGTTATTCCCTCTTATTTTCTCAAAATAACTCTAAGGCATCAAGAGTTCTCTCCCAAAAGACTCTTCTTCTTCATGAATCTTTGGTTCTAAGGTTCTAAGCTTTTCTTCATAATTTCAAGATGATCTTCATGAAGGTACCTGGGAATTCATCCACAGATCCTTTCCATCCATGGAGTTCCAAAGATTTCTTTCAAATTCTATGTCAAATTCAATTCAATTATTCTAGGGTTTTATTAAATAGCATATGGGTTAGCTCAATTATCTTTTATTTCAATTATGACAACATGCATGATTTCAATTGAATTACTTGTTTTCAAGGTATTTCATAATGACCATGCATTATTCTATGAATTTCAATTATGAACTATGGATTTTTGAATGACCCATGCATTATTATATGAATTTCAATTATGAATTATGGATTTCTAATTATGAAATGAATTCTATCAAGTATCAAGTATGATTTATGCAAGTTATGAACTATTTTTTAAAGTATGATTTCAAGTACAACACCATAGTGTCACGACCCAAGCATAGGGCATAGATGTGACACGATGAATGAGACACTCGGAGGTACCTCTTCCAAGCCTCTTAGTATTCATTAAATATTTCATTGGTAATGATAAAAAAATCAAGCAGAAGCATAAGGGAAATAGGGACTATGGGGCTTTACAATAATAAGAGTCAAAGACAACATAACATCCTTTACTATGTCTAATAATACCTATTAAGACTTGGCGGGTTAAGACATCTCCCTAGATCACCCTTAAAATTAAGTCAAAATACCAAAATTAATTTAAATGTCTAAACATAACATAAGCTACATAAGATAGGAGTGTCGTTCCTGGAACATGGGAACTCACCAAAGTGATAGCTTTCAATGCTCAACTTAGCCACGGGGAGGAGAGTGTGGAGCGATGCCGGTCCCTACATGGTAATATCATGTAGTTAAAAATATGCATTAGTACTTTGAATGTACTAAGTATGCGAGTATGCTATGAAATGAAGAACATAAGAGAGAGACAGGTATAGGAAATATGCATAGGTGAATGCACGCATGAGAAATCATCATGTGAATCCTTAAATCATTCATTTTTCTGGGGAAGCGACCTTAACCAAAATTTAAGACCATGAGAGCTATTACATGAAATCCAACATATCCCCCTACATTGGCACGGGGAGACTACTTGACATGCAGAACTTCGATCAAATTTAAACATTCTTTAACTTTAACTTTAATGGCTAATTGTGGATCCACAAGCCTAAAATAGCCGAGAAGGGCCTCTATGGTGTCATATAGTTAAAGCAATATGAGACTTTACTTAAGGACCCTTCGGTCGAGCTCCCATCCACATGCTACATTCGGTGCTAGGTCAAGTCCCACAGAATAACATTTAAACATTAATATAACATAAGAAATATATAACTTTTACATTAAAATATCAATCGGTGGAATAGATCATTAAAACCTTTCATTTGATTCAATGCAAGAATTGTCCTTTCACATTGAAACCTTACTTTGGCTAAGAAATCCTTCATCAATCAATCATTTCATAAAGATTCTCTTCCATAAGTATTTACTTCATAACATTCATTTGGAGTCAAACTTCATTTCAATATCATAACTTCATGAAATCAAGAGTCAATATCCATCAATATATGTAAAGAAACTTCAAATATATCATAATATATGCATTCGAAATCATCATGTAAAAGCCAATAAGATTTCATCAGTTTCAATTGAAATGCTAGGTTGAGAAAACATTTGGGCTCCATGGGAAGAAGGACCCATGGATGAAAACCCACATACCTTGAGGGAAATGAAATCCCTAAGAAAACTTGAGGAAGAAAGGAGCTTGAATTCCTTGAATTTGGAAACTGTAGCCTTGCCTTGAAGCCCTTCAAAGAACTTGAGAGAAGAGGATTTGTGTTGGAGAAGTTAGAGTGAAAGAAATGAGGGATTTGAAGGGTCTAGGGTCTTTAGATAGGTGGATGTTTCCCTCAAAATGACACTACCTTGGGTTAAAATGCAGGAAAAGACCAAAGTGTCCCTTTAAAGATCTGGCCGGAAGAGACTTCACGGGGACCCTTGACGGTCCGTGGTGGAGTCCCATGATAAGGGACTTAGAGAAATTCAGAAAATGGACTTGCAAGGTAGTCTCTGAAGTTTCTTTACAGATACCTTGACGGTCTATGAAAGGCAGCACCGCCCTTGTAGGGTGACCGTTGTACATGTCCTGTAGGAGGCCTACAAAAGGGGCCACCATGAACCACTACACGGTCCGTGAAAGTCTCCACGGCCTGTGGTAGTTGCCCGTGGACCCTGCCTTGGGAAAATATTTTATGTATTCTGTTTAGATTAACTTAGCACCGAGTGAACTTTATGGTGTGGATCCACGAGGGAACCCTAGTAGCAGCCATTAGTTCCTAAACTACATTATATCGTAGGTTTGCCTTTATGACTTTGTTGATGGATCCACATATAGCTCATTATTATATTATATTTATGATACGGAGTCTACCTTGGCAAGTAGCCTTCTCTTCTTGGTGTGGGAGTTATATCGGATTCCACGTTATAGCTTTCATGGTCTTATATGTCAGTTAAAGTTAATATCCCACATATATATATGTTATCTTTTATAAGCTCTTATGATAATATTGTTTCAAGTTCTTTTACTCATGTTGTAAGATATTGGTCATGCATCACATATCATCTTGACTATATTTGATTATCATTGTTCAAGCATGCTTCTTACATACTTAGTGCATTTCATGTACTAACACATACTCTTTTCCTACATTATATCATAATATAGGGTGGAACAATCTTCAGCACACTCCACTCATTGTTAGAGCACACTCCACTCATTGTTAGAGCTTGATTGTATCTCCTTACTGTTGGTGAGTCCTTAATATTCGAGGACAAGACATTTATGTTTCATTTCTCTTTAGGAAATTTACTTATATGTTTTTTTGGTGAGGTAGGAGCTTGTTTTATGCCCCCATATAGTTAGTAGAGGCATTTTAGATATTATGGATTCTATGTTGTCTTCCTTTCAATAGATTTTGGGTTGATTCCTCTTATTTCATGACATCTATGTTTAGACATTCATTCCGCTTTTATGATGTTTCTTGTTATGTCTTAATTACCTTATGAATGCTCATGAATGATATGCTAAGAGGCTTGGTTGGGGTCTCTCAGGAAAATAATCGATGTGTCGTGCCTAGGGACTAGATTGGATCGTGACAATATATCAATATGGACACCATAGAGATAGTATTTCCAAATCTTCAAGGCAAACATAACAACTGCTAACTCCAAGTCATGAGTCGGATAATTATTTCCCTGCACCTTAAGTTTCCTAGAAGCATAGGCTATTACCTTACGATTTTGCATCAAAACATAACCAATGTGAACTCTTGAAGCATTACGATAACAAAAAACCCCTCAGAACCTTCCAGTAAATTCAACATCAGAGTAGAGGTAAGCCCATATTTTAATTCGTGGAAGCTTTTCTCACATGCCTTGGAATTAAAATTTCACCTTTTTTGGGTCAAAGTAGTTTAGGGCGATGAAACGGAAGAGAAACCTCTCACAAACCATCTATAATAACTGGCTAAGCCGAAGAAACTTTTAATATCGAAAGTAGACAAAGGTGTAGGCCAATTCTTTAGTTCTTCATTTTTCTTGGGATCCACGAAGTACCTTCATTAGAGACAATATAGCCAAGGAAATCAATCGACCTTAACCAAAACTCACACTTGCTAAACTTAGAAAATAATTAATGATCCTTGAGAACTTGCAAGACCATCCTCAAATGATTAGCATGCTCCTCTTCACACCTAGAATAGATCAAAATATCATCAATGAGCACAATTACAAACATATCCCAATATTACTTGAACACCCTTTTCATTAAATCATAAAAGGTGCAGGAGCTTTCGCTAGTTCAAAAGACATAACCATGAATTCAAAGTGACCATACTGAGTTGTAAAAGTTTTCTTTGGAATGTCACATTCCCTTATTCAGAGTTCATATTAACCTGATCGAAATTGATCTTTAAAAAGTAGCTTGCTCCTTGAAGTTGATCAAACAAGTCATCAATCCTTGGAATGGGATATTTATTCTTGATAGTGACTTTATTCAATTGACGGTAATCAATACACATATGAAGAGAACCATTCTTCTTTCTAACAAAGAGAATTGGAGCACCTCATGGAGAGATACTCAGTCTAATGAAACCCTTATCCAACAAATCCTTCAATTGATCCTTTAACTCCTTATGTTTTGCCGAGGCCATTCAATAAGGAGGAAAAGAGATAGGTTGAGTATCGAGAAGAATACCAATACCGAAGTCTATTTCCCTTTCAGGAGGGATACTTGGGAGATCATCGGTGAAAACTTTTGGAAACTCATTAACAACCAAAAATGACTCAAGAATAGGAGCTTTAAAATTTATATCTCTAACCCAAACTTGATGATATATGCAACCTTTATAAATTATTTTTCAAGATTTAAAGGCACGAGATGAATTAACCTTTAAATACGAAATTTCCACCTTTCCCTTTTAAGACTGGCTCATTAGGAAGCTTAAACTTGACCACACAGGTCTTATAAAATATAGAAGACTAACATGCATTACTCTAATCCATACCAAGTATAACATCAAAATCGGTCAAATCAAGCTCTAAAAGGTCAACTAAGGTGACTTTACATGTAATATCCCAAACATTTGAAGGTTAGAATATGATATAATAAGGTAATTAAGTGACCTCAATGGGTTTATTGTTGGGTCAAGTATGATTTTTTTCAAGGACAATATGGACTTTTCCTCTATCTAGTAGAGAATGAACTTAGAATATTTTAGGACTAGATTCCTAATCTATATATTACCCTAAAATCCCAATTCTCCTCATTCTCTCATAATTCCTCCATCATACTAATTCTTTCTCTACCAAAAAAGGACTCCCAAATTTCTCCATTGAAGTCCAAGCAAGGATTCTTCCAATTCCTCATTTATTTTCAAGTTTTTCTCAAGCAATTCATCCAAGGTATGTGGATGTTCATTCATGGGAAGCTTTCACCCATGGAGTTCAAAGAATTCCTTAAATTTTCAATGAATTTCAATTATATTCAAATTTAATTGCATAATCTAAGGTTTATTTTGTGATTATTGATCTATTTTTAACATGAATTGATAATTATTGTATGGAATTGATAGATTTTGATATAAAATTAATATATTACAATTTTGGGCATGTGAATTTTGTTATGGGTTGATGAATACTCTTGAAAATTGCTAAAAAAAATAGAAATTTGTTGGGGAAATACTGAGGCGGCGTGCCTGCATCATGCCAAGATCATGTCCAGTAGTTTTGTGTCTGGTGTGGTGTGCCAGAAGTGCGCTTGAGACAAGTCTCAGTAGTTTGAGGCCTGGGGAGGTGCGGTAGTAGTGCGCCACCGCCAAAATTCTTTCCTCCACTATTCTTCTTAAGTATTTGATCTTTTCATCACCCCAAATACTCTTTCAAGTTCATGAATTAGGTTTCATTTATCATTCAATCTCTCAACTAAGCATGATTTACTACTTAATGGCATAATTTTAACTTGATTTGCAAAGAATCATACATGATGTTACTTTTAGTACGATTATTCAATTATGATTTCAAGTATGTTTCAACACATGATTTATATGCAAGTTTATGAGAAGGAGTGATTTAGGATCCTTAAATGGTGAACTAGGAACCTAATTTTATTTCTCATAAAAGTAATGTTGTGATGGTGGATGGATTATACCCATATTGCAGGTATGCTATGAATTTAACTATTCTATGAACTATGAACTTTATGAACAAGCTTACCAATATATGTTAAGTATGACTTTTTTTTTTTTTATGGGAACAGACCCTACACGAGGCTCCCACCTCTCGTGCACAGTCAGGGGTTAAGCAACACCCCCAAGCCTTAACATAAATAATCAAAATAAAATACAAGGAGGGGGACATAAACCTTACCTCCGATCCTATGGTGGTTCATAAGTCGGCTAACCTATTAAGGTCGGCTAACTCATCCCCGATACAAAAAAAGAGAGACTAACTATAACTAGAAAGCAGTAAACCTGTGAGAGGACTCCTCCCGGTACAATTCAACTATGAAAGCATAAATGAGGGAGACTCTCCCCTTCCATGAGAAAAAGGAAAGTAACCTACACTAGTCCTATTCCAACTATGCTACATACCAGACATAGCTACATTGAAGAAGAACAAGTATACGAAACTTCTATCTCGCATGGGATGGGAAATTCTTTTCATCTTTGCTCTTTTTAGTCTTGTCGTACCAAGTAAATCCAGGTGAAGTGTGCCTTTGTATCAGTATCATGATTACCAGCTAAGGAGGCTGAAAGGAGAGGCAGTATATGGAGCTATAGTAGCCAACAGCCTTGGAGTTGTTGTGGAGAAAAGTGTAGCTGCATTCGAACACCTGCATGGGGGTCCAAATGTATGGTTGCTGCAGACCTGCACCTACAAGTAGCCAAGGCAGCAAACAAACATGGTGTACATGGGAGTGTGTTGCTTTTGGCATCTGTTGTTGCTGATGCTGTTGAACTTCATCTTTCAAGTCTGCACTTTCAGCTTCAGCTCTGTGGATTAGTTGTTGTTTGGTGTGTGGTTGAGCAGTTGTTTGGTGTTTTGTTCCCACAGTATGTATATGAAGTTGATGGAGATGTAACATGTTACAGCTACTCATGATATTGTTGTTGGTTCTTGGATGTTGTCTATGAGGTTGTTGGAGTTCCATCTGAGTTCCACTGTTGCCTGTATCTCTAACAACCTGCACAAACAAACAAGCAAACAAACAAGCAAACACACAATTCTAAGAGCAGTACCAACAGTTCTGAATGTGGTGCCATTCCTCTGTTGCAGCTGGCTTCCTCAAATTCTGTATTTGCAATATTGAGAGACTCCCATATGTTGTTTGATGTTGTTGGTTGTTGCAGTGTGTCAGTTCAGCAGCTTCCATGTGTAGGAGTTCTTTAGTATACCTGCACAAGCAACTAAAAGGAAAAGAATGGGTCTCAAAGAGAATTTTGGAGCCTGTGAGCATTTTCCATGTCGCTCGACTAACGTCTCCACTTATCCGTTTAAGCTAAAACTTTCTGAAGTTTGCATATATATCCTTTCCTTTAGCCATGCAAAGTTTGAAGGCTTGTTTCCCAAGTTGGAGCTTCCATTTAGCAAAATTATTCCTTTTTAAGCTTAAGACAGCTGATTGTTTCAAGCTCGCTCGCCTAACGTCTCCAATTATCCGTTTGGGTTGAAATTTCTTGGGCCTTGTCAAAATAATATATTCTGCAATCCTGCAAAGTTTGGGGGCCTTTGGACAGGTCCACAAGTGACTCCTCACCCTGCACCTGCTGCCCTGCTGAAGCTTAGAGGTTGCAGGGTGTTTGGAAGTTGTACTTGTGCTCTTCTCTATGTATTTGTTGTTGAAGAATGCTGATATATCACTCCAGACACCTGCAATAATATAGCAAGCAAACCCAAACAAAACATAATATACACAGACTAGCAATAAAGAAGGGACCTCAGTAAGAGCTTTGGAGGGTGTTATCATTTTCCAAGTCGCTCGACTAACGTCTCCAATTATCCATTTGAGCTGAAACTTTATGAAGTTAGCATATATATCCTCTCCTTTAGCCATGCAAAGTTTGAAGGCTTGTTTCCCAAGTTGGAGGATCCAAATTACTAAAGGCCCTCTCTTTAGGCTTAAGGCAGCTGATTTTTTCAAGGTCGCTCGCCTAACGGCTCGAATTATCCGTTTGGGCTGAAACTTCTTGGTCCTTGTGAAAATAGTATGTGCTGCCATCCTGCAAAGTTTTGAGGCCATGGTGCAGGTCCACATGCTGCAACTCACCCTGCACATCTTACCCTGCTGAAGCTTAGGTACAGATGTTGCAGGGAGGGTGTTGGCCTGAATGAGAGGCTGACTATTTGGTGAAGTCCTAGCATGCCAGGTTGTTGCTTCTCTTTTGTTGAGGTAACTTGAACCTGTAGAGACAAGTGACAAGAAGACAAACAAGGAAGATAGATGCACAGGCTGCTGCAGGTTCTTTTGTAGCTCCAAATTACTTCCATAGCAAAGGAGGTTAAGATGCATATTGTTGCAAGTTACTTCCAAGGGGGGACCCTTAGTTGTGATCAGGATCAGCTCCTTAAGGTACCTGCACCTACCAATAGAGACAGAAAAACACACATACAAACAATTCTGCAAGTTATAGTAACTACTACTAATGACTTGTTGGTGTTCCCTTAGTGTTGCAAGTTGGTGGATCTGTTGCTGGAGGGTGTTGTTGTTGAGGAAGGTAAGAGGCAATCTGAATTTGCAGTACAAAAGGATTCCTTATGCAGGATCCTGTTGCTGCTGTAGTATAGCATATGCAAGTGATGTTGCTGAGATGCTGCAGGTCTATGGTAGGTTGTTGGTCCAAGAATTCCAATCTCAGCTGCTGAAACTCCAATACCAGGCTCAAAGCTTCATGATACCTGCACCAGATAAACAAACAAAAGGAAACTTCCCTTTGCTGATTCCTGTGGTGCATCTCTACAACATTCTTGCAGCTCCAAGGCCATCTCCAAGTTATCCATTGGTTCATTTTGCAGCTGCTGTGCCAAGAAGCAAACTTCACCTGGCTTGCATTTGTTTGTTCCCTTTTTCCAAATCTGCTGGTACCTACACAATCAAGCATGAAAAGAAAAAAGAAAATATCTACTCTAATCCTTACCTCTAGGGGTATGTTGATTGCTCTAGGAAGGCAATAAACAAGGGAGACTCTCCCCTTTACAAAACTCCTAACTATGAATTTATACATAGGGAGTTCTGTACTACTATTAATGGTATACAATTCAAGGAGGTTGTTTGATCCTCTTCAGTTTTGTCCTCCTAAAATTTGGCATCCCCATTTTGTCTAGGATGTAGTATCCTCTTGTTTCCTTAGAAAGCTGTTGAGGATTGTAGAATTGAACCATGCTGTCTACACTGTGGCTATGCTTGGAAAGTGTATCTGCAACAAAATTAGCTTCCCTATAGATGTGCTTGCATTGAAAGAAATCCAGCATTATGATCAGCTCCTGCAGGTCTGTGATGTAATTCCTGATAGTCCAGGGTGGTGTAATCTCTTGTTTTAGCCATTTCACAAGTAATTCAGAGTCAACCTCCAGTAGGACCCTGCTGTAGCCATGTTGAATGCACCAAGTGATGCCCAGAAGTGCAGCCTGTACCTCAGCTTGGTTGTTAGAACCAACTCCAAGTGGTGCAGCCAATGCATAAAGGAGGTTTCCTTTGTGGTCTCTTAGGATGCCCCCAGCTCCAATTTTCCCAGGATTATTCAAAGCACTTCCATCAGTGTTAAATTTAACCACATTGTAAGTTGGTTTGTGCCAACTAACTTGGGTGATTTTCAGCTCCTGACTGCAGCTTTCCACCATAATTATTAGCTCCTTCCAGTCACTTGGCCAGCTAAGGTAAGGGAAAGCTGTGAAGATCAGCATGTAAAGTTCTTTGATAACTGAGAACTTCACTCTAGTACTGCTTGACTTTTTTCCTCCATATTTGCTAGCACATCTGTTCTTCCATAGATTCCAACAGATGAATATGGGGGTAGCTTGCATTAATAGTTTATGGACTTCATTATTTGGTTTAACCAACCACCATTTCATCAGAGTGTTCCTCATGGGGCTGCTGCTGTGATGTATACCCCAACAATCAGAGAAATAATTCCATATATGTCTAGCCATGTGTCCTGAGATGAATATATGATCTATATTATCCCAACCTGACCTGTAGCAACAAGAGCACTGAATAGGTGCATGACCAAATTTCTCAATACTTTCATTAGTGGGCAACTTGCTTCTGAGAGTTCTCCAAACTAGAAAGGATATCTTAAAAGGTATATTCTTATGCCATACATAAGTGTCAGTCATTGTTTTGTTCCTTTTTGGCCTGATCTTGTTCCAAGCTGAAGCACAAGTGAAGTTTCCATCTGAGGTCAGCTTCCAGTAGGCTGTATCTGGGATGTTAGGTTGATACTTGAAGGAAAAACTAAGAATCTTCTGTATCAGATGCTGTGGTGCATGTTGCCTCACCTTCTCTTCATCCCATTCTCCATTCTTTAGGAACTTGGAGACAGTGGTATTGTTAAGTCTAGGTAGACAGTCTTTGTGATAAGCTAGGGGGCCAATTCCTAGCCAATCATCCCACCAAAAACTGCAAGAGCCTGAGTTAAGGTGCCACTGTATATGAGGCTCAATCTCAGCTTTGTTTGTCATCATGTGTTTCCACATAATTGATTGACCAGTGTCCCATTTCTTGATTACTGGATTTGCCCTTTGGCAATACTTGGCCCTCAGAAAGCTCCCCCATAGAGTCTTCTTAGACCTGAAAATCCACCATTGTTTATATTGCATTGCTAGGCAGACATCTTTCAGATTTTTCATGCCAACACCTCCTTCATCTGTTGGGTAGCTGAGGGTCTCCCATGATGCCCAATGGTATTTTCTTTTTTCTTTGTCCCATCCCTAAAAGAAGTCTGCTATTAGGGACTTTATTTGTTTGAGTGTAGTGGAAGTTGGAATCACAACAGATAAGAGATGAATTGGGAGGGACTGTAACACATACTTCACAAGAGCAACTCTCCCCCCATAACTGAGAATTTTGGTATGCCATCCTCTAATTCTGGATGTTACTTTGGACACCATACTAGTAAAGTATATGATCCTTTGACCTCCAATATATAAGGGGCAACCCAAGTAAGTAATAGGGCCATGAGTTGTTTTGAAACCAGTGGTAGAAGTGACCCTTTCAGTGATCTCAGGATCAGCATTCAGAGGGATCATGCACTGACTCTTTTGTGTGTTAATAAGCTGGCCTGAAGTCTGTTCATACACTTCCAGTGTCTTCATGATCAGCTTGAGAGAGTAACTACATGTTGAAGTGAAAATGATTATATCATCAGCAAAGCTCAAATGATTAATCAATGGACCTTTCTTCTCCATGTGGAAACCTTTGTACAAATGGTGTTGATGAAGATTATTGAGCATTCTTGATAGTACCTCAGCACCTAAAATAAATAGGGCTGGGGATAGTGGATCTCCCTGTTTGAGGCCTCTTGTAGAGTGGAAGAAACCATGCCTACCTCCATTCACAATAACTGAATACCAGTTATTAGCCATAAGTCTCCAAACCATGTCAATAAATCCTTCTCCAAATCCAAACCTTCTCATGATTAGACATATAAATGCCCAGGACACCCTGTCATAGGCTTTGGCCATGTCTAATTTGATCACAACATTATCTCCCAGCTTTGGTTTTTTAATGCTATGAGTGATTTCCTGTGCCAACATAATGTTTTCAGATATACTTCTTCCCTTAACAAAACCTGACTGATTTTCAGAGATCAGTTGAGGAAGAATAGGAGCAAGTCTGAGACATAGGATCTTTGAAATAACTTTATTGGTGAAGTTACTTAGTGATATAGGCCTGAAATCTGATAACTTATTAGGATGATCTACTTTTGGGAGTAGGACCAAACAAGCATGTGAGATGAACTTGGGAATAGAATGCCCACAAAAAATGTATTTCACCAAATTGAATAAGTCTTCACTGATGATATCCCAGCAAGTTTGGAAGAACTTGCCATTAAAACCATCTGGACCTGCAGCAGATACATCACTGAGGGAAAATACAGCTTCTTTCAGCTCCTCTTTAGTTGGCATAGCATTAAGAGCCTGGTTTTGATTATCTGTGATGGATTTGGGGATACATCTGAGGATATCTTCATTGATAGCATCATCCTTACCAGTAAATATCTTCTCAAAGTAGTCACATGCAGCAGTAGCTATATTCTGATCACCTTGAATAGTATTATCCTGTTCATTAGTAATCTGATGGATGAATAATCTTCTTCTCCTTCCTCTAATAATAGCATGAAAGTACTTGGAATTGGCATCTCCCTCCTTAAACCACTGAAGCTTAGTTTTTTGTTTAAGGATGGATTGTTCAGTCTTCAAGTATTTAATGTACTGAGCATTCACAAGATTCAGCTTGATCTTGTTATCCTCAGACTTGTCTTGGATGAGATCAACTTCAGCTTGCTTTACCTTCTCTTCAAACTCTTTGACAGCTTCATATATGTCCCCATACTGTTGCCTTGACCAGCTACTAAGGGTGTTAGACACCCTCTTAAGTTTCAAGTGGAATATTCTCATTGGATTACCCTCTACTGGTCTTTCCCAACAGACTCTAACAGTGTACTGGAAAGTCTCATTATCCACCCAACAGTTGAGGAACTTGAAGTATTTGATAGGATTACTGTGAGTCTCCTTACATTCAAGTAATAGGGGGGAGTGATCTGAAGCTGTTGAAGCAAGATGAGCCACAGTAGTCATGGGCATCATCTCTAACCACCTATCATTCACCATGGCCCTGTCCAGTCTCTTCCAAATTCTAACTTCCATGTCCCTGTTGTTGCACCATGTAAATTTCTGCCCATGGAATCCTAGATCAGTGAGACCACATGCCTCAATTACACTTATGAACTCTAAGCTTTTGTTCATGTTGTATGGTTGTCCTCCTAGTTTTTCATCAACATCAGTGATCACATTAAAGTCTCCAATAATGCACCATGGCTTGTCTGTGTCAGCATACTGCAGCATTTTATCCCAAAGAGTTCTTCTCAGGTAATCCTTACACTTGGCATAAACAAATGTAATAATATGAGAATTAGGATTAGCCACATGTTTGATTTCACAAGTACACTGTTGTTCATCTTGGTCTACAATAGAGCAGTCCACATCCTTAGTCCAAAACAACCAAATCTTGTTATTGGGATTATGAATGGCACTGTCCATTCTCAGCTGAATTCTGTAGTGGTTGAGATGTGATTGATTAGCAAATGGTTCCAAGATTGCCAACATAGTTAATTTGTGATAATCCTTGAGTTTTTGGAGTCTATCCAAGGCACCTTGAGTATCAATACTCCTTGCATTCCAGCATATTGTATTCATCATCAAAGTTTCAGGGATTTGGACCTTGTGTTGATGCCCCTCTTACAAGTAGCATTATCTGAACTGGTGGAGATGTCTTGTTTCTGTTTTTTCTTCTTCTTCTTTGCTTGCTGACCCCTGGGTGATAAACCCTGCTTCTCAGTGACTTGCAACACTTCATCCTGAGTTGTAGAATCTGTGATATCATCCAGTGCTCTAATGGGAGAGGCACTAGTTTCCTCATCCTCATCATGAGTTTGTTCCCTTTGATCTAGGTCCTCTTCATCTTCAGATTGAATAGGTCTATATTCATCCTCCAAGTCATCTGATATGGCTCTCTTATTAAGCACACACAATTCAGTAGAGCTGGATTGAATTTGAAGAGGTGAAGCATGAATCCCTGCTTGTTCATCAACCAACACATAGTTCACTCTGTGTTGTGTCTTTTCAGACAGAGATTTTTTACTTTTTTTTCCTATCTTTTTCTTCAGTGCCTCCCTCTTCTTTTTACTCAAAGAAAGAGTATATTTATTGTTCAGTAGCTGAATCACTGCACCTGTATTTTGTTCACTAATTTTTGGAGATTCAACACCTCCCTTATCACTGTCCTCTGAAAGCTGTTGAACATCATCTTGTTGCAATGGCATATTGGACCTTATCTCTGCTGGAATAGTGGTGGCAGGGGCTCTAGGGTCTTTCCTATGGTCAACCAATAGACTTTCCCTCCCCTTGGTTTCCCCTTCCTGCAGATTAGTGATTTGCTCCTGTATTCCTCCAACCTGACCTCCACAGACTTCTTCAGCCACAACATTAATACTATTTAAGATATTAAAGTAATTGGGGGAGCCATGGGGGTGTGGGAGCATTAAGTCAATACCTAGGATTTTTCCATTGGCTTTGTTGCTTTCCACATTATTCAAACCAGTATTTGGTGCACACCTGGCAGTAAAATTTTGCTCTTTTTGTTTGTCTGCAGGTCTGCTTTCTTCATTAACATGTAATACCTGCTGTATGGGATTATGGGGGCTGGGATCCAATATTGTATGGGGAGTGGGGAGTAGGCTCTGGACTCCAGAGTCTACATTACAAGCTTGGATATTACAAGTATTAAAGTTAGAGTTATTAAGCATACCTACCTGCTGTTGAGATTTTCCTTCTTTGCTGCTGCTGATAATATGCTGGGGTGGTACTGAACTTTCCCCTTTTGTCATGGATACTTGTGTTTTATGTTGTTGTGGTGGTTGTTGGTTGTGTTGTCCATCTTTTTTGCCTTTCCTTTAAGTATGACTTATGATATGTATTATATGGGATTTGACTAAGCACCGATATGACTTTTTGGTGAGGTTCAATCTTGTAACCAAAAGTTGTTTCTCAAGGGAATCCTAGTAGCAACCTATACACCCTAACTACGTTTCCCTCATAGGTTCCCTTTGTGACCTATCTAGAAGAACCACATATAACTTATGATGTTATGATGTTGTGGCGGAGCCTACCTTGGCAAGTAGCCTCTCTCTTATCGATGTGGAAGTTATATTAAATTCTATGTTATAGCTCGCACGGTCTTATTATCGGTTATGGTTCTATCCCACATATGTACAATCTTCTTATATACTCTTTATTATCTAACTTATGTCTTTCAATTACTTTAGTCAATTATGGTTTTTCATGACTTTCCTTATCATTTTATAGTATATATATTAATGGATCATTGCATCTCATATTTTATATTGTGTAGCATACCCGCATACTTAGTTCATTAACGCATACCTTTGCCTATATTGTATCAAAATGTAGGGTTAGATGACCATTTTGTTCCTCATATTTGTGGCTAGAGTTGATCCTATTCCTAGATATTGGTGAGTCCTCATTTGTCGAGGGAAAGACTCTATGACATTATTCCTCTTTGGGTTCTTTTCTATACGTTGATGGTGAGGTAGGTACATGTCTTAGACCCCACCCATATTGACTATGTAGAGACTTGTTAAACATCTTATGTATTGACTTATACTTTCATGTTGACTTAACTTGTACTTCCACATTTTTTTAGTCTTTTTGATTTGATGCTTATTATTCCTTGTACGTGTTAATGTATGATACATAATATGGCTTAATTAGAGTATTTTAGGGTTTTAATCGTGGTGTTACTCCTAAGTCCTAGCATGGCTCGTGAGAAAATGTAATATCCCGGGTGTGAGAGAGATAGAGTATGACATAATAAGATGAATAATTAGCCTTGGTGAATCCATTGGTAGATTATGGTAAATTTTCATTAAGGGAAAAATAGTCTTTCCCTATTTTTATAGGGGGAATGAACCTAGACAGTTTTTGGGCTAGGTTCCTAATCTATTTAATTCCCAAAATTCTTGATTTTCCTTATTCATTCACTAATCACCCATCCTAAAAGTATTCTCTCTACAAAAAAAAGATTCTCTAGATCTCCGTTGAAGACCTAGCAAGAATCTCCTTAAATTCTCCATCGATCTTCAAGCTCTTCTGCAAGTTTCCTTCATAATTTGTATTAAAGGTATCTGGTATTCATCCATGGGTACCTTTCACCCATGGATCCCAAAGAATTTCTTAATCTTCCATGAGTTTTAATTAAAACTTCAATCTTCTTAATTTCAACTTCAATTACATGTGCTATGGTGTATTTTGTGAATTCAAATTTATTTTTGGTATAAATTGATTGGTAATTGCTTAGGATTGGTAGATTCTTCATATATATATTCATTATATTGTTAATTAGAACTTAGGATCTCATTATAGGGGATGAAAATTCATGAAAAATGATGAAACAAATCTGGGAATTTGCTGGGAAAATGCTGAGGCGGCGCGCCACTATCATGCCAGGAATGTGTCTCTGTAGTTTACACCCTGGCGCAACACGCCACTATAGCACCTGCAGAGCACCCAGTATTTTACACCTTGGCGTGACACGTCACTTTAGCGCCATAGCCAATTTGCCAGAAAATGCATTTCCCTAATGCCACGTATGTGACAAAGTTCTTTTCTTTTGTTTGTTGATCCTTACCTCTCATCAACTACTCTTCCAAGTGCATGAATTTCATTTTATTTATGATTTAATCTCTCAACCAAGCATGAATTACTCCTCTATTATGTGAATTTAGTTTCAAGCATGACTTTAAGTATGTTTTAAATTATGCTTTCTTCAAACAAATTATGGAAAAGGTGACTTAGGACCCTATGTGGTGACTTAAGTCCTAATGATATGAATTATGTATGTATTATTTGTAATGTGGAAGGACAATACTCATATTGCACTTATGTTATGAAATTAACTACTCTATGAGTTTCAAATCTATGATCATGTCTATGATATGTTAACTATGATTACTACGCTATGTATGTATTCTGTGGGATTTGACTTAGCACCGAGTGGATTTGAGGTGGGGGTCCTAACAAAAGCCCTAGTAGCAACCTCATGTTTTTTAAACTATGTGCCACCGTAGGTTGCCTTTATGGCCTAGCTATTGGATCTACATCTTGCGTATATACATGACCCGCATAGTGGGGTAGAGTATACCTTGGCAAATAGATTCTCCATTTCTTCATTGTATGAGGAGACAATGAGATTCCATGTTATAGTTCACATGGTCTTAATATCGGTTATGGTTCCTATACCACATATGTTTATGATTATTATACTATTTTATGATCTTCATCTATGTCTTTTAAATGCTTGATCATCATGGTATTCCTCATGAATTTACTTGACCTTTTTATCATGTATAATCCTGCTCACTACATCTTATGATTCATGTTGCATGTCATGCCCTCATAGTTAGTACATTCCAATGTACTAATGCATAATTTTGCCTACATTGTTTTACAATGTAGGGGTTAAGGTTAAAGATTATATTCATCTACATGGCTAGTTAAGCTTTCCTATCCAGCAGTGTATATGGTGAGTCCTTATTTATCTGGGACTAGTCATCGAGTTGGTTATTATTTTCAAAGACTCTTGCTATATTTCATATCGAGGGTGAGCTAGGGACATGTCTTACCCCCTCCAATGTTCATGAGTAGAGGCATCTAGTTGGACAAATATTTAGAGTCTATGTTGTCATATGACATTCTTCATTTACTATTCATGGTTTAGACTCTTTTATGATGTTTCTGCTTTTACTTTACCTTATTTATTCTTATGATATGTACAAGAGGCTTGGTTGGAGCCCCTTCGAGATTTTGATCATCGTATTACGACTAGGCCCTAGGTCAGATTGTGATAAAAAATTAGTATCAGAGTACAAGGTTTGAGAGAGTCCTAGGGAGTCAACATTCCGCGTCAAGTAGAGTCTTATTCATGGAAGTGAAGCACGCCACATCTATGAATAGGAGGCTATATGGGGTTTTTAGGAAATCTTCACTTCTTTCATGATTTATGTCGTGCTATTGAGTTTACCGTAAGACTTCCACTTTCTAATGATTTTCCATTATGATTTTCAGAAAATTCCTCCTTAAAGAGTACCTATGCAAAGAGAGGTTAACACTAATGGAGACCAAGCTCCTTCGGTCCCTCAAAAAAGTGGTCCTTTGCCCGATCAAGTGACTAATGTGGACTTCCGGACTGCCATCACTATGTTAGCTCATATTGTGGAAACCAAGAAGGTGTTGCTATGTAAGACCCTAGAAGTTGGAAAGTTGGAACGAAGAAAGAATTTAACGAAAAAGGATAGCCCAAAGTCTATGAACTACTTCTACGGCTCGAAGCCATTTCTACGACTCGTTGGAATGAGTCGTAGAGTTAGCCTTTAAGTCTGTACATGACTAATCTCAGAAGAGACCCTAACAATCAACAGGATGAGTCATAGGCAAGTTGATGACTCATAACATTAAGTTGTACAAGTGATTCAGAGAAAGGAAAATTTGTAGGTTTTCAGACCTACAAGACGATAAGGGTCTACGACCCGTAGTCTTGTTGATGAGTCATGAAAACTACTTGTAGAAGAAACTTCAAAAACTCAGAAATCTCAAGTTTTTTAGGGTTGCCAGGACGGGTTGAGTCTAGATTTTGTAGGATTTATTACAACTCATAGTAGTCAATTTATAGGATCAAGTTTCGAGTTTAATAAAGGGTATAAGGGTCTTTTTCCAAGTTCAGCTAAATGAACCTAGACACTTTTGTGGATAAGTTCAAACCATATAACTACCCAACCCTTAAAATTCCCCTCCTATTCTAATTCATTTTCCTAAATTCCCTAAGGCAAGATCAATCAATTCTCTCAAGGTTCTCTCACAGTCTTAAGCTAGGGTTTCAAGAGCAATCAGTTTCTTCTTGAATTTCTGAGTTGATTTCATCAAGGTATGTGGGGGATTGATACCATGGGTTTCTTTCACCCATGGAGTCCAAATGTTTTCCTTAAAGATCTTTTTAAATTTTCTTTGTTTCTAACCCTAGTTTTGATGAATTGCATAGGGCTATTTCAATTACGTTTTTAATTGTTATGAATGATCATTCTAAGCATGGTTCTACATTAATTGTTTGATTTCAAGTTGAATTATGAATGCCCATGCATAAACCTATTTCCAATGATGATTTACAGGAATTATGATTATGAAGTACAATGATTTTCAAAAAAAGCTTTAATGAAAGAGTTGCGATATATGACTTGATGATGAAAGTTATACTGATGATCAATGATGATCCAAGAAAGTTAGTATGGTGTGATACAGACAATTCTCACACAAGTCATGATTTGAGATGGTGATAAGGATAATTCTCACCAAAGTTTATGGATTCTTATAGTTATTTTCATGATGAAGTTAAAGATGATGTTTTAATATTTTTAATGAATTCCATTGGGATATTGACTAAGCATTGAGTGGAATTTTAGGTGGAGTTCAATTCGGTAACGTAGTTAGTTACCCAAGAGAATTCTAGTAGCAACCTAAAGTCCCCAACTATGTCTCCAATGTAGTTTGCCTTATGGCTTAGCTAGTGAATCCACATATAGCTCAAGCTATTACATTGTTCTCACGTAGTCTACCTTGGCAAGTATCCTCTCTCTTCTTTATGTGGGAGTTACATCAGATTCTATGCTATAGCTCGCATGGTCTGAGATGTTGATGAAAGGTCTTATTCCACACAAGTTATATGCAAATATGTAAGTTTTACTATGATGTTTTAAGATGCATTGTCCAAAAAGTTTTATGTAATTACAAATGCTTGTAAGCCTTACTCATGTTAATTCATGTTGGTCATGCATCCTATGTCATATTGCTCACGTCCTATTACTTGTTTATTCATATCTCACATACTTAGTACCTTCTATGTACTAATGCATATTTTGCCTACATTGTCTTAAAATGTTGGGACGGAGACACTCATGCCCCTCACATTTATGGCTAGAGTTGGTTTAGTTCTCAAGAATTGGTGAGTCCTCATTCATTGAAGACTTGAATTTTCTTTTATATTATTACCTTGACTTTATTTTATGATTCGGGTGAGCTAGGATCTTATCCTAAAGCCCCTATCAAGTCTAGTATATGCATGTTTAGATATTGAAATATTTATGTAGTCCATTTTGGACATTGGGATCAGGTTTACTTCCTTTATATCTATGTTGAGTTGATTCTTTCGCTTATTTCATTATGTTCATTTACCTTAGATATGCATGTATGCTAAATTGGCTTGTGTTGACACCCAATTTTATCCCTCCTTTCTTCTAATTTATTTCGTTGAGCTTCAAAGTAACTGATAAGTCAAATATTTGGTATTTTACTACCAGTTTTATTTATTCTATTGTTGTTGTAATTATCTATTAAATACTATTATTACTATACTCTATTTTTATTAGTTTTTATGATTATCTTCCTTTTATTATTATTATCACTCTATGAAATTATATTTTTAATTATTGTTACTTTATTTCAAGTTTCTTATTTACTAGACTTTTACATAATGTACATTATACTAGTTAATAAATTAGAAGCTCAAAAGAATTAATTTAAAGAAGAAAAAAAGGCCATGAAAGCCTATCCATTCCCAGCCCATTTGCAAGCCTATAATCAGCAATTTGGTTATCCAAAATGCAGCCCAATTTACCCTGAATAGGCCCATATTTTCTGCAAAGTTCTCTAAAACATAACTCAAAGTTGAAAACCCAATCCTAAACAAATCAGGTGCTCCTCATTTTTCCTCTATGTCCCATTTGAAGATAAAATTCCAAACTCCTTTAGATGAAATCAGTTTTTGTTCAACGATTTTCGTTCCAAAAGGTATGGTTTTCCAGACGTGTCTCTCTTTTCTTCTTCTTTCAAGCAAAATTTTGAATTTGCTTCAATCATGACAGAATTTATTCACTTCTTTTATTACAACTTCTGTTCTGTTCCACAGTTATCTTAATATGTATAAAATACTCTTCCACCCTTCTTATTTTTTTGCTCCAAGATGTGGCAAATATGCAATAAGCATAGAAGATTTGGACATTTCGAGAAAGCTATGATTCAAACCACGTGAAGGTCTACAAGTTCATCCAAAATCCCCCAATGTTCTCATTTAGAAGAGTTTGACTGGATTTTTAAAACTCTAAATTCAAATCCCGCCCAAAATCTCAACTATTATCTCCTATAATACAACCTTATCTCTTCATCAAAGGCCATGTTTGGATACTCAAGCACCACGGAAATCCTACATACTCTAGACTTTACATCTTTTTAAATTTTAATTTTGTCTCTGTTGACTTGTGGCCATAACAGAGAAATTCAATTTTTTTAGTTCAAAGTTTGTTCTTAAGGGAATAGATCTAAAGCTTGCCGACAATGCCCTAGTTCGCTGCACCACAAGAGGTAAACTCAAATTAATTTTTTTACCCTTTTCTCTCTTTTATTTGTGATTGTAATCATAATCATAAAATTGAAACATATGAATTATATGATTAATAGTGAACGTGACTATTATTTTAATTTTATTAAGTTAGAACTCTGTTTCGTGTTATGATTCTTTTTTTTAAACTCTAAATATCTGTAATGATCTGTCTCGACATAGGAATTATTAGATATGTTGGCTAACTTTCATGATAGTCAAAATTATTATCTATATTACATCTCACCAAGTTTAGTAATTTTTCTGCTTTTATTATTATCTTCTTCCTTCTGTTCGACTTCATTTGTTATTTTGGCATGACCCATCTCAAGGTCTATTTTGAGAATCATTGTTAGCTTCAGTTTGTTTTATCCTTTTTCACATCTTAGAAATCATGAAAATAGATGTTGGTTCGCTGTTTCTAATTGATGTTGCATACCTTGAATTTGTTATTATAATTATTTGATAGCACTATCACAATCATGAATTTTTTAAGGATATCTACAACCATGATATTTTTGGTGATGACTCAAAGCATGTTTAGCTGATTGAGAACATCCAATCATAATTGAATCATTTAAGAAAAAATTACACATCATGTTAGAATCCATTTATGTACTTGACGTCGCAAAAATGTACACTTAACTTGCATCCCCGCTGATTGTTGGTTGTTTAGCTTGAAGATATAAATGTACATTCAGTAGTTTAGTTAATAGAAATAATGTCTAAACTCTTCTTCCTTATTTGTTGGGTACTTGTTGATCCTTCACTACTATTGACATCTTTGTTATCCACATTTTGGATTTAAGATTTTCAAATCTTACGTAGTCCATTGTAGAATTTTAATAGTGTAAAACTTGATTTATCTTTTAAGGCTTTATATGTCCCTATTCACATGTTTTTTTGGACTTTTAATACTATTGTGAATTAAATAATAATGCTACTTTATTATTATTATTTTTACATAAAGAATCATGTCACCATACTAATCTTTCGCGTCTTTTTTTCTTTGTGTTTGCATGAACACAGGAGTCGAAGAGTCGCACTTTAAAACTGGACATCATTGCAAGACTTGAAACATGCATATCTCTTTCACTCATCTATCTCTCTCCCTCGTGATGCATCCGAATAGAAAGAAAGAGGGAAATCAGGAATCCACTTTCTCCTTTTTCACTCACACTTCTCCTTCTCTCGAAAACACCCAAATATGAGCAAGAGCGTGCTTCCTTTTTTAACTCATTTTATCCTGGATTAACTATTGTTTTTATATTTTATGTGCTGCTATTTATTTGATTTATTTAAAGATTATTTGTCTTAGATACTTGAACTTTAGAAGGGGTAGTTTCTATAATGGAGAAGGCAGTAGCTAAGTTTCCTTTAAATCTATTCTTATCCCTTTTGTTTTTATCACTATTAATTTTGCAAAAAAAAGAGGACATGTTTTTTTTATTTTTATCTCTTGCTAAGTATTTTTCTCCTTAAAAGAATGGATTAGAGTTAATGGAAATCATCTCCTATAATCAAAGTTTTATTTACCAGTTAAATGAACAATATTAAATCAAGAAGTTTTTTTAAAAACCTATTTTCTTAAGTTTAAGTTTCATATAAAGATACATGTTTTATTGAGTTTGGATTTACAAAATTAATTGTTTTTAAAACAATCAAGATGTTTTCAACATTTTTCAACTCATAATAAATCTTGTTTTAAATGTTGTCCTACGTCTATGTCTACATATGTATCTAAATACTATTTTTCTTACTCAAATCACTATGAGGATATTTATGTATTCATCAACCAAGTTAATTTTGGTAAATACCATTTTATTGTTTTACTTCCATACACATATCCTAATTAATTAATTAAGTTTGGCTGGTAAACCATTTAAATGGATCTTAAAGGATGCCCTAATATCTTTCCTTTAGGATTAATTGAACCCTTACCTAGAATCTCATGTTTAGTATATCTTAAAACATAATTTAACTTTAATCAATTTTAGGTGCCCTAATTCACCATATATAATTAAATGGCGATTCCTTAGGTTAATTATAAAATTTAGAAAACACCAATATATTGTACACTATTTTGACCCAGTTAAAGTGGGGTATAACAGTTTGGTTGGGATCCTTCAGGTTTCCAATCACTGTGTCACATCTAGGTCCTAAACTTGAGACGTGACAAACTTGGTATCAGATCACAAGGTTTAAGTGTCTTAGGATGCCTAATAGGCCACATCAAGTAGAGTCTTGTTCATCAGTGTGAAGCGCGCTACATCTTTGAATAGGAGGCTATGAGGCGTCTTAGGAAAATCTCACCTCTTTCATTATTTATGTCATGCAGTAGAGTGGTACTCTAAGGTTTTCCCTCTAATGATTGCTCTTTGCGATTTTCAGAAAATGCCTCCACGAAGACACCCCGTTCAAGAAAATATGGTTGAGGAGAAACAACAAGCTCCAAATGACCCTTTGAATGACCAAGTGACTAATGCCAAGTTCCGAATGGCCTTTTAAGTACTTTCTCAAGAAATGATGACCCGAGTGAATAGTGAAGTGGTAGCTCCCGTGAAACCAAACATGAGTACGGCGGCGATAAGGGTCCGTGACTTCATGAGGATGAATCCTCAAGAGTTTTGGGGCTTTAAGGTGGATAAAAATCTATAAGAATTTGTTGAGAGTATCCACAAGATTGTGGAGATTATAGAATTAGATAGTTGAGAAGGTGGAGTTGGCTACCTATGAGTTGAAGGGTGTTGCTCGAATTTGATTTGATTAATGGAAGAGTGAGAGGCCTATAGAGGTGAGTCCCATGAGTTTAGGAGAGTTCAAAGCAGTGTTTATTGATCGCTTTTTCCCATTGGAGATGAGGGAGGACAAGCTACAAGAGTTCATCAATCTTAGGCAATGAAGTATGAGTGTAAGGTAGTATGCCATCAAGTTCACCCAATTGTAAAGTATGCTCCATTCATGGTTGCCGACCCAAGAGCTGTATGAGTAAGTTCATGTTGGATGTGTCAGATTTGGTTTCTACGGAATGCAATATGGCCATGTTGATTTCAAAAATGTTCATCTCTAGACTTATGACCCATGTGCAGCAAATTGAGGATGAGAAGCTAAGGGAGAAAACTACGGAGTCCAAAAGGGCAAGGATCGATGGTGGTGATTTCTATTATGCTAGGTCCAGAGGTGGTGGGTGTCCTCATTTTTTCCAAAGGTATTCTGATAAAGGTTCTTCAAATACTATAACTCCAAGGTTTGAAAATGATAGGGTGTCCAACCTTAAGCCTCAAGGAAGTGCCCCAATTGGCCAAGTTACCCCCACATACAAAAAATGTGGAATGAATCACAAAGAAGAGTGTCTAGTAGGTTTGAATGTATGCTATCTATATGGAAAGATAAGTCATCATGCCAAGAAGTGTGGGGTTAAGGATGGTTGTCCTAAAGTCCAAGTTTCTCATGGAGCCCAAGTTCAACAAGGTCTCAAGCTCCACCAAATGATGGTCAACGTAATAACTAGTTCTATGCTTTTCATGCTAGACAAGAGATGGAGGAGACTCCCGATGTTGTTACTAGTATATTTTGGGTCTTTCACAATGATGTTTATGCCTTACTTGATTTGGGTGATAATTTGTCTTTGGTTACTCCTTATGTGTCCATGAGATTTGATGTTAGCCTTAAAATATTATTGGACCCTAGTTCCATTTATAATCTCGTAGGTGAGTCAGTTGTGGATAAAAGAGTCTATAGAAATTGTCCGATTTTGGTTTTCCATAAAGTTACCCTGTGTGTTCTAGTTGAGCTTGATATGACCGATTCCAATATTATTCTTGGTATGGATTGGAAATATGCATGTTATGCTTCTATTGATTGTAGAACCCGAGTGGTTAAGTTTCAATTTCTTAATGATCCCTCCTCGAATGGAAGGGTAGTAATTCCATGTTTAAGGGTCAATTCATCTCATGCCTTAATGTTTGGAAATTAATTTCCAAGGGTTGCATCTACCATCTTGTGAGGGTTGGGGATACTAACTCCTAAATACCTAATCTTGAGTTGATTCCTATTGTTAATGAGTTTCTAGACTTGTTTCTCGATGATCTACTCGGTGTTCTTCCAGGAAGGAAAATTGACTATGGCACATACCTCTTTCTCGATACCTAACCTATCTCCGTTCCTCCTTATCGAATAGCTCCAGCGGAACTAAAAGAGTCAAAGGATCAATTGAAAGACTTGTTAGACAAAGGTTTTATTTGACCAAGTATATAACCATTGGATGCTCCCATTTTATTTGTAATGAAGAAGGATGATTCACTTTATATGTGTATTGACTACCGCTAATTGAATAAAGTAACCATCAAGCATAAGTATCTAATTCTGAAGATAGATAATTTGTTTGACCAATTTCAAGGGTCAAATTATTTCTTTAAGATTGATCTTTGTTCCGGTTATCACCAACTAAGAGTGAGGAAGGGTGATATTCCCAAGACAACATTTCAAACAAGGTATGACTATTATGAATTCTTAGTTATGTCATTTGGATTGACCAATTCCCCTGCATCATTCAAGGACTTGATGAATAGGGTTTTTAAGCAATACTTGGACATGTTCGTAATTGTGTTTATTTATGACATTTTTATTTACTCTCAAAATGAGAAGGAACATGCCAATCATTTAAGGGTTGTTTTGTAAACTTTAAGGAAAAAGCTATTATTTTCCAAGTGCAATAAGTGCGAGTTTTGGCTAAGGGAGGTTGAATTTCTTGGCCATGTGGTGTTCGGTGATGTGATTAAGGTAGATCCAAAGAAAAGAGAGGTGGCAAGGAATTGACATAGACCATTGTCCTCTTTGGATATTAAACGTTTCTTGGGTCTAGTAGAATATTATAGAAGGTTTGTGGAAGGATTTTCATCGATTTTATCACTTTTGACAAAGTTAAATCAAAAGAAAATGAAGTTCCATTGGTCTGAAGCTTATGAGAAGAGTTTCCAAGAGTTGAAAGATCGTCTTACTACCGCTTCTATGTTGACCCTACCAGAAGAGTCTGATGTCTTTGTGGTGTATTGTGATGCCTCAAGGGTTCATCTTGATGCAAAATGGTAAGGTGATAGCCTATTCCTCTAGGCAACTTAAGGTACATGAATGAAATTATTTGACTTATGACTTAGAACTAGTGGCGGTTTTGTTCGCTTTGAAGATTTGGAGACACTATCTCTATGGTGTCTATGTGGATGTGTTCAATGATCACAAGAGTTTACAATATGTGTTTAAATAAAAAGATTTGAACCTTCAACAAAGTAGATGCTTGAATTATTGAAGGACTATGATATAAATGTGTTGTACCATCCCGGTAAAGTAAATGTGGTTGTCGGTGCACTTAGTAGACTATCCATAAATAGTGTTGCACATGTTGAAGAAGGTAAGTAAGAATTGGTTAAGGATGTGCATACATTGTCTCAATTAGGTGTTTGGTTGGTTGATTCCAATGATGGAGGTATCCTTTTTCAAAATGGTATGAAATCGTCCCTAGTAGATGTCAAGGCTAATCACGATAATGATCTAGTGTTGGTTGAATTGAAAAAGTCGATTGCCGAAAAAGCCATGAAGGCTGTCTCCTAAGGTGGTGTACTTTGTTATCAAGGTCATTTGTGTGTACCAAATGTTGATGGTTTAAGAGAGTTGATATTGGATGAGACCCATAGTTCTCGGTATTCTATTCATCCGGCATCCACCAAGATATATCGTGATTTGAGAGAGGTGTATTAGTGGAGTGGCATGAAAAAGGACATAGCAAAATATGTGTCCAAGTAACCCAATTGTCAACAAGTGAAGGTTAAGCTTAAAACACCGGAAGGTTTAGCTCAAGATATTGAGATTACCACTTAAAAGTGGGAAGATAAGAATATGGACTTTGTAACAGGTTTGCCTCGTACTAAGAAATAACATGATTCTTTTAGGGTGATTGTAGATCGAATAACCAAGTCATCTTATTTTCTTCTAGTTAGAACTTCTTATGTTGCCAAAGATTATGCTAAGTTGTACATTTGTGACATGGTAAGACTGCATGGTTTTCCCTTTTCTATTATATCGGATTGAGTTACTCAATTCACTTCGCATTTTTGGATGTCATTTCAAAAGGGTCTTGGTACAAAGGTTAAGTAACTTTTCCATCTGTAAATCGATGGTCAAGCCGAAAAAATATTCATACTCAAAAAGACATGTTAAGGGCATGTATTATTGATTTTAAAGAAAGTTGGGATGAGAATTACTATTTATTGAGTTTGCCTATAATAATAGTTATCATTCTAGCATCCAAATATGTCCTTTTATAGTCCTGTACGAGAGAGAGTGTAGATCCCCAGTGGGATGGTTTGAAGTAGGTGAGATTGTCTTGATTGGTCTCGAGTTGGTATTACATGCTATTCAGAAGGCGAGACACATAAGGGAGAGGTTGAAGATGGTTCAAAGTCTTCAAAAGTCCAATTCGAATGTTAGGAAAAGAGAAGCTGAATTTGATGTGGATGACTGAGTCTATTTGAAGGTTTCACCCATGAGGTTGTCATGCTTTTTGGAAAGAAATGAAAATTGAGTCCTACGTATGTTGGACCTTATAAGATATTAATACATATTGGCAACATGGCATAACAGTTAGATTTGTCATTGGAATTTGTTATGGTTCATCCGATATTTCATGTGTCGATGTTGAGAAAGTTTGTGGGTGATCCAAATTCTATTATGCCATTGGAAGACATGACATTGGAAGAGAATTTGACCTATGAGGAATTTCCGGTGGAAATTATAGTCCAGCGAGAAAAAAGGTTAAGGAATAAAGAGGTTACGTTTGTCAAGGTATTGTGGAGAAATCAACAAGTAGAGAGTGCAACATGGGAGGCGGAGGAGGATATGATAAAATAATACTTGTATCTCTTTTTCTCTACTCAAGCTTAAGGTAGTAAGTTGTTATTATTCAAATCTATTGAACTCCTACATTTTCAGTTGTTCCTGTGTCATTCATTTTCATGCATGTTCATTAAGATTAATGTTTAAGTCATGTTTTATGTTAAAGTTTGAAAATCTCATGTTCTATGCATTTTAAGGTGTCATTATAATCATGATGGATTACTAGTCCTCTTTACGTGTCATTTCCATGATAGTTGAATCCCATTCGAGGATGAAAGTTCCTAAGGGGGAGATATAGTAAGACCCAAAAGTTGGAAAGTTGAAATAAAGAAAGAATTTCAAGAAAAAGGATAGCCCAAAGTCTACGAACTCCGTCTATAGCTCGTAGCAATTTTTACAACTCATAGGAACGAGTCAAAGAGTTAAGATTTGAGCCTGTGCATGAATAATCTCAAGAGAGACCCTACGAGTCAACAAGACGAGTTGTAGGCAAGTTGATAACTAGTAACATTGAGTCATAGAAATTATTCAGAGACTAGAAAATTTACAGGTTTTCATACCAGAAGGACTATAAGGGTCTTCAACCCGTAGTCTTGTTGATGTGTCATGAAAATGACTCCTAGAAACAAATTTAGAGACACAAAAATCTTAGGCTTTGCAGGGTAACCAGGACGGGTCGAGTCAATGACTCGTAAGACTTATTACGTCTCGTAGGAGTCAATTTATGGGATCAAGTTCTGAATTTATTTGAGGGTATAAAAGTCTTTTCCTAATTTTGATTCAATTAATCTAGACACTTTTATGGACAAGTTCAAAGCCTATAACTATCCAACCCTCAACTTCCCCTTCTATTCTAATTCATTTTCCTAAATTCCCTAAGGCAAGATCAATCAATTCTCTCAAGGTTCTCTCGCACTCTCCAGCTAGGGTTTCAAGAGAAATTAGTTTCTTTTTCAATTTATGAGTTTATTTCATCAAGGTATGTAGGGATTTATCCATGGGTTCTGTTCACCCATAGAGTCCCAAGGTTTTTCTCAAAGATCTCTTTAAATTTCCTTGGTTTCTAACCCTAGTTTTCAAAAATTATATTGGGCTGTTTCAATTGCGTTTTTAGTTGTTATCAATGATCATCCTAAGCATGATTCTACATTAATTGCATGATTTCAAGTTGAATTATGAATGCCCATACATGAAGCTATTTCAAATGATGATTTATATGAATTATGATTGTGAAGTTCTATGATTTTCAAAAAAAGATTTTATGAAAGAGTTGAGATTTATGATTTGATGATGAAATTTATAATGATGATCAATGATGATCTAAGAAAGTTAGTATGGTGCATTATCCACAAATTTTCAAGAAATTACAAATGCTTTAAAGCTTTACTCATGTTCATTCATATTAGTCATGCAGCCTATGTCATATCATTCACGTCCTATTACTTGATCATGCATATCTCAAATACTTTGTACCTTCTATGTGCTAATGCATATTTTGTCAACATTGTCTCATAATGTAGGGATGGACGATACTTATCCCCCTCACATTCTTTGCTAGAGTTGGTTTAGTTCTCAAGAGTTGGTGAGTCCTCATTCATCAAGGACATGACTTTTACTTTATGTTGTTACCTTGAATTTCTTTTATGATTCGGGTGGGATAAGAGCTTGTCCTAAAGCCCCCATCAATTCTAGTATAGAGGCATGTTTAGATGTTGAAAGATTGATGTACTCTATTTTGGACTTGGGATTGAATTTACATTCCTTGACATTTATAGTGAATTGATTCTTCCGTTTATTTCATTATGTTCATTTACCTTAGATATGCGATGTATGCTAAGATGTCTTAGTTGGGATCCTTTGGGTTCCCAACCATCGTGTCATGTATAGGCCCTAGGCTCAGGTCGTGACATTCTCGTAATGCTCATCCTTGGCTTCTAGAGTGAGGGATTTTGTAGGGATGAACCCTCCTGAATTCCAGGGTTCAGAGGTGGATAAAGATCCTAAAGAGTTCATTGATGAGGTGTGTAAGGTTGTTGCTATTATGGGGGTGACTTCGGATGAAAATGTGGAGTTGGAGGCCTACCAACTCAAGGGTGTTGCCCAAGTTTGGTATACTCAATGGAAATTTGAGAGAGTTGATGAAGGTCCTATTGGTTGGGAGAAATTCAAGCTTTCATTTATTGATTGCTTCTTCCCACTTAAGCTAAGGTAAGTGAAGATGAGGGAGTTCATTAATCTCAAACAAGGAAACATGAGTGTAAGGTAGTATGCCATCAAGTTCACCAAGCTTTCCAAGTGTTCTCCTTCTTTGATTGCTGATCCCCGTGCCCGAATGACCCAATTTATGATGGGAGTGTTCGAATTGGTTTCTAAGAAATGCCGAACCGCTATGCTTGTGAAAGAAATGTACATATATCGACTCATGACCTATGCCAAGCAAATGGAAGGAGAGAAGGTTAAGAAAGTAAAGATGAGGGAGTCCATCACGGATCAATTTGATGGTGGGTTCTCTAATGCTAATACTGGTGCTGGAAATGATCGTTTTCAACAAGGCTAAACATTCCAAGGCCAAGGTTCTTCTCAAGATTTAGGCTAAGGGTTTGATAAGGATAAGGTACCACACCCTAAGCCTCAAGGAGGAGTTCCTAGTGGCCAAGTTATTCTAGCATGCAAAAAGTGTGGGAAGAATCACAAGTGAAAATTTTTGGCGGGATTGAATGTGTGCTATATGTGTGGCAGGCCAGGTCACCATGATAATAAGGAAAAATGTTTGGCGGGATTTAATGTGTTCTATAGGTGTGGAAGGCCGGGTCACCATGCTAAGTATTGTAGAGTTAGAGAATGATCATTTTATGTCAGCTCCTATTTTGACATTATCAGAAGGTTTCAATGGGTTTGTTATTTATTGTGATGCCTTACGTATTGGTTTGGGTTGCGTTTTGAGTAAACATGGTAAGGTTATTATCACGACCCAACTCCGTAGGTCATGACAGGTGCCCAATTTAGGCACCCATACGTACCCTTAGCCCTACTGAGTATGTTAGCAGAATAAACAAATGAGGAAATCAAAATAAATCCTAAAAAGCACACGAAAATAGATGTGGCACATAAAGGCCGTTAAGGCCGTCACTGAACACAAGCCTAAAACACCTATACAGAACCCACAACACAAGTCTACAGATCTCTACAGAATAATAGCATAATCATATAATGGGACAGGGCCCCGTTGTACCCTTAACCAATATGTACAAATGTACAACAGAAAAGTTAGTACCAAAATAGGGCTCCAGACAAAGGAGCATTGCCAACCAAAAGGGTGGATGTCCTAAGTGAGCGGATTAGGAAACTGAGTGTCTGTACCTGCGGGCATGTAACACAACCCCTCGAACAAAGGGGGGTCAGTACAGAAAATATACTGAATATGTAAAGTATGGACTGTAATAAGTAAAGTCATTACCAGAAAAGAATGTGCAAAAATGAGCGAAATATCTAGAATATCATAATGTTTATCATAAACACAGATAGTGCATGTAGAAAAATATATGCCATATCCGGCCCCATTACGGGACTCGGTGAATAAAACGTGGTCGCCACCCTGTCACTGGCGTCATAGCACATCATACATCTAGAGTAGGGAATATATCTGTAACAAATCATATCAATCAGGTGGTCATATCAGATCATATCATATCATATATGTACATGAAACATCATAACTCCACAAATCCCATGTATAGGTTGTACCTTCCCCCTCACGTCGGGGCATGACAAACAATGCAGAGGTACGCACGATAACAAACCTGGCCCGGGCTCAGTGAAAAAAGCATTGAGGCATCCACAAGTGGAGTAGGGAGAAACTAAATTCAATATAAAATACAAAACATTTCCAATGACTCGATAGCGTTACTTCGATGCCAAGTCATATAGGAGAAATTCAGTGATAATCATAGTGCATGTCTTTTAGATGTCACGATGGTCTATGTAAAAATAGTCTTTCTGAAATCATTTCCATATTTTAAAATATATTATGGGGCTCAATGGAATAATTAAAATAAGCTATTGTTCAAAATCAAGACAAGAATCATATCAAGTATCTATTGAAAGTCACTATGGATTACATCAAAATGGAACTTCTGAAATTATATACTCACATCAAAGCGTAATAAAATGTCCTTTGGAAATAAAATAATTGGCCATCCTAGTGGCTCTAGGAATAGGAACTTCCTTAGAACCATAAAAAAATTCATATATTTGTTTCATAAATACCATGCCAAAAGAAAGATTAGCTTTTCATAATTATATAAAAACATGCCAAGAGAGATAATAAGCTTTATATACTTATGCCAAAAACATGCCAAAAGGAGGAAACGTTAGCTTTACATACCTCTTACGGATTACTCTTAACACGTTTGCCTCATCGTCTATTGAACCTATTTAACATAAAAGTAATTCTAAGGTTAGTGACCTTCAACTTTCTAGCTTGTAATTCTACCACCAATTACCCATAGGAACTAATCCCTTATCCATTCCCTTAGACTAGTTCATTACTAGTTCCGAAGTTAGCAGAAATCAGACAACATCTCCCCTATAACTTGCCCTATACAAACTTCCATTTTAACCTACAAACCTTAGAATCCAACAAAAAACAATAATCAGAAGCATATATACAAGTAAACCACTTCAACATTACACAACACAAAGTCCAAACAACCCGCTTAAAACTAGATACCAAAATAGGGTTTTTAATCTCTATTTTGTAAAACCTTTAACCACACGAACCGGGGTGTCATGTGGCTTCAACCAGAATAATATAAAGTAATTTTTATTCATGTTCCATCCCTGCAATACTAAAAAACCACACCCAACACAACACCACAATAACAATGACTCTAGCCAAACTTTAACCCGTTAAAATCGCATCAAACCAGCCCCTACATGACCTGCAATGTTCTTTAGTCATAACATGTATATTTTCATGTTTCAAATACATATATATACGTTCATAATATTTCCAAACCCTTAACAAAATGTGGGAGAAGAGAGCCAAGCCATACCTTGCTAGAACTCGCTAAAACATGCCTCAGAAGTTCTCTTAACACGCTAAAATCGATGGGCTATTCGCGTCCCTTATTTGCTGCCCCAAATAGTAATTTTACACTTTTAAACAACATCATGTAGCCGTGGAATACCTTAAATAATTAATTCACGAAATAAAAGTCAGAGGATTACCTCAAATTGGCCAAATCCATGGCTGCCTTCTCTTCTTTCTCACATTTTTTCCTCTTCTTTATTGCTGATTTTTGGATGAAAATGAATTAATAATAATCACAACATGTATATATATGTTTCCTTAAGAGGGGAAATGTGGCAACTCCTAGAGGTGACATATGGCAGCCTCCTAGGGCGCCACCTCATCTATGCTCCCACTCACATGTTGCCACATGGCAGCATGGGGTCCACCCCAAGAAGGTGAGTCACCTACTTTGTCCAAGTAGGTGCATCACCTACTTAGTCTAAGTAGGTGCATCACCTACTTATTTCACGTAGGCGCGTCATCTCCTTATTTCCCTTCCGTGGGTTCAGAATCTCGTCTCACTTCAAGAGCCTATGTATTCCTTGCTACTTAAGCTCGACGTGTACTCAAGTAGATTAAGTACGTAAGATATCCAAGTTGGTAGCTTATGCAAGTAAGTCGAGTCCCATGACTTGTTATTTATGTCCCTCCCAACTCATTTCAAATCCTTATAACCCTATTTCCAATCTTCTCTCTTATGGAGTATCTCCATCTCATTTTCTTAGGATTATTTGATAGTGTTATAGATTATCTGACTCACATGAAGACTTCTAAGAAACTTAAGAAACATTCCAAGGTAAAAAAGTATGGGGTGTAACAGTTATAGCTAGCGTATGTGTCTAGGCAACTTAAAGTGCATGAAAAAAACCATCTAACCCTTGATCTTGAACTTGCGGAGTTCATTTTTGCATTGAAAATTTTGTGTCATTAGCTCGATGGAATGCATGTTGATATCTTCACCGACCATAAAAGCTTGCAATATGTGTTTAGCCATAGGGATTTGAACCTTTGGAAAAGAAGGTGGCTTAAACTACTAAAGGACTATGATATGAGTGTGTTGTACCATCTGGGTAAAGCTAATGTTATGGACAATTCACTTAGTCAGTTGTCCATGAATAGTATTTCCCATATTAAAGAAGGTAAGAAAGAGTTGGTTAGGGATGTGCATAGATTGGCTCATTTAGGTGTTCATTTGGTTGAGTCTAATGAAGGTGGTGTTCTTAGTCATAATGGATTGAAATAGTCTATTGTGGCAGATATTAAGGACAAACAAGATAATGATCCGGTGTTGGTTGAGTTGAAAAAGTTGGTTAGCGAAAAAGCCATTGATGCTTACCCCCAAAGGGGAGATGGGTTACTTTGTTTCCAAGGTCGGTTGTGTGTGCCTACTATTGATGGTCTAAGAGAATTGATGTTTTATAAAGCTCAAAGTTCTTTGTATTTAATTCATTCGGGTTCTACAAAGATGTGTCATGATTTTATAGAAGTGTATTGGTAGAATGGCATGAAGAAGGACATACAGGAATTCATGGCTAAGTGCCCTAATTGTCAATAAGTGAAAGTTGAGCATCAAAATTTAGGAGGTTTAACTCAAGACATTGAGATTCCTACTTGGAAGTGGGAAGATGTGAATATGGACTTTGTGATGGGTTTGCCTCTTACTAGAAATAAATAAATTCTATATGGGTTATTGTGGATCGAATGACTAAGTTGGCATATTTTTAATCGGTTAAGACTTCTTATAGTGTCGAATATTATGCTAAGATGTATATTCATGAATTAGTGAAGCTTCATAGTGTTCCCTTGTCTATTATATCGTATCAAGGTACTCAATTCACTTCATATTTTTGGAAGTCATTTCAAAAGGGTCTTGGTATGAAAGTCAAGTTAAGTACCACTTTTCACTCTCAAACCAATTGTCAAGACGAGAGAACAATTCACACTTTGGAAGATATGTTGAGAGCATCTGTGACTGATTTCAAAGGAATTTGGGATGAGCATCTACCATTGGTTGAATTTGTATACAATAATAGTTATCACTCAAGCATTGAAATGGTTCCTTTGGAAGCTTTGTATGGTAGGAGGTGTAGATTCCTGGTGGGATAGTTTCAAGTAGGTAAAATTGCCTTGGTAGGTCTTGATTTAGTATTTGATGTTGTTGAGAAGGTGAGACTAATAAAGGAGAGGCTAAGGGCTGCACAAAGTCGCCTAAAGTCCTATCCAGACAATAAGAAAAAAGTCCTTGAGTTTAGTGTGGATGATTGGGTCTACTTGAATATTTTTTCCACAAAGGGTGTAATGCATTTTGGTAAGAAGGAAAAGTCGATCCCTAGGAATGTAAGGCCCTATAAGATCTTGAAGCGGGTTGGCAAAGTAGTATATGAGTTGGACTTTCCATTGGAGTTGGCTATGGTTTATCCGGTGTTTCATCTATTGATGTTGATGAAGTTTGTGGGTGATCCAAATCTATTATCCCAATGGAAAGTGTGGGTGTTAAAGAACATTTGATCTATGATGAGTTTTCAGTGGAAATCTTAGACCGACAAGTGAAGAGGTTGAGAAACAAGAAAGTTGCATCCATTAAAGTCTTATGGAGGAATCAAAAAGTTGAGAGGGCTACATGGGAAGCAGAAGTGGACATGATAAAATGATATTCTTACATCTTTCCTTCCGATCCATCCTAAAGTACTTAGTCATCTATACTCAAATCCTTCAAAATTCCTACGTTTTGACTTTTTCATGTCATGCCATATGCATGCATACCATCAAAATTATTTTTAAATGATGTTGATGTTTAGAAGTTGCATTATTTCATTCATGTTGGGTTGTTACATACTCACTCTACTCTAGTCAAGCTTGATTCTATCTCATTCGAGGATGAATTTTTCCAAGAGGAGAGACATTGTAATATTCCAGGCATTTGAATGTTAGAATATCATATTATAAGGTAATTAAGTGACCTCGGTGGGTTTATATTTAGGTCATATGATTTTTTTCAAGGATAATATGGTCTTTTCGCCTATCTAGTAGAGAATGAACCTACACTATTTTGAGAATAGATTCCTAATATATATATATTACCTTAAAACCCTAGTTCTCCTCATTCTCTCACAATTCTTCCATCATAAAAATTCTCTCTTCAAAAAGGGCTCTCAAATTTCTCCATTGAAAATGAAACAAGGATTCTTTAAATTCTTCATTTATTTTCAAGTTTTTCTCAAGCAATTCATTTGACGTATGTGGGTGTTCATCCATGGTCACCTTTCACCCATGGAGTTCAAAGAATTCCTCAGATTCTCAATAAATTTCAATTATATTTTTCTGTGTCTTCTCAATTTCAAATTTAATTGCATGAACTAATGTTTATTTTGTGATTACTAATCTGTTTTTAACATGAACTGATAATGATGATGTAATTGATATATTTTCACATGGAATTGCTATATTTCTATTTAGGGCATGTGATTTTCATTATGGGCTGATGAACTCTTGAAAACTGCTGAAAAATCTGGAAATTTGTTAGGGAAATAATGTGGCGGCATGGCATCATCACACCAAGACCATGCCCAGTAGGTTTGGATCTGGCATGGTGCACCAATAGTGCGCTAGAGACAGGCCTCGGTAGTTTGAGGCCTGGGTCCCTCCACTGTTCCTTTTGTATATTTCATGTTTGCCTCACCTCAACTACTCTTTCAAGTGCATGAATTACCTTTCATTTATGATTTAATTTCTCAACTATCTATGAGTTACTACTTAATGGCATAATTTTAACTTGATTTACACTAACTCATACATGATGTTACTTTCAAGTATGATTATTCAATTATGATTTCAAATATGTTCCGACATAGGATGTATATGCAAGTTTATGAAAAAGGGTGATTTAGGATCCCTAAATGGTAACCTAGGAACCTAATTCTATTTCTCATGAAAGTAATGTTGTGATGGTGGAAGTCTTATACTCATGTGTGTTATGAATTGAGCTATTCTATGAACTATGAAATTTAGGAACAAGATTACAAATATATGTTAAGTATGATTTATGATATGTATTCTATGGGATTTGACTAATCACCGAGAGACCGTTTAGGTGGGGTTTCTGATCGGTAACCAAAACTTGCTACCCAAGGGAATCCTAGTAGAAACCTATAGTATCTAATTACGTTGCCCTCGTAGGTTGCCTTTATGGCCTAGCTAGTGGATCCACATATTGCTTATGATGTTATGATGTTGTCACAGAGTCTACCTTGGCAAGTAGCTTCTCTCTTCTCGATGTGGGGGTTATATCAAATTCCCTATTATAGCACTCATGATCGTACTGTCAGTTATGGTTCTATCCCATATATGTATACTCTTCTTATGTACTCTTTATGATCTCATTTATCTCTTTCAAATATTTTGGTTAGTTATTGTTTTCTCATGACTTTTCTTATCATT
The DNA here is from genome assembly GCF_947179165.1 of Solanum dulcamara. Lineage (NCBI taxonomy): Eukaryota > Viridiplantae > Streptophyta > Magnoliopsida > Solanales > Solanaceae > Solanum > Solanum dulcamara. The sequence goes on from NC_077241.1 coordinate 42,017,649, forward strand.
TTATAGTATGTGTATTAATGGATCATTGCATCTCATATTTTATGTTGTATAGCATGCCCACATACTTAGTACATTCAAACATACTAATGCATACCTTTGACTACATTGTATGAAAATGTAGGGTTGGATGACCATTCCGCTCCTCATCTTCGTAGGTAGAGTTGATCCTGTTCCTAGATATTTGTGAGTCCTCATTTGTTGAGGGAAAGACTCTATGACTTTATTCCACTTTGAGTTTTTTTACTTTCCATCGAGGGTGAGATAGGGACATTTCCTAGACACCACCCATGTTGACTATGTAGAGGCTTGTTCGACATCTTGTGTATTGGCTTATGCTGTCATGTTGACTTGACTATTGTACTTTCATTTTTTTCCTAGTCTATGTGATTTTATGCTTATTATGCCTTGTATGTTATCATGTGTGATACATAATATGGCTTGGTTGGAGTCCTTCGAGGATCCTATCACCATGTCATACCTAGGGCTTACCTTGGATCGTGACATTATGGAAAAATTAGATGGGACAATCTTGATAGACTCTTTGAGCCACAACTTAATCACCAACAGGAGTATACACCATAATAGGCTCTAACAAGACCTCGGGGACTAACAATGAATTTTATAGCAAGATAAAGAGTAACAAATGATAGAGTAGCACCCGAATCTTCCAATGCATAAACATCTAATGTAATGACTTTTAAAATACAAGTCACCACATCAGGCGAATCCTCTAACTCTTAACGAGTGTGAAGGGCATAAAATCTATTTTGGCGCTGACCGCTACCCGAAGTAGTACCACACTGATCTGGTTGGCTCATATTAGTCTGGCCTTGATTCTGGGTCTAGGGTCGACCACCACCTCTACAATCCTTTGCCTGATGACCTGACTTACCATACCTATAGCATGCGTTCGATCCCGCCAAACATTTTCCTCTATAGTTCCTTTCACACATTTTGCATGAGGAAATGACTTGACCACTTAGAGCTCCTTCTTAAACCTTAGGGTTGGATACCTAATCCTTGTCAAACTTTAGAGCTAGAGTACCTTTGGCGAAACTAAGGGTGGTCACCATTTTTTTACTTACCATGAGAGCATCCACCACTATTGGTTCGAGCCCTCTTGGACTTTCTTCTAGACCTCTCTTTCAAATTATCCTCTTCTATTTGTTTGGCATTATTCATAAGCCTCGAAATTTCCATTTCCTTATTAGTATGTCAGTTCTACATTGTTTAACCATTAAGTCAGACACACCCAAAACAAACTTGCTCATACGAGCCCTTGGATCGGCAACTATGAAAGGAAAATATTTTGAAAACTTAGGGAACTTAAGAGTATACTCCCTCACACTCATATTACCTTTTCTAAAATTAATTAAATCTTAAATCTTTACTTCATCCCTCAACTCCAATGGAAAGAATCAGTCAAGGAAAGCACTTTTGAATTTTTCCCAATCAATGGGACCATCGCCTTCACCCTTCTCACTCTTCCATTGATCATACCAAACTTGAGCAACTCCTTTAAGTTGATAAGCCTCTATATCCACTTTCTCCACCAAACTAATACACATGATCTCAATAATGTTTCCAACACCCTCAATGATTTCTTGTGGATCCTTATCTATTTTTGAACCATGAAACTTAGAAGTGTTCATACGGGTTAGGTCAGAAACCCAGCTAGCCGCTATACCCATATTTTAGCTCACAGGAGTTACCACCTCTCTATTTGCTTGAACCTCCATGGCTTGATCTAGGACTTGGAAAATGGCTCAAAATTTCGCATGAGAGACTTGTTCATTCAAGGGGTCATTTAGAGCTTGTTTCTCCTCCTCAACATACTTCCACACTAGGATTCTTCATAGAGGCCAATTTCTGTAATTGCAGAGAGAAAGTGTTAGAGGGAAAAGCCTTAGAGTTCAACTCTATCTCACGACATAAGAGTCATGAAAAAAGTAAAGGTTTTATGAAAATGCCTCATAGCCTCCTATTCATAGATCTGGCAAATGCGGCATGTTAGATTCCCTAGGACACTTTAAACCTTGTGCTATAATACCTAATTTGTCGCAATCCAAGATAGGACCTAGGTGGGATAAGGTGATTGAAATCCCAAAGAAACTAAACCAAGCCTTTTATCACACCATACATCAGCATGCATAAGGTAATTGAAGAAAATAAGACTACATGATGGAAGCGTAAGTAAAGTCTAAACACAAATAGAAAGACAACATACACTTCATGAACATCCAACATGGCTCTACTAGTCTAGATAAGGGCGTAAGTGTCACGACATAAGCATAGGGCCTAGATGTGACACGGCAAATGAGACACCCGGAGGTACCTCACCCAAGCCTCTTAGATTTCATTAAGCATTTCATTGGTAATGATTAACTAATCAAGTAGAAACATAAGGGATATAGGGACTAAGGGACTTCACAATAATAAGAGTCAAAGACAACATAACATCCTTTACGATGTCCAACAATACCTTCTATATTAAGAATTGACGGAGGCTAAGATATGTCCCTAGCTCACCCTCAAGACTAAGTTAAAAATACAAAACTTGATTTAAATGTCTAAACATAACATAGGCTAGATAAGATAGAAGTGTCATTCCTAGAATATGGGAACTCCCCAAAGTATTAGCCATCAACGCTCAACTTAGCCATGAGGAGGAGAGTGTGGAACAACGTCGGTCCCTACATGGTAATATCATATAGGCAAAAAGTATGTGTTAGTATTTTGAATGTACTAAGTATGTAAGTATTCTACGAAATATAGAACATAAGAGAGAGATATGTATAGGCAATATGCATAAGTGAATGCATTCATGAGAAATCATCATGTGAATCCTTAAAACATTCATTTTGTAGGGAAACAACCTTAATCGACATTTAAGACCATGCAATCTACTACATGGAATCCAAGATATCCCCCTACATTGGCATGGGGAGACTACTTGCCATGTAGAACTCCGATCAACTTTAAACATTCTTTAACTTTAACTTGAATGGCTAATCGTGGATCCACTAGCCTAAAATAGCTGAAAATGGCCCCTATAGTGGAACATAATTAATGCAACATGAGACTTTACTTAAGGACCCCTTCGGTTTCCCATATACATGCTACATTCGGTGCTAGGTCATGTCCTACGTAAAAACATTTAAATAGTAATATAACATAAGAATTATATAACTTTGACATTAAAACATCAATCGGTGGAATAGCTCATTATAACCTTTCATTTGATTCAATGCAAAAGTTGTCTTTTCATATTGAAACCTTACTTTGTCTAAGAATTCCTTCATCAATCAATCATTTCATAAAGATCTTTTTATTCTTCCTCACTCCGAGAGTAGATGAAAACATCATCAATGAACACTATAACAAAGGTATCAAAGAAGTGTTTGAAAACCCGATTTATTAGGTCCATGAACACCGCCGGTGACTTTGTCAACTTAAAACTCATTACCACAAATTCAAAGTGACCATACCTTATCGGGAATACCATCTTGGGAATGTCACACTCTCTCACCTTTAGTTAGTAATAGCTGGATCGAAGGTCAATCTTGGAGAAGTGACATGCCCCTTGAAGTTGATCAAAAAAGTCATCTATCCTAGAGTGGGTACTTGTTTTTAATAGTCACTTTATTCAATTACCGTTAGTATATGCACATTCAAAGTGACCCATCATTCTTTCTTACAAATAGGACGGGGGTACCCACGGTGAAATACTTGGCCTTATGAACTCCTTTTCTAATAAATCCTTTAATTGTTCCTTCAACTCCTTTAATTCCATCAGGGCCATTAAGTAAGGTAGAATAGTTGGGTATCAGGGAGGAGATCAGTACCAAAATAAACTTCTCTTTCAGGAGGGATACGAGGAAGGTCATCAGGAAATACATCGGGAAACTCATTGACTATGAGAACCGACTCAAGAGGAGGAGTTTCAAAGTCGACATCCCTAACTCTCACTATGTGGTAAATACAACCCTTAGCAATTAATTTTTAAGACTTGACACAAGAAATAAATCTACCCTTCACCACCAAATCTCGACCCTCTTATTCAAGAACATACTCATTTGGGAATGAAAACTTATCTTGACGAGTCCTATAATCTATGGTAGGATAAGATGCATGTAACCAATCCATCCTAAGGATGACATAAAAATCTACCATTTCAATCTCTATAAGATCACAAGGAACCACTTTATACAAGATGGACATGGGATAAATCCTATAGACCTTTCTAGCCACAACCGACTTACCCATGGGGATAATCAACAAATAAAGCTCTACTAACATTTTGGAAAATATATCAAACCTATTAGCTAAGAATGGATTAACAAATGATAAGTTTTCACCTGGATCCAACAATGCATACACATCAAAAGTAAAGACCTTCAACATACTGGTAACAATATTTGGTTCAACATCTTGCCTCCCATGCAAAGCATAGAAATAGTTGGTGCGTTGGCCACCTCCTTGAACTGGTTGGACATGAGCAACTTGGCGTTAAGGCCTATTACCACTACCACCTCTATAATCCTTAGCATGGTGATCCGGTTTGCTGCATTTGAGCCCGCCAAACACTCTTCTTTATGGGTCTTCCCATACGTTTTACATGGGGGAAAACTTGGGCGCTAACATTCTCTCTTGGGACCATTTTGTTGGGACCTTTGTCCTTTTTGAACTTGGGAGAAGGAGTATTGGTGGAACCTTGTCCCATAAATCATTGTCCAACTTGACCTCTGCCATTGCTACCATAACCAGATCTTTGAGGGTTGGACCTTCCACCATCCACTCTAGCTTTCTTAAACTCTCTAGACCTCTCCCTCAACTTCTCCTCTTCAATTTGTTCAGCATAAGTCATCAACTAGAAGATGTCCTCTCCCTATCCAACATGGCCATTTTGCATTCCTTGGACATCAAGCTTGCGTCTCATCCTTTCCCTGGGGTCGGAGACCATAAAGGGTGCATATTTGGCCAGTTTTGTGAACTTTAGGTCATACTCCCTCACATTATACTCCCTTGATGGAGGTTGATGAACTCTTGCATTTTGGCCTCAGTAAGCTCCAATAGAAAGAAATAGTCTAGGAAGACACTTTTGAACTCTTCCCATTCTATCAGTTTCCTTTCTTCATTCCTCTTAAAAATCCATTGCTCATACCACACTTGAGCCATGTCTTTTATTTTATAAGTCACTAGTTTGACCTTTTCATTCGATGGAACACCCATGATAGCCATAATTTAGTACACCTCATTTATATATTCCATAGGCTCCTCATCTAGCTTAGAACCATCAAACTCGGGTGGATTCATCCCTTGAAAATCCCAAATGTAGGAGGCCGGATTTTGTAGTTGTGGAGGAGGGACACCTTAATGCCCTTGGTGGGCTATAACTTGAGCCAATAATGCGACGATGTTGCAGAAATCAACATGAGTTACCCCTTCCTCATGATGTGGGATATCTAAAACTGGAGGAGCTTAGTCCTCATTGTCTACCTTCGATCTTGGAGGATCTTTTCCATGAGGCATTATCTAAAAAACATAAAATCAGTTGTTATTTAGAGGAAAACTTAGGACATTCTAGGGCACGACATGTATTGAAAGAAGTGAAGACCTTCCTTAACATCCCATAGTCTCCTATTTATAGTTGTAGTGTGCTTCACAACCATGAACAAGAACCTATTTGACGTGGTATATTGGACTTCGAGAACTATTTCAAAACCTCGTGCTCTGATACTAAGTTCGTAATGACCTAAGCCTAGGACCTAGACGTGACATGGCGAATGAGACACCCAAAAGTACCTCACCCAATCCTCTTAGCATTCATTAAGCATTTTATTGGTAATAATAAACAAATCAAGAAGAAATATAAGGGATATAGGGACTAAGGATCTTCACAATAATAAGAGTCAAAGACAACATAACATCCTTTACTATGTCCAACAATACCTTCTACATTAAGAATTGACGGAGGCTAAGACATGTCCCTAGCTCACCCTCAAGACTAAGTTAAAAATACAAAACTTGATTTAAATGTCTAAACATAACATAGGCTAGATAAGATAGAAGTGTCATTCTTGGAACATAGGAACTCACCAAAGTTGTAGCCTTTAACGCACAACTTAGACACGGGGAAGAGAGTGTGGAACGAATCTGGTCCCTACATGATGATATAATATAGGCAAAAAATATGCATTAGTATTTTAAATGTACTAAGTATGTGAGTATTATACTAAATAAAGAACATAAGAGAGAGACATGTATAGGCAATATGCATAAGTGAATGCATGCATGAGAAATAATCATGTGAATCCTTAAAACATTCATTTTATGGGGAAGAGACCTTAACCAATATTTAAGACCATGCGAGCTACTACATAGAAACCAACACATCCCTATATGTTGGCACGGGGAGACTACTTGCCAGGTAGAACTCCGATCAACTTGCCATTGAACTCCGAGTATTCATTTCCTCTTATGTTATTCAAATGCGTGCATGTTCATGAAGATTGATTTTAATTCATATTTTATGTTATGTTTGAAAATCTCATGTTCCATGCATTTTAAAGTGTCATTATATTCATGTTGGGTTGCTATTCCTCTTCCTGTGTCTTTCCTATGTTACGTTAATCTTATTCGAGGATGAATTTTCCAAAGGGGAAGACATTGTACAACCCCAGAAGTCAGAAAGTTGTAACCAAGAAGAAATTCTCAAAAATATATTGACTAATTTCAGACCACAACTCACTCTATGAGTCGTAGAGGTTCCTACAACTCATAGAAATGAGTTGTAAAAGGAGCCTTGGGCTTGTATAGGACCAAACCTGTGGGGAAGTCAAACGACTCAACATGATAATTCGTCAACCCCTTGATGAGTCATAAGGATGACTCGTAACAAAACTTTAGAGACCACTATTTTGCAGGTTTTCAGCATCTGTAGTATGAATGAAGTTTATAACTCGTAGTCCTTTTGATGAGTCATTGACACAACTCGTAGAGAAGAATCAGAGACCTCAAATTTCATATCTTTAAAGAGACCTGTAGGATGAGTCATTTCTCCGACTCGTCGAACAATGTACAAGTCGTAGAACTCATTTTGTAGGGTCAAGTTTTGGATTAAATGAGGGGTAATATTGTCTTTTCCCAAAATTAGATTCAATGTATATAGAAAACTTTTGAGCTAAATTCAAAGCCTATAACTACCCAACCCTTTGAAATTCCCCTTATTCTAATTCATTAACCAAAATTCTCCTTAGGCAAGATCAATAGTCCTCTCGATCTTTTCTTCCAATTTCAAGCTAGGATTTCAAGTTCATCAAGGTTCTTCTTTAAATATGGATTGTTTGCATTAAGGTATGTGGGGATTAATCCATTGGTTACTTTAACTAAGGAGTTCTAAGGCTTCCTCAAGGTTTTCATATTTTAATTGTCTATTAACCCTCGTTTTGATGAATTACATTGGGTCGTCTAAATTTTATTTTTAGATATTATCAATGATCATTATAATCATGTTTATATATAAATTGCATGATTTCAAATTGAATTATGAAATCCCATGTATAAAGCTTTTTTCAATCATGATTATGAAGTTCAAAGATGATTTTACATGAGTTGATTATGAGTTCAATGATTTTCAAACTAAAGCTCTTATGAATGAAGTTGAGATTTATGATTTAATGATGAAAGTTATGATGATGATAAATTTTGCTCCAAGAATATTATTATGGTGTGATAAGTACAACTCTCACACAATCATGTTTAGATGGTCATAAGGACAATTCTCACCAAAGTTATGGATTCTTATGAATCATGAAAGTTAATGAGCTTCTCTTACGATTATTTCCATGATAAATTTAATGATGATGTTTTGATGTTTCTAATTAATTCCAATGTGATATTGACTAAGCACCAAGAGGACTTCTAAGTAGGGTTCGATTCGGTAACGTAGTTAGTTTCCAAGGGAATCCTAGTAGAAACCTAAAGTCTTAAACTGTGTTATCCCCGGACGTTGATTTTATGTCCTAGTTAGTGAATCCACATATAGCTCTTGAGGTTAGAGTTGTTCTCACGGAGTCTACCTTGGAAAGTAGCCTATCTCTTCTTGATGTGGGAGTTATATTGAATTCCATGTTATGGCTCTCATGTTCGTAGGACTTTGGTTAGATGTCTTATCCCACATTCAAGTTATATACAAAGATGAAGAGTTTCCTATGAAGTTTTATGATGCATCGACCATAAGTTTCATGATTTTTTAAATGCTTTCAAGTTCTTCCATGCTCATTATGATTGGTCATGCATCCTGTGCCATATTGTCCATGTTCTATTACATGTTCATATATACCTCACAATAATTAGTACCTTTTATGTACTAATGCATATTTTGCCTACATTTTATCTCATAATGTAGGGACAGATGATACCCACACTCCTCATATTCGTGGATAGAGTCGACTTAGTTCTCAAGAGTTGGTGAGTCCTCATTCATCGACGACATGACTTTTCTTTCATGTTGATTACTTAACTTTATCTTATTATTTAGGTGATCTAGGAGATTTTCCTAAGCTCCCATCAAGTCTAAAATAGAGGCATGTTAGAGGTTCAAGTTGATGTAAGTCCATTTTGGACATTAAAATGGAGTTTAGTTTCCATTGAGTTATTTTGGATGGATTCTTCCACTTACTTATCATGTTACTTTAACTTACTTATGCACTCTATGCTAAGATGACTTGGTTGGGATCCTTTGGGTTCTCTATCTCTGTGTCACGTCAAGGACCTAGGCTCGAGTTCTAACACATATTTCAATTGAACCACTAGTTATGAAAACAACCAAAACAAGGAAAGTATCCCAGTGCAAAGACCAAATTTTTTTCAATCCCCACTTAAAAAGACGAAAATCCAAGCTGAAGCTCAACCTTATAAATAGAACACTGAAATCCAAAGGATGATTATCCCGCAAATGACAAGGCCCCATTGAGTCCAGCTTCAGTAACTTACTCCTACCATAGAAACTTCTAAAAAACAGGCACGATATGTGGACAAACCACTCTGCCACTTCAAATCTAAGCCAACCATCCTAGCCCAAGGAAAAACAATCCGGTAGGCAGCGTAGAATCATGGACAATGAATGTTAATGGTCCAAGGGAACAAAATCCCGCTCACTAACACCAACCTAAATTACATGCAATATACACTAAACAATATCTAATAAATCTCAGTTAAAGTGGGAGACCATAGCCTACCTCAAAATCGATCACACACGCTCTGAATCCACCAACTTAAAGCTTTCCACTTCTGAATCACCTCCAATCACCGCCACACTAACAAAATAATGATCACATTGTCAATACAAATGTTTGACACCAAAATTGTATTTCCAGAGATGGACACAAAATTGGATCTAAAATGAGATTATTGGACTGTCAAGACCCGACCTAGGGCCTAGTCATAACATCATGATTGAAACTCCGAAGGGCACCAACCAAGCCTCTTGTATATATCATAAGCATACATAAGGTAAAATATTAAAGCGAAAACATCATAAGAGACTCTAAAACATGAATAGAAATCTAAAAATATCTTATGACAACATAGATTCAAACATATGTCCAATTAGGTGCCTCTAAACATGAGTATGTGCGGGGGCTAAGACATGTCCCTAGCTCAACCTCATTATACAACACAAGCAAAAGTCTTTTGAAAAAAAAGTAGTAAGTAACTTAAACCTAGTCCCTGGTCAATGAGGACTCACCACAATGCCTTTGAATAGAGAATGCCTACTAGTTACGTGGACAATTCGGATCTTCAATCTCAACTACTATATTATGAGACAATATAGGCAAAAAGTATGCATTATTACATTGGAATATACTAAGTATGAGGGCGTGACATGCAATATAAATCATGAGAATGCAAGGGTCAAGTAAATCACATGATAAGATCGAATACAGAAAGTCATGGGAAAATCATATTAACCAAAGCATTTAAAAGTATACGTTCAAAATCATAACATACTTAAGAAATCATACATATATGGAATAGGAACCATAACCGACAATAAGACCATGCAAACTATAACCTGGAATCCGATGATCCCACATCGAGAAGGAGGAGGCTACTTTGCCAAGGTAGACTCCTAATCATGAACATGTGCTATTTGTGGATCCACTAGCTAGGCCATAAAGGCAATACTACGGTGGCACGTAGTTATGAGACAAGACACTATATATAAAGACCCCTTTCTTCGAGCCCCCACCTCAAGTCCACATTCGTTGCTAAGTCAAATCCCACGGAATACATACCTAACATAAGATCATAATTTCATATATCATATTCATGATCATAGGCTTGAAATCATAGAATAACTCATTTGCATAACATCTTTGTAATGTGAGAATTGTTCTTTCATCATTATAATTATATTTACATAATTCATATCGTTAGGCCCTAGGTTGCCTTAATTCATAACTTGCATGAAAAACTATAATTTGAAACATACTTACAATTCATGATCATAATGGAAATACATAGTCATAACTCATACTTTGAAAATTCATGACCATAGCTTGAACTTAGAATTTGGGTATGACATGAATGCATAATTAATTGACTTAAAAATCATGAAATTAACTTGAAAACATGCATGATCATAAATTTTAGGTCAGCCCATACATAATTCATATAAAGAATATCATTTAGAAGTATAATTGAAAATACTCATATATTACACCATGAATCCTAGAAATCAAAGTAGGAGAATTAATGGAAAAACTCTTCAATTTAATTCAATAACCATCAAATTATATCAAAATAGACTCATGATCATGCTTTAAATCAAAATTCATGCAATTGGAATAGAGATCACAAAACCCATAAAGTACCATACTTTAATTTGATAGAAAACCTGAAAAATTGATTGGGCTTCATAGAAGAATGGATCCATGAATCAATACCCACATACCTTGAGAGAGAACACCAATTAATTTGGAAGAACTTGATAGTTTTGATAGAGAAATTGAGTGAATTTGCTTGAAGTCTTCAATAAAAACTCTTGAGAGCCTTTTTTTTCTAGAGAGAGAAATATGTGATAGATAAATTATAGAAGAATGAATTGAATTAGAGGTTTAGGTAAATTTACAGAGTTGAATTAGGTCCTAAAAACATCTAGGTTTATTAACTAATAATTTGGGAAAAGTCTAAAATGCCCTAAAAAAACTAAATTCGGCCAGGACACCTTTCTAGGTCCGCGACGTAGACCTGTCGCGACCAACTTGGCCAGAAGACAGTCCCTAGGTCCACGACGCGATTTTGTAGTGGACTACTCTGTCTTATGTGGCTCCCCAGGTCCGCGACGCGGTCCTATCGTGGACCACACTATTTTGTGTTTTTTTTGAAAATCTTTCTTCTATTCTACGGGTCCTAAAAATCCACCGAGACCATTTGCCCATAGGTTTTGACCTCCTGATCGATATTCCGAACTCGAATTTTCCAAAAATATTAAGGATAATACGTTACATGAGCGGCATATTTGCAAGGCATTCTTAAGGTTTTTTTTTCAAATTTTGAGGGATATTACAATATCTCCTTCTTGGGAACATTCATTCTCGAATGAGATTCAACTAATATAGAAAAGACATAGAAAAAGGATTTAGAAACCCAACATGGATGTGAGGACACTTTGAAAAATGCATATGACGTGTAAAATTTATACTTAAAATAAAACATAGTCGGTGAGAGAAATCATTTTCATGAATTATGCTTGCATATGAATAACATATGGAACTAAAGCGTAGAAGTTTAATTGATTTGATCATGAGAAACTTAGTACCTTTAGGCTTGAGTGAAAGGAAAGAGATTAGAATATTTCTTCATCATGTTCGATTCCGCTTCCTACGTAGCACTCTCTACTTGTTGATTCCTCCATAACACTTTGACAGATGCAACATCTTTATTTCTCAACCTCTTTACTTGCTGGTATAAAATCTCAATCGGGACCTCTTCATAAGTCAAATTCTCTTCAATACTCATATTTTCCCTTGGTACAATTGAATTTGGATCACCCACAAACTTCCTCATCATCAACACATGAAATACCGGATGAACCAAAGCTAACTCAAGTGGCAAGTCTAACTCATATGCTACCTTGCCAATGTGCTTTAATATCCTATACGGTCCTATATATCTAGGGATCAACTTCCCTTTCTTACCAAACCGCATTACCCCTTTCATAGGTGAAATCTTTAAATACACCATATCGTTCACATAAAATTCAAGCTCTCTCTTCCTAGTGTCCGAATAGGAATTTTGATGACTTTGAAACATTTTCAATCTTTCTCTTATGAGACTTACTTTCTCCATTGCATCAATTACCAAATCTGGACCAATCAACTCCATTTCACCAACTTCAAACCACCCCACCGGAGACCTACATCTTCTCTCGTACAAGGCTTCAAAAGGAGCCATGTGGATGCTAGAGTGATAAATATTATTATAAGAGAACTCAATCAATGGTAAATAATCATCCCAACTTCCTCTAAGGTCAATCACATATGTGCTTAACATATCCTCCAAGGTTTGAATTGTTCTCTCGTCTTGTCCATTGGTTTGAGGATGAAAAGTGGTACTTAACTTGAATTTAGTGACAAGACCTTTTTGAAATGACTTCCAAAAATATGAACTAAATTGAGTACCTCTATCCGATATAATCAACAAAGGAACACTATGAAGTTTCACAAGTTCACAAATGTACAACTTAGCATAGTCTTTGGCACCATAAAAAGTTTTGACCGGTAGAAAATGCACCGATTTGGTCATTCGGTCCATAATGACCCAAATAGAATCATGTTATCTTATAATACGAGGCAAACCCGTGATAAAGTCCATGTTCACATATTCCCACTTCCATGTAGGAATTTTGATTTCTTGAGCTAAACCTCCCGACCTTTGATGTTCAACTTTCACTTGTTGGCAATTAGGACACTTAGCCACAAACTTTGCTATGTACTTTTTCATGCCATTCCACCAATGCACTTCCCTCAAGTCATGTAACATCTTGGTGGATCCCAGATAAATTGAATACCGAGAACTATGGGCCTCATTCAATATCAACTCTCTTATTCCATCAACATTTAGAACACACAACTGACCTTGATAAGGTAATACCCCATATTCTCCTAGGGAGAAAGCCTCAATGGACTTTTCGGCAACCGACTTCTTCAATTCGACCAAAATCAGATCATTGTCTTATTTGGCCTTGACGTCTGCCACAAGAGACGATTCCGAACCATTATGTATAAGAACGCCTGCATCATTGGAATCAACCAAATTCACACCTAAACGTGCCTATCTATGGACTTCTTTGACCAATTCCCTTTTACCTTCTTTAACATGTGCAACACTACCTATAGAAAATCGACTAAAAGCATCGGCTATAATATTTGCCTTACCCAGATGGTAAAATACGCTCATGTCATAGTCTTTTAGAAGTTCAAGCCACCTCTTTTGCCTAAGGTTTAAGTCCTTTTGAATAAACACATATTGCAAGCTTTTGTGGTCGGTAAACACATCAACATGCATCCCATAAAGATAGTAGCGCTAATTTTTCAATGCAAACACAACCGCCGCAAGTTCAAGATCGTGGGTTGGGTAGTTTCTTTCATGTACTTTATGTTGCCTAGAGTCATAGACTCTAACCTTACCATATTGCATCAATACACAACCAAACCAACATGTGAAGTATCACAATAAACAACAAACCCATCTGAACCTTCAGGCAATCTCAAAATAGGAGCCGACGTAAGATAATTTTTCAATATGTGGAAGCTTTTCTCATATTCGTCCGACCATTGAAATTTTGCCTTCTTTTGTGTCAACTTAGTTAAGGCGAAGAAATAGATGAGAACCCTTCAACAAACCTTCTGTAGTATCCGGCTAAGACCAAAAAACTCCTAATGTCTGAAGGAGATAATGGTCTAGGCCAATTTTTAACTACCTCCATTTTATTTGGATCTACTTTAATCCCATCACAGGATACCATACGACCAAGAAATGCAACCTCTCTTAGCCAAAATTTGCATTTACTAAATTTAGCAAATAGTTCCTTTTCCCTCAACGTTTGCAACATAATCCTCAAGTGACCCATATGATCTTCCTCATTTCAAGAGTAAATCAAGATATCATCAATAAACACCACTACAAACATGTCCAAATATGGATTGAAAATGCGATTTATCAAATAAATAAATATAGCGGGATCATTTTTCAACCCAAATGACATTACTATAAATTCAAAATGACCATACCTTGTCCGAAAAGCCATCTTGGGAATATCACACTCCCTTACCCTCAATTGATGATAACCGGAATGGAGGTCAATCTTGGAAAAATAGCTTGTTCTTGTAATTGATCAAACAAGTCATCTATCCTTGGGATTGGATATTTGTTCTTTATGGTGACCTTATTCAATTGCCGGTAGTCTATACACATTCGGAGTGACCCATCTTTCTTCCTAACAAATAACACAGAGCACCCCATGGTGAAATACTTGGTCTTATAAAACCCTTATCCAACAAATCCTTTAATTGTTCTTTCAACTCCTTAAGTTCCACCGGAGCCATATGATAAGGAGGAGTAAAGATAGGTTGGGTATCGGGAAGGAGATCTATGCCAAAGTCAATCTTATTTTTGGGAGGAACACCGAGCAAATCATCGGGAAACACGTCGGAGAACTCATTAACTATAGGGACCGACTCAAGAGTAGGAGTTTTGGAATTAATGTCCCCAACTCACATAATATAATAAATGCACCCTTTGGAAATTATTTTCCGGGCCTTAATACATGAGATAAATCGACCCTTAATCACCGAATCATTACCCTTCCATTCGAGAATAGGCTCATTAGGGAAGTGAAACTTAACCACATGAGCTCTATAACATATAGATGCATAATAGGCATGTAACCAATCCATACCAAGAATGATGTCAAAATAAGTCATATCAAGTTCAACAAGGTCAAATAGAATAACTTTGTGCAAGACTCATATGAGACAATTTCTATAAGCCCTCTTGGCTAATACTTAGCCACCAACGGGAGTATAAACCGAGAAAGGTTCTATTAACACTTCAGGGCACACATCAAACCTCATAGCAATGTAAGGAGTAACAAAAGACTAGTTGTCACCCGAATCAAGCAATGCATATGCATCAAAGGACTTAATGAACAATCTTTAATCCTAGCCTTTTCTCTTCGCCGGAGCATTTTATGTACTACCCGGAGTATATGAATCACCAGAAAGTATTTCTATACTACTATGAACTAAAACTATATTTGGAGAATTAGCAAATGAGTGTATAAAGATAAGAGTTGCTTGAGAAAGCTTGATGAGCAAAATGATGAAATAAGGTGGGTATTTATAGGTGTGAAGGAGGGACCTAACAATAATTAAAATAATTATAAAGAAAAATCTAAAAATTTAATGAAATATTATGATGTCATGGATTATGTCAAATAGAGGACTATTGATGTCATGAGTGATGTCAAATGAATCAAGATCTTTCCATGGTTGGTAAGATGAACCTTCTTTTAATAGAACACCCTTTTTCGGAGCTGTATTTGAATAAGATAACTTCCTCATTAGTATTTGGTGTCTCATATGAATTGTTGCTCTAAAAGTCTAATTTCATGTCGTTTAAGAATCAACCAATTTGGATCATCCTACAGTGAGACAGGATCTTTCTTCTATAAATACTCAATTTCATCATAACACCATATCTTACAACAATTAATTTATTTGACCTACTTAGCCTCCAAAATATAAAATATAGTCTGCATAAAAATTTTAGGTAATGATGTTGGAGTTATTCAAAAATTTAAACCACCTAATTTGGACCAATCTATGAAAAGTTATGGTGACAATACAGACGATGTATTATTTTCATCGAGAATTGGAACATTATCTACAATGTTTATAGGGGGTGTTACATTATCTCTCCCTTGGCAACATTCTTCTTCGAATAGGAAAGACTTAGCTTGAGTAGAGTAGAGTGTAAACCAATAACCCATCATTAATGCAATAGTTCAATTTAAAACACGTTCGGAATATATTTCATAATTTTGCAAGCATATGACAAGAAAAGTTGAAATGCAAGGATTTTAAGTAATTAAGCAAGGACAACTTAATACCTTAGGTTTAGGTAGAGGGAAAAAGATGAGGGTATTAATTAATCATATCCGCTTCCACTTCCCATGTAGCACTTTTGATTTTTTGATTCCTCCAAAGGACTTTAACAGATGCAACTTTTTTGTTCCTCAATCTCTTAACTTGTCTGCCCAAAATTTCAATCAAAACTTCTTTATAGGTCTAGTTTTCTTTAATATTCACCAATCTCAAAGGAACAATGGAACTACGATAACCCACACATTTTCTCAACATAGACACATAGAACACTAGATAAACCATGGCCATTTCCGATGGCAACTCCAACTCATATGCAACCTTGCTAACACGTCTCATGATTCTATAAGACTTTGAGCCATCTTCAACCTTTCTCTAATAATCTTCACCTTCTATAAAGCATCAAAAACCAAATCAGGATCCAATAAGGTCATCTCACCTACTTCTAATACACCAACTAGAGATATACATCGTCTTCCATATAAAGCCTCAAACGGCGCCATATCAATACTTGAGTAGTAACTATTATTATAGGTAAACTCGATGAGCGGTAGATGATCTTCCTAATTTTTTTTAAACTCCAACACACATGCCCTTAACACATAATCTAGTATTTGAATCATCTTTTTGGCTTGTCCATCGGTTTGAGGATGGAATGCGGTGCTCAATTTTACTTTAATACCGAGGCCTTTTTAAAAATGATATCCATAAGTAAGAAGTGAATTGGGTATCGTGATCCAAAATGATAGAAAATATCACACCATGCAACCTCACCAACTCACGAATATATAACTTGGCATAGTCTTTGGCACTATAGGAAGTCTTAACTGGTAGGAAGTGAGCCGACTTAGTCATTCTATCAAAAATTACCCAAATTGAATCATGACTCTTATGGGTATGAGGAAAACCCACTACAAAATCCATATTCACATCTTCCCACTTCCAAGTAGGTATTTCAATGTCTTGGGCTATGCCATCTAGTCTTTGATGTTCTGCCTTCACTTGTTGGCAATTCAAACATTCGAACATGAACCTTGCAATGTCCTTCTTCATTCCACTCTACCAATAGAACTATTTTAAGTCTTGGTACATTTTTGTCGAACCAGGATGAATGGAGTATGTTGAATTATAATATGACATGGCGAATGAGGAATCCTAAAGTACCTCAAGCAAGCCTCTTATCATTATTTTAGTCTTTCATAGGTAATGCCAATAAATAAACAATATCTCTAAATTTTAGATTTAACAGGGCTAAGACAAGTCTCTAGCTCACCCTCAACCATAATAGAAAGAATTATCATAGTAAGTGTCTAAAAATCTCAATATATCATAAGCTAGAAAGATAAAGGAGTATTGTTTGTGGAATATGGGAACTCACCAAATATAGCCTTCAAACAAAATTTGAACTAGCCACGTGGAGGAGAACGAGAAGGAGCATTGGTCCTTACATGGCGATGTCATGTAGGCAAAAAGAGTATGCGTTAGTACTTTTGAATGTACTAAGTATGTAAGCATGCATGAATATTGAGGAAACATTAAAACATTTATGTAATATGAAATATAATACAATGCATTCATAATCAATCATATAGATATTCTTTAAAATATTCATTTTGAAGAAAGATGACCATAACTGAAATTTAAGACCATGCAAGCTATTACATGAAATCCAACATAACCCCATACATTGGCCGGGGAGACTACTTATTGGGTAGAACTCCGTCAACTTCATTTATTTCTATAACTTGAACTTTTAGAGATTTCATGTATCTATTAGCCTAAGCCTACAAGGGTTCTTATTTTGGTACATGATTAATGAGACAAGGGGTTGCTACTAGGATTTCCTCGCTGAATCCCACCTCAATGCCTCATTCAGTGCTAAGTCAATCCCACAAAATAATTAATACTTCAAAATAGTCATAGTATATAGCATGAGAATTCAAAATATCACATTCGGTGGAATAGGTCATTAAAACATTTGGTGATTCAAATATGCAAGAATTATCCTTATAGAATAAAGAATCCATCATTCATAGCATTTCATCATTCTTTTATTTTATAAGATTTCCTTTGTATCATAGGTATTATTTTCATAAACATTCATTTGGAGTCAAAACTTTTAAGTCAAACTTCATTGAAAACTTAGTAAAACTAGGTTGGTTCAAATCACTTCAACTTGCAAACATGTATGTAAATGAATATGCATAAATACATTAAAATCCATTAATAAAAAATCATGCTTTAAATAACCTACCATGAATTTCAAAAACCTTTAAAGAGATAAATAGAGAAATTACTTGCAAATCATCAATTCATATATATGAAATCATGTTGCATCAAAATAGACCAATAATCATTAGTTTAACCATGATTCATGCTATGAAGTTATAATAAGAATTACCCATATTACTTGAAATCAAGAGATTTAATTAAAAGAGTTTTTGGACTACATGAGAGAAAGAACTCATGGATAAACACCCATATAAATTAGAGTAAAGCATAAAGAAAATAAACATAATTTATCATATAATAAAAATACTTTAGGAATGAGAGTGGAAGAAATACTCTCATTGAAGCCTTACATACCTGGAATCTGAAGCGTTACTTAGAATCGAAGGACTTAATAAACACTGTTGAATCCTAGCCTTTTCTCCTCATCGAAGTATTTTGTGAACTACCCGGAGTATATGAATCACCAAAATAATATTTCTACACTACTACGAACTAAAATTATATTTTGAGAATTAGCAAAGGAGTGTATAAAGATAAGAGTTGCTTGAGAAAGCTTGATGAACAAAATAATGAAATACGGTGGGTATTTATAGGTGTGAAGGAGGGACCTAATAATAATTAAAATAGTTATAAAGAAAACTATGAAAATTTAATGGAATATTGTGATTGTGATGTCATGAGTGATGCCAAATGGAGGACTATTGATGTCATGAATTATGTGAAATGGATTGAGATCTTTCCATGGTTGGTAAGATGAATCTTCTTTTAATGGAATATCCTTTTCGAAACTGCGTTTGAACAAGATAACTTCCTCATTAGGATTTGGTGTCTCATATGAATTGTTGCTCTGGAAGTCTACTTTCATGTCATTCAAGAATCAACCTATTTAGATCATCCTGTAGTGAGATATAATTTTTCTTCTACAAGCACTCCATTTCATCACATCACCATGTGTTGCAACAATTAATATATTTGACCTACTTAAACTCCAATCTAGACCATTCTATGAAAATTTATGAAGAAAAATATAGAATTTGTATCATTTTCATCGAGAATTAAAATATCATATACAACGTTTTTAGGAGGTGTTACAGTAGATGTCCTTGAACCATTATCGATCAGTTGTCCATGTTTGTGGGCTGCCTACTACTTGGTTTCCATTGGACTAGGAAGGTTGGCTCAGACTTAAGGAGGCAGAGTGATTTGTGCGCACATTATGTCATTTTTTTCATAAGTTCCTATAGTAAAGTAAGTCAGTGGGTCTGTGCTCAATGTTGTATTGTCATTTGCGGGATAATCGACCCTTGGAGAGGAGTATTCTTTTTACTAAGATTGTGTTTTTTGCTTGAATTATGGGTTTTGAAGTTGAGATTGGTTGTCTCCTTATTTTTAATGTTGTAATCTCCTAATATTAGATAGAGTATGTAACTCCTTTGAGGTTGGAGTAGTGTGATTATATAGAAAATTTTTAGATGATGTTGGTAAATTTCAGGATGGGCAAGGACCGATAGAACGCCCTTGGTGGCTAGAAGAAGAAGGATTTGGAAGCCTGAGTCAAGTATTTTGAATTATAAGTTGAATTGCATCTTCCATGGGCTTGTGTTTCTCATTTCAGTGCGGTATTTATTTTCCTTAGATGAATATGGTGTTTTCGGTTAAGTTCAGGTTAATTGAGAGAGAGTTGGAGTATGAAAATGATTCAGAGAAGTTTTGGATGTTTGTATGGAATTTTAGGATTTTCCTCTTAGGTCGAGTTCTGTTAAGATGTTGTTCAATCCAAGAGAGTGTCCAAGGGTCTAGTGGAGCATGCAAACCTGGTACCCTATCTTTTCGTACATTCAAGCTGTAACTGTCCTTCTACTTTTACAAATGAAAGTCCTTTTTAGTAGTAGATGTTGTAATAACCATCTAGGTCATTTTCTCTATTTTTTGATCTTTTCAGTGTTTAGAGCATATCTGTAGCAACCCCAAGTAATTTATGACTTGTTGGCACTGACAGCTTGGTCACTTGGTCCTTCATTTGGATTTTATGTCTGTATCTTTGTTTTGGAGCTCTAGGAGTTTGAATAGTTGACTTCATTCAAAACTCTAGCAAATAGGATCTCATAACGGAATTTTAATGGTTTCATTAGCTCCGGAATGATAAAATTAGGCTAGTAGCATGGTCAACACAAGATTGGGAATTTGATGCGATTTTGATAACGTTTGGCGCTTTAGCCTTTGAAATTTTGCTTAAAGTTGATTTTTGTCAACATTCTTTAAAAATGCACTCGGATCAAAATTTTATCTGCGCGGTTAGCTTCGGAATGTTGAGTTTGGTCTAGAATGACATTTTGTGTGGTTCTAGATACTTCTGGTCTCATATCAAGCCTTCTTATGAATTTTGTCTTAGAATGGTGCTTGAGTGTGGGACTCAACTTTTTATCAAGATGAACTCAAATAGAAATTTTGAGTGCACCGTTGAGTTCAAAACGTCAAATTTAGTGGTTTAGCCTATCTGATTTATTTGTATCCAGTTCCAAATGAATTCTGAGAGTCCGTTCAGAGACTTTCAGAAATAAAAAAATCTGATTTTCTGGTGCATAACTTTAGCGACTAGAAAATGAGATTTTAGCGACCAGAATTTTACTTTTAGCGACCAGACCTGCTTCTATTTAAAGCCAAAAATCAGCATTCAACCTTTATTTTCAAAACAAGTTTGTTTGAGCATTTTGAAGTCCAAATTGAGTGATTCAAAAGTCTATGTTGCGTAGTTTCTAAAGAAAAATGGAATGATGTGATCGAAATATACTGGCAAGGCTTCATTTGAGGCATTTTATTAGCTTTATTTGTTACCCTCCTCTTACTCTTTTCTTTATTGGAAGCTTTGATTTCTTGAGCTATAAAGCTCCGATTGAGGTAATTTAAAATGTTGGGTGTTCGTGTGGATTGTGGATTCACTATGGAGAGTTCCAGGAAACATGAGTTCGACATTTTGAGGTAATTTCTATCTCAAAGGGGCTGCCCAAGCATAAAATTCAGCGTTAATGGTAGAATAAATGCTTGGACCAAATTATTCATGCTTGAGGATTGAATTGTGCTATATTTGGAAAGAAAAGTTCATTTAGATCAAATGCACCTTTAGACAGAGTTGAATTTGGGATTTCCAGTGTGGATCTCACAATCCTAATTTAGAACCAATATTAGGTGTCTCCAAAAATTGTAAATTTTATGTCAAAACATTCGTATTGACATCGTGATCAATATTTTTTTAGCATGGCAGAAATTGGAGGTGATGCAGATGTGGAGATCATCAATTTGGAGGATTTGAAGCGCTCGTGATCGTCTTCAAGGTAGGCTACAATCTCCCACTCTGACTGAGCTTTAGTAGATATTGTGTAGTATATATTTCATGTGATTTAGGTTTGTATCTATTGAGTTTGGGAACTTTATCCTTCAATTAAATTTTCTTGACTCCCAATGAGACTTACACTAGTGTAATCTCTTGAAATTCTTATCTCAAGCATTTGGCCTTACTTACTTATTGGGATTGGTGAGATTATCCTTCTTAGGGTCGGTACTAATGGACTTAGGCTAGGTTTGAGCCTTAATATGATTTAGCTTGTGTCCCATTGACCTTGAAGCTAGGCATAGCTTCTGGTAGGGGTTTGTGATAGTTTGTGGAACCCAGTGCTAGTGCCAGAGACCTCTGTTGCTCATCTTGGCCGTAGGTTTGTCTTATCTATGCTCGTTGGAAGATGAGATGGCATATTTTTTGGTAAGGCATCGATCCTAGCTATATCTTTCCCCCTATATGATTTGAGCCATGTTTGGATTACTTTGCTTTGGTTTAGCGATAGGATTATGATGCTTTTTTACCTATTATTCATTGTTGTGCCCGAGGCTATATTCAAGGAGTGATTAGAACTCAGGTTAGTTCCTTTTCCTTTTTAGTATTGTATTACTTGATGTATTATTCAGAATGTGTGCACCTTGTTTGAATAATAGTGATGACAGGCTTGCATTGATTGAGCATATTCACTCATTTTATGGTACGATCCTAGATTTTTTATGGGTTTTCACTACTGTTTTGAGAGGACATTCTCACACTTTACTACTTTTAAATTGATTTTTAATGAGAGTCGTACCACCTGAACTACTTTGATAAAATGGTTTGAGATTTATGAGGCATTATGGACGTGCTTCATTTTATAGTGACAGTTCAAAGGCATCGAGGATGTGCTTAGTTTCTATTGATATCTTGTATGGTGGTGCCTTTTTATACTATGGCTTCATCTAGGATGCCTTTAGCCTGTACTTGATTATCGGTGCGACGTCGCCCTTTTCTACATCGGCTTGGCCACTCAATCTTCGGTTCCACTATAGGGATACTATATGTCTATGTAATACCTAATTCGGGCCTAAGCAGTGTCTACAGACTTTCGGCATCCCCTATGGGCCCTACTGGCCAGTGCACCATTTAACTGGATAAGGGAGCCACATGGGTCCCACCTGGCAAGCCGAGGGCTGAGGTGGCTCTATACACTTGTTGTTGATTGTTGAGAGCCACTAATGATGTTACTAGTTTTTATTACAAACTTGCATTCATTAGCATTGACTATTACCAGTATATTTGTATGATGTGGTCCCCTAATTTTAAGGGGGCCAGGGGTATGTTTGTCATTATTTGTATATTTCGGGGGTATGGGCGACCGGTCAATTATTATCTGATTATACTTGTACTTATCTCTTGTCATATTTGTAGTTGGGTTGCATGATGTCTTATCTTGACTTTTTGTTTGTAATTTCTTGCTAGATTCAGTTGGTTTAGTCCTTAGGTGGCTTTGGATTAGCTATAGCATCTTCTGTTCTTGATTTGTTGACTCCTTTAGTGCCTCCTTATTGTAAATAAGTTGTGGCTTGTGCGTGCATGTTTATTTTTTGTCTCCGTCTCCTTTATTTATATATATACATATATATATATGTGTGTATATATGTATATATGTATGAATGTATGTATGTATGTATGTATATATTCCATCTCTTTACTAAGATTTCCTGCCTTATATTGTATTAGATCTTATTTTCTTATACATGCTATATTTACCAAATTACCAGTGATTTATACTTGCTTTATCTGTGGATCTTAGTCGGCCTATGACTATTGAGTATCATTCATTTGATACTCATACTATACTTCTTCACCCTACAGATCATTGATTCTGAGATTTGGTGAGCTCCTGGCATTGGAGTTGCTGATTTCATCTATGTTGGATTAAGACCAGTATTTACTTGATTCTGAAGACTGCCTGTACTTATTTTTATAACTGTAAAATCCTTGTACTCGTATTTTGATTTAGATGCTCGATTATTGATTGATGTCAGGTCTTGAGGTGGCTCCTTGTATTTTATTTCAGTTGTTCTTTTAATTCTCATTTCTATTACCTTCCATTTTATTTATTAATCTTCCTCTTGGTAGTCCATTTCTTTTGGTTCCTAGCTAAGGGTTATGGGTTAGGCTTACCTGCGGGTGAGTGTTAGCAGGTGCTATCATGACCTGAGAAATCGATTCACAACAAGAAATTACTTTAGATGTTATATTGTGTGTGCTTATTCCTATATGGAAAAAAGGGTTCTGTCTTTGGTTTATCCTTCCTAATTGTTTGACCCTAACATTAGCCAACATTTTTCAAACATAAATTACAATAGAGGTAGGCTTACAAAAAATTATTATTTTATATTTATTTTAAATGTATATAGTTAAAAAACTACATAAAATATATTATAAATTATAATAATTAATAATTTAAAAAATATATGTAGTTGATTGGCTATCGTAATTCATCTATGCCATATATATAAGGACAAAGGGAGTAACATATATTATCTAAAAAATATGTTAAAGTATTATTAATCTTAATAATTTAAAACTTGAATATTTCAAAATCTTATACTAATATATTTGTTGACTCAACGAAATTCTATTTATATACATAAATTGGAATAAAAGGAGAAATATATATATTTTTCTTAAAATTACGTAAAGGGTATTATAAATGTAATGACCCTCCAGGTCATTTTTGAAATAAAACATCAATTTCGTTATTTAGAGCATTCATGTAGCAATACCAAGTCATTTATAAATTTATGGCTCTGTCTGTTCAGTTTTCTGGTCGTTCGTTTGGATTTTAAGCTGATTCCCTATTTTGGAGCTTTTATAACTTCAAAAGTTGACTTCAGTCAAAACATCAAGTAAACGGCCTTGAAATGAGATTCTAATAATTCCATTAGCTCCGGAATGGCTAAATTAAGATAATTGCATGGTCTGTAAGAGTATCGATACAATTAGTATGACTTTGGGGCCATTTGGCGTTTAAGTCTTGAAAACTGTCAAATAGTTGACTTTGATCAACATTCTTGGAAAATATGCCTGAATGAGAATTCTGACAGCACGGTTAGCTCCAAAATGTCTATTTTGGTGTGGAACGACCTTTCGTGCGTGTCCTGAAACTTCTGGTCTTATTTTGAGCCCTTTTATAGATTTAGACTTTAAAATGTGTTAGGGCATGGGATCCATTTTTAGCGAGATGAATTTCGTTTAAAATTTTAACTATGTCGTTGAGTCTACAATGCCAAATTGAGTTGGGTAGCATAGTTTGTTTGTGCGCACGGGGTTTTGAAAAAATCTCGAGCACCCCATCAGAGAATTTAAAATGGGAATGATCTGCTCGTGCACTCGTGCACCGTATCTGGTGCACCCCGCCTCTATAAAGGTGACCATTTTTAGCACTTGGTTCCATCTTCATGTGACAATTTCTTCTTAATTTTAAGCATAAAAGGAGCGATTCAAAAGCCCATCTCGCGTGGAATTTTGAGAAGAACATCGTCGTAGTGTCGAAAATGATCGTGGTTTATTCATTCAAGGTAAAATTTGAGTTTTTACTGCTGGTTCGGATGGTTTTTGAGCTGATCATTTTGGAAACTTGGAAAGTTGATTTTAAGGTCATTTAAAGTCTGAATTGTGTGGTTCTTGGGTTTAAATTGTGGGATTTTTTGTGAGACACGCATTGGTAGGATCGAAAAGTGACTTAGGAATTTCGTTGGGGGTGAGTTTTCAATTCTAGTTGCTAGATTGTCTATTTTTGGATTAGAATTTGAGGGATTTTTTGAAAATCATATCTTGGTCAATATAGATCCGAATTAAGTGACTCAAATCTCCAAGTTGTGGGGTTTTTCGAGAGGATCATCGTTGTTTGGTTGGTTTCAATTGTAGGACCTCTGTTTTGAGGTAATTTATCTCATTTAGCTGCTTCCCATGCCTTTTATGGTGATCAAAATATAATTTTTGTGCATGTGTGTGCTTGGGCTATATGGAGCACATAATTAGGATCATTTTTGAGGCACAAGTTTGGGGAGGCGTAGAGGACCTTTGTACGGAGTTAATTCTTTAATTAACGAAGCAAGTTCCAAATTTCTTTTTGAATCCAAAATTAGTCCATCTTCAAATTCAATAATTTAAATGCCAAAGCAACCGTATTGACATTGTAATTCTATGGTTTTTTTTTTGTGTTCCGTGTTGGCCTATCGGCCCTCGTGCATTATATCTGTTTACAGATCCCTTCTAATCATTATCTATGTTTATTCGATTAATGTACTAAGTGGGGCTAAGGGTACGTATGGGTGCCCAACTCGGGCACCAGTCATGGCCTACGGAGTTGGGTCGTGACAACCCAGGAGCTCCCCAAGGTCAAAAATTGAGGAAATGAACTTAATTTAGTCTAAGGAAACGTTGGTGTCACGATCTCCAGGGATAGTTTGCTATCGTGATTGTTTCTTCTCGCCACCTTGATCGCGATTGTGATCCTCTCTTAATGGACCCCCTGCACTTTCACAATAGGTATATCGCTAATGCGATGGTCACACAAGTGACCAGCCCATCGTAATTGCCAGGACTATGCTGACACCAGAACTCAGCAATATTTAACACAAGTTTAACTTCCCGAATTGACCCTCGGGAATTTTTTAAAATTCTGTGCACACAAATCTTGTATTCAATCATACTAAATTCGATGTTTTAGACTCAATGGAACTATCGAAATTCAAATTCGAGGTCTCCTTGACCCAGAACCCACTAAGACACAATGAAACAAACTTTAGTCCTCAAAACACCAAATCAAGATTGGGATCTCTAAAAAGTCAACATAGCTACCCCTAGGCCAAAAGTCATTCCTCGAATCCAATGGATTCATCAGAATTTAATTTCGAGCATCGGATCTCCAAATATTTACCAAAGTCAACCCCATGATTAAATTTTCATAAAATTCTAACTTAGAACCTCAAATCCCCGATATAACTACGAAACTGATTCTTTCAACTATTCTAGACCAAATTCCACATGTCGGAGCTGATAGACCTAACAGAATTCCATTCTGAGCCTTAAAACTCTAAATGATACCAAATGCCAATTTTAAGCAACTTAAGTCTCAAATTTCAAACTTTGCCAAAAATCTTGACTTTTTAAAGAATTTCACAAAATTGACTTCAAATACTGATCAAGCATGACTCGAGAAAACTGTTGGGAGGGGTAAAGTAGTTATTTTGTAAAAACTATAAAACAATTACCTTCGGGATCATTACATCATCCACCACTAAAAACCATGTTCTTCCTAGATTATAAATAAAACAAAGTACTTGAAGCCTTTAAAAGATGGGCATATTGAGCACGTATATCGTCCTCTCACTCCCAAGTCTCCTCTCCAACTGAATGGTTCTTCCACTGCACTTTCATTGAAGCAATCTATTTGGTGCTAAGCTTTCGGACCTGCCTATCCAGAATGGCAATGAGCTCCTCTTCAAATGTCAAATATGGGCTCAACTCTACCTAATCAAGAGATATCACATGAGACTTATCTAGAATATACTTTCAGAGCATGGAAACATAAAAAAACAAGATGCACCGCTGATAAGCTAAGTGGCAAGGTTAATCTATAAGCCATCTTTCCTACTCTCTCGAAAATCTCAAATGGGCCAATGAACCGAGGGCTAAGCTTGCCCTTCTTTCTTAATCATATCACGCCCTTTATGGGAGATACTCGGAGCCAAACATGATCACTCTCCATGAACTCCACTGGTTGAACCCTCTTGTCTGTATAGCTCTTTTGCCTACTCTAAGTTGTCAAAAGTCTACCCTAAATCATGTGAACCTGCTTTATGGAATCTCTGAGAAAATTCATATCTAAAGAGTCCATCTCAGAATCAAACCACCCAATAGGATATCGATATCGCCGACCATACAACATCTCAAATATGGCTATATGAATAATATAATGATAACTGTTGTTGTAGGCAAACTCCACTAAGGGAAAATGTTGATCCCACCTAGCACCACAATTAATAACACAGGCCCAAAGCATGTCCTCCAATACCTGAACAATCCACTCGAACTGTCCATCAGTCTATGGGTGAAAAGTTGTACTCATATCAAGTCTATTACCCAAACCTTGTTGCAATGCCCTCCAAAAATGTGAAGTAAACAATGAACTCGAGTCTAAAACAATAACTACGGGCACCTATAAAGGCGAACAATCTGACTGATGTACAAATAGGCTAGATTTTCTGTCGTATACTTTATGCGAACTAGAATGAAATGGGCATACTTGGTCAGTCTGTCAACAACTACACAAATGGATTCATAACAACCCATGATGGTAGGCAAATCCACAACAAAGTCTGTGGTGATCCACTCCTACTTCCAAGTAGGAATGAGCATCTTCTAAGTCATATCGCTAGGCTGCTGGTGCTCACACTTGATCTATTGCAGGTCAAACACTTAGACACAAACTCTATGATGTCCCTTTTCATCCTACACCAGCAGTAATGATGACAAAGGTCATGATACATATTTGTCGTGCCTATATGGGTAGAATATCAAGAACAATGAGCATCCTCTAGAATAAATTTGATTAGATCACCTTCCTTGGGTACACAAATCCTACCCTTAATCCTCAAAACACCATCTGAATCAAGTCTAGCCTCTTTGTCTTTACCCCTCAACACCTTGTCTCGAAGGAGGCATAACTTCTCATCATCAAACTACTACTTGTGAATCTTCTCAACTAAAGAAGAACGAGCCTCAATGAAAGCAATAAATCCTCAACTCTCCTTAGAAACCCATAATCGGATGAATTTGTTAGCTAACCTCTGAACATACCTAGCCAAGGGACACTTATCAAGACTAATCACGGTGAGAGTCCCTATACTAGGAGCCTTCCTACTCAAAGAATTAGCCACCACATTGGCCTTCCCTGGATGATATAAGATAGTTATGTCATATTCCTATAGTATCTCAAGCCATCTGCACTGTCTCAAGTTTAGAATCCTCTGACTAAAGATGTACTGAAGACTCCAGTGATCGATGAATACCTTGAAATGCAAACCATACAAATAATGATGCCATAACTTCAACACAAACACTACTGTTGCTAACTCTAAGTCATGGGTAGGGTATTTCTTCTTATGAGCCTTTAATTGTCTAGAAGCACAGGTAACCACCTTCCTTTTGTTCATCAAAACTCCACCTAAACCAACTATCACAATATACAGTAAAGTCCACACCCTCCTCAAGTAAGGTCAAAATAGGAGTTGTAGTCAATAAAGTCTTGAGCTTTTTTAAGCTTGCCTCACACTCATCGGACCAATGGAAATCTACTACCTTTTGAATCAGTCTAGTCAATGGTATTGCAATAGAATAGAATCCTTGCAGGAAGTGTCAGTAATAACCAACCAAACCGATAAAACTCTGAATCTTGGTAGGAGAAGTAGGCCTGATCAAACCCCTAACTGCCTCAATCTTGGGCAAATCCATCCTAATACCCTCCTTGGACACCATGCGTCCTAGAAATGCCACAAAATAAATACAAAACACACATTTAGAGAACTTTGCGAACAACTTCTGCTTTCTCAAATTTTGAAGCACCGATAGCAAATGAAGAGCATGATCTCCTCTGTCTTGGAGAACATGTTGTAGTTTGAGCCTTTTTTTCCCCAGTTTGTGTACGTGGAATGATTTCCAGTGTTAAGATTTCATCAATGAAAATAACCATAAAGTCTAAATACGGTTGAAACACCCTATTCATCAACTCCATGAATATTATTGGGGTATTGGTTATCCCGAAAGACATACCCAAAAACTTATAATGGCCATACCAAGTATGAAAAGTTATCTTAGGAATTTCCGATGGACTAATCCTATACTAATGATAATCGGATCTCAAGTCGATCTTAGAGAACAAGGCATCTCCCTAAAGTTGATAAAATAAATCATTAATACGAGGAAAAGGATATTTGTTCTTGAAATTCACTTTGTTCAACTATCTGTAATCAATGCACATCCTCATAGACCCATCCTTCTTTTACACGAATAGAAATGGCGCACCCCAATGTAACACACTAGGGCAAATAAATCCTTACTCAATAAATCCTACAACTAGTCTTTCAACCCTGCCGGAGCCATTCTTTCAACTCTGCTGGATCTATTCGATAAGATGAAATGAAACTAGATTTAGTTCCCGGCTCCAAGTCAATAGCAAAGTCAATATCCCAATTCAGAGGAACTCCCGAAAGATCAGTAGGGGACACATCGGCAAACTCCTAAACAATGGGAACATACTCCATAGGGTGACTCAGTGCTAGTATCTCAAATAAAAGACAAATACGACATATACCCTCTATAATCAATATCTGAGCAATCATATAGGAGATAGCCTTACTAAAATAAGAACCACTAGTGCTCTTCTACTCGATCCTCGGAATACTAGGTATTGCTAAAGTCACAGTCTTACCATAACAATCAACAGTAGCAAGATAAGGAGAAAAAGAAATACATACCCAATATCACATCAAAGTCTACTATCCCCAGAATAATCATGTCCACCCAATTATCATACCTAGCTAAAGAAACAAGACAGGATTGATACACTCGATCCACCACTAAGGGCTCACCCACAGTTGTAGAAACATAAATAGGCACGGGCATATTATCACATGCTAAATCAAATCCATATGAAAAATAGGTAGACACATAGGAAGAGTAGATTTGTGATCAAATAACACGGATGTAGATTGATGGAAACCTAGGACGATACATATGATAACTGCATTGGAAGACTTGGCCTCAGGCCTCCCTAAACAATCATAGAACTATGCTCCCTGCCATATCCACCCTACGTAACACCTCGTCCTCCTCCCTATGGAATTATAGCACCACCAGCACCCCAATAGAAAGTATGACAACCCTTACTAGCCTAATCTCTTCCTCAACCTCTAGTCGGTAGGGTTTGTCCTCTAGCTAGAGTTGATGGACTAGACTTGGATCTATCCCATCCATGAGTAGGACACCTCCATATGAGATGATCGGGATCCCCATAGGTGTAACAATACCACTAAGTTAAACCCTACAATGATGAACCTGAAGAAATACCCTAACTATCTCTATTAGAACTGTGGGACCCTCAAACGACTTGTCCACCCTCGGCCGCTGGCATAGAAGCATGGATAGGTCTCTATCACTGAAATGAACTACCACCACTATGAGATCCTCCATCTCTTGATGAGGTGCCTAAAAATTTACCACTAGAGCAGGCCTTGTTGGGGTCCTAAACTTATCTCTGACCATCAAGTTTGTCTCTTTGGCGGTGCTCACTATGGACTAGAAGGAATCCCCATCACAAGCCGATCTAAACAATACGAGCAAATAGATAAGGTCAATCCTCTCACAAACCAGCGGACTCTCTCTGCCTCCTCTGGGATCAATGCCATAGCATTCCTCAACAACTAACAGAATCATACCTCATACTTAGAAAGGGACATACCACCCTGAGTCAATCTCTCAAATCTCAACCTGCTTTCATCGCGTACACTCGATGAAGCGATCCTCAAAAGCACTAGCAAAAGTACCCCACTCTATTGGAGAGGATCCAACTGGTCTGGACTTCATGAATGTCCTCCACCACTCTCAAGCTGACCCATGGAGCTGGAGTGCAACAAAATAAACACCTCGGGCATCAACTATGCTTACTACCTCTAGCATCTCATGACACACCATCTACTTGTAAGCACTCCATGACTTCGAGAAGGTGTCATTCCTCAGGCGTGGCCTCTACCTGCGACTGCTCTACTGTCTTGACCTCTATCTTGGACCCTACATCTACCCCTAGCGGAGGTATCAATGAATGCCTCGGGGACTGCCTCTTCTCTATAATTAGTTATAGCTCTCATCCTCGACATATGCCAAAATAACATGTAACACTCAGTACTAGCGATAATAAACCAATATAATAAGCAATAATGAATAAATAAAGTTTCCTAACAAACTTCATACCCTCTCGAAGATAAGTAGAGATGTCTCCGTATCAATCCTTGAAACTCGACTCAGAATTGGCTTGTACATGTGAGACCTATGAATCTAGAGCTCTAATACCATTTTATCACAACCCAAATCCGGGTGTGATAATACTCATCTCAACCCATAGAGACAAGTCAGCCCAAACCCAAACAAATCTGGACATAAAGAGGAAATAGTCAAAATCTATAGATAAGTATACAAAAGTGAAAGTCTTAGTCATCTACAATATCCCAAAGGACTAGTTGTCACATATGCAAGAATCTAATACAATAGAAATAAATAATAAATACAAGTCTCAATGCATTTGTCTTTCAAATAGAAAACATTATATAAAAGAAATAAGAGAAATTGACGACGTCGTTGGCTACCTCTCAAGTATCCTCGATAGCTATGAATAAAGGAAAAAGGGAATTTATATCACTGTTCTGGCTCGAAACCTCTATAATGTAGATAGCAATGGGGTGAGTACCAAACAATACGGTACTCATCAAGCAAGACACTAAACACAATGAAAGCTAAATAGAAATAAGTACCCCTGACATGTCATCCAAACATCCATAACTACAACCTGCAAGCAGAACAACCCAATTTAACAGTATATGTATAACCTATTTAACACATAAGTCAAAGTGTATCTAAACAATTCAGATAGGCCAGATAGGTATTATCAGTATCGCTTGTATATTAGTCACAATTACACATAATAAGGGTAATTACTCATAAAATCAAAAAGATGCAATAAAATGCAATAAGTTCCCAATGAGATGATCTATCTATGTCCATACATCCACCACTGTGTGGCATAACCCTCGATTATCATTTAGTATCAACCAAGATGCATGGCACATCCCTCAAATGTTATAAAATAGCAACCATGACTTGTGGCACATCGCTCAAATTCAATAAAGTAACAACCATGGTGCATGGCACATCCCCCGAATCCTTTTTGATCTTCTCTTTCATCATAACTTAGCCGGAACCATTTCATATCAGTTTAATCATCAATTTTGACTTCAATGATAAGATTTTACCCAAACACATGTGAAATACTCATGCAATCAATGGGAATATAATGAAGTCCAATACCATATGTAATCCATATCAAGAATCAACCTTAGGTGTATTAATGATTTGTAATCAACCCAAACTTAAAATTCACATCAATTCACATAGCATGTAGCAAGAATACAATGTTATACAAAGCTTATGAAGATTTTGAGTTTTAATTGCCTTACTATCTCTCTTGACTACTCCAAAATTTGAACCTTGTCCTTTCTTTGATGCTCCAAATAGTAAGAATCTAATAAAATAATGAATCACAATCAAATTACGTAATAACGACATCAAAATTATGAAAATCAGGAAAATGGTCAAAATGGTTAAAAAATCTGATTTCAAAAATGGAGTTCAAAGCTGGAAATTTTTGTGTGAAAAGTTGTTAGAAGTATTTAAAATCTATAGGTGAAAATGAATTCAAAAATGAACCTCAATTCATTTCCGAATCCCCATATTAAGAAATTTGAAGTTCTTGAAGAAAACCCCACATTTTGAAATTAAAATCATTAATTTAAGGCCAACTATGAGATATAATTAGTGGGTAATAAAGGATATAAGATAAAATAGTTTACCCAAATGATTTTCCACAAACATTTCTTTGAAATCTCCACCCACGAGCTCCCCAAGGTCAAAAATGGAGGAAAAGAACTCAATGCTAGTCTAAAGACACTTAGGTGCCACGATCGTAAGGGAAAGTACAATATCGCGACTGTCTCTTTTGCGGCACCTTAATTGCGATTGCAATCTCCGATTAATGGACCCCTTTTGCCCTCATGATGGTTGAGAAAGTGAGCAACCCATCATGATTACAAGGACTGCTGACACTCGAACTTAGCAATTTTTAACACAAGTTCAACTTCCTGAATTGACCCTCACAATTCATTTGGAATCCCGTGCAGACAAACTTTATATGCTACCATACTAATTTTCCCACTCCTGACTCAATGGAACCATCAAAATTTGAGGTCTTTTTGGCCCGAAACCTGATAAGTCGCAATGAAACTAACGTTAGGCCTTAAAACACCAAACCATGCTCAGGATCTCTAAAAGTTAAACTAAGACCACTTCTAGGACAAAAATCATCCCCCAAATCTAATGAATTTATCGGAATTCAATTCTGAGCATCGAATCTCCAAATATTGACCAAAATTAACCCTATGATCAAAATCCCAAGAAATTCCAACTTAGAACCTCAAATCTTTGATATATTTCTGAATCTAATTTTTTCAACTCTCCTAAAGCAAATTCTACATTTCGAAGCTAATAGAATTGATATAATTCTATTTCGAGACTTGAAACTCCAAATGACACCTAATACCATTTTAAGCAACTTAAGCCTTAAAATTTCAAACTTTGTCACAAACCTTGACTTTTCAAAGAGTTTTAAAAAATTGACTTCGAATACTGATCAAACATGACTCGAGAAAACTAATGGGAGAGGTAAATTGGTTATTTTACAAAAACTTACCAAAAATAACCTTCAGGGTCATTACATTCTCTAGCTTCTCATATCGTCTCAAATTCAAGGTCTGGACCTATTTCTTTTATAGTCGAAGATTTAAGGTCTGGACACTTGATATTTTGCCACAGTCTAGATTTGGGGCACATTCTCCTCATTTGAGTTGAGACTTGGTGATATGCTTCTAATGGGTTCTTTTGGGGTTCTATCTGCAGTTTGAGACCTGGATATGTACTCCCATGTTCTAAATTGACTAGTTCTGGTACTTATTAGTTATAGACCTTTGTGTACTTATCGGGCTTTTGGGGGTCCATTTAAGTGTTTTCTTTAAATTGCAAATATGTGTACTTTCTAGGCTTATGGGGGTCAAGTTAGGTTGTATATAATTACTTATCATTCATTTTCGTTCATTTTTACACTCATGTGGGATCTGGTTAGTCTTTCAATATCGCTTCACCTGTTTGACCTTTAGTTGTTGTTACTTTCTCATTTTTCATTATTTTATTTACTTTTTCAAGTTTGGTTGCCCATACCTACTAAATACCTATTGTTTTGATACTCATTCTACTCTCAACATCTATTTTCATGATGCAGGTCCGAGCACCAGTCACCAGCCCTAATGTCGAGCCGGATGCAGAGGTCTTCAGAGGTTCCTTTTTCTATTGTAAATATGACTAGTCTTTTGTATTATTTTGGTCCACTTTTAGAACTTGTGCTCTTTTGTAGTAGCTCTATACATATGACTATCAGTTTTTAGGTTGGATCTCTTTTATTGTATAAATTTATTGGCTTATATTTTTATCTTTCGCCATTTCTGTTGAATTACATTCTCCTTTGCTTGATTGATTCTTGTATCTACCCAGTATGTCCGTTATTAGTGATTTTGGGTTATGAGATGGCTTACCTAATGGTGGGTTATAGTAGGTACCATCATGGCTCAAGATTTTGGTTCATGACAAAAACCATCCCACACTTAGCTAATTAGCATTCTAGAACTATCACAAACAAGGTCTAAGAATAGTAAGTCCTAGCTTACCTCAAAGTCAATCACGAATGCTCAAAAACCTCTAAATTGGCAATTTCCCATTTCGAACCACCTTTGAATGATGCCAAACTATCACAAATATGATTTCAGTGTCACAATAATGATTTCAGTGTCAATTCATATTAATTAAAGAAAAAATTAAAAATGAGTTAAAAATGGCATAGTGAGACTCACGCAAGGAATCCCAAAATTGAGTCCATCAAATTATCCCAACCACCTATTTTGTCGTTGAAAAGATAGGGTTTAAAATTGATTTAGACTTTTTACGAAAAAATCAACTTAAAAAGGAGACGTCACTTAATTATTTTTAAAGAAATTAAGAAAACTTAATTTAAAAGATCGTAACATATTTAGGTCTTAAAAGTTTAGAGAAAAAGGTATGAGGTTCACATTTCCACATTGAGAAGGTGTTAGCACTCAAAGTAGCTGCTAACAGGCTGTTATCTGATGATTTAAAAAGATTTTAATTGGCTAACTTTTGGGAAAATACTTAAAAATAAATAAACATTAAAAGTCAATTGACAAGTAATTAATTTAAACTCTTGAAATATATGAAAGAGTGAAAGTTTGTCAAAAATGACCAAGTAAAGAAAAGACAATTGAACAAAATCATTTGAATGAAATAAATCATCATAACTGTCATGACCCAAACCCCGTAGGCCATGACTGGTGTCCAAACTGGACACCCGTGTATGCCCTAGTTAGCTATAATTACCACGCATAATTTAGAACTTAAGAAAATAGAATATTATCTCAAAATTGTCACATATTCATATAATAACACAACCTGTCTCCTGAGGAGTAACAACTTATCAATAGGTAACATAGTACATAGGCCGACAAGGCTATCATAGCATGTGGGTTCATCTTGTTATATATGTATACGCGAGCCGACAAGGCTGCCACTACGAAAGGGAACATCTAAAAAAATAAGTCATACTATCACCGTTGAACATCATTTATATACAACCCACACATATGTCTACAGACTTCTAAGAGTACCGACATTATCATATGGCGGGACAGGGCCTCTTTGTACCTCTGAATAAACATAGGTATACATCAAAAAGGGGTTTATACCACAAGTCTAGGCTCTGACACAAAGGAGCACCCCAAAATAGTTGAGTAAGAATCCTAGGTTGGTGGATCACCGAAGCTAGTACTTGTACATGCGGGCATGAAATGCAGCCCCCCTCGAAGAAGGGGGTCAGTACAAGATATGTACCTAGTATGTAAAGCATTAAATACAATAGGAAAGATCATAACTGAAGTAGAGAGTCTAGGAGACAAGTATGATAATCAAGAACTCACTGTACCTATGTTTTACGAAACAAGTCATGCATATCATTATCATATAGCATACCCGACACATTATAGGACTCGGTTCCATAATTGTTTAATCATATTATCATATCATCAAATATATATACCCTACCCAGTCCTCTAGTAAGGGACTCAGTGAATGAAGTCGTGTACAAGTATACCATACCTGGCCCATCTTGGGACACAGTGCCATAACCATATCATTGCATCATCATGTCACCATATAGCATATTCGACCCTCTAGTGAGGGAGTTGGTAGATAATGTAGTAAATTGCGCATGATAACATACCTGGACCCGGACTAGATGAAAAAAGTAATAACAACATGCACGAGCAGAGTAGTGAGTAACCATATGAAAATTAAATCATATCTGAGACTCAATAGAACAACTAAAATGAACCCCACTTGAGTATTAAAGGCGATAATCATATTAAATACCCTATGAATGTCACTATGGACTACATCAAATGGAACCTCAGGAATTATAGACATGTACCAAGATAATGCAAAATAGCTTATGGAGTAAGAGACATTTGTCATCGTAGAGTCTTTAGGAATAGGAGCTTATACATCCAATTACTATTCAACATATAGAAGGCTCGAGGGCAATAGCTCAACTACTTTAAGAGTTTTACTGTCAAGAAGTGAATAAGAGTCATGAATCATACTCGGAGCCTATGAATGGAATTACCCCCAAAGCTCATATCATATATCACTTATGTCTAAGACATGCCAAAAGAAAAGAAGGATTGCTTTACATACCTATTATAGATCAACTGTAACCAAGCTTGCTTCATTACCCCTTTCACCTATTTAACATGAAAGTAACACTAGTATTAACAAACTACGACTTTCCAGCTTATAAATCTATAACCAATTACTTATAGGAATCAATTCCTCGTTCACACTTCTCGATTAGTATTTTGATTAGTTAAGAAATTAATGAAAATCGGGCAGTATTTCCTCTATAAACTCGCCTAACCCGACTTTTAATTAATCTCCACTTACCACAGCAACACCAACAACAATGATAACAACCCAATAACCTCTCCTCATCCTTCTTCAATTCAAATCATTAACATCTAAAATTTTACACATAACAGATCAACAACACCTTATACTCTTGCTTTCTTCTGAATTTACGAGCCATATTAACTAAAACATGAAAGAAACATCGACCTCCATCCACATATAATAAAACTACTTCAACATAAGTTTAATACAAGTTCTAAACAGTCCACCAAAACTATGATACCAAAATATAATTTTTGATCTTTATTTCGCAAAATTACAACACACGGAAAGGAGCATAATATTGATGTGAACAGCAGCACCTATACTTATCTATAACTATATTTCTAGCCCTTTGACATAAACAAATTACCTTTAAAAATAATATCATAGTAACGACAACACTAATCAAACCTTCATCCGATTAGAACAATTTCAATTTTATCCATTTTACACACCCAACACT
Organism: Solanum dulcamara; assembly: GCF_947179165.1. Taxonomy (NCBI): domain Eukaryota; kingdom Viridiplantae; phylum Streptophyta; class Magnoliopsida; order Solanales; family Solanaceae; genus Solanum; species Solanum dulcamara. Next base: position 42,055,795 of record NC_077241.1, read on the forward strand.
GAATTATGGGGTTTTCTCACTTTCAATTTTATTTAATTCCTTCATCCTTATATAACAGCAACAAGCACGACCTTAGTTAAAATTGATTCACCCTTTTTTTACTTCAAAATAGCCCCTACATAGTTTCAACACCCTTCAACAGTAACGTGTATAATTTCATATTTCCAACCCACATTTACACTTCCACAACATGTTTAAATTCATACTAAAACATGAGAAAAGGGGATCAAACCTTACCTTAACAAGTGGCCTTCTTGAACTTGCTGAAATTTGTAGGTTCACGTTGCACCTCCTTGCTTCCCTAACAATGAATCCCACATTGCTAATCACCTCCTAATGGGTCGAAATAACCTTAGACAACTAATTTAGGGACCATAATTTAGGAGCTTATTTGTTGCAGCTATCGCAGAAGCTCTTATCCTCTCTTTCTCTATTTTTCTCAAAGAAAGAAGAAGAATGAGCTAACAATAAGCTCTCAGTCATTAATATAGATCTATATATGTTGCCTATGTGGTGGACATGTGTCCATGGGTTGTCTATGTGGTTGATATGTGTCCATTGTGGACATGTGTCCCTCTATAACCTATGAGCCAATCAGCTGCTGCCACGTGTCTTGGTGGGGCCCTCTTAGTGGTTTAATTAACTTAATTAATCATAATTAATCACTAATCCCCACTTAATTTATGCCATAATTTTATAAGTAGTTTCATCACCTACCTCCCCTTTACAAAAAAATGCAGCCCATATATTCTAAGTAGGTGCATCACCTACTTATTCTTTTTAGTAGGTTCATAATCTAGTCTTACCTTAAGAACCTATGTGATCCTTGCTACTTAAGCTCAATATATACTCAAGTAGCTTAATTATGTAAGACATCCAAACTGGTAGCTTAAGCAAGTAGGCCGATTACCACGACTCATTATTTTGCCTCCAACTACTTTCAAATCCTTCCAAACCTATTTCTAAACATCACTACTCACATAGAACTAGTCTATGCAAAATATGGGGCATTATATCTTCCCCTCATTTGGATCATTTGGTAACGTCATTAATAACATAGATCATATGGCAACTTTTGAGAAACTTAAAAAACAATTGTCCTGATATACAAAAGCACGGGGTATAACATCCTTCTTCCCTTTAGAACATTCATCCTCGAAGCTTTAGCAACCTCCCCCCACCAAGATCTTATACAGATTTTGGAGAAATCTCTTTTATTGCTACAACATATAGTTTCATCTATCAAACAATGTAATAATTTTAGGATTTTAGATTACTTGTAGACATAAGGAACAAGTACGGATATTTATTTTTCATCTCTTCTTTGGCTTCCTAGGTCATCTCTTCCCGATTATTATTTCACCACAATACCTTGATAGAAGCCACGTCCTTAGTTCGCAATCTTCTAATCTGTCAATCCAGGATGGCGATAGGTTTCTCTTCATAGGATAAATTCTCTGTTACCTAAACATCATCTATGGGAAATATTTTAGATGGGTTGCCTATACATTTGCGGAGCATTGACACATGAAAAATTGGATATACTACTTCCAAATCATGCAGTAGGTCCAACTAATAGGCAATCTTGCATACCCTATAAATGATCTGATAAGGGCCAATGTACCTTGGGCTAAGTTTCCCTTTCTTACCGAATATCATCACACCTTTCATCGGTGACACCTTCAAGAATACCCAATCCCAAACTTCAAACTCTAAGTATCGACGTCGGTTATCTGCGTATACTTTTGTCGACTCTGGGCCGCTAATAGTTTCTCCTGAATAAACTTCACTTTATCAATATATTGTTGAATCATGTCTGGGCCTACTAGTTTAGTCTCACCAACCTCAAACCAACCAATAGGTGATCTGCACTTTCTGCCATACAAAGCTTCATATGGTGCCATCTGGATACTAGAATGATAGCTATTATTATAGTTAAACTCAATAAGTGGCAAATGATCATCCCAGCTACCTTTGAAGTCAATAATACAGGCCCGAAACATATCTTCTAGCGTCTGAATAGTATACTCAGCTTATCCGTTAGTCTGAGGGTGAAATGTTGTTCTAAGATTCACATGTGTTCCCAATCCCTTCTGGAATGACCTCTAGAAGTTATCTATAAATTGAGCTCCTCTCTATGAGATAATAGATGTGGTAACCCCATGGAGTCTTACAATCTCCTTAATATATAACCTCATATAGTCCTCAACTGAATATGTAGTCCTGATTGGAAGAAACTGGCTGATTTTGTCAGCCTATCTACAATAACCCATATGGAATCATACTTTTGTAGAGTGCGAGGTAAGCCTATAATAAAATCCATATTAATTACTTCCCATTTCTAAGTCGGGATTTCCATCTCCTATAATAGTCCACCAGGCTTGACCTGTTGGCAATTCGGGCTCTAGGCTATGAACTCTGCTATGTCCTTCTTCATGCCATACGATCAATATAAACATTTGAGGTCATGATACATCTTTGTTGACCTTGGATGAATAGAATAATGGGCATAATATGCCTCTCCCATAACCTGTTACCGTAGCCTTGCAATCTCTGGTACACATAACCTGCCCCTATACCTCAACACTCCATCAGGTGTGACCTCGAATAGGGTCTTTTCCTTTTGAAAAGTTACATCCCTGTACTGTGCTAGAGTAGCATCCTCATATTAGAATTGCTTTACTTTTCTAGTGATAGAGGATTCAGCAATTCCTAATAGAAAATCTATTATCATCAGAACCAACCAACTGGATTCCAAGGTTAGCTAACTGGCAAATCTCACAGACTATCTCCTTCCATTCTGTCTGTACATCTGCCAAGCTACCCATTAATTTATGTTTGAGTGCATCTGCTACAATATTTTTGTTCCTTGGGTGGTATAGGATATCAATATCATAATCTTTTAGCAACTCTATCCACCTTCTTTTCCATAAATTCAGCTCCTTTTGCTTGAAGATATATTGGAGACTTTTCTGGTCCGTGTAAATATCAACATGCACACCATACAGATAATTTCTCCATATTTTCAAAACATGAATAATTGCTGCTAACTCCATATCATGAGTAGGATAATTTCTTTCGTGCTTCCTGAGCTGCTGGGAGGCATAGGCTATGAATCTACTATTTTGCATTAGTACACAACCTAGGCCAACACCAAAAGCATCACAATAAATAACGCAGCCATCTGGTCCTTAGGAAGAGTTAGAACAGGGGACATAGTCAACTTATCTTTCAGCAATTAAAAGCTTCGTTCACAAACATTGGTCCATTGAAACTTAGCTGCCTTGTGTGTTAACCTTGTTAAAGGAACTGAAATAAAAGCAAACTTCTCTACGAATCTCTTATAGTATCTTGCTAACCCCAGGAAACTATGTACCTCAGAAGGTATAATAGGTCTCGGCCAAGTCTTTACAGCCTCAATTTTGTATGTATGTACTCAAACACCATCAGCTCTAATAACATGCCCTAAGAATGCTACTAATGTCAATAAGAATTCACATTTAGAGAACTTGGCGAACAACTTTTTGTGTTGGAGAACCCCGAGTACTATCCTTAAATGATTTGCATGCTCTTTCTCTGATTGTAAATAGACCAGAATATCATTAATGAATACAATCAAGAACAGATCTAGGAATGGCTTGAACACTCGGTTCATTAGGTCCATAACACTGCTGGAGCATTAGTTAGCCCAAAAGGCATTACTCTAAACTCATAATGTTCGTATCGGGTTCTGAATGCAGTCTTTGGAATATCTGATTCCTTTACCCATACTTGATGATAGCCTGACCGTAAGTCTATCTTCGAGAAACACTTAGCACCCTGCAACTGGTAAAATAAATTATCAATCCTGAGGAGGGGATATCTATTCTTTGTTGTTACCTTATTCAACTGCCTATAATCAATACACATTCGCAGCGACCCATCTTTCTTTCTCACGAATAGTACCGATGCTCCCCATGTTGATGTGTTGGGCCTAATGAAGCCATTTTCTAATAGATCTCTCAGTTTCTCCTTCAAGTCTTTCAGCTTGACGGGTGCCATTTTGTAGGGAGGGATAGATATTGCCTGAGTATCTAGTAACACATCTATACTAAACTCTATCTCCCATTTAGGAGGAAGACCAGGGAGTTTATCCAAGAATACATCTGGATATTCATTAACTACGAGCACTGACTGAAGAGTCGATACCTCTGCTTCCGGGTTATGCACACGAACCAGATGATAAATATAACCCTTTCTAACCATCTTTTTTGCCTTGAGGTATGAAATAAATTTACTCTTTGGCGATGACGTATTCCCCAACCATTCGATAATTGGCTCATCTGGGAACTGGAACCTCACTATTTTATTTCTATAATCAACATTAGCATAATAAGAAGCTAACCAGTCCATACCCATAATAACATCAAACTCTATCATATCTAACTCTATTAAATTAGCCAAGGTATGATGACTATATGCATCCACCGAGCAATTTCTATATATTTGCTTTACTATAAAAGAGTCTCCTACCGGTGTGGCTACCTCAAATGGTTCTATTAACTCAGGTTTTATTCCAATCATACTAGCAACAAAGGGAGATATATATATATATATATATGATAAGGTGGAGCATGGATCTATCAATGCATATAGGTCCCAAGAGAAAATCGATAATATACCTATAACCATATTTAGTGATGCCTCCTGGTTCTGTCTATTAGCCAAGGCATATATGTGATTCAAAGGGCTGCTAGAACTGGATGCTACACCACGGCCTCTACCACGGCCTGCTGGTGCCTGAATACCCTGCCCCATAAGGCGCATAACCACTGACCTAGTAGGTTGAACTGCACCTCTTGGACTACCCCCGAATGGACACTCCCTCATAATATGACCTTGACAGCCGCAAGTAAAACAAGCACCTGTAACAAAATGGCACTCCCAAAAATAGGTCCTACTACAATAGGAACATCGAGGCAAAGGTGGCCTTGACTAGCGCAAACCCTTGCTTATTTGTAAACCTGAAACCCTGGAGCTCTGACCACTCCTAAATATCTTATGCTATCAAATATCCTACCTGTGAACTGTGGGGGTGCACTCCGGGTTGCCTGAGAAGAATACCTACTATATAGATGAGGTTGCCCATCTTAAAACTCACCCGAATAACCAATTGATCTAGCCCTCTTATGTTGACCTCTATCATGAATTCTATCGAGCGGATGCCCTCTGTGCCGGTCCTTTACCCCCTATGCATATGCCTATACTCAATCAATATCCATACTTGGCAGAAAAGCCATTGCTATACAGCTGTCAATCAAATAACGATCCAGCCCCATCATATATCAATGCACTCTATCATCCATATCAGCTACAATAGTGGGCGCATGTCTTCCTAATGAGTCAAACTCAAGACTATAATATCAAACACTCCTTTCATTGTACCTCAAATGTAAGAATCTACCAACTCTGGCTCATCTCATCTCCGAAGGTAGAAAGTGACAAAAGAAGGCCTCCATAAACTCATCTCATACCGCTAGAGGAGCACCCTCGCCCCTAGACAACTCCCATGATTCATACCAATTAACAGCTATATCACGTAACTAATATAAAGCTAACTCAACAGACCCAGTATCAAAAGCCCTAATTATCCTTAACGTATGCTGCACCTATCCAATAAACTCCTGCAGGTCATCCACAGGACTCAACCCATAGATTTTTGGGGGTTATAAGTCAAAAAGTCACGAGCCGTCAAACTATCATGTCTATCCATATAATCTATTCCTAGCCCATGCCTACGAACCTGCCCTACCATTAATCTTGTCAGTAACTGAATTGTGTCTCTCATGGCCCTATCCTCCTCCCTTGGCCAGGGAGTTGGAGGCTCAGGCACTGGAGCCTCAAGAGCTAGTTATGAAGCCACCCTCGATCTGTAGTTGCAACTGCTGCTGCTTTAAGCTCCTTTGGTGGTGGCGGCGTAGTAGAGCTCGCCGACTGGAGCACAATCTCTGGCATGGACTAGGCACGGGCCCTAGTAACTCTCGGGGTCTGTCTACTTTCTCCCGCTACTGACTTACCCTTCTGGGAAGTTGCCGCTTTCCTTAGAGGCATCGCTATAAACATAATAATCTGTTAGGGAGGAATTGTCATGATTATTCATCTCTATCGCACGATTTAAAATAAAAAGGAAAGATAACATCTTAAATGTCTGTAGCCTCTTGTTTATAGATGTGGTACACAACACACCGATAAAATGGACTCTATTAGACACAGTTTGTAGACACTCCAAGGATGAACTTCTCTAATACCACTTTTGTCATGACCCAACCCCATAGGCCATGACTGGTATCCAAACTAGACACTCGTGTACACCCCTATTAGCTATAATTACCACGCATAATTTACAACTTAAGGAAATATAATATTATCTCAAAACTGTCGCATATTCATATATTAACACAATATATCTCTTAAGGAGTCATAATTTATCAATAGGTAATATAATACATAAGCCAACGAGGCTATCATAGCATGTGTGGTCGTCACGTTATATACGTATACGCAAGCCGACAAGGCTACCACTATGTAAGGGAACGTCTAGCAATGGTGAACATCATCTATATACAACCGACACATATGTCTATAGACTTCTAAGAGTACCGACAGTATCATATAGCGGGACAGAGCCTTTTTGTACCTCTAAATAAATATTGGTATACATCAAAAAGGGGTTTATACCATAAGTCTAGGTTACGACACAAAGGAGCACCCCAAAATAACTGAGTACGAATCCTAGGTTGGCGGATCACCAAAGCTAGTACTTGTACATGCGGGTATAAAATGCAGCCCCCTGAGGAAGGGGGTTAGTATAAGAAATGTACCTAGTATGTAAAGCATTAAATACAATAGAAAAGATGATAACTGAAGTAGAGAGTCCACGAGATAAGTATGATAATCAAGAACTCACTTTACCTATGTTTTACAAAACAAATCATGCATATCATTATCATATACCATACCCAACCCAATATGGGACTCGGTTCTATAATCGTTTCATCATATTATCATATCATCAAATATATATACCATACCCGGCACTCTAGTAAGAGACTCAGTGAATAAAGTTATGTACACGTATACCGTACCCGGCCTATTGTGGGACTCGATGCTATAACCATATCATTGTATCACCATGTCAATATATAGCGTACCCAGCCCTCTAGTGAGGGAGTCTGTGGATAATATAGTAAATTTCGCGACATAACATACCCGGCCCAGGACTTAGTGAAAGAAGTAATAACAACATTCACGAGTAGAGTAGTGAGTAACCATATGCAAATTAAATCATCATCTTAGGCTCAATAGAACAAGTAAAGTATACCCACACTTGAGTATTAAAGGCGATAATCATATTAAATACCCTCTAAATGTCACTATGGACTATATCAAATGGAGCCTCAGGAATTATAGACATGTATCAAGATAATACGAAGCAGCTTATGGAGTCAGAGAAATTTGTCATCGTAGAGTCTTTAGGAATAGGAGCTTATACATCCAATTACTAGTCAACATAGAGAAGGCTCGAGGGCAATAGCTCAACTACTTTAAGAGTTTTACCATCAAGAAGTGAATAACAATCATGAATCATACTCGGAGCTTATGAATGGAATTACCCCAAAAGCTCATATGATATATAACTTATGTCTAACACATGCCAAATTAAAAGAGGTATAGCTTTACATACCTGTTATAGATCAACCGTAACCAAGCTTACTTTGTTACCCCTTTAACCTATTTAACACGAAAGTAATATGATTATTAATAAACTACGAATTTCTAGCTTATAATTGTGCAACCAATTACTTATAGAAATCATTTCCTCGTTCACACTTCTCGATTAATGTTTTAATTAGTTAAAAACTTAACTGAAATCGGGAAGAAATTCCTCTATAAACTCACCTAACCCGACTTTTAATTAATCTTCGATTAGCACAGCAACACCAATAACAACGATAACAACCCAATAACATCTCCTCATCCTTCTTCAATTCAAATCATTAACATCTAAGATTTTACACCAAATAGATCAACAACACCATATACTCTTATTTTCTTCCAAATTTATAAGCCATATTAACAACAACATGATAGCAACATCGACCTCTATCTACATACAATAAAACTACTTCAACATCAGTTTAATATAAGTTCTGAACAGTCCACCAAAACTACAACACCAAAATATGATTTTCGATCTTTATTTCACAAAATTACAATATACGGAAAGGAGCATAACATTGCTATGAAAAAAGCACCTATACTTATCTATAACTATATTTCCATCCCTCCGATATAATCAAATTACCTTAAAAAATAATACCATAGTAACGACAACACTAATCAAAACTTCATCCGATTAGAACAATTTTAATTTTGTCCATTTTACACATGCAACACTTAATTATAGGGTTTTCTCACTTTCAATTTCATTTAATTCCTTCATCCTTATATAACAGCAGCAACCACGACGTTAGTTAAAATTGATTCACCCTTTTTTTACTTTAAAACAGCCCCTACACGACTTCAACACCCTTCAATAGTAACGTATATAATTTCATATTTCCACCCCAAATTTATACTTCCACAACATGTTTAAATCCTTACTAAAACATGTGGAAAGGGGATCAAACATTACCTTAACAAGTGGCCTTCTTGAACTTGCTGAAATTTGTAGATTCACGTTCAACCTCCTTGCTTCCCTAACGATGAATCTGACATTGCTAATCACCTCCAAATGAGTTGAAATTACCTTAGAGAACTAATTTAGGGACCACAATTTAGGAGCTTATTTGTTGCAGCCATGGTAGAAGCTCTCATCCTCTCTTTCTCTATTTTTCTCTAAGTTAGGAATAAAAAGAATGAGCTAACAATGAGCTCTTAGTCAGTAATATAGATATATATATGTTACCCATATGGTGGACAGTGTCCATGGGCTGTCCATGTGGTTGACATGTGTCCATTGTGGACATGTGTCCTTCTATAACCCATGCGCTAATCAGCTACTGTCACGTGTCTTAGTGGGTCCCTCTTAGTGGTTTAATTAACTTAATTAATCATAATTAATCACTAATCCCCACTTAATTCATGCCACAAGTTTGTAAGTAGTTGCATCACCTACCTCTCCTTTTCAAAAAAATGCAGCCCATACATTCTAAGTAGGTGCATCACCTACTTGAAGTAGGTGCATCACCTACTTATTCTTTTTAGTAGGTTCATAATCTAGTCTTACCTTAAGAACATGTGTGATCCTTTCTACTTAAGCTCGACATGTACTCAAGTAGCTTAATTATGTAAGACATCCAAACCGGTAGCTTAAGCAAGTAGGTCGATTACCACGACTCATTATTTGGCCTCCAACTCCTTTCAAATCCTTCCAAACCTATTTCCAACCATCACTACTCACATAGAACTAGTCTATGCAAAATATGAGGCATTGCATCCTTCCCTCCTTTGGATCATTTGGTAACGTCATTGATAACATGGATCACATGGCAACTTTAGAGAAGCTTAAAAAACAAACATCCCATTATACAAAAGCATGGGGTATAACAATAACAAAAATAACTCATCTTTAGGGGATTTAATTAAATTAATAAGAGTTAGAAGTTAAACAATCAAAGAAATACAAAAATAAAATAGAGATAAATTTGGGCTCCTACCCAAATTCAAATTATTGGGCTAACATGTCCATTCCTATCCTAAATTCTATTAAAAGTTGTTGCCTCTCTTATGTGGGCCTATCATAGCCCATTTTATCCATGTATCAATTATATACATGTACTGTATATCATGTTTACTGTTGTATCTACCATAATATCGATCCCTGAATCTTGTATATCAGCTCTTCGTACACCTATGTCAGCTAATCAACAGTCCAAAACATAATAATGGTTGACTAAAAAAAGGAGAAAGTTGAGTCTCGATTCAACATAAGATCCAATGGGGAGACGAGAGTCTAGTAGACCCGAATAAGGTTCACATGTAACACAAAATAAAAAGAAATAAAATAAGAATCCATACAACTCATCATGAATTTCAATTATTTGCTATCATGGAATATTATTACGTCAAAATACCAACAAGTAGGACCAAATAAGAAATATCACATAAATGAAGTACAATCAATCATAAGGGAGAATAAAATTATTTTTAGAAAGAACCATTCAGCAAAGGGAACAAAACAGATCAATTGGTTTGGGATATTGTCATGAATCATTCTCAATAAGTTCAAACATTTATCAGTTCCGAAGCCATCAATTGGTTATCAAGGAGAAAATAAGCCCGAAAGAGAATAAATCCAAACAGTGAGCATGTCATTGTCTAGTTTTAAAGAGGAGACACAATTAGCACTCTGCTCTTAAAGAACAAATGGAACAATACCTTAAAGAGGAAAAAAAATATAGCAATCTTGAGGCAGATACCATAGTTTTGAGACTCCCACACCCATTTGAAGTCGAAGCCCATTGAAATGAAACAAATGAGACCAAACAACTTCTAACTTTTAACCAATGGAAAGTTCAAACATAACCAATGAAGAGCAAAATCATCTAAGCTAATTATTTCAAGAAAATCATATTCGCAGAAGCTTAAAGCTACTAAATCATTATTTTTGAAATGTAAAAAGCATAACAAGACAATCAAGATAACACACAAAAAAGATATTTTAACTATACTAGCAGGTATCACCCAAAAGAAAGCATGGACTATGAAATAAATGTTGAATACAAAAATTAAAAAGAATCATAACTCTTAATTAGAGAGTTTTATACATAAATCAATGGGTACTAAAAATATATTTTATACCTAAACAACTGAAATATGCCAATCTGAACCAAAATACTCATTTACTAGATATTAACAGTAAGCATAACAAGTTGAGATAGAGAGGCAATTGAGAAGGAGAAAAAATAAGAAAAATGTTAATTGGAAACCTAGAAAGAGGATTGCAGACTTCATTCAATTCATAAACATAACATCAACTAAAATGAGCTAAGATCAAAGGAAAGTTCACCTTTTTAGGGGCAACGAACTGGGATTACAAGATGAGTTTGAAGACAAATTCACCAACAAAGAAAACTTTTAAAAAGAAAATCTAAGAGAATTTTTTTAGTTTTTTGTATCTATTTCCTCTCGCTACTCTCTATTTTTCGAAGCCTTAAAATTCAACCCCATAAATGACGGAGAGGGGACCTTTTATAGAAGGAGGAATTAGAGTTCTTGAAATAGGAGGAAAAAGGTGGGATTTTCGGATAAGAATGAATTCTAAAATTCAAATCTCAAATCAGATAGGGAATATACTGGAATTATTCAAAAATCCTCAAATCTTCAACAAATTCGGGTAGATTCAAGGTGAGGTGGATGGTATAGATTGAATCAAACTCTCCGAGATAATTACATGGCTCAAATTATCAAGCCAAGGATGAGAAACGAAAGTCGTTTCACTGGATGTACTACTTGTTGGGGAACATTGAAGGAGAAGACAATGCGTACAGTGTACGCATATGAGGTATATGTTGGGTGTATGTATCATGTATTGTATGCACGCGTATGGATGCGTTTGGCTTTGCTGGAGGAATATTTGGTGGAATGGGCTTTAAAGAATTGGGGAATAGAGTATTTTTGTGGGCTTTGGGCAGGAGTATATTGTAAGTAGTGGGTCAGTGGGTGTATATGTTGTAGGAGTATAGTGTAAGTTGTGATTTTGAATTGTAGTGTGTTTACTGTATTATTAAAAAAATGAAATGGAGTGGGATAGTGATGTTGTCATGTGGTATAGGAATTGGGTGTAGTTGTTAAGGGAATTGGGGTGATGGAATGGTGTAATGTTGGTTATATATTTTAGTGTGCTTTAGGAATTGGATTTTGTGTGAGGTTAGTGGGAATGTCTAAAATTGAAAGGAAAAAGAGTTCAAAAGTGGCTAGAATTTTAAGAAAGGGCCACATGAGTTCAATAATAGCCAATCAAATTACGGATTTAGCCATTCTGAATTTAATAGATTGCCAATTAGATTTAAATGGTGAATTAGACTAAAAATTAAATAAGAAGAATTAATACTAATTAGTTATCAAACTTCTTAATCCTAACAAAAATAAAATAATTAACTTAATTATCAACTAATTAATTAAAAAATATAAGCTATTAATTAAATTAAACTAATTAACAAAATATTTAGTTAAAACAATATCTTTTTGAGATGATTTTCAATTAATGGTAAAAGATTATAATTATATATAAAATATATATATCAATCAAGAATTATAAAAATACCTAAATTACTTACAAATAACTTTAAAATATTTTTGGATTTTACCAACTAATTTTTTAAAAATTATTTAAAATTGAAGTAGCTCGATTATTAATTTACGTTGTGGAAGGTCACAATTGGGTGTCAACACCATCTCCCGGAACTTGGGCCACAAAAATGGACACAGTCCGAGCTTTAATCAACCCCAAACAGCCCATGCACCAAAACTTTGAGAATTCACAAAAAAAGAATCAAAACGGAGGAAATTCGAAGGAACTTATGAGTTTAATACATGAAATATGAGCCTAACAATGTTGTGAAGAACTTCCCCAAGGAATCCCATCAAATAGAAATAATTCCCAAAACATTCAAAGCTCACAAGGCTATTCTAAGGATGAGCACATCTCAAAATAAGACGCTGAAAATGGGACTAATCTGATATATGCCAGTCACACCATTCTTCACGATCATGAAACCTAAAGGTTGTAGTCACGATGGCCAATTAATTACTGGATCCATCAGTCCTTAATCGTGATCGTGCAAGTCAACACCTACGATTGTGAAGACCAAAAGGAAAGGTCATCACAAATGCGATGCCGAGCCCAGGATCGCGAAGACCAATTTCATCGTACTTTGCGAACGCAGCTCAATGCTCACATCCGCGAAGAAAAAATTGAGGTACACCAGTAAAGGCTGCACCAACTAAAATTTAAAGTTGGAAAAATGTCCCGATGAAGTCTAGAAATTCATTCGTAACCCCATGCACACAAACGAACTATGTTACCTCATTAAATTTGATATTTCAGACTCAACAAAGTTTTTAAAACTTCTAATGGAGGTCGGCTTGATAGAAAGTGGATTTCACACCCAAGGCTCTATTTTGGCCATAAGCCACAAGATTGCTCGAAATGAGTTCGGAAGTCTTAGAATCCGTACCAAGGGTCTTCTAGACCAAACTCGACATTTTGGAGCTAACAGAAATATCAGAATTGCATTCTGAGGTTGTTTATCTAATGTTTTCACCGAAGTCATTCGTTTAAACTTCAAAAGCTCCAAAATATTGAAACCTGCATAAAAAACAAATAAAGGACCATGTTACTGAACTGTAAATCCTAGGAAGTCATAAATAATTTGAGATCGCTACAGAAAATCTCTAAACGATAAAAATATACAGATATGGAGGAAATGACTAGTGAATTATTACAATGATTTTGTTGGAAGTCAGCTAACTAACCAAACATTTTCCTCTATGATATCAATTACATGTTTGGGTATATATATAGTTATAAAACAAACTAACTTAGATATTATAAAATAAACTAACTTAGAAAATTAACAATAAAGTAAGAGAGAAAGAGAAAGAGAGATAATTATTTATGTAGAGAGAATTTTATATTTTTCTTAGCATTTGCCTTGTCTTTTATCGACACAAATAAGGGTAACATATTTCTTGGATAAGGGAACATTGGTATAGTAACATTTTCCTTGGACAAGGGAATATTGCTACAGTAACATATTCCTTGGATAAGGGAATATTGTACAATGGGCATCCACTTGGCCTACATTATTTATAACACTCCCATTTGAATTTCTGTGTATGCGAACAAATCTAGTAATACGCATTGAGAGCTGCCTCATTAAAAATCTCTCTAGGAAAATCCAGTGGGACAAAACCTAGACTAAGGAGAAAAGAGTACAACGCGTATTCTACTCCCCCGATGAAGATCACGATGAAGATGGTTAAGTTTTTGCATTCCAATTTTGTGTACCATTTTCTCAAGAGTTGAGGGTGGTAAAGATTTGGTGAATAAATTTGCTAGATTATCACTTGAATGGATTTGTTGTATATCAATATCACCATTCTTCTAGAGATCATGTGTGAAGAAGAATTTTAGTGAAATGTGTTCCATTCTATCACCATTTATAAAGCCTCCTTTCAATTGAACTATGTACATAGCATTATCTTCGAATATGACCGTGGGTACTTTGACATCATACTCTAGGCCACATCTTTCTTTGATGAATTTTGTCATTGATCTCAACCACATACATTTTCATCTTTCTATAAGAATCATTATTATCTCGGCATGATTTGAAGAATTAGCAACAATGGACTGCTTCATAAATCGCCATGCTATAGAAGTTTATTTATATCTAAACATATAGTTTTACGTGGGTCCAATAAATAACCTATATTTGCATAGACAACAAGGTCTACAAAACCTTTGTTAGTATAAAATAGAACCATATCAAGAGTCCCCTTTAGATATCAAGGAATATGTTTGACACCTTTTCAATGTCTTCACGTCGGGGAAGAACTATACCTTGCTAGCAAATTAATAATAAATGATATATCAAGTTTGGTTGCATTAGCAAGATACATAAGTGCACCAATAGCACTAAGATATGGTACTTCAGGACCAAGAAGTTCTTCATTCTCTTCTAGAGGACGAAATGGATCTTGTATGTCATTACCCAAACCTAGGGCCTAGACGGGACACGATGAATGAAGCACCCAGAGGAACCACATCCAAGCCTCTTAGCATTCATTAAGCTTTTCATCGATAATGATAATAAAAAATAATCAGAAATGTAAGGGATAACTGGACTAAGGGATTTCACATCGATCCAGAGTTAAGCTATTTAAACATCATACATTAGTTGTCCAACAATACTTTCTATATTTAAGACTTGGCAGGGACTAAGACATGTCCCTAGCTCACCCTCAATATATAAGTCAAAAGTACTAAAAGTAACTCAAGAGTCTATATGTAACATAAGCTAGAAGATAGAAGTCTTGTTCCCGGACCATGGGAACTCACCAAATATGGTAGCCTTCAACAATCACACTTAACCATGGGGAGGAGAGTGTGGAGCAATGTCGATCCCTACATAGGGATATCATATAGGCAAAAGTATGCGTTAGTTCTTTGAATGTACTAAGTATGTGAGTATGCTAAACAATAAAGAACATCAAGACATTTATAAGCAATATGCATAAGTGAATGCATGAATGAGAAATCATCATATGAAACCTTAAAACATTCATTTTGTGGAAAGATAACCGTAACATACATTTAAGACCATGCGAGCTATTACATGGAACCCAACATAAACTCCTACATTAGCATGAGGAGTCTACTTACCAAGTAGAACTCCGTCAACTCTAATTATTTCTTTAACTTTAAATTTAATAGCTAATCGTGGATCCACTAGCCTTAATAGCCTACAAGGGCCCATATCTTGGCGCATAGTTAATGTAACATAAAACTTAACTTAAGGACCCCCATGCTACATTTTGTGTTAGGTAAATCCCATGGAATAACATTTAAACATCATAATAAAATAAGCATTTATATAACTTTAGACATCAAATTATCATTTGGTAGAATAACTCATTAAAGCCTTTCATTTGATTCAAAGATGAGAGAATTGTTCTTTCACATTGAATACTTTCTTTGGCTAAGAGGCCCTTTCATCATGATTCAAACATTTCATATGACTCCCTCAATATAAATATTTTTCTTCATACACTTTCATTTAGAGTCAAAGCTTTCATTTCAACTTTACTTTAACATAAGGAAAACTAGGTGGGTTCCTTTCATAACCTTCAAATACATTTAAAGAATACTTGCATGCATGAGAGTTATGGAAAATCCATCAAAATACGCATCTTAAAACTACCCACCATATACATTAAAACCACTATTAAGCCTTCATATAGGCAATTTAACAAATCATTCATTCCATGCAATTGAGAGTCAATATACATCAATATATGTAAATAAAGTTAAGATATATCATAATCTATTCATTTAGAGTAATAATGTAAAAGCCCATAAGAATTCATCATTTAGAATTTGAAATATCAAGATGAGAAACATTTGGGCTCCATGGATGGAAGAATCCATGGATGAAACCCACATAACTTGGGGGAAACAAATTCCTAATGAAGACTTGAGAAGGGATGGAGACTTGGAAAGGCCTTGAGATGAACCCTAATCTTGCCTTGGAGTTCTTGGGAGAGTTTTAGAAGAGAGAATTTGAGTGTCTTGAGTCTAAGTGTGAAGAATGAGATCTTGGAAGGTTTTAGGGTCTTTTGATGGAAGAATTCAGCCCTCAAAATGACACCTTTTAGATTTAAAATGTCGAAAAAGACCAAAATACCCCTTTAAAAATACTAGCCAGAACAGGCTTCACATGGAACCTTCAGGGTTGGTAGTTCTCACTGGTCCTTGGTGGGGTCCATTGATAAGGGACTTGGAAAATATTTTGGAAACACCTGCAAGGTAAGTCTTTGATATTTCATCACAGAACCTATTCATGGTCCGTGAAGGGAATGATGGGCTATGAATGGTATCCATGGTGTAGGCCTAAAGGAAGCCTACAGAGTGACCACACAGGGATACACTACGGTCCGTGGAGGGTTTTACAATCTGTGGACCTTGCCTTGGGATAATTTCTGAGGATCTTAGAGAGAGGTCACCATGGAAGGCTTCACGACCTGTGGTACTCACCATGGTCCATGGTCCTCCATCGTGATTCCTTCCCTGCAAATTTGAGTCCCTGAATCTCTACCACAGTTGCTCACTACGGTCCTGGTGCTTACCACGGCCCGTGTTGGCTTCTGTGGTCAGCCCTTGGTGCTGGTTTCTATAACTTTCTGAGTTTTCATCCACTGTTCCTTAGTTTAGGACCTTTCACATTTTCGGGGTCTTACATTATCTCCCCCTTAGGAACATACGTCCTTGAATCAGAATAATTAGCATAGAAAAGGATATGGAATGAGGACTAGCAACCCAACATCAATACAATGACACTTGAAATGCATAAAACATGAGATCTTGAAACTTTATTATAAAGTATAACTTTAAAATCTAACTTCATGAATATCCATGCATATGAAGACTTGGAAAACTTGTAACCTAAGAGCCTTAAATACTTGAGCATGAATGACTTAGTACCTTAGGCTTGAGTAGAACGAAAGAGATGAGGATAACATTTCATCATATTCGCTTTTGCTTTCCATGTAGCACTTTCAACTTGTTGATTCCTCCAAATAACTTTAACGGATGCAACTTCTTTCTTCCTTAATCTCTTGACTTGCCGGTCTAAAATTTCAACAAAAACCTCTTCGTAGGTCAAATTATCTTCAACATTCACTATCTCCAAAGGCACAATGGATCTAGGATCTCCCACACATTTCTTCAATATAGACACATGGAACACCGGATGAACCATGGCCATTTCTAAAGGAAATTCCAACTCATAGGCAACTTTGCCCACATGTTTCAATATCTTATAAGGCCCTACATAACTAGGGCTCAATTTACCTTTCTTACCAAGCTGAACCACACCCTTCATGGATGAAACCTTCAAATTTCCCAATCATCCACATTAAAGTGAAACCTTCAAATTACCCAATCATCCACATTAAACTCAAGATCCCTTCTCCTAGTATTGGAATAGTACTTTTGATGACTTTGGGTTATCTTCAACCTTTCTCTAATAACTCTCTGCTTCTCTAAGGCATCTAGTACCATGTCGGGACCCAACAAGGTCATCTCACCTACTTCGAACCAACCAATCAAAGAGCTACATCATCTTTCATACAAAGCCTCAAACAGAGCCATCTCGATTCTTGAGTAGTAACTATTATTATAGGCAAACTCAATGAGAAGTAGATGATCATCCAATCTCTTTTTGAACTCTAACACACAAGCCCTTAACATATCTTCTAGTGTTTTAATAGTTCTTTCATCTTGCCTATCAGTTTGAGGGTGGAATGCGGTGCTTAAATTTACCTTAGTTTTGAGGCCCCATTAAAACGACCTCCAAAAGTGAGAAGTGAATTGGTTACCATGATTCTAAATGATTAACAACGGCACACCATGCAACCTCATCAAATCCCGAAGATATAACTTGGCATAGTCTTTGGTACTATAAGATCTCTTGACTAGTAGGAAGTGAGCCGACTTAGTCATTCTATCGACAATTACCCAAATCGAATCATGATGCATCCGAGTATGAGTCAAACCCACTACAAAATCTATATTAATATCTTCCCACTTCCAAGTGGGGAATTCAATATCCTGGGCTGGTCCACTTGGCCTTTGATATTCGACATTCACTTGTTGGTAATTCGAACATTCAGACACTAACCTTTCTATGTCCCTCTTCATGCTACCCCACCAATATAATTCATTTAAGTCACGGTATATTTTCATCGAACTGGGGTGAATAGAGTATGAAGAATTATGAGCTTCCTTCAAAATTAAACTCCTTAGGCCATCCTCATCTGGAACACATAACCAATCTTGATAGTATAGTAACCTATCTCCCCCTTGTGCAAAGATCCTTACTTTTTTTTCCTTCACCAACTTCTTTAACTCCACAATTATTGGGTCAAGGTCTTGTTTTGATTTAACATCAACCACCAAAGAAGATTCAGACCCATTATAAAGCACCATACCACCATCATCGGTACCACTCAACTTCACTCTAGTCTAGCCAACTGGTGAATGTCTTTCACCAACTCTCCCTTCTCTTCATCAACATGGACCACACTCTCCATAGACATTCTACTAAGTGCATCAGCCACCATATTGGCTTTATCCAGATGATAATGCACACTCATATCATAGTCCTTGAGGAGTTCTAGCCATCTCTTTTGCCTTAGGTTGAGGTCCTTTTGGGTGAACACATATTGGAGACTTTTATGATCGGTATAAATATCCACATGTACCCCATAGAGGTAGTGCCGCCAAATCTTTAAAGCAAAAATGATGGCTGCCAATTAAAGATCATAGGTAGGGCAGTTACGCTCATGCAACTTTAATTTTCTAGAAGCATAGGCTATAATTTTACCGTTTTGCATCAAGACACTACCCAAACCAATCTTTGCAGCATCACAATAAACCACAAACCCTTTTAATCCTTCTATTAGAAGCAAAATAAGAGCAAAGGTTAGTCGATCTTTAATGTTTGCAAACTCCTTTCACACTCATCCGTCCATATGAATTTTGCCTTCTTTTGGGCTAATTTCTTCATAGGAGATGATATGGAAGAAAACCCTTCAACAAAACTTCTATAATACCCGGCTAGACCCAAGAAGCTCTTAATTTTTGAAGGAGACAATGGTCTAGGCCAATTATTGACCGCCTCTATTCTTTTAGGATCAATCTTAATTTCGTCACCAGACACTCTTTGACGAAGAAATGCCACCTCTTTCAGCTAAAACTCACATTTACTAAATTTTGCAAACAATTGCCTATCCCTCGCACAACCCTCAAATGGTTCTTATGTTCTTCCTCACCCTGAGAGTAAATCAATATGTCATCAATGAAGACCATAACAAAAGTATCATGATAAGGTTTGAACACCCTATTCATTAGATCCATAAACACCGTCGGTGCATTCATCAACCCAAAACTCATCATTACAAACTCAAAGTGTCTACACTTTATTCGAAAAGCTACCTTGTAAATGTCACACTCCCTCACCCTAAGTTGGTGATAGCCAGATCGAAGGTCAATTTTGGAGAAATGACTTTCCTCTTGCAATTGGTCAAACAAATCATCCATTTCAGGGATTGGGCACCAGTTCTTAATGGTCACCTTATTCAATTGATGGTAGTCTATGCACATTCGAATTGACCTATCTTTTTTCCTTACAAATAACACAGAAGCATCCCATGGTGAAATACTTGGCCTTATGAACCCCTTTTCTAATAAGTCCTTTAATTTTTCCTTTAACTCCTTCAATTCCATCGGGGCCATTCGGTAAGGAGGAATAGAGATAGGTTGGGTATCAGGAAGTAGATCAATACCAAAATAAACTTCTTTTTCGGGAGGGATATCGGGAAGGTCATCAGGGAAGACATCGAGGAGCTCATTGACTATTGGAACTGACTCAAGAGGAGGACTTTCAGAGTCGACATCTCTAACCCTCACAATATCATAAATGCAACACTTAAAAATCAAATTTCGAGCCTCAAGAAAAGAAATAAACCTACCCTTCACCACTGAATCATGACACTCTTATTCAAGAATGGACACATTTAGAAATTAAAAATTCGGGAAACTTGACTCGACAAGTCCTACAATCTATGGAAGCAAAAGATGTGTGTAACCAATACATCCCAAGTATAATATCGAAATCCACCATGTCATGCTCAATGAGATCATAAGGGACAACTTTATGCAAGATAGATACGGGACATCTCTTACAAACCATTCTATCAACAACCGAGACACCAAATAAGGCTCTACTAACATTTTGAGCAATACATCAAACCTAATAGCTATGAATGGAGTAACAAATGACAAGTTTTCACCCAGATCTAATAATGCATACACATCAAAAGTAAAGACCTTTAACACACTAGTAACAACATTTGGTGCTTCTTCAACCCTTTATCTCCCATGCAAAGCATAAAAGCAGTTGGTGTGTTGGTCACCTCCTTGAGCTTGTTGACCATGACAAATTTAGCCTTCATGCCTAATATCATCACCACCACTAGAATCTCGAACATGATGACCCAGTTTTCCAAATTTGAAGAATGCATTGGAGCTGGCTAAACATTCCCCTTTGTGCGTGCTTCCATACTTCTTACAATTGGGGAACGCTTGAGTACTAACATTGTCTCTTGGGACTATTGGGCTAGCACTCTTTTCCTTGTTGATCCTTAGAGGAGGAGTATTGGTGGAACCTTATTCCACAAACTGTTGCCTACCTTGTCTCTTGCCATTGTTACCATAATTGAACCCTCAAGGGTTAAACCCTTTACCATCCTCTCTAGCCTTTTGAAGCCCCTTAATCTCTCCCTCAACTTCTCTTCTTCAATTTGCTTCGCGTAAGTCATTAACCGGGAGATGTCCATCTTCTTGATCAATATGGACATCTTTAACTCCTTGGAAACCAAGCATAAGACACCAGAAATGAACTTGCTCATCCTTGCCCAGGGTCGGAGACCATGAAGGGAGCATACTTTGACAAATTAGTGAATTTGTAGGCATACTCCCTCACACTCATACTCTCTTGACGGATATTGATAAACTGTTGGATCTTTCCCTCCCTTAACTCTAATGAAAAGAAGTAATCTAGGAAGGTACCCTTGAACTTTTCTCATCCTATCAGCCCTATTTGTTCATCCCTCTCAACAACCCATTGTTCGTGTACCAAACTCTTGCCATTCCTTTGAGTTGATAGGCCACTAGGTCGGACTTCTCATTTGGAGGCACACCCATGATAGCCACAATCTGGTATACCTCATTGATGAACTCCATTGGGGCCTTATCTATTTTAGAACCATCGAACTAGGCGGATTCATCCTTTGTAAATCTTGAATCCTAGAAGCCTAATTTTTTACTTAAGGAGGACGAACACTTTTATTCCCTTGGTTGTCTATGGCTTGAGCCAATAACGTGATGATATTCCGGAATTCCACATGAGTTGCCCCTTCCTCATGATGTGGGGCATCAGGAAATGGAGGAGCTTAGTCCTCATCATCAACCCTTGCTCTTACGGGTGCTCTTCCTTGAGGCACTATCTGAAGAACATAAAATGGGTCATTAGTTAGAGAAAGTATTAGGACACTCTAGGGCACAACATAAATTTGAAATAAGTGAAAACTTTCCTAAACGTCCTATAGTGTCCTTTTCATAGTTGTGGCACGCTTCAAAACCATTAACAAGACCATGTTTAACGTGGTACGTTGGACTCCAAGGACCATTTCAAAACCTCAAGCTTCGATACCAAGTTTGTCATGACCTAAGCCTAGGTCCTAGAAGCAACATGGTGAATGAAGTACCTAGAGGTACCTCACCCAAGCCTCTTAGCATTCATTAAGCTTTTCATCGGTAATGATAATAAAAAATAAGTGGAAATGTACGGGATAACGGGACTAAGGGATTTCACATAGATCCATAGTTAATCCATTTAAATATCATATATTAGTTGTCCAACCACACCTACTATATTTAAGATATATCAGGGGCTAAGATATGCCCCTAGCTCACCCTCAAGATATAAGTCAAAAGTACTAAAAGTAACTCAAGGGTCTATATGTAATATAAGCTAGAAGACATGCGTGGATCATGGGAACTCACCAATAGCGTTAGCCTTCAATAATTAAACTTAGCCTTGGGGAGGAGAGTGTAGAGCAACACTGATGCCTATATGATGCAATCATGTAAACAATGTGAGCAACACCGGTGCCTACATGATGACAGCATGTAAGCTAAAGTATGCGTTAGTAATTTGAATGTACTAAGTATGTAAGTGAATGCGTTCATGAGAAATCATCATATGAAACCTTAAAATATTCATTTTATGGGAGGATGACCGTAACCGATATTTAAAACCATGCGAGCTATTACATGGAATCCAACATAACCTCCTACATTGACACAGGGAGTCTACTTACCGGGTAGAAATCCGTCAACTTTAATCATTTCTTTGACTTTAAATTTAATAGCTAATCATGTATCCACTAGACTTAATAGCCTACAAGGGCCCCTATGTTGGCGCATAGTTAATGCAACATGAGAGTTTACTTAAGGACCCCTTAGGTTGAGTCCCCATCTACATCCTACATTTGGTACTAGGTCAATCCCACAGAATAACACTTAAACATTATAATAACATAAGCATTTATATAACTTTAGACATCAAATTAGCATTCGGTGGAATAGCTCATTAAATCCTTTCATTTGATTCAAAGATGTGAGAATTTTCCTTTCACATTGAATCCTTTGTTTGTCTAAGAGGCCCTTTCATCATGATTCAAACATTTCGTATGACTCCCTCAATATAAATATTTGCTTCATAAACTTTTATTTTGAGTCAAAGATTTCATTTCAAATTTACTTTAACATAAGGAAAACTAGGTGGGTTCCTTTCATAATCTTCAAATACATTTAAAGAATACTTGCATGCATGAGAGTGATGGAAAATGCATCAAAATATGCATCTTAAAACTACCCACCATATACATTAAAACCACTTTTAAGCCTTCGTATAGGCACTTTAACAAATTATTCATTTCATGCAACTGAGAGTCAATATACATCAATATATGTAAATAAACTTAAGATATATCATAAACTATGCATTTAGAGTCATTATGTAAAAGTCCATAAGAATTCATCATTTAGAATTTGAAATATCAAGTTGAGAAACATTTGGGCTCCATGGGTGGAAGAACCCATGGATGAAACTCGCATGCCTTGGGGGAAACAATTCCTAATGAAGACTTGAGACAGGATGGAGTCTTGGAAAGGCCTTGAGATGAAACCCTAATCTTGCCTTGGAGTTCTTGGGAGAGTTTCAGAAGAGAGAATTTGAGTGACTTGAGTCTAAGTGTGAAGAACGAGGTCTTGGAAGGGTTTAGGGTATTTTGATGGAAGAATTCATCCCTCAAAATGACACCATTTAGATTTAAAATGCCAAAAAAGATCAAAATACCCCTTTAAAAATCTGGCTAGAACAGGGTTCACGGGGACCCTTCATGGTCTATGGTGCTCACCATGATCTGTGGTAGAGTCCCATGATAAGGGACTTGAAAAATATTTTGGAAAAACCTGCAAGGTAAGTCTCTGAAATTTTATCGCGGAACCTCCTCATGGTCTGTTAAGGGCATGACAGGCCGTGAAAGGTGGCCGTGGTGCAGGTCCTACAAGAGGCCTACAGAGTGACTACTACAGGGACACACCACGGTCCGTGGAGTGTTCCACGATCCGTGGATGTCATCCATGGTCCTTGCCTTGGGAAAATTTCTGAGGATCTTAGGGAGGGGTCACCACGAAAGGCTTCACGGTCCGTGGTTCTCACCGTGGTCTGTGGTCATCCATCGTTATTTCTTCCCTACAAGTACAAGTCCAGGAATCTCTACCATGGTTTATCACCACGGACTGTGGTGCTTACCACAGCCAGTTCTATGGTCAGCAGTTGGTATTGGTTTCTGCAACTTTCTAAGTTTTCATCCTTTGTTCCTTGGTATAGGACCTTTCACATTTTCGAGGTCTTACATTAATTCATATCAAGTGATCGAACAACCATTGGAGTACTTAAGGGATGTTCTTTGTCCATGTAAAATCATTTTAAAATTTTCTCAACGTTGGCAGATTGGTGGATGAAGACCCTATCTGCTAAATGTTCAATTTGTAGACTGAGACAAAGTTTTGTCTTTCCAAGATCTTGCATCTCAAATTCTTTATTTATATATTCAATTTTCTTTTAGACCTTTTTAGGGGTTCTAATGAGATTTATGTCATCAACATAAACTGTGAGTATAACAAACTCTGATTCTATTTTCTTAATAAAATTAAAACGACAAATAACATCATTTATATAACCTTCATTTATCAAGTACTCACTAAGGTGATTATACCACATACGCCTTAATTGTTTTAGACCATACAATGATCTTTCTAATCTGATTGAGAACATCTTCCGAGACTTAGAATTACATGCTTCAGGTAATTGTAATCCTTTTGGGATTTTCATATAAATTTCATTATCAAGTTAACTATAAAGATAAGTTGTAACCACATCCATCAGATGCATTTCAAGATTTTCATGTACAGCTAAACCTCTCACGACCCAAGCTTAGGGCCTAGATGTGACATGGCGAATAAGAAATCCGAAAGTACCTCAAACAAGCCTCTTAGCATTCTTTTAGCCTTTCATAGGTAATGATGATAAATAAACAAGTGAAAATCATAATAGTAAATCTTCAACTTACATATGTCCAGCAATACCTCTAACTATTAGATTTAACGAGACTAAGACAAGTCTCTAGCTCACCCTCAATCATAATAGAAGAAATGTCATAGTAAAATATCTTAACATATCATAAGCTAGAAAGATAAAGGAGTATTGTTCCCAGAACATGGGAACTCACCAAAAGTAGTCTTCAATGAAATATCAACTAGCCATGTGGAGGAGAACGAGAAGGAGCACTGATCCCTACATTGTGATATCATGTAGGCAAAAGAGTATGCGTTAGTACTTTGAATGTACTAAGTATGTAAGAATGCATGAACATTGAGGAAACATTAAAACATTTATGTAATATGGAACATAATGTAATGCATGCATAATAAATCATATAGATATCCTTTAAAACATTTATTTTGTGGGAAGATGACCATAACCGACATTTAAGACCTTGCGAGCTATTATATGGAATCCAACATAACCCCCTACGTTGTCCGTGGAGACTACTTGCCAGGTAGAACTCCGTCAACTTCATTCATTTCTTTAGCTTTAACTTTAAGGGATATTTATGGATCCATTAGCCTAAGCCTACAAGGAATCCTATGTTGGCACTTAGTTAATGAGACAAGGGGTTGCTACTAGGATTCCCTTACCGAATCCTACCTCAATGCCTCATTCAGTGCTAAGTCAATTCCACGGAATAGTTTAATACTTCAAAATATTTATAGTATATAACTTAAGAATTCAAATATCATATTCGGTAAAATAGCTCATTAAAAAGTTTGATAATTCAAATATGCAAGAATTGTCCTTATTGCATAAAAAATCCATCATTCATATCATTTCATCATTCTTTCATTTCATAAGACTCCCTTTTGATTATAGATATTGCTTTCATAGACATTCATTTGGACTCAAAACTTTCAATTCAAACTTTATTAAAAAATATAGTAAAACTAGGTAGGTTCAAATCACTTCAACTTGCAAATATGTATGTAAATAAATATACATAAATACTTTGAAATCCATTAATTAAAAATTATGTTTTAAACAACCCACCATGAATTTCAAGAATTTTTAAATAGATAAATAGAGGAACCATCAATTCATACATATAAAATTATTTTGCATCAAAATAGACCAATAATTATTATTTTAATTATGATTCATACTATTAAATAAAAATAAGAATTACTATAAGAAAATATTACTTGAAATCAAGAGACTTAATTGAAAGAGTTTTTGAACTACGTGGGTGGAAGAACCCATGGATAAACACCCACATAACTTAGAGTAAAGCTTAAAGAAAATAAATATAATTTATCATATAATCAAAATAATTTAAACATGAGAGTGGAAGAAATACTCTCATTGAAGCCTTACATACCTGGAATCTGAAGCTTTAGTCGGAACCGAAAGATTTAATGAATACTTTTGAGTCCTAGCTTTTCTCTTCGCCAGAATGTTTTATGTACTATCCGGAGTATATGAATTACCATAATAGTATTTCTTCACTACTAAGAACTAAAACTATATTTGAAAATGTGTAAATAAGTGTATAGAGAGAAGACTTGCTTGAGAAAGCTTGATGAATAAAATCAGAAAATAAGGTGGGTATTTATAGGTGGGAAAGAGGGACCTAACAATAAATAAAATAATTATAAAGAAAATTCTGAAAATTTAATGGAATATATTGATGTCATGGGTGATGTCAAATGGAGGACTATTGATGTCATGAGTGATGTCAAATGTATCTAGATCTTTCCATGGTAGGTGAAATGAGCTATCTTTGACAAAATACTCCTTTTCGGAGCTGCGTTTGAACAAGATAAATTCCTTATTAGGATTTGTTGTCTCATAAGAATTATAGATATAGAAGTCTAGTTTCATGTCGTTCAAGAATCAACCAATTTGGATTATACTACAGTAAGATATGAATTTTCTTCTACAAATACTCCATTTCATCACAGCACACTGTCTTACAATAATTAATTTATTTGACCTACTTAATCTCTGAAACTTAACATATGGTCTCACAAAAGTTGTAGATAATGATGTTGTGATTACTCAGAAATTTTAATCACCTAATATGGACTATTATATGAAAAATTGAAATATCGTATACAATATTTTTAGGGGATATTACATTATCTCCCCCTTGGGAACATTCTTCCTCGAATGAGGAAAGACTTAGATTGAGTAGAGTAGAGTGTAAACCAACAACCCATTATTAATGCAATAATGTAATTTAAAACATCGTTCGAAATATATTTCATAATTTTGCAAACATATGACAAGAAAAGTTGAGATGCAAAGATTTCAAATAATTGAGCAAGGACAACTTAATACCTTAGGTTTGGTTAGAGGGGAAAGATGAGGGTATCGCTTAATCATATCCGCTTCCGCTTCTCATGTTGCACTTTTTATTTGTTGATTCCTCCAAAGGACTTTAACAGATGCAACTTCTTTGTTCCTCAATCTCTTAACTTACCAGTCCAAAATTTCGATAGGAACTTCTTCATAGGTCAAGTTTTCTTCAATATTCACTACTCCCATAAGTACAATGGAACTAGGATCACCCACTCTTTTTTTCTACACATATACGTGAAACACCGGATGAACCATGGTCATTTCCAATGGTAATTCCAACTCATATGCAACCTTGCCAACGCGTCTCACAATTCTATAAGGCCCTACATAACTAGGGCTCAATTTCCCTTTCTTCCCAAATCGAACCACACCTTTGATAGGTGAAACCTTCAGATACACCCAATCGTCCACATTAAACTCAAGATCCCTTCTTCTAGTGTCAAAATAGGACTTTTGACAACTTTGAGCCATCTTCAACCTTTTTTTAATTATCTTCACCTTCTCTAAAGCATCAAGTACCAAATTGGGTCCCAACAAGAACATCTCGCCTACTTCAAACCAACCAACTGGTGATCTACATCGTCTCTCATGCAAAGCCTCAAACGGCGACATCTCAATACTTGAGTGGTAACTATTATTATAGGCAAACTCGATGAGCGGTAGATGATCATCCCAATTTCCTTTAAACTCCAACACACAAGCCCTTAACATATCCTCTAGTGTTTGAATCATCCTTTCGGCTTGCCCATCCATTTGAGGATGGAATGATGTGCTCAACTTTACCTTAGTATCGAGGCCTTTCTGAAATGATCTCCATAAGTGAGAAGTGAATTGGGTACCACAATCCGAAATAATTGATAACGGCACACTATGCAACCTCACCAACTCCCGAATATATAACTTGGCATAGTCTTCGGAACTATAGGAAGTCTTAACCAGTAGGAAGTGAGCTGACTTAGTCATTCTATCAATAATTACCTAAATCGAGTCATGACGCTTCCGGGTATGAGGCAAACCTACTACAAAATCCATATTTACATCTTCCTACTTCTAAGTAAGGATTTCAATATCTTGGGTTAGGACACCAGGCCTTTGATGTTCGGCCTTTATTTGTTGGCAATTCGTACATTCGGACACAAATCTTTCTATGTCCTTTTTCATGTCACCCCACCAATACAACTCCTTTAAGTCTCGGTACATTTTCGTTGAACCGGGATGAATGGAGTATGTATAATTGTGAGCCTCCATCAAGATCAAACTCCTTAGTCCATCAGAATCTGGAACACATATCTGACCTTGGTAGTATAGCACCCCATCTCCCTCTTGGGAAAAGACCTCTATCTTCTTTTTCTTTACCAACTTCTTTAACTCGATAAACTTTGGGTCAAGATCTTGCTTTGATTTAACATCCACCACTAAAGAGGATTCGGACCTATTTTGAACAACCATACCACCATCATTAGTTCCACACAACTTCACCCCTAATCTAGCCAATCGGTGAAAATCTTTCACCAACTCCCTCTTCCTTTTATCCACATGGGCCACACTTCCCATAGACACTCTACTAAGTGCATCAGCAACCACATTGGCTTTACCCAGATGATAGTGCACACTCATGTCATAGTCCTTAAGGAGTTCTAGCCACCTTCTTTGCCTTAGATTAAGGTCCTTTTAGGTGAACACATATTGAAGACTTTTATGATCAGTATACACATCCACATGCACCTCATAGAGGTAATGCCTCCAAATCTTCAAAGAAAAAACAACGGCCGCCAATTTAAGGTCATGGTTAGGCTAGTTACGCTCATGCACCTTTAATTGCCTAGAAGCATAGGCTATGACCTTGCCATTTTGCATTAAGACACAGCCTAAACCAATCTTTGAAGCATCACAATAAACTACAAACCCTACTAATCCTTCTAGGAGAGTCAAAATAGGAGCAGAGGTAAGTCAATCTTTTAAAGTCTGGAAACTCTTCTCACACTCATCTATCCATATGAATTTGGATTTATTTTGGGTCAATTTTGTCATAGGAGATGATATGGAAGAAAAACCTTTGACGAACCTTCTATAGTACCCAGTTAGACCTAAGAAGCTCCTAATGTCTGAAGGAGATAATGGTCTAGGCCAATTTTTGACTGCCTCTATTTTCTTAGGATCAACCTTGATCCCATCACTGGACACTACGTGACCAAGAAAGGCCACCTCCTTTAACCAAAATTCACACTTACTAAATTTGTAAATAATTGACTATCCCTCAATGTTTGAAGCACAACTCATAAGTGATTTTTATGTTCTTCCTCACCCCGAGAGTAAATCAAAATATCATCAATGAAGACCACCACAAAGGTATCAAGGTAAGGTTTGAACACCCTATTCATCAAGTCCATGAACACCGCCGGTGCATTCGTCAAACCAAAACTCATCACCACAAACTCAAAGTGACCATACCTTGTTCGGAAGGCCATTTTAGAAATGTCACACTCCCTCACCCGTAGTTGGTGATAGTCGGACCAAAGATCCATCTTGGAGAAGTGACTTGCCCCTTGCAGTTGATCAAATAAGTCATCTATTCTAAGGAGTGGGTACTTGTTCTTAATGGTCATCTTATTTAATTGCCGGTAGTCTATGCACATTCGAAGCAATCCATCCTTCTTTCTCACAAATAACATAGAAGCACCCCATGACAAAATACTTGGTCTTATGAACCCCTTCTCTAACAAGTCCTTTAATTGTTCCTTCAACTCTTTCAATTCTGTTGGGGCCATACGGTAAGGAGGAATAGAGATAGTTTGGGTATCAGGGAGGAGATCGATACCAAAATCAACTTCTTTTTTGGGAGGGACACAGGGAAGGCCATCGGGAAAGACATCGGGGAATTCATTGACTATAGGAACCGACTCAAGAGGAGGAATTTTGGAGTTGACATCCCTAATCCTCACAATATGGTAAATACAACCCTTAGAAATCATTTTGTAGGCCTTAAGATAAGAAATAAGCTTACCCTTCACCACCGAATCACGACCCTCTCATTCAATAACAGGCTTATTTGGAAATTATAACTTGACTCGATGAGTCCTATAATCTATGGAGGCATAAGATACATGTAACCAATCCATTCCAAGAATGACATCGAAATCTATCATGTCAAGTTCAACGAGATCACAAGAAATAACTTTGTGCAAGATAGACACAAGGCAACCCCTATAGACCTTTCTAGCAATAACTGACTCACCAACGGGGGTAGACACCAAATAGGGCTCTAATAATATTTCAAGTAAAATATCAAATCTATTAGCAAAGAATGGAGTAACAAAAGATAAATTTGCACCCGGATCTAATAGTGCATACACATCAAAATAAAAGACCTTTAACATATCGGTAATGATATTGGGTGCATCCTCAACCTCTTGTCTCCCATGCAAGGCATAAAAATGGTTGGTGCATTGGACACCTTCTTGGATTTGACCAAGAACAATTTGGCCTTGAGTCCTACCACCACTATCTCTACAATTCTTAGCATGGTGGCCTATCTTGCCACACTTAAAGCATGAATTGGAGCCAGCTAAGCATTCCTCTTTGTGAGTCCTTCCACACTTCTTGCAAGCGGGGAAAGTTTGAGTAGCAACATTCTCTCTTGGAATCATTGGTTTACCACTCTTGTCCTTGTTGAACCTTGGAGGAGGAGTATTGGTGGAACCTTATCCCACAAATCGTTGCCTACCTTGGCCTTTTCCATTGTTACCATAATCGGACCTTTGAGGGTTAAACCCTCCACCATCTACTCTACCTTTTTGAACCCCCTTGATCTCTCTCTAAGCTTCTCTTCTTCAATTTGTTCTGCGTAAGTCATTAACCGAGAGATATCCATATCCTTGACCAATATGGCCATTTTGCACTCCTTGGACACTAAGCTTGAGACACCGAAAATAAACTTGCTCATCCTAGCTCTTGGGTTGGAGACCATGAAGGGAGCATACTTGGACAACTTAGTCAATTTGAGAGCATACTCCCTCATGCTCATACTCCCTTGACGGAGGTTGATGAACTCTTGGATTTTGGTCTCCCTTAGCTCCAATGGGAATAAGCGGTCTAGGAAGGCACCTTTGAACTCTTCCCATCCTATCGGCCCTATTTCTTCATTCCTCTCGACAACCCATTGTTCATACCACAATCAAGCCACACCTTTGAGTTGATAGGCCACTAGCTCGGCCTTCTCATTTGGTGGCAAGCCCATGATAGCCACAATCCAATATACCTCATTAATAAACTCCATAGGGTCCTCATCTAGTCTAGAACCATTGAACTTGGGTGGGTTCATCGTTTGGAAATCCCAAATCCTAGAGGCTGGATTTTGCATTTGGGGAGGAGGAACACTTAGATACCCTTGGTTGGCTATGACTTAAGCTAACAAAGTAATGATACTACGAAACTTGGCATGGGTTACCCCATCCTCATGATGTGGGGCATTGGGAATCGGAGGAGTTTGGTCCTCATCGTCAACCCTTGCTCTTCAAGGTACTCTTCCACGAGTTATTATCTAGAGAACACAAAATGGGTCATTAGTTATAGGAAAGCTTAGGACGCTCTAACGCACGACATGAATTTGAAAGAAATGAAAATTTTCCTAAACGCCTCATAGTCTTTTATTCATAATTGTGGCGCGCTTAACAACTATGAACAAGACCCTATTCGACGCGGTATGTTGGACTCCAAGGACCATTCAAAACCTCAGGATCTGATAACAAGTTTTTCATGACCCAAGCCTAGGGCCTAGAAGTGACATGGCGAATGAGGAATCCGAAAGTAACTCAAACAAGCCTCTTAGCATTCTTTTAGCCTTTTATAGGTAATGATAATAAATAAACAAGAGGAAATCATAATAGTAAATCTTCAACTTACATATGTCCAACAATACCTCTAACTATTAGATTTAACGGGGCTAAGACAAGTCCCTAGCTCACTCTCAATCATAATAGAAGAAATGCCATAGTAAAATATCTTAACATATCATAAGCTAGAAAGATAAAAGAGTATTGTTCCCGGAACATGGGAACTCACACAAAGTAGTCTTCAACAAAATCTCAACTAGCCACGTGGAGGAGAATAAGGAGGAGCATTGATCCGTACATGGTGATATCATGTAGGCAAAAGAGTATGCGTTAGTACTTTGATTGTACTAAGTATGTAAGGGTGCATGAACATTGAGGAAATATTAAAACATTTATGTAATATGGAACATAATGTAATGCATGCATAATAAATCATATAGATATCCTTTAAAACATTCATTTTATAGGAAGATGACCATAACCGACATTTAAGACCATACGAGCTATTATATGGAATCCAACATAACCTCCTACGTTGGCCGTGGAGACTACTTGCCAGGTAGAACTACGTTAATTCATTCATTTCTTTAGCTTTAACTTTAAGGGCTATTTATGGATCCATTAGCCTAAGCCTACAAGGGATACTATGTTGGCACTTAGTTAATGAGACAAGGGGTTGCTACTAGGATTCCCTTACCGAATCCTACCTCAATGTCTCATTCAGTGCTAAGTCAATCCCACGGAATAGTTTAATACTTCAAAATATTCATAGCATATAACTTAAAAATTCAAATATCATATTCGGTAGAATAGCTCATTAAAAATTTTGATAATTCAAATATGCAAGAGTTGTCCTTATTGCATAAAAAATCCATCATTCATATCATTTCATCATTCTTTCATTTCATAAGACTCCCTTTTGGTAATAGATATTGTTTTCATAGACATTCATTTGGACTCAAAACTTTTAATTCAAACTTTACTAAAAAATATAGTAAAACTAGGTGGGTTCAAATCACTTCAACTTACAAATATGTATGTAAATAAATATACATAAATACTTTGAAATCCATTAATTAAAAATTATACTTTAAACAATCCACCATGAATTTCAAGAACCTTTAAATAGATAAATAGAGGAACCATCAATTCATACATATAAAATTATGTTGCATCAAAATAGACCAATAATTATTATTTTAACCATGATTCATACTATTAAATAAAAGTAAGAATTACTATAAGAAAATATTACTTGAAATCAAGAGACTTAATTGAAAGAGTTTTTAAACTACGTGGGTGGAAGAACCCATGGATAAACACCCACATAACTTAGAGTAAAGCTTAAAGAAAATAAATATAATTTATCATATAATCAAAATAATTTAGACATGAGAGTGGAAGGAATACTCTCATTGAAGCCTTACATACCTAGAATTCGAAGCTTTAGTCGGAACCGAAAGACTTAATGAACACTCTTAAGTCATAGGTTTTCTCCTCGCCAGAATGTTTTATGTACTATCCGGAGTATATGAATTACCGAAATAGTATTTCTTCACTACTAAGAACTAAAACTATATTTGAGAATGTGTAAAGAAGTGTATAGAGAGAAGACTTGCTTGAGAAAACTTGATGAATAAAATCAGAAAATAAGGTGGGTATTTATAGGTGGGAAAGAGGGACCTAACAATAAATAAAATAATTATAAAATAATCTGAAAATTTAATGGAATATATTGATGTCATGGGTGATATCAAATGGAGGACTATTGATGTCATGGGTGATATCAAATGGAGGACTATTGATGTCATGAGTGATGTCAAATGGATCTAGATCTTTCCATGGTTGGTGAAATGAGTTATCTTTGACAGAATACTCCTTTTTGGAGCTGCGTTTGAACAAGATAAATTTCTTATTAGGATTTGGTGTATTCATAAGAATTGTAGATATAGAAGTCTAGTTTCATGTAGTTCAAGAATCAACCAATTTGGAGTATCCTACAATGAGATATAAATTTCTTCTATAAATACTCCATTTTGTCACAGCACACTATCTTACAATATTTAATTTATTTGACCTACTTAACTTCCGTAACTTAACATATGGTCTTTACAAAAGTTGTAGGTAATGATGTTATGATTACTCAGAAATTTTAATCACCTAATTTATATTATTCTATGAAAATTTATACCTAAAATACAGAGGTTGTATCATTTTTAGGCAAAAATTGAAACATCGTATACAACGTTTTTAGGGGATATTACAAAACCGATGAGATATCAATAGGCCATTGCATCCTAATAGGTGAATATGTTTCTTTATAGTCAACGCGGGGTCTTTGAAATAATTCTTGTACAACAAGGCGTGCCTTGTATCTTACAATTTCATTTCTCTTATTTTATTTTCTAACAGAAACCCATTTATAGCCAATTGGCTTTATATTATCAGGGGTTTGGACTAGATGTCTAAAACCTCACGTTTAGCAAGTGAGTCTAATTCTGATTGAATTGTATCTTGCTAGTTTGGCCAATCACATCTTCGTCGATATTGTTCGACAAATTTAGGCTCAAGCTCCTCATTGTCTTGCATAAGATAAATTGCAACATTAGATGCAAAAATATTATCTACAATAATTTTTGACTTAAGCTCCTCATTGTCTTGCATAAGATAAATTGCAACATTATATGGAAAAATATTATCTACAATAATTTTTGATAGATCTAAATTTATCCCATCACCAGTAGAACTCATTGAAAGTTCTTCATAAACTTGAGTCTCAGATTAACTGATTTCTTTAGGAATATCAGGATTAATTAGATCTTGAATTTTTTCATGAACTTCTTTTATAGTGTCATCTTTATCATTTCTCGCGCTTCTTTTTCTAGGATTTGTATCCTTTAAACCCAATTGTCTACCACGCTTCAGGCATAATTGTGATTTAGAAGATATGACACTAGTAGATGGTCCTATTGGGACATCAATCCGAATAGATACATTCACTACAGGGATATGTAACTTCATTATTTATTTCAAATCAGTAAATACACCTGGCATTTGATTTGTTATTTTCTATAAGTGGATGATCTTTTATATCTCCTGCTCATATATAAGGGCACGTGGATCAAAATGAGATAGTGATGAAACTTCTTCTCAATTTCCATTTTGGGTTCCCTTTTCTCTCTCCCTAATTATGGAAAAAATTTCATCAAACTGACAATCTACAAAACGAGCAGTGAACAAAACTCTGGTCAATGGTTCAAGGTAGAGAATTATGGAGGGTGAGTCAAACCCAACATATATGCCTAACCTTTATTAAGGGTCCATCTTAGTGCTACAGGCACGTAAACCCCACAATCAAGAATTCGTAATAAGCTATATTTGGCTCATGACCAAATACTAATTTTGATGGAGAGTAATTATAATAATTGGTCGGTCTGAGACAAATGAGAGCTATTGCATATAAGATAGCATGACTCCAAACAGTGATGGGCAATTTCATTTTCATAGGTAGTGGTCTTGCTATCAATTGTAGGCACCTAATAAATGACTCTGTGAGACCATTTTAAATATGAGCATAAGCAACAGGATGTTCAATTCTTATCCCAATTGATAAGCAATAATCATCAAAAACTTTAGATGTAAATTCTCCAGCATTATCGAGGCGAATAGACTTAATAGGAAAATCTCGAAATTGCTCCGATAATCTTATTATTTGTGCCAATAACTTCGCAAACGCCAGATTGCGAGATGATAAAAGAAACACATGAGACAATTTTGAAGATACATCTATTAGGACCATAAAATATCTAAAGAGCCCACTAGGTGGCTGAATAGTCTGTATTTATACCCGTGTATACATTCTAAAAAGGCAGAGGATTCGATATCAACCTTCAGTGATGATAGCCTTACAATTAATTTGCCTTGTTAACAAGCATCATATGAAAATTCATTATTTGTAAGAATCTTCAAGTTCTTTAATAGATGCCCAATTGAATTTCTAAGAATTCATCTAGACATTATTGATCCAAGATAACCTATTCGGTCATGCTATAGGACAAATGCATTTAAATCAGTAAACTTCTTGTTTACGATCGAATGTGCTTCAATTGTACTAATTTATGCATAATATAGGTCAGAAGATAAGGTTGGTAATTTTTTCAAAATATATTTCTAGTCTAAGACACTCTTGGTTATACAAGGTATTCAATATTCATTTCATTTAGTGTCTCAACATCATATCCATTTTGGCAGATATCTTTGAAAGTTAACAAGTTTCTTGTGGATTTAGAAGAGAACAACGCATTTTCTATAACAAGTTTTGTCCCCTTAGGGAGAAATATAGTAGCTCTTCCAGAGCCTTCAATCAATTTTGAATTACCAGAAATTGTTTTAACATTTGCTTTCATTTTAAGCAAGTAAGAAAATATTTCTTATTTTTGAATATGGCATGCGTTGTTCCACTATCAATCACACAAATATCTTCATGATTATTATTGATTCAAACAAAATTTGAAGCACATCCATATTTTCTTCAAAAAAAAGACATAAACGAAGTAAATATTACTATTAAACAAAGCTATTATACAAACTTTATTTATTTACAAGGATTAGAAAAACATAAAAATGCCAACTAGCATATACATAAAACTACCAACTAGAAAATATAAAATACCAACTAGCATAAGAAAACGGAAAAGAAAATTGTCTAGACTATAGTTAGTTCATCGGTAATCATTTTTCCTTCAGGGATTTCAAAGAAATCAGCTACATCCAGATGCATAGGCTAAATATTATCTTCAGAGATAAAATTTATTTCTGAATTATTATCACCCTTTTTTAAGGATGCCTGATAGAGGTGAACCAGACGCTTTGAGGATCGACATGTACATGACCAGTGGCCCATTCCTACACATCTATTACATACACTTTCTGAATTTTTCTTTTGTACAACTTCATATTTTTTACCCTTCCTTTTATATTGCTGGTCATTCTTTGGTACAAGACGACCATCATGATTATAATTTCTTTTACGACCATGGCCACGACTATGACTGGGGATAAACCTCTTTCTCGTTGATGATAATTTGCCTGATTCATTTCTAAGAGTGGCATAGAACCAACGAGCCATCTTTCATGATTTTTCATTAATAGGTTGTTATACTGTTCAGCAATAAGAAGGTGTGAAAGTAATTCATAATATTTTTTAAAATTCATTTCACGATATTGCTGCTGCAGGAGCATATTCTCGGGAGAGAATGTGTAGTATATTTTTTCAAGCTTTTCATTTTTGGTTATCTCTTCTCTGCATAAATTTAACTGTGATATAATTCTATACATGGAAGAATTATATTCAGTTATACTTTTAAAGTCTACTAATCTCAAATTGAACCAATCATGACGTGCCTGCAAAAGAATGACCAACTTCAGGTGGTAAAATCTTTCTTTCAAACTTTCCACAGTTTAAGGGGGGTTTTAATTGTGAGGTATTGTATTTTCAACCCCTCGTCAAGATGGTAGCGGAGAAATATCATAGCTTTGGCACGGTTTTGGCTAGATGTCTAGTTATCATCTTTGATGGTGTCTATTAGACCCATCGAATCTAGGTGTATTTCAGCATCTAAAGCTCATGAGGAGTAGCCTTTTTTTCGATATATCTAAAGCAACAAATTCAAGTTTAGAAATATTAGATATTTTAATAAAATAAAATTCTTGCCCTCTTTACTATTTAAAATAGCTCAATATAACAGAGTCTCGTGCTGATAATGTGTTATAAAATAAACTAACTTAGATGTTATAAAATAAACTAACTTAGATGTTATAAAATAAACTAACTTAGCAAATTAATAAGGAAGTAACAGAGATAATTGTTTGTGTAGAGAAAATTGTGTATTTTCCTTAACATTTGCATTGTCTTTTATAGACACAAATAAGGATAACATATTCCTTGGACAAGGAAATATTATTGCAGTAACATATTCCTTGGACAAGGGAATATTGCTACAATGAGCATCCACTTGACCTATATATATAATGCATCTTATTGTCTTTTAAACAGCATGAAGCGCGGACAAATTCACTAATTTTAATATTAATTAATGAGAGAACAAATTTATTTGGGCAAACAGAAGAAGTTCGAATTTTAAGTCTAATCGATTAATTTGGCTGTGATAAAAAACAATAATGTGAAATAATATATATTTCATTCTAACTATGATATGTGATGTTTTCTTAATTGAATAATTCTTAAAGTCAATAAAAAAATTATTTTAATTATTTTATTCCGACTATGACTGCAATAAATATAAGTTGCTCAACTAATATATGTTAGACTACATGGCAGTCAAATATATGGGGGGGAATATTTTTGTCTTTGCATTAATTGTGCAGTAGGTGATAACTAAATTTAGAAGAAACAAATTGCTCAAAACGAGAAAAAAATAAGGGCACAGTATTGCGGAATAGGGAAAAGGCATGTGGGTGAGAAAAATGAGAGTGAATCGGTGAGATTAAAATTATAAAAATGAGCTAAAATTTGTAAACCAGATTGTCAAAAGGTACATATGTAAGAAGTTGATTGTTGAGCTAAACATAGCGAGTAATTAGATGACTCAATGGGCGTGGCCTTTAATTTTCCCTTTAATTTACCCATCTTTAATTGTCTAGTTTTACCTGTCATGTTCATTATTGGAGAAGGAGAAGCGTTCCTTTCAATAAACAAAAAAAAGGTGTGAATTATTTATATGTTCCTAGTGTAAAAATGAAAGTTTCTGTGCTTTATATGTTCCATTTTTCAGGTTGATGCCGTCACGTTGTTGCTTTTAGGTGTTGAATTGTCACGACCCAAGCCTAGGGCCTAGACGTGACATGGCGAATGAGGAACCCGAAAGTACCTCAAACAAGCCTCTTAGCATTCTTTTAGCCTTTCATAGGTAATAATGATAAATAGACAAGCGGAAATCATAATAATAAATCTTCAACTTACATATGTCCAACAATACCTCTAACTATTATATTTAATGGGGCTAAGACAAGTTCCTAGCTCACCCTCAATCATAATAGAAGAAATGCCATAATAAAATATCTTAACATATCATAAGCTAGAAAGACAAAGGAGTATTGTTCCCGGAGCATGGGAACTCACCAAAAGTAGTCTTCAATGGAATATCAACTAGCCACGTGGAGGAGAACGAGGAGGAGCAGCAATCCCTACATGGTGATATCATGTAGGCAAAAGAGTATGCGTTAGTACTTTGAATGTACTAAGTATGTAAGGATGCATGAACATTGAGAAAATATTATAACATTTATGTAATATGGAACATAATGTAATACATGCATAATAAATCATATGGATATCCTTTAAAACATTCATTTTGTGGGAAATTAACCATAACCGACATTTAAGACCATGCGAGCTATTACATGGAATCCAACATAACCCCCTACGTTGGCCGGGGAGACTACTTGCCAGGTAGAACTCCGTCAACTTCATTCATTTCTTTAACTTTAACTTTAAGGGCTATTTATGGAATCCATTAGCCTAAGCCTACAAGGGCTCCTATGTTGGCACATAGTTAATGAGACAAGGGGTTGCTACTAGGATTCCCTTACCGAATCCCACCTCAATGCCTCATTCGGTGCTAAGTCAATCCCACGGAATAATTTAATACTTTAAAATATTCATAGCATATAACTTGAGAATTCAAACATCATATTCGGTAGAATAGCTCATTAAAACATTTGGTAATTCAATTATGCAAGAATTGTCCTTATTGCATAAAGAATCCATCATTCATATCATTTCATCATTCTTTCATTTCATAAGACTCCCTTTTGATCAAAGATATTGCTTTCATAAACATTTATTTGGAGTCAAAGCTTTCAAGTCAAACTTTATTGAAAATATAGTAAAACTAGGTGGGTTCAAATAACTTCAACTTGCAAACATATATGTAAATAAATATACATAAATACTTTGAAATCCATTAATTAAAAATCATGCTTTAAACAACCCATCATGAATTTCAAGAACCTTTAAATAGATAATTAGAGGGTTTACTTGTAAATCATCAATTCGTACATATGAAATTATGTTGCATCAAAATAGAGCAATAATCATTAGTTTAACCATGATTCATACTATTAAGTAAATATAAGAATTAACATAAGAAAATATTACTTGAAATCAAGATATTTAATTGAAAGAGTTTTTGGACTACATGGGTGGAAGAACCCATGGATAAATACACACATAACTTAGAGTAGAGTTTAAAGAAAATAAATATAATTTATCATATAATCAAAATAATTTAGACATGAGAGTGGAAGGAATACTCTCATTGAAACCTTACATACCTGGAAACCGAAGCTTTAGTTGGTACCGGAAGACTTAATGAACACTCTTGAGTCCTAGCTTCTCTCCTTGCCGGAACGTTTTGTGTACTACCCGGAATATATGAATCACCGGAATAGTATTTCTTCACTACTAAGAACTAAAACTATATTTGAGAATGTGTATAGAGAGAAGATTTGCTTGAGAAAGCTTGATGAATAAAATGAGGAAATAAGGTGAGTATTTATAGGTGGGAAAGATGACCTAACAATAAATAAAATAATTATAAATAAAAATTTGAAAATTTAGTGGAATATATTGATGTCATGGATGATGTTAAATGGAGGACAATTTATGTCATGAGTGATGTCAAATGTATCTAGATCTTTCTATGGTAGGTGAAATGAGTTATCTTTGATAGAATACTCTTTTTGGGAGCTGCGTTTGAATAAGATAAATTCCTTATTAGGATTTGGTGTCTTCATAAGAATTGTAGATATGGAAGTCTAGTTTTATATCGTTCAAGAATCAACCAATTTGGATAAACCTACAGTGAGATATGATTTTTCTTCTATAAACACTCATTTCCGTAACAGCATCCTACCTTACAAAGATTAATTTATTTGACCTACTTAACCTCCGAATCTTAAAATATGGTCTTCATAAAAGTTGTAGGTAATGATCTTGTGGTTACCCAGAAATTTGAATCACTCAATTTGGATATTTCTATGAAAAGTTATGACCAAAATACAAAGACTGTATCATGTTTAGGCAAAAATTGAAACATCGTATACAACGTTTTTAGGGGATATTACATTATCTCCCCCTTGGGAACATTCGTCCTCGAATGAGAAAAGACTTAGCTTGAGTAGAGTAGAGTATTAACAAACAACCTATCATTAATGCAACAGTGTAATTTAAAATATCATTTAAAAAAAATATTTCATAATTTTGCAAGCATATGACAAGAAAAGTTGAGATGTAAAGATTTCAAGTAATTGAGCAAGGACAACTTAATACCTTAGGTTTGGGTAGAGGGGAAAAGATGAGGGTATCTCTTAATCATATCCGCTTCCGCTTCCCATGTTGCACTTTCTATTTGTTGATTCCTCCAAAGGACTTTAACAGATGCAATTTCTTTGTTCCTCAATCTCTTAACTTGCCGATCCAAAATTTCCACAGGAACTTCTTCATAGGTCAAGTGTT
Organism: Solanum dulcamara; assembly: GCF_947179165.1. Taxonomy (NCBI): domain Eukaryota; kingdom Viridiplantae; phylum Streptophyta; class Magnoliopsida; order Solanales; family Solanaceae; genus Solanum; species Solanum dulcamara. The sequence continues at coordinate 42,097,539 of NC_077241.1, forward strand.
CTTCAATATTCACTACTGCCATAGGTACAATGGAACTAGAATCACCCACATGTTTTTTCAACATAGACACGTGAAACACCGGATGAACCATGGCCATTTCCAATGGTAATTCCAACTCATATGCAACCTTACCAACACGTCTCACAATTCTATAAGGCCCTACATATCTAGGGCTCAATTTCCCTTTCTTATCAAATCGAACCACACCTTTCATGGGTGAAACCTTCATATACACCCAATCATCCACATTAAACTCAAGATCCCTTCTTCTAGTGTCAGAATAGGACTTTTGACGACTTTGAGCCGTCTTCAACCTCTCTCTAATGATCTTCACCTTCTCTAAAGCATCAAGTACCAAATCGGGGCCCAACAAGGTCATCTCACCTACTTCGTACCAACCTACCGGTGATCTACATCATCTCCCATACAAAGCCTCAAACGGTGCCATCTCAATACTTGAGTGGTAACTATTATTATAGGCAAACTCGATGAGAGGTAGATGATCATCCCAATTCCCTTTAAACTCCAACACACAAGCCCTTAACATATCCTCTAGTGTTTGAATCGTTCTTTCGTCTTGCCCATCCGTTTGAGGATGGAATGCTGTGCTCAACTTTACCTTAGTACCGAGGCCTTTTTGAAATGATCTCCAGAAGTGAGAAGTGAATTGGGTACCACGATCCGAAATAATGGATAATGGCACACCATTCAACCTCACCAACTCCCGAATATACAACTTGGCATAGTCTTCGGCACTATAGGAAGTTTTAACCGGTAAGAAGTGAGCTGACTTAGTCATTCTATCAATAATTACCCAAATCGAGTCATGACGTTTCCGAGTATGAGGCAAACCCACTACAAAATCCATATTCACATTTTCCCATTTCCAAGTTGGGATTTCAATGTCTTGGGCTAGGCCACCCGGTCTTTGATGTTCGGCCTTCACTTGTTGACAATTTGTACATTCGGACACAAACCTTGCTATGTCCTTCTTCATGCCACCCCACCAATACAACTCCTTTAAGTCTCGGTACATTTTTGTTGAACCAGGATGAATGGAGTATCTAGAATTATGAGCCTCCATCAAGATCAAACTCCTTAGGCCATCAACATCTGGAACACATATCCGACCTTGGTAGTATAGAACCCCATCTCCCCCTTGGGAAAAGACTTCTATCTTCTTTTCCTTTACCAACTTCTTTAACTCGATAAACTTTGGGTCAAGATCTTGCTTTGATTTAACATCCACCACCAAAGAGGATTCAGAACTATTTTGAACAACCATACCCCCATCATTAGTACTACCCAACTTCACCCCTAATCTAGCCAATCGGTGAACATCTTTCACCAACTCCCTCTTCCTTTCATCCACATGGGCCACACTCTCCATAGATATTCTACTAAGTGCATCAGCAACCACATTGGCTTTACCCGGATGATAGTGCACACTCATGTCATAGTCCTTAAGGAGTTCTAGCCACCTCCTTTGCCTTAGATTAAGGTCCTTTTGGGTAAACACATATTGAAGACTCTTATGATCAGTATATACATCCACATGCACCCCATAGAGGTAATGCCTCCAAATCTTCAGAGCAAAAACAACAGCCGCCAATTCAAGGTCATGGGTAGGGTAGTTGCGCTCATGCACCTTTAATTGCCTAGAAGCATAGGCTATTACCTTGCCTTTTTGCATTAAGACACAACCTAAACCAATCTTTGAAGCATCACAATAAACTACAAATCCTTCTAATCCTTCTGGGAGAGTCAAAATAGGAGCAGAGGTAAGTCGATCTTTTAAGGTCTGGAAACTCTTCTCACACTCATCTGTCCATATGAATTTGGATTTCTTTTGGGTCAATTTTGTCATAGGAGATGAGATGGAAGAAAAGCCTTTGACGAACCGTCTATAGTACCCGGCTAGACCTAAGAAGCTCCTAATGTCTGAAGGAGATAATGGTCTAGGCCAATTTTTGACTGCCTCTATTTTCTTAGGATCAACCTTGATTCCATCACCGGACACTACGTGACCAAGAAATGCTACCTCCTTTAACCAAAATTCACACTTACTAAATTTTGCAAATAATTGTTTATCCCTCAATGTTTGAAGCACAACTCTCAAGTGATTTTTATGTTCTTCCTCACCCCGAGAGTAAATTAAAATATCATCAATGAAGACTACTACAAAGGTATCAAGGTAAGGTTTGAACACCCTATTCATCAAGTCCATAAACACCGCTGGTGCATTCGTCAACCCAAAACTCATCACCACAAACTCATAGTGACCATACCTTGTTCGGAAGGCTGTTTTGGGAATGTCACACTCCCTTACCCGTAGTTGGTGGTAGCCGGACCGAAGGTCGATCTTGGAGAAGTGACTTGCCCCTTGTAATTGATCAAACAAGTCATCTATTCTAGGGAGTGGGTACTTGTTCTTAATGGTCATCTTATTTAATTGCCGATAGTCTATGCACATTCGAAATGACCCATCCTTCTTTCTTACAAATAGAACGAGAGCACCCCATGGCGAAATACTTGGTCTTATGAACCCCTTCTCTAACAAGTCCTTTAATTGTTCCTTCAGCTCTTTCAATTCTGCTGGGGCCATGCGGTAAGGAGGAATAGAGATAGGTTGGGTATCGGGGAGGATATCAATACCAAAATCAACTTCCCTTTCGGGAGGGATACCAGGAAGGTCATCAGGAAAGACATCGGGGAATTCATTGACTATAGGAACTGACTCAAGAGAAGGACTTTTGGAGTTGACATCCCTAACCCTCACAATATGGTAAATACATCCCTTAGAAATCATTTTGCGAGCCTTAAGATAAGAAATAAACTGACCCTTAACCACCGAATCACGACCCTGCCATTCAATAACAGGCTCATTTGGAAATTGGAACTTGACTCGACGATTCCTACAATCTATGGAAGCATAAGATGCATGTAACCAATCCATCCCAAGAATGACATCGAAATCTACCATATCTAGCTCAATGAGATCACAAGGAATAACTTTATGCAAGATAGACACAAGGCAATCCCTATAGACCTTTCTAGCAATAACTGACTCACCAACGGGGGTAGACACCAAATAGGGCTCTAATAACATTTCAGGTAAAACATCAAATCTATTAGCAAGGAATGGAGTAACAAAAGATAAATTTGCACCCGGATCTAATAGTGCATACACATCAAAAGAAAAGACCTTTAACATACCGGTAATGACATTGGGTGCATCCTCAACCTCTTGTCTCCCATGCAAGGCGTAAAAGCGGTTGGTGCGTTGGACACCTCCTTGGACTTGTTGACCATGAGCAATTTGGCCTTGAGTCCTACCACCACCATCTCTACAATCCTTAGCATGGTGGCCCAGCTTGCCACACTTAAAGCATGCATTGGAACCAGCTAAGCATTCCCCTTTGTGAGTCCTTCCACACTTTTTGCAAGCAGGGAAAGTTTGAGTAGCAACATTCTCTCTTGGAATCATTGGTTTACCACTCTTGTCCTTGTTGAACCTTGGAGGAGGAGTATTGGTGGAACCTTGTCCCACAAATCGTTGCCCACCTTGACCTTTGCCATTGTTACCATAATCGGACCTTTGAGGGTTAAACCCTCCACCATCCACTCTAGCCTTTTTGAACCCCCTTGATCTCTCTCTAAGCTTCTCTTCTTCAATTTGTTCTGCGTAAGTCATTAACCGAGAGATATCCATCTCCTTGATCAACATGGCCGTTTTGCACTCCTTGGACACCAAGCTTGAGACACCGGAAATAAACTTGCTCATCCTAGCTCTTGGGTCGGAAACCATAAAAGGAGCATACTTTGACAACTTAGTGAATTTGAGAGCATACTCCCTCACGCTCATACTCCCTTGACGGAGGTTGATGAACTCTTGGATTTTGGCCTCCCTTAGCTCTAATGGGAAGAAGCGGTCTAGGAAGGCACCTTTGAACTCTTCCCATCCTATCGACCCTATTTCTTCATCCCTCTCAACAATCCATTGTTCGTACCATACTCGAGCCACACCTATGAGTTGATAGGCCACTAGCTCGGCCTTCTCATTTGGTGGCACACCCATGATAGCCACAATCCGGTACACCTCATTAATGAACTCCATAGGGTCCTCATCTAGTTTAGAACCATCGAACTCGGGTGGATTCATCCTTTGGAAATCCCGAATCCTAGAGGCTGGATTTTGCATTTGGGGAGAAGGAACACCTAGATTCCCTTGGTTAGCTACGACTTGAGCTAACAAAGTAATAACACTGCAAAACTCGGCATGAGTTACCCCATCCTCATGATGTTGGGCATTAGGAATCGGAGGAGTTTGGTCCTCATCGTCAACCCTTGCTCTTCGAGGTGGTCTTCCACGAGTCATTATCTAGAGAACACAAAATGGGTCGTTAGTTAAAGGAAAGCTTAGGACACTCTAAGGCACGACATGAATTTGAAAGAAGTGAAAATTTTCCTAAACGCCTCATAGTCTCTTATTCATAATTGTGGCGCGCTTCACAACCATGAACAAGAACCTATTCGACGCGGCATGTTGGACTTCCAAGGATCATTCAAAACCTCGGGCTCTGATACCAAGTTTGTCACGACCCAAGCCTAGGGCCTAGACGTGACATGGCGAATGAGGAACCCGAAAGTACCTCAAACAAGCCTCTTAGCATTCTTTTAGCCTTTCATAGGTAATAATGATAAATAGACAAGCGGAAATCATAATAATAAATCTTCAACTTACATATGTCCAACAATACCTCTAACTATTATATTTAATGGGGCTAAGACAAGTTCCTAGCTCACCCTCAATCATAATAGAAGAAATGCCATAATAAAATATCTTAACATATCATAAGCTAGAAAGACAAAGGAGTATTGTTCCCGGAGCATGGGAACTCACCAAAAGTAGTCTTCAATGGAATATCAACTAGCCACGTGGAGGAGAACGAGGAGGAGCAGCAATCCCTACATGGTGATATCATGTAGGCAAAAGAGTATGCGTTAGTACTTTGAATGTACTAAGTATGTAAGGATGCATGAACATTGAGAAAATATTATAACATTTATGTAATATGGAACATAATGTAATACATGCATAATAAATCATATGGATATCCTTTAAAACATTCATTTTGTGGGAAATTAACCATAACCGACATTTAAGACCATGCGAGCTATTACATGGAATCCAACATAACCCCCTACGTTGGCCGGGGAGACTACTTGCCAGGTAGAACTCCGTCAACTTCATTCATTTCTTTAACTTTAACTTTAAGGGCTATTTATGGAATCCATTAGCCTAAGCCTACAAGGGCTCCTATGTTGGCACATAGTTAATGAGACAAGGGGTTGCTACTAGGATTCCCTTACCGAATCTCACCTCAATGCCTCATTCGGTGCTAAGTCAATCCCACGGAATAATTTAATACTTTAAAATATTCATAGCATATAACTTGAGAATTCAAACATCATATTCGGTAGAATAGCTCATTAAAACATTTGGTAATTCAATTATGCAAGAATTGTCCTTATTGCATAAAGAATCCATCATTCATATCATTTCATCATTCTTTCATTTCATAAGACTCCCTTTTGATCAAAGATATTGCTTTCATAAACATTTATTTGGAGTCAAAGCTTTCAAGTCAAACTTTATTGAAAATATAGTAAAACTAGGTGGGTTCAAATAACTTCAACTTGCAAACATATATGTAAATAAATATACATAAATACTTTGAAATCCATTAATTAAAAATCATGCTTTAAACAACCCATCATGAATTTCAAGAACCTTTAAATAGATAATTAGAGGGTTTACTTGTAAATCATCAATTCGTACATATGAAATTATGTTGCATCAAAATAGAGCAATAATCATTAGTTTAACCATGATTCATACTATTAAGTAAATATAAGAATTAACATAAGAAAATATTACTTGAAATCAAGATATTTAATTGAAAGAGTTTTTGGACTACATGGGTGGAAGAACCCATGGATAAATACACACATAACTTAGAGTAGAGTTTAAAGAAAATAAATATAATTTATCATATAATCAAAATAATTTAGACATGAGAGTGGAAGGAATACTCTCATTGAAACCTTACATACCTGGAAACCGAAGCTTTAGTTGGTACCGGAAGACTTAATGAACACTCTTGAGTCCTAGCTTCTCTCCTTGCCGGAACGTTTTGTGTACTACCCGGAATATATGAATCACCGGAATAGTATTTCTTCACTACTAAGAACTAAAACTATATTTGAGAATGTGTATAGAGAGAAGATTTGCTTGAGAAAGCTTGATGAATAAAATGAGGAAATAAGGTGGGTATTTATAGGTGGGAAAGATGACCTAACAATAAATAAAATAATTATAAATAAAAATCTGAAAATTTAGTGGAATATATTGATGTCATGGATGATGTTAAATGGAGGACAATTTATGTCATGAGTGATGTCAAATGTATCTAGATCTTTCTATGGTAGGTGAAATGAGTTATCTTTGACAGAATACTCTTTTTGGGAGCTGCGTTTGAATAAGATAAATTCCTTATTAGGATTTGGTGTCTTCATAAGAATTGTAGATATGGAAGTCTAGTTTTATATCGTTCAAGAATCAACCAATTTGGATAAACCTACAGTGAGATATGATTTTCCTTCTATAAACACTCATTTCCGTAACAGCATCCTACCTTACAAAGATTAATTTATTTGACCTACTTAACCTCCGAATCTTAAAATATGGTCTTCATAAAAGTTGTAGGTAATGATCTTGTGGTTACTCAGAAATTTGAATCACTCAATTTGGATATTTCTATGAAAAGTTATGACCAAAATACAGAGACTGTATCATGTTTAGGCAAAAATTGAAACATCGTATACAACGTTTTTAGGGGATATTTGATGCCGTCACGTTGTTGCTTTTAGGTGTTGAATGTTTGACCAACTCCACTTAAACAAAGAAAGTCCTCTATGTTATAAACTATAATTTAAGAATCAAAAAATAAGAGAAAGAGAATTAAGAAATTTTGTGTGTATTGCAGTATTGATATATATCTTGTTATTTTCAAAATTTGGCAATATTTATAGTCAGAAGAATTAAGCAATGTTTAGTGGGTTGGCCCCACACAAAAAGGAAAATTAAAAATTAATTGCAAGTGGACATCCAACTTTGTTCCACTTGTTGTTTAACACCCCCCCGGATGTCCATGTAAAATGTGTCTCATTAAAAATTTACAAGAAATAATATACATATTTATCGTAAACATCCCTGAATATTGTGACTCGTTAAAATCTTACTAGGAAAAACCCAATAGGAAAAAACCTAGTGAAGGAAAAAGATTACACATATCTGGTAATACGCCTTGAGTGCTGCCTCATTAAAAACTTTGTTAGGAAAATCCAGTGGGAAAAAACCTAGACTAAGGAAAAAAATGCATCGCATATTATACTTCCCCTGATGAAGACATCATCTAATATTTCGAAGATGACGTATTCCAATCTTGTATCTCAATTTCTCAAAAGTTGAAGTTGGCAATGCCTTGGTGAACACACCTGCTAAATTGTCACTTGAACGAACTTGTTGGACATCTATTTCACCCTTCTTTTGAAGATCATGAGTAAAAAAAAAATTGGTGAAATATATTTTGTTTTGTCTCCTTTGATGTATCCTCCCTTCAGTTGAGCTATACATGCAGCATTGTCTTCATACAATATTGTTGGAACATCTTTTTTCAAAGAAAGACCACATGTTTCTTGAATGTGTTGAGTTATAGATCTTAACCAAACGCATTCTCGACTTGCTTCATGAATGACTATTATCTCTGCATGATTTGAGGAAGTGGAAACCATAGTTTGCTTTGTTGAACGTCATGATATAGCTGTACCACCACATGTAAATAAATAGCCTGTCTGCGGTTGGCCTTTATAGGTATCAGAAAAATATCTCGCATTTGCGTAACTAATCAATTGTGAAATGGATTCATTTGAGTAAAACAATTCCATATCTGTGGTCCCTCAGAGGTATTTGAATATATGTTTAATTCCATTCCAGTGTCTTTACGTTGGGGAAAAACTAAATCTTACTAAAAAGTTTACTGAGAAAGCTATATCTGGTGTGGAATTGTTGGCAAGATACATTAATGCACCAATTGCACTAAGGTATGGTATTTCAGCACCAACAAGCTCTTCATCATTTTCATGAGGTCGAAATGAAACTTTATTAATATCGAGAGATCTCACAACCATTGGGGTACTAAGTGTGTGTGCTTTATCCATGTAAAATTTCCTTGAAATTTTTTTTGTATATGTTGATTGATGGACAAATATCCCATTTGCAAAATATTCAATTTGTAGACCAAGACAAAATTTTGTCTTTTCGAGGTCTTTCATTTCGCACTCCTTTTTCAGATATTTTACTGCCTTTGAAAGTTCCTTCGTAGTTTCAATAATATTCAAATCATCAACATATACTGCTATTATGACAAATTCAGATCCAGACATTTTCATAAAGACACAAGGGCAAAGTAGATCATTTTTATATCCTTCTTTTAGCAAATATTCGTTAAGATGATTATACCACATTCGCCCTAATTGTTTCAGCCCGTATAAAGATTTTTGAAGTTTAATTGAAAAAATTTTCTAGGAATATTTATATATTTCAGGCATTTTAAATCCTTCAGGAATTTTCATAAAGATATCGTTATTTAGAGAATCATATAAGTAGGCTGTAACGACATCCATCTGATGCATGCCAAGTCTTTCATGAACTGTCAGATTTATAAGATACCTGAAAGTGATTGCATCCACCACAGGAGAATATGTTTCCATATAATCAATGTTGGGTCTTTGCGAAAATCCTTGTGCCACAAGTCATGCTTCATATCTTACGACTTCATTTTTCTCATTTCTTTTTCACACAAAGACCCATTTGTACCCCACTGGTAAAACCTTCAGGTGTTCTGATTATCGGTCCAAAAATTTTGCGTTTTTCAAGAGAAGCTAATTCAACTTGAATTGTATTTTTTTATTTTGGCCAATCATTCCTCTGTCTACATTCATCGACAGATTTTGGTTCAAGATCCTCATTTTGTTGTATTATTTCCATAGCAATATTATAAGCAAAACTATTATCGACAATTACATTATTTCGATTTCATATTTTTCTTGATGAGACATAATTTATTGAATTTTTTTTATCATTTTCAAGTGCTTTAACCTCTTCTAAGGTCTTATCAATTATTATGTCTCCTCGCTCTTCTTGAGCAGGTTCTTTCATATCATGACCATTTTGATTGTTTGCCTTTTTTCTTTTTTGAGTATTTTTATCTTTGGAACCGATCGGTCTACCACGTTTTAAGTGTGGTTAAGACTCATTTGCATTAATTAATTGTCCTATTGGGACATCAACTCGAATTGGAGCATTAACAGCTGAAATATGAGATTTAGTAACTCTTGATAGGTCAGTGAATGCATCTGGCAGTTGATTTACACTATTTTGCAAATGAATTATCTTTTGAACTTCCAGTTCACATTTATTTGTACGAAGATCTAAATGAGATAGTAATAATGCATCCCAATCTATTTTTTTTTTCAACTGCTTATTTTTTCCCCTAATGCTGGGTATACTAATTCATCAAAATAACAATCAGCAAACGTTGCGGTTAATAAATCTTCAGTCATAGGTTCCAAATATTTTATGATAGAAGGAGATTTATACCCAACATATATCCCCAATCTTCTTTGGGGTCCCATCTTTGTGCGTTGTGGTGGAGCAATCAGAACATATACTACACACTCAAATATTCCAAGATGGAAAATGTTCGACTCCTGACCCAAAGCCAAGTGTAATGGGGAGACTTTATGATAACTTGTGGGTCTGATCCGCACAAGACTTGCTGCATGCAAAATAGCATGTCCCCATAATGAAATGGGAAGTTTTGTTCTCATAAGCATTGGTCTAGCAATTAATTGGAGACGTTTAATTAATGATTCCGCTAGACCATTTTGAGTATGAAGATGAGCAACATGATGCTCAACTATTATCCAAGTGGACAAATAATAATCATTAAATGCCTGAGATGTGAACTCACCAGCATTATCAAGACGAATTGTCTTTATTGTATAATTTAAAAATTGTGCTCTTAACTTAATTATTTGAGCAAGTATTCTCGCAAATGTCATATTACGAGTTGATAATAAGCATACATGTGATCATCTTGTAGATGCATCTATTAAAACCATATAATATTTAAATGGTCCACATGATGGGTTAATGAGCCCACATATATCACTCTGTATACATTCCAGAAATATTGGGGATTCAATGCCCACTTTGATTTCTGATGGTCTAGTAATCAATTTGCCTTGAGAATATGCAGCACAAGAGAATTCTTTAAATTGAAAAATCTTTTGGTTCTTCAAAGAGTGTCCATGTGAACTCTCAATTATTTTGCGCATCATATTAGAACCGGGATGGCCCAATCGGTCATGCCAAATAATAAAATCATTTGAGTTAGTAAACCTTTGATTTACTATGGCATGTGTTTCAACCATGCTAATACTTGTGAAGTATAAACCGGATTAAAGAGCGGATAATTTTTCAAGTATAAACTTTTTGCCCAACATCATTGTAGTAATTTAAAGATATTCATTCTTTTCATCATTTGTAGTCTCAATATGATAACCATTTTGACAAATGTCTTTGAAACTTAATAAGTTTCTTTGAGACTTACTACAATATAATGCTTCATTAATTGTTAAATTTATTCCTCCGACAAGTACAACTTTAGCTTTTCCGGATCCTTCAATTAATTTTAAAATACCAAATATTGTATTAATATTATCTTCTTTCATAATCAAATAAGAGAAATATTTTTATCTCTTAAAATAGTGTGTGCTATGATACTATCAATAAGACACATATCATCATAATTGATTTTGGATCCAATTGATAACTGGAGAATTTCCATATTCTTCATAAATAAAAAGATACATTATAAAAATGTGAAAAACTAACAACATGAAAACTTTAAGAAATTCCACTATCTTAAGAAATATTTTTTTTACTGAGGACAACATAATATCAAACATAATAAGAAAATAATAATTATTTTTATCATATTTATCCCAGTTAGATGATCAATTTCTCAGTTAATATTCATAAAGTCTTCAGCTTCCAAATGAGTAATATTTGGTAGATCTCCAAAATCATCATCTTTATAAGTAAAATTTGCCTTAAGATCTTCATATTTATTTGAGTGAGTTGCTTCATTATCATCATTTCAAAAATTCAAGTTTGCCTCCACATTATTATCCCTTCTTTTGAGAGAGGCTTGATAAAGTTTCACAAAATGATCAGGTGTACGACATTCACGTGCCCAATGATCTTTCATACCACACCAGTGGCAAATATTGGATTTACCTCTAGAAGAATTATTTTGAGAAACTTTATTGTTCTCATGTTTATTTCCAACATGATGACGATAATTATTTCGTCCTCTACCATGTCCTTGCCCACGTTCACGACCCCGGCCACGGTTGCGATCGTGATAGTTATTTTATCTTGATTCAGACTGATTATGCGCTGCTACAACATTCGCTTTAGGGAATGGAGCAGACCCAGTGGGACGGGCTTCATAATTTTTCATCAGCAAAGTATTATTTTGCTCATGTAATTAATTTAGAATATTTCTTAAATCCTTTTTCACGATATTGTTGTTGTAGCAACACATTTAAAGCGTGAAAAGTAGAAAAGGTTTTCTCAAGTAAGTCATCATCAGTGATAGAATTTCCACATAATTTTAACATGGAACTTACCTTGTGGATAGCAGAATTATACTCTGTCACAATTTTAAAATCTTGAAATTGAAGGTGTATCTAGTCATATCAGGCTTTTGGTAACACCGTAAGTTTAGGTGGTGATACCGATCCTTCAAATTAGTCCATAATTCAAGAGGGTCTTTCACAGTTAAATATTCAGTTTTAAAACCTTCATGAATATGATGACGGAGAAAAATCATGAACTTTGCTTTATCTTGGCTTGATGCGTTATTATTTTGTTTAATAGTATCACCAAGACCTTTAGCGTCAAGGTGAATTTCAGCATCAAGGATCCATGATAAATAATTTTTTCCAGATATGTCAAGTGCCACAAACTCAAGTTTTGATAAATTTGACATGGTAAAACTTGATATAAAAATTACTTTAGAAATAACAAAGATAACTAAAATAAAATTTCTTCAGTAGATAAACCTGATATACAAGTTAATTTATCTGGAGAAAATTAAAACTCGTGTTGATAACATGTTATAAACTATAATTTAAGAACCAAAAAATAAGAGAAAGAGAATTAGGAATTTTTGTGTGTATTGCAGTATCGATATACATCTTGTTATTGCCAAAATCTAGCAATATTTATAGTCAGAAGAATGAAGCAATGTTTAGTGGCTTGGCCCCACACAAAAAGGAAAATGAAAAATTAATTGTAAGTGGACATCCAACTTTGTTCCACTTGTTGTTTAACACTCTCCATTTATAATTATCCATAATTGTTTTTATAACAGTAGTGTCTAAACAGATCAATTTCTGAATTATTCCGGTACGTAGATGCTAATTTATTACATTTCATCAATACATGAGTGGAATATAACATATCGGACCACCAAAATTAGGTAGATAGGAAGAAAATGCCTTTCATTAATCCTGACCTTCGATTGTTTCACCGATTTCATTAATCCCTAGTTCATGCATACTCTTGCTGTTAAGTGTCTAGGTATGACATGACATAGCTATTTCAAACCTTACAATATAATTGGCTAAGTCTTGTTTTCTTTTTCAATTCCAAGTCTAATAACATGAACAATTCATAGGAAAAATAATAATGAGAAAATCAAGTTACAATCCTATACCGTAAATCAGCAGCTTTAACAGTAAACTAGTATATATGCTGCTCATACCTTCAATATACTGCTTACTGCATTAATATTTACTAGCATCTATAGATTCCACCTTTATGCAACCAATCGTATTTTCTGAATTATTATCAGTTTTGTCCTGGTGTGAAGAGCAATTACTTATATTCTCCACTGCAATGCCTTAGCCATGTCAATGCCTTCTATAGAGAGCTGTATCTGAGTAAGATGCCACCATTCTCTGTCTATTGATTCGATGTCTCCAGCCATAACCTTGATTTTTCTCATTCAAGTACTTGCCATTTCTATTCCTTTCTGGTGCTGCAGCATCCTCATTTTTCTCACTTCCACTGCTAAAATCACTATTCAATGTCATCGTTATCATTGGATCACTGATTGAAGAGTCGGTGTTGTTGTTTTCATCTTGAAGAGTCTCGAGAATTTTGACAACATCATCCATTGTAGGCCTAGTCTTAGGATAATGACTTAAGCATTTGTACGCTACTATTGCTGCAGTTTGTGCCCCTTTCATAGGGTATTCATCTTCAAGTCTTCGATCCATCACACGAGCAACTCTCTTTGGATCTCTTAGGTAAGGCCTTAGCCATTCAACTAAATTATGTTCGCCATCTCTTCTTGATTTATCCAAAGACCTTTTACCAGTCAGAAGTTCCAACAGAACTACCCCAAAGCTGTATACATCACTCATTGTCGTCAAATGACCTGGAAATGATGGCAATGGATTAGCTAATCACAAGTTGGACAAGAGAAATCTCAATAATCACTTTTTCCAATTCTAGAATGCCTTATCTTCCAAGGATATACGAATGAAATCATGAATGTATTGACCAACAAGTAAATCAACTGCATTAAAATGCTTATACCATATCTCTACTGAATCATGTTTTTAGTGAAAAAGAGTTAATTTACCTGTCATGATGTATTCAGGGGCTGCATAGCCATGTGTGCCCATTATCCGTGTGGATACATGAGTATCATCCCCCTCTGGACCATCCTTTGCTAGTCCAAAATCAGAAAGTTTAGCAGTGTAATCCTACAACACAGATGATCATGTTTCAAGTGTCACTATCTCTCTCGTCTTCATTTTTGTTTTTTTACAATTAAATACAGTAAAAGAGCTGGAAGGAGTAGCTTACTGAATCTATTAAGATGTTTGAGGCCTTAAAATCCCTGTATATGACTGATTTGTCACCTTCATGGAGGAACGCGAGACCTTTTGCTGCTCCCAATGCTATCTTCATCCTAGTTGACCATGATAATGTAATCGAAAACTCTGCATAATGCCACAAATACAAACATGACAACTAGATATATCAAGGCACCTCGATTTCAGGTTCTCTAAGTGATAAAAACCAAATACTACTACTTAGATGATGTAAAAAACAGGATCAATCAATTTTCTAAACCATGATCTTTTGGTTAGAATGATATGATTCAACCATTTATATCTAATTTTTCGGTAGCCCTATATACAGAATTTCACATTGAGAAAATTAAAGAACGTAGCAACTTACTTCCAAAGAGTTGATTCTCCAAGCTTCCCCTTGGCAAGAATTCATAGACTAAGAGTCTTTTATCATCTTCCCAGCAGTATCCAATCAATTTTACTAGATGTGGATGCCTCAGTTGCCCCAGGAATATTATTTCTGTCTACATGAAAAACTCAATAATTTCAACTTCTTCAACACATTCACTTAGCATATAACAACAACAACAACAGTAATCACATCTCAATCCTAATCAAATTGCAGCCATATGAATCCTCACAGTCCATGTCGCTCCACACACATAAAACAAAGAAGGAAAAATAACATAACTCACCAGCCATTCCTTGTGACCTTGTAGACCATCTGTGTCGAGAACCTTAACAGCCACAACCTGAGCTTTTAATCCTGGCCTAAGCTTGTCATCGACGAATCCCTTGTATACGGGTCCAAATCCTCCTTCACCAAGAAAATTAGCAGAGGAAAAATGGTGTGTGACCTCTCTGAGATCAGTAAATGTGAAGTTGATAAGGCTTGATCCAATGAATGAATTGGAGAGTTCATCAGCAGATAGTGGTGAACTTGGATCATCAAAGTCTAAAAGTGTCAGCCTCTGGAATGAAGTTTGTTTTTTGACCTGTTTCTTGGATCTTACAAACTCATCATCTACTTTGTAACAACATGGGATGATTGATTTCCAACTTAGCTTTTCAAGAGTCATTTCTTCACCAAATAACTAGACAAGGAATGAAACTTTTATTTAATTAAGAAATGAGTTTCTTGTGGGAAGAGTTCTTCAGGATTATAACTAATTTATCAATCACCAACTACTCCTAATATACAGAGAACTTTGATATAGACTGAT
The DNA here is from genome assembly GCF_947179165.1 of Solanum dulcamara. Lineage (NCBI taxonomy): Eukaryota > Viridiplantae > Streptophyta > Magnoliopsida > Solanales > Solanaceae > Solanum > Solanum dulcamara. The sequence goes on from NC_077241.1 coordinate 42,112,826, forward strand.
GCCTCGTTGCCTACCGTTTCTTGAATTATTCCATGTAAACGTATAATAAATAATTAAAAGTTTATTAAAATATGCACTAAATCAAATGTACTTGGAAACAATTCAGAAATTCCAACACTAAAAAAGAGTTTTTAGTCGTTGTATTAGTTAACAACAACAACAGACTTGTCCACCTATTTGACTTTAATGGCATGATTAATAATAATTTGTTATGGGCTAATTTTCTTTTTTCCATTTAATACATGTGGAAGGCAACAATTTTTTGCTTTACGTTCGAAAATTTCTTCATACTTTGCTTTCAAGGGTACTTCATATACTGCCAAATCTCCTGGATATCTTCTAAACACTGATATTGTCCTCTCAACTGCCCCTTATTTCTTTTATTATATTATATAGTATAATAAATAATATTTCTCCAGTTCTATGCTTTTCCGAATATTACGAGTTAGATATAATGTATCATAGACGAATAAATGAATTTCCCAACATAAAATTGAGAAGTTCGATTCTTCTTTTGGTTATACTTGCAATATGTCCAAGTTGGCCGTTTAGATCTGCAACCTAAACAATTGTTGAGGAGAAAGAGGGGACGGGGTAAGGAAGATTGAAACTTAATTTAAGATTGAAACTTAAAATTAAGGAGTTACTATTTTTTGAAACACATTAGTATTATATTAGTTAATATAAAATTTAAGTGCAAATTAAATATCGCGCGCTAATAGCTATAATTAGACTCCCAACGTATAGCTCGGTAAAATTCCCCATGTAATATATATATATATAGTACTATTTATGAAGACATGAAGATAGCCCACACGTGTTTAGCATGCATCAAGAGATATTATTGTGAAAAAAAGCTTTCAAACTGAGGTACTTCTTTTAAAATCACGATGGACAAGTTTTTTTTCTTGCTTCCAAGCGCTGATTCATAATTTATTATATTCCAAGTCTTCCCATTTTTTTCTTTTCGTTTAAGACTTGTTAGCCATCTTTAACTATTTTTTGAATTATAATCCCTTTGAAGGAAATGAAAAAAAATTACTCATATATATATATATATATATATATATATATATATATATATATATATATCCCATTTTAGCAGTCACATTGATAACAACATTTTTTTTGACAAATGATAGCTAGGTTTGCCATTCTTATGAAATGTGTATGTTAATAACGTATTTAGAAAATAGGAAAATGACAGGAGAATACTTCTAGAAGCTGACCCATTTGTTGGCTGAATTAAAAACCCAAAATCCACCCCTTAGTTGTAATTGATGAAGAATGAAATTTCCCTACCAAAATATCAAAATCTCCTTACCAAATCTTTTGGTTTTGTTGCTTCTCAAAAATGTTATCTAGTTCAATGTCAACTCTACTACTATTTCTGATGGTTCCAATCATTACATTAATGATAGCTTCAAAAACTCTGCATGCTACCAATTCATTTAATTAAGATGCATTAACCAAAAGAATAAAATACTCCAATAAAAAGAAGTCCATAAACAAGTCTCTATCCTGATCTCCATATATAGGCTGCAAATATAATTAAATGTTCCACCCTTCTCCTTTTTTCTTTTCCTTATTCGTACCTTTTGTTTTTTGGGCAACTTTATTTGTACCATTCTAATTGATTTGTGCATCCAAGCCGGTCCGGCCGCTAGGAATCAATAGATCTTTGCCTGTGATATTTTTTTCGTTTCAAAATAAGTGTTGTTTAAGTAAAAATATTTATGTCAAAACAAGTGTCACTTAAGAAATTCAAGATAATTTGGTATGTTTTTTCAATTATACCTTATACTCCATCTTCCTAATAGTGTTCAACTCTAAAAAAAAATTATTAAATAGAGATAGTTTAGTAAATAATACATTTATTAGTTCTTAATAGACATATTTTTGATAAGGTGCCACTTATTTTGATACGAAAGAAGTATGTCTTTTGGAATTTTACGCAAAAGTTTCAATTTGTTTTTGTTTTAACGAAGACGTTTTCTTATATATTAATAAACAGTTACAAGATGTGACTATATATTCTCCTCATAACCTGATTTTTTGAAGGATCATTATAATAGTAGCCATACACAAATGAATATCAAATATAGTGTAGGCTTCTGTGAATACTATTCATAAGAGACCGTGCTAGCACGGGCTCAATATATGCTATTATTTTCTCTCGATTTATGTGATATTGAAAATTATTTTTTTATGTTTTTAAAATTTTTAAATTGATAATTATTATGACTTATACATTCTATGTCATTTTAATTAATACATATTATTTACTTTGTTCCATTTATGTCGCATCAAAATTTTATTTGTCTTTTAAATATTTTTCATTATTAATTATTGTTGTTTATAGTACCTTTTACATAAATTTCAAATAATACATGTTACTCTCTCTACCCCAATTTATGTGACACTGATAAAATTTCAAGAACCATTTAGATTTTGTCTATATCTTTTAAATTTTTAACTTGATAATTATTGTGATGTATTATACCTTTTACATCATTTTAAATAATATATGTCCTCTGTCCATATTTTAATTTTTAATTATTTTGATTTATAGTACTTTTTACATAAAATTTTGAAATTTCTAATCACTATAATTTATAATACTTCACACTTAATTTTTTAATGTATACCATATTCCAAAAGAGTGAAAAGAAATTAAAATAAAAAATACAAAAATGAATATAAGTAGACATGTCAATGACCAGCTGCCTACTTCGAGCAACTGAAGCAGGCAGGACAATCGGGAGTTGCTCAACCAAGAAACACGACCGGAAGTTGCTGAGTTATTCTCTTATATATTACATAAAATTTCAAATAATGTATGTTACTCTCTTTGTCCTAATTTAGGTGGCATTGATAAAATTTCAAGAACAATTTATATGTTTTAAATTTTTAAGTTGGTAATTATTGTGATTTATTATACCTTTTACATCACTTCAAAAAATATATGTTACTTTCTTCGTCTCAATTTAAGTAACTAATTAGTGTGATTTATAGCACTTTTTACATAAAATTTTGAAATTGTCAATCACTGTAATTTATAATACTTCGCACTTAATTTTTTAATATATAGAATATTCCAAAGAGTAAAAAAGAACTAAAATAAAAAAATAAAAAATGAATATAAGTAGATACGTCAATGACCAACTGTCTGCTTCAAGCATCTGAAGCAGGCAGTACAAGAGGAAGCTGCATTAAAATAAAAAAAATATAAAAATGAATATAAGTAGACACATCAATGACCAACTGCCTGCTTCAAGTAGCTGAAGGAGACAGGACAATCGGAAGCTTCTTAAGAAAGCAACACGACCGGAAGCTGCTGAGTTATTCGCTTATATATAAGTACTAACTAATATGTTGGACATGTTATTTTTTATTTTTCTCATACATAAATGTACGTGTGTAATGGCTATATGATAAAAAATAATGCATGAAAAAATATATGTGATTTATAAGGATTAATTGCATTAAGATAAGTAGGTTTTCCTTTGAACTTTTTGTAATCATATATTGGATATACTCGATTAATTGATATCTTTGAATCATCGAACTTTGATGTATACCTAGACAACATAAGTCACATAATTAAACCGTTAATCATTTTTTATTCACAATTTTTTGTTCGTATCACATGAATATAAAAAAACTTTATTTATCAATCATAAATCAATAAACTTTGTTATTCGTAGCACATTCTATGAAAACACAATCAACGAATTTTTGTTCTATCTTTACCCTATTAGAAACTTTCACTTTAATTAATACCACCACACTTTCAAGTATTCAAGTTTAGACTTTCTTCCTTTTCATTTTTCATATGTAATAGATTGTGTTTTGTTATGGGGCACTTAATTGAGTATTCAGATAGCCGTAAAGATAACTTTCCCCCGCAAGTTCTGGAATAAATCATAACTTATTAACAATGCATTCATCATGGATCCTTTAGTGTTCTATTTTTTTCTTGCAATTACGTTTGATTGTGAAGAGTAAGGAAAATAATTATTTGGTGAATAAGCTCATATTTTAAATATATTTCTTCAAATGAAGATTCATGTTCGTTTCCCCCACTACTTATCATTTTATCTGTTTATTAAGTTGGATTCAAATTGACTTTTATATTGCTTGAATGCTTCAATTGCTTCATCTTTACTATTGAGTTAATAATTATATCAATATACCATACTATCAATAAAAGTTATGAAATACTTCTTTTCACCTCGATATCGTATCGACTTCATGTCTTAAATATCTATTTGAATTACGTTTAAAGGACTTGAATTCCTTTCAACAGAATTGTTAAACATACTTTGATTAATTTTGATTGATTTCATTCAAACTTATTATAACACTCCGTACTATTCTAGCCTAGACCTAGTCTTAGAACCAAGAGAAACCTGAGAAAAAGTAAGTGAAGTGGATTGCGAGTGCTCATGAGTGGCACCTACAATTCATAGGAGGGTCTACGGATCGTAGGTGACCATTCGTAGGACACCCCAACACTTAGAAAATTTTGAGTTCTTCAAAGAAAATTTTGAGTTTTTCAACCTTACCTACGAATGGATTCTATGGCCCGTAGGAGTTCCTATGGACTGTAGAAGGGACTCATGGGAGAAGCTTAGAGACTCAATACCTCGGGGGTTTGAAGCATCCTACCTACGAGTTATCAGGATGACCTATAGGCCCATGAACGAGTCGTAGAAAGTGGCTCGTAAGCTCCACCTTCAGGGATGCCCTCAAAACTATTCGTACTAATAAATAGGATGACCCGTCTAAGGGTCTACGACCCGTAGAAGGGTGATCATAGAACCATGTGAGGAATTTCCAGAAAGTACAAGTATGTGAGGAGTTTCTAGAAATCCCCGATTTTATATATATACTTGTTTAAGAGTACAACATGCTAGTTTGTTTTGGGTTGAAAAATCAATTCAGAAGTGATCGCATGTGCCAGTCCTTATGGTTTGAAACCGACCTCAAAAGTTAGGTATTATTATTCATACAAAGTTATATGTCTTTAAAATGGGATATAGTTGAGAGTTGATCAAAAATGACATCGTTGCCGGAGATAGGCTAATGATCGTCTCTAGTTGCTTTTTAAATTCAAACTTTTGCGTATTTTCTATATTTTTTTACTCTTTGTTTTGTGGTGTTGGTTGTGAAAACAGCGCAAGATGAGCCAACGGATGACAATGAAAGTATGGTCGTGTTTGCTAATGATGGGGATGATTAGCCCATTGAGCTAGGTGTTGCGGGAGCCATTCGCCTACCACCCACAGTAAGGAATAAGGTTTTCCAAGTGACAAGTTCCATGCTTCACCTCCTTCAAATGAAAGGACTTTTTGGAGGGCAAGCCATCTTTCTTCCTTTATAAATGAGGAACATTATCCAAGAATCTATTCAGCTAATATTTTTCCCTTTCTCATTGACCGGATGTAACACCCCGTACTATTCCAACTTAGATTAAGTTTGAGAACCCAAGAATAAACATGAGAAAATGGTGAAGGGACCACTGTACAATGGCCATGAGTGGAACCTATGATTCGTAGGAGTACCTATGAGTTGTAGGTGGCCATTCGTAGGTCACCACAAGACTTAGAAAAATTCTAAGTGTTAGACTCGTTCCTTCGAGCCCATTCTATGAGTCGTTGAATAGTCTATGGATTATAAAGTCCCCTCGTAGACTCGATGTCATATTATAGTACCTATTGGTATATGCATCATTTTCCACGAGCCAGGTCTATGACCCATACAGAAGTCTAAAATCCGTAGAAGAGGACTCGTAGACCCTCAACCCAAATCCTCCTATGAGAGTTACAATTCACTTCTACAAGCCATCAAAGGGTCTACAACCCATAGAGAGGGCTCGTAAACCCAAATAGACCCAAGCAGTGAGGTCTAATTTTAGAAACAAGTTCCTACTAATGACCTTCTACAGTCCGTAAAAAGTTTTACGGTCCGTAGGAAGGCCCATAGACGACCTCGACTAGTTTTTAAGTAGGGGTAATTTTGTCTTTTTTCACCTTTTCCAAACAAAAACAATGTCAATTTGGCACTAAAATAAGTCCCTTATCAGTACCCAAAGAGCTTTTTCTCTTATTAACACTGAAAATATTTTAAGAGCAAGGATAGGAGAGAAGGAAAAAAGCTAGGGTTCAAGTGTTTCAACCAAATTCTTTGAGTTTCACTTAGATTGTTGATCTTCCAAGCATGTAAGGCTATTTGGAATGTTGGAATGAGTTCTTCCTCATTCCCTACATCTTTGGTCAGTCAAATATGAGTTTGAATTTAGTTTCAATCCTATATATTGAGTTTGAGTTGATTATGGATCTTTCGTTGAGTTCTCTATATATTTATTGATATAGAGATCATTCATATGAGTTGAAGTTCTTGAGATTATTGTTCATGTTTGCATTCACATGAATCCTAGTTGATTATTTTCATTAATTATTTCTATGCATTAATTTAAGATACGAGAATAATATATTTCATCTTTTAATTGAGAAAGAGTTTCAGAATGAGTTTGAGTTTCGAGTCTTTTATTCACTATTTTGAGTATGATCATTAATGAGTCCAAATGAATTGAGTAGTAATGTATTTAAACATTTATTTTGAGATTGATCTGAGAAATCAAGCTATATTTTTAGATACATTCACTGTGTTGAGAATATTATCTTTTAAAATATAAGAGATGAGTTGAGAAGAGTTGAGCTAAATTGACAAAATTCCCTTTTTAGCTTTTGGACGTGTTTTCCTAATACTAACTTTAAGCCATAAAGGTATTAAAGTCAGTCAAAAATGAAAAGTTAAGATTTCTAACTTTTTTTTTCTAAGTGATTAAAGCCATTTTGTTTGACCATAGAAATTACTTTTATATCCCTTATATTTTAACTAAATTCCCAAACTACCCTTTTTATTCTTTTAACCCTAAAATTCAAACACTTATTTTCAACAAAAGCACTTTTATCCAAACACTTAACTGCTTATTTATAAAAATAACTTTCAACACTTTAAAGTTCTAAAAGTACTTCATACATAAAAGTTACTTTTTTAAGCCCATCTAAACGGGCTCTAAATAAGTTATATTTGAGTTTTTATACTCACTTGAGATATGAGCATGATAAATATATTTAGAGAGTAGTATTAAGCATCCATTTGGGTATGAGTATAGAACAACTCAAACCTTATGTGGCTAGCGTAAGATAGGATTGTGCCATTGATTTGGACGACTTCTCATTCGCCTCACTGGCGGATTTTATATGGATCCATGAGATGAGTTATGTTCCTTATACTGGAATGGTTTTGGATGGTTGTGGCAACGACAACAGTTCTTTCTATCATCACGATGCTTATAGTGATGGTTGTCGGTTAGACAAACTCCCCAAGAGTAAAAAAACACTATTTTTATACTAAGTTGTATACTTTATTTATATTTTGCAAAGCATTGTTCTATTCACTTTTTCATGCTTTATTGAGTTGTGTATCTCCAGCATTCATTGGGCTGAGTTGAGTTGAGTATTCTTGAGTAAGTTTGATTTCAACTATTTTACATAGATTACATTCCATGTACTGATGCCATTTGGCATTGTATTTTTTTATGATGTAGAGTCAGGTAATAGACATCCTCAACAGATGCATAGTTAAAGATCAGATTTCCATCCAGCTTTTGGTGAGACCTCTTTGCATTCAGAGGAGCTCTAGAGTCATTATTTCTGTACTTTACTTTATTATTTATTTGAGGTAGTCGTGGGCCTATCTCAATACCTATTTAGAGTCGGTATTAGAGGCTTCATAGAATAGACATAGACAAAGTTGTGATTATTCAGTTTCTTCTTTTATGTTCATATTTTGAGAACATTGAGTTACATTATATTCTGAGTATATTTTGAGACTATAATTGAGAAGTTGCAATTATGTTCATACATATGCCCACCTAAGTAGTATATTTTGTGATTTAAGTCCTCCGCTGAGTAGTTATCTATGCCAATGGTTCACTTGGGAACCAATAATGGTTTTTGAGTGACAGCCACTCCCAAGGGTGTAGACTCAGGACATGACAGACTTGGTATCAGAGCATAGAGTTCAAGAGTCCTAAGATGTCTATGAAGCCGAGTCTAGTAGAGTTCTTATATGTGTGAAGTGTGCCACATATATAATGAGGAGGCTATAGGACTTTAGAAATTGTTTCACTTCTTTCATACTCCAGTTCATGTGATAGAGTTTAACTCTATAAAATCTCCTTCTAATTCGTTTGTTACACGTTTTTAGATCATGCTTCCAAATGCACTTTGAGCTAGAGGAATGTTGCCGATAATGACATTCCATCACTATCTACTATATAGACCAAAAATCGAGCTCGTGTAGTTGAGACTCAGAATGACAATGGGAATAAAGAGGTTCCACATACTACTAGCCTACCATGACTTTCAAGTCTGAGTTTAGAAGAGTAATTTCCATGCTCACCCAAGTGATGGTTGTCAAGTCAATCACTTGAAAATCATGATCATAGTTCCTTGAAAGTATACTTGAAATAGCATATAACGTGGGTCTTTGAAATTCCACTTGAAATCATTCAATATGATATGAATTATGCATAATTTAATTAATAATTATGAGAATACTCATAATCATGAAACTAGGGCTTTTAGAAGAAGAAGTCATAAGAGATTTTAAGAAAAACCTTGGGTCTCCATGGGTGAAAGGGCCCATGGCTAAATTCCCACATACCTTAGATATTAGAAGCCCTAAATTTCTCTTGACTTGAGAACTTGACCTTGAATTTCTATTTGAATTTCTTGACAGGAAGAAGACTCTTGAGAGAAAGCTTTAGAGAGAGAATTTTGGATTTTGAGTGTTTGGGTGAGAATGAGAGGTTTAGGAGGGATTAGGTAATTAATATGATAGAATAAACCCCCAAACGCCATCCACATTCATTAAAGAGATAATATGGAAAAGGACCAAAACACCCCTAACTTAAACTGAGTCAAGCACTTTTATGGAAGGCCCACCACTGCCCATAGAGCCCACCATGGCCCGTGGTGGTGGTCGTGGTGAGGGAATCTATTTTGGGTTTCAAAGGGTTATCTCCACGGAGGCCACCAAAGCTCATGGATCTCACCACGGGTCATGGTCCCTCTTGTAGTTCTCACCCTAACTCAAAAACCTTGGGGGTTGAGTTCACGGGAGGCTTCATGGGCCGTGAACCTTTCCATGGGCCATAGAGCCCTCCATAGAACCCTTCATCATTAAATCCATTGATTTCTAACATCTACACGGGGGCCTTTCCGCAAATGGTGAAGCTGAGTACGGCCTGTGAAGGTCCCATGTCAGCCTCTGGCGTAAATATTCTGCAAACTTTCTTCAATACTTTATTTTCTGACTTTCCAACTCCTAGTGACTTGCAATATCTTCTTTTTGGGAATATTCGTCCTCGAATGGGAATCAAGATAGCATAAATAGGATAGGAAGGAGACATAGAAGCCCAACATGAATGCAAAATCTACTAAAAATGCATAAAACATTGAATATTCAATCCCAACCTAAAGCATGACTTTAAAACTCAATTTATAAACATGAATGCATACGACAATATGATAATGGCTGAAACATATGGATTTGAGTGAGTTAATCATGAAGGAACTAAATACCTTAATGAGGAATGAAAGGAATTTAAGACTCCATAAGCCAAAAATTAAAAACAAAGGAATACATGGGAAAAATAAACTAATAACAATGTCTACCTATGAGTCGTAGAAGTTCCTACGAGTGTAGAAGTGGCTCATAGGTTTAGTGGTGAGGATGGAAATTTTATCTAAGAAAAGAAGTGGGTCTACGAGTCGAGATATGACTAGTAGAAGCTTAGACGATTCATAGAAATGACTCGTCAATAAATTTCAGAGACTTGTACTTGCAGGTTTTCCAAATCCTGCAGAACCACTTGAGTCTATGACTCATTGTAGACTCATAAAAATGAGTCATTGATGAAGTTCAAAGACTCAGTCCTCAGGGTCCCCCAACCCTATAGGACGAGTCTCTTTGATGATTCGTAGAAGTCTCTAAGACTCGTAGTGATGAGTCGTAGAGGAACTTCTGAGGGTCAGTCCTTAGGGCCTTTCTCAGACCCTACAAGATGAGTCCTCTCTACGACTAGTGAAAGGTCCTACGAGTCATAAGGATGAGTCATAGGGTCTGTCCAGCCCAGATTTTAAAAGGGCATTTTAGTCTTTTCCCATGTTTTTTCATCAAAGTATGGTCATTTTTGGGATTGAATTGACCCTATCTAAAGACCATAAACTATTCCAATCCCTCCTTCTCACACTTAGATTCAAACATAAAATCCCTTCCTCTCAAAGTTCGCCCAAGGGTTTCAAGAAAAACTAGGCTTCCACTTGAAAATTTCTTCAAGTCTCCATTATCAAAACTGCATTAGGGATTTATTCTACAAGGTATGTGAGTCTCATTCATGTGTTCTTCCACCCATGGACCTAAGTATTTTCCTTAACCTAGCAACTCAAAATTATAAATGGTGAACTTTATGAGTTTTCATATTTATGATTTCAAATGTATAAGGTATTGAATAATTAAAGTTCATGTACCTTATCTTAGTTTATGTTTGTTGTTAATTGCATAAAATCTTAGAGGTATTAGAGGTCTTTATATGAAGGCATTAAAGGAACTTTCAAGTTTGTTGGTGGGTTATTTTAAAGGATGTCTTAAATGATGCAGTACATTACCCTCATGCATGCTAGCATCAATTTAATGATTTAAACGTTGATTGAACAGAACCCACCAAGTTTTACTATGTTTCAATGAAGGTTGAATCAAAAGCTTTGACTCCAAAGTGAAAGTTTATGAAAGCAAATCTTTATGATCAAAAGTAGTCTTATGAAATTAAAGAATGATTGAATGATGATGAAATGACTTCTTAGCCAAAGAAAGGATTATATGTGATAAGGTCAATTCTTACATATTTGAATCAAGGAAAGGTTTTAATGAGCTATTCTACTGAATGATGTTTTGATAATCTAAATCTATGTAAATAATTATGTTTTTATCATATGAATTATTGTGTGGGATTGACTTAGCATCAAATGGGGCATTAAGGTGATATTTGGTAAGGGAATCCTAGTAGCAACCCCTTGTGTTATTAACTATGTGCCCAAATAGGAGCCCTTTTAGTCTTAGGCTAATGGATCCACAAATAGCCCTTAAAGTTAAAGAAATAAATGAAGTTGACGGAGTTCTACCCGGCAAGTAGTCTCCCCGTGCCAACATAGGGAATTATGTTGGATTTCATGTAATAGCTCGTATAGTCTTAAATGTTGGTTATGGTCATCTCTCCATAAAAAATATTTCAAATGCTATTTACAAGATTTATTATGCATGCATTGCACTATGTTTCATACTATATTAATGTTCTAATATTTCCTTAATGTTCATGCATGCCGACATACTTAGTACATTTAAAGTACTAACGCATACTCTTTTGCCTACATGATATTACCTTGTAGGGACTAGCGTTTCTCAACACTCACCTCTATATGGATAGTAGATTGTATTGATGACTACCATTTTTGTAAGTTCCCATGTTTTGGGAATAATACCCCTTTTCGTTTCTAGCTCATGTCATGTTAAGACTTTTTGGATACCTTTTGTAAAAATAATTCCACTTATTATGGGGGTGATCTAGGGTCATGTCTTAGCCCCCGCCAAGTCTATAGTAGAGGTATGTTTGGATATAGACGTATGATGTTTTGAGGTCATTGAAGACTCTTATTCCATGATGTTCTCCCGTAGTCCCGTTCCCCTTTTTATTTTTGCTTATTATTGTTATGTCATTACCTATAAAAAGCTAAATAAATGCTTAGAGGCTTGGGTTAGGTACCTCTTGGTGTCTCATTCGCCTTGTCACGTCTAGACCTTAGGCTTGGGTCATGATAAACTTGGTATCAGAGCCTGAGGTATTAAATGGTTATCGAAGTCCAACATACCACATCAAATAGGGTGTTGTTTATGGTTGTGAAGTGTGTCACAACTATGAATAAGATACTATGGGATGTTTAGAAAAGTTTCCACTTCTTTTAAATTCATGTCGTGCCTCCAAGAAGGGTACCTCCACCTAGAGAAAGCTTGAAAATAAGGACCAAGATCCTCTGGTTCTCAAAGCTCCACATCACGAGGAGGGAGTGAAACATGCAGAATTTTGCAACATCATCATTTTATTGGCCCAAGTTATATCGAACCAACCTAACCAAGGCATTGTTCCTTCTCCTCCTCTTCAAGTGCCTAATCTAGCTTCTAGGATTCGGGACTTCAAGAGATTGAATCCTCTCGAGTTTGATGGTTCTAAAGAGGATGAGAAACCTATTAATTTTATTGATGAGATGTATCGAATTATGGCTATCATAGGAGTGCCTCCAAATGAGAAGGCCGAGCTAGTGAATTATCTACTCAAAGGTGTGGAAAGGTTTTGGTATGAAAAATAGGTTGTTCTGAGGGGTGAATACATGGAGCCCATAGAATGGGAAGAGTTCAAGAGTGCCTTTCTAAATTGTTTCTTTCCTTTGTAGTTAAGGTAGACAAAGATTCAAGAGTTCAACAATATTTGCCAAGGTGGCATGACTGTGAGGGAATATTCCCTCAAATTCACTAAGTTATCTAAGTATGCTCTTTTCATGGCCTTTGATCTAAGGGAAAGGATGAACAAGTTTATCTCTAGCTTTTTGAGGTTGGTGTCCAAGGAATGAAAAATGCCCATGTTGGTCAAAGAGATGGACATCTCCTGGCTCATAACATATACGGAACAAATTGAGGAAGAAAAGTTAAGGGAGCAGTCAAGAGGGTTCAAGAAGGCTAGAGTTGATGGTGGAGGGTTCAATCATCAAAGGTCCAGTTTTAGTGGTAGTAGAGAAGGCCAAGGTGGGCAACGATTTGTGGGACAAGATTCCACCAATGCTCCTCCAAGGTTCAATAAGTACAAGGTGCTAACCCAATGATTCTAAGAGAGAATGTTGGTTCTCAAGCTTTCCCCGCTTGCAAGAAGTGTGGAAGGACTCACAAAGGGGAATGCTTAGCCAAATATAATGCATGCTTCAAGAACGCCAATCCGGGTCACCATGCTAGAGATTGTAGAGGTGGTGGTGGTAGGACTCAATGACAAATTGCTCATGGTTAACAAGATCAAGGAAGTGGCCAATGCACCAACCACTTTTATGCTTTGCATGGGAGACAAGAGGTTGAGAAAGCTCCTGATGTTGTTATCGACATGTTAAATGTCTTTGCTTTTTATATGTATACATTATTAAATCGGGGTGCTAATTTGCCGTTTGTTACTCCATTCCTTGCTAATAGATTGATTGTTAACCAAAATGTTAATAAAACCTTATTTGGTGTCTACCCCCGTTGATGAGTCAATTGTTGCTAAAAAAGTCTATAATGGTTGTCCTGTGTCTATCTTGGATAAAGTCATTACTTGTGATCTCATAGAACTGGACAAGGTAGATTTTGATGTTATTCTTGGGATGGATTGGTTGCATGCATCTTATGCTTCTATAGATTGTAGAACTCGTAGAGTCAAGTTTCTATTCTCAAATGAGTCTTTTCTTGAATGGAAGGGTCATGATTCGGTAGTTAAGGGTAGGTTTATTTTTTGTCTTAAGGCATGAAATTTTATTGCTAAGGGTTGCATATACCACATAGTGAGGGTTAGCGATGTCGACTTCAAATGTCCTTCTCTTGATTTGATTCCCATAATTAGTGAATTTCCCAATGTCTTTCCTGATGACCTTCTCTGTGTCCTTTCCGAAAGGGAAGTTGATTTTGGTATGGATCTTCTCTCCAATACCCAACTTATCTCCATTCCTCCCTACCAAATGGCATCAAGAAGTTAAATGAATTGAAGAAACAACTAAAGGACTTGTTAGAGAAATGGTTTATTCGGCCAAGCATTTCACCATGGGGTGCTCTCGTATTATTTGTAAGGAAGAAGGATGAGTCAAATGAATGTGCATAGACTACCAAAAATTGAAGAAGGTGACATTAAGAAAAAATATCCAATTCCTAGGATAGATGATTTATTTGACCAATTGCAAGGGGCAAGTCATTTCTCCATGATTGATCTACGCTCCTATTATCATCAACTAAGGATGAGGGAGTGTGACATTTTCAAGATGTCTTTTAGAATACAGTATGGTTACTATGAGTTTTTGGTGATGTCATTTGGGTTGACAAATACACCAGCAGTGTTTATGGACCTAATAAATAGGGTGTTCAAACCCTACCTTGATACTTTTGTGGTGGTCTTCATTAATGACATCTTAATTTATTCTCGGAGTGAGGAAGATTATAAGGATCATTTGAGAGTTGTTCTTCAAACCTTGAGGGAGAGGAAATTATTTGCAAATTTTAATAAGTGCGAATTTTGGTTGAAAGAGGTGGCATTTCTTGGTCATATAGTGTCCGGTGATGGGATCAAGGTTGATTCTAAACAAATATAAGCTATCAAGAATTGGCCTAGATCATTGTCTCCTTCGGACATTAGGAGTTTTTTGGGTCTAGCCAGTTATTATAGAAGGTTCATTGAAGGTTCTCTTCCATGTCATCTCATATGACGAAGTTGACTTAAAAAAGGAAAAGTTACTATAGACGGATGAGTGTGAAAAGAGTTTCCAAACTTTAAAAGATTGACTTACCTCCGCTCCTATCTTGACTCTATTAGAAGACTTAGAAGGGTTTGTGGTGTATTGTGATGCTTCAAAGATTCATTTGTATTGTGTCTTGATGTAAAACGGCAAGGTTATAGCCTATGCTTTTAGGCAGTTGAAGGTAAATGAACTTAACTACCCGACCTATGATCTTGAGTTGGCGGCCATTGTATTTGCTCTAAAGGTTTGATGGAAATACCTTTATGGGATACATATGGATATGTTTACTGATCATACGAATCTCCAATATGTGTTAACTCAAAAGGACCTCAATCTAAGGCAAAAGAGGTGACTTGAACTCCTTAAGAACTATGACATGAGTGTTCATTATCATCTGATAAAATCTAATGTGGTTGTTGATGTACTTAGTAGAGTGTCTATAGGGAGTGTAGCTCATGTTGATGCAGAAAAGAGAGAGTTGGTTAAGGATGTTCACCGGTTGGCTAGATTAGGGGTGAAGTAGAGTGTTTTAATGATGGTGGTATGTTTCTTCATAATGGATCTAAATCATCTTTGATGGTGGATGTGAAGTTAAAACAAGACCTTGACCCAACATTAATAGAGTTAAAGAAGTTGGTGAAAGAAAAGAAAGTAGAGTCTTTTCATAAGGGCGAGATGGGGTACTTCACTACAAGGCCGGGTATGTGTTAGAGATGTGGATGGTCTACGAAGTTTGACTTGAAGGAGGCTCATAATTCTTTATACTGTATTCATCTTGGTTTGAAAAAAATGTACGGAGACTTGAAGGAGCTTTATTGGTGGGGTGTCATGAAAAAGGACATAGAAAAGTTTTTGGCCGAATGTCCGAATTACCAACAAGTTAAGGCTGAACATCAAAGGTCAGATGGCCTAGCCCAAGACATTGAAATCCTCACTTGGAAGTAGGAAGATGTGAACATGGATTTTATAGTGGGTTTGCCTCATACTCAAAAATGTCATGATTCGATTTGGGTGATTATTGATAGAATGACAAATTCGGCTCACTTCCTACCGGTCAAGACCTCTTATAATGCCAAAGATTATGATAAGTTGTATATTCGGGAATTGGTAATGTTTCATGATGTCGTCGATTATTTTGGATCGTGGTACCCAATTCACATCTTATTTTTGGAGATTGTTTCAAAGGGGCCTTGGTACCAAGGTAAATCTAAGTACAACATTCCATCCTCAAACCAATGGGCAAGACGAGCGGACAATTCAAACACTAGAGGATATGTTAATAGCTTGTGTGTTGGAGTTCAAAAGAAGTTGGGATGATCATCTATCGCTCCTTGAGCTTGCCTACAATAATAGCTACCACTCAAGTATTGATATGGCACCATATAAGGCTTTGTATGGGAGATGATGTAGGTTTCTGGTTAGTTGGTTTGAAGTAGGTGAGATAACCTTGTTGGTTCCCAATTTGGTGCTTGATGTGTTAGAGAAGGTGAGAGTCATTAGAGATAGATTGAAGATGGCTCAAAGTCGTCAAAAGTTCCATTCCAATACAAGGAGAAGAGATCTTGAGTTTAATGTGGATGATTGGGTATACTTGAAGGTTTCACCCATGAAGGGTGTAGTTTGGTTTGGTAAGAAAGGGAAATTGAGCCCTAGGTATGTAGGGCCTTATTAAATCTAGATAGGTATGGGCAAGGTTGCTTACGAGTTAGAGTTGCCATTGGAAATGTCCATGGTTCATCCGGTATTCCATTTATCTATGTTGAGGAAATGTGTGGGTAATCCTAGTTCCATTGGGCTTTTGAAAGTAGTGAATGCTGAAGAGAACTTGACCTATGAAGAGGTCTCGGTTGAAATTTTAGATCGGCAAGCTAAGAGATTGAGGAACAAAGAAGTTGCATCTATCAAAGTTCTTTGGATAAATCAACAAGTTGAAAGTGCTACATGGGAAGCGGAAGTAGATATGATGAAGTGTTACCCTCATCTCTTTCAATCTACTCAAACCTAAGGCACTAAGTTATTCATGCCCAAATGTATAAAACTCCTACGTACCATTTTTTCCTAAGTCTTCATATGCATGCATGTTCATAAATGAATTTTAAAGTCATGTTTTATGCTAAGTTTAAATATTTCATGTTCTATACATTTCAAAGTGTCCTTATATTTCAAGTTGGGTGGCTAGTCCTCGTTCCATAGCCTTCTATGCTAGTCAAGTCTCATTCGAGGATGAATATTTCTAAGGGAGAGATATTGTAAGACCCCATAAGTTAAAAAGTCAAAATAAAGGGAAAATATGGGGGAAATGAATAGATAATAGTGTATATGACTCCACCTGCGAGTCATAAAAGTGGCTCATAGGTTTGATGGTGAGGTTGGAAATTTTGGCTAAGGGAAGAAATGGGTCGACGAGTTGAGTTATGACTCATAGAAGCTTAGACGATGCATAGGAATGACTCATCAAGAAATGTTTGAGACTTGGAATTGAAGGTTTTCCAAACCCAGTAGGATGATTTGAGTCTATGACTCGTGGTCAAGTTTACGACTCATAGAAATGAGTCGTAGATCAAGTTCAGAGACTCAGTCTTCAGGGTAACTCCAACCCTGCATGACGAGTCCCTTTGACGATGCATAAAAGTCTCTAAGACTCGTAGAGATGAGTCATAGATGAACTTTTGAGAGTCAGTCCTCAGGGTCTTCCTCAGACCCTACAAGATGAGTCCTCCCTAGATTTTAAAGGGGAATTCTAGTTTTTTTTCGTGTTTTGTCATCAAAGTGTGGTTGTTTGGGGGAGTGAATTGACCCTTTATAAGGACTTTGAACTATTCCAATCCCTCATTCTCACACATAGACCCAAGCACAAAGTCCCTTCCTCTCAAAGTTCTCCCAAGGGTTTCAAGCAAAGCTAGGGTTCCACTTCCACATTTCTTCAAGTCTACATTTTCAAAGCTGCATTGGGGCTTTATTCTATAAGGTATGTGGATCTCATTCATGCGTTCTTCCACCCATGGAGCCCAAGTATTTTCCTAAACCTAGAAACTCAAAATTCTAAATGGTGAACTTTATGAGTTTTCATATTTATGAATTCAAATGTCTATGTTATTGAATAATTGAAGTTAATATACCTTATATTAGTTTATATTTGCTATTAATTGCATAAAAGCTTGGAGGTATTGAAGGTCTTTATATGAAGGCATTAAAGGAGCTTTCAAGTGTATTGGTGGGTTGTTTTAAAAGGTGTCTTAAATAATGCATTATATTACTCTTATGCATGCTAGCATCGATTTATGATTTAAAGGTTGATTGAATAGAACCCATCGAGTTTTACTATGTTTCAATGAAGGTTGAATCAAAAGCTTTGATACCAAAATGAAAGTTTATGAAAGAAAATGCTTATGATCAAAAGGAGTATTATGAAATTAAAGAAAGGGCTTCTTAGCCAAAGAATGAATTTTATGTGATAAGGACAATCCTCACATATTTGAATCAAATAAAGGTTTTAATGAGCTATTCTACCGAATGGTGTTTTGATGATCTAAATCTATGTAAATAATTATGTTATTATTATATGAATTACTCCATGGGATTGACTTAGCACCAAATAGGGCACTGAGGTAAGATTCTATAAAGCAATCCTAGTATCAACCCCTTGTCTGATTAAGTATGTGTCAACATAGGAGCTCTTGTAGACTTAGGCTAGTGGATCCACAAATATCCCTTAAAGTTAAAGTTAAAGAAATAAATGAAATTGACGCAGTCCTACTCAGCTAGTAGTCTCCTCGTGCCAATGTAGGGTATTGTGTTGGATTTCATGTAATAGCTCACATGATCTTAAATGTTGGTTATGGTCATCTCCCCAAAAAACAAATGTTTCAAATGTTATTTACATGATTTATTATGTATGCATTGAACTATGTTTCAAACAAAGTTTCTTTAATGTTCACGCATGCCTACATACTTAGCACATTCAAAATACTAACGCATACTTATTTTTCTACATGATATTACCATGTAGGAACCAGTGTTGCTCCATACTCACCTCTACATGGTTAGTAGATTATGTTGAACGCTACCGTTTTGGTGAATTCCCATGTTTCGGGAACAATACCCCTTTTCTTTTCTAGATCGTGTCTTGTAAAGACTTTTTGGATATTTTCCTTAATACTTGTTTCCACTTATTATGAGGTTAACCTAGGGGCATGTCTTAGCCCCCGCTAAGTCTATATGTAGAGGTATGTTTGGACATAGATGTATGATGTTTTGAGTTCATTGGTAACTCTTATTCATGATGTCCTTCCTCAGTCTCGTTCCCTTTTTTATTTCCTCTTACCTATGAAAAGGTAAATAAAAGAGGCTTGGATGAGGTACCTCCGGGTATCTCATTCGTTGTGTCGCATTTAGGCCCTAGGCTTGGGTCGTGACAAGGAAAGAGATGAGGATATCATGAAATCATATTGGCTTCGGCTTCGGCTTCCCCTGTAGCACCTTCAAGCTCTTGGTTCCTCCATAAAACCTTAACTAAATTTATTTCTTTGTTTCTTAGCTTTTTAACTTTCCAGTCTAGGATCTCAACCGGAAAATCCTCATAAGAAAGTCTCTCCTAAACATTGATTCTTTCCAAAGGCATAATGGAGCTAGGATCACCAATAAACTTCCTCAGCAGAGACACATGCAACACTGAATGCACCGATGCCAACTCAAAAGGCAAATCCAACTCATATGTCACCTTTCCAATCTGCCTCAAAATCTGATATAGACCTACATAGCAAGGACTAAGCTTCCCTTTCTTTCCAAAAAGCATCACACCCTTCATGGTGAGATTTTCTAGTACAACCAATCATTAGCCTCAAATTCAAGTTCCCTTCTCCTCACATCTGAACAAGACTTTTCTTGGCTCTAGGCAGTTTTCAATCTCTCTCTAATCAATCTCACCTTCTTAAATACTCATCCACCAACTTGAGTCCTATGAGGAAACTTCACCAACTTCAAACCTACCATTAGGACACCTACACCTCCTACTAAATAAGGCCTCAAATGGAGTCATTTCAATGCTGAAATGATAATTGTTATTTTAGGCAAACTCTATCTATGGAAAATGATCATCCCAGTTACCTTTGAAATCAATGACATAGGATTTCAAGATG
Source organism: Solanum dulcamara (assembly GCF_947179165.1). Lineage (NCBI taxonomy): Eukaryota > Viridiplantae > Streptophyta > Magnoliopsida > Solanales > Solanaceae > Solanum > Solanum dulcamara. The sequence continues at coordinate 42,132,618 of NC_077241.1, forward strand.
TCCTCTAAGGTATGAATGGTACGGTTGGCCTAACCATGAGGGGAAAAGTTGTACTAAGCTTAAGTTGATTACCAAGACTATTTTGGAAAGATCGCCAAAACTAAGATGCAATCTGAGTACCTTGATCCGAAATGATAGACAATGGGACCCCATAAAGCTTAACTCACTCTCGGATATACAATCTAGCATAGTCCTCAGCTGAATAAGAAGTCTTAACAGGAAGAAAACGAGATGACTTAGTCATTCGTTCAACAACCACCCAAATCGAATAATGTTGCCTATGGGTACAAGGCAAGCCTCTAATGAAGTCCATATTTAAGGCTTCCTACTTCCAAGTAGGAATCTCAATATCGTGAGCTAAACCTGTTGGATTTTGATATTCACCCTTCACTTGTTGACAATTAGGATACTTAGCCACAAACTCCACAATATCCCTCTTCATGCCATTCCAACAATAAACTTCCCTTAAATCATGATACATCTCGATGGAACTCGGATGAATAGAATACTGCAAACTATGAGCTTCAAATAATATCATTTACATCAAACCATCAACATGGGCAACACATAATTGGCCTTAATATCTCAAAACACCATCTCCCCCTTGGGAGAAAGCCTCAATGGCGTTTTCAATAACCATTTTATTTACCTTAACCAAAGTAGGATCATTATCTTTCTTGGCCTTAATACCCACCACAAGAGATAATTCTAAACCTTTTAGAACAATAACACCGCCATCCTTGGAATCAACCAATCGAACATGCAAATGGGTCAATCTACGAACATCCCAAACTAACCTTTTCTTCTCATCCTCATCATGGGAAACACAGTTTATGGACAATCTACTAAGAGCATTGGCAACCACATTTGCTTTGATCGAATGGTATAACATGCTCATGTCATAGTCCTTTAACAACTCAAGCCATCTTCTTTGATGAATATTCAAATACTTTTGAGTGAACACATATTGCAAATTCTTGTGAATGGTGAATACATAAACACGTACACCATAAAGGTAGTGTCTACATAACTTCAAAGCAAAAACTACTGTCGCTAACTCCAAGTCATGGGCTGGGTAGTTCTTCTCATTCACCTTGAGTTGCCTAGAAGTATAGGCTATCACTTTCCCATTTTGCATCAAAACACAACAAGACCGACTCTTAAAGTGTCACAATTAACAACAAACCTATCAGAACCTTTTGGTAAAGTCAACACCGGAGCGGAACTAAGCCTATCTTTCAACTCTTGAAAACTCTTCTCACATGCCTTGAACCATTGGAATTTTACCTTCTTTTAAGTCAACGTAGTAAAGGGATATGCAATGAAAGAGAAACCTTCCACAAAACATCTATAATAACTATCTAAGCCCAAGAAACTTCAAATATCAGAAAGAGATAATGGTCTAGGTCAATTCTTCACCGCTTTGGTCTTCTTTGGATCAACCATAATACCTTCACTAGAGATAACATGGCCAAGAAACTAACCTCAAAGAAAACTCTCACTTGCTAAACCTAGAAAATAACTGACAATCTTTGAGAATTTATAATACAATCGTCAAATGACTGGCACACTCTTCTTTACTTCGAGAGTAGATAAAAATATCATCGATGAACATAATTACGAACATATCCAAATATTGATTGAATACTATGTTTATCAACCTATAAAAGATGCATGAGCGTTCGTTAGTCCAAAAGACATAACCAAGAATTCAAACTAACCATACTAAATTCGAAAATCCATCTTCAAAATATCACACTTTCTTACTCGAAGTTGATGATAACCCGATCGAAGATCAATATTTGAAAAGTATCTTGGTCCTTGAAGTTTACTGAACAAGTCATTAATCCTTGGAATGGGATACTTATTCTTAATTGTGACCTTGTTCAATGCCGGTAGTCAATACACATACGAACAGAACCATACTTCTTTCTAATAAATAGAACTAGAGCATGCCATGGAGAGATACTCGGTCTAATGAAACCCTTATCTAACAAATCCTTCAACTGATCCTTTAACTCTTTTAATTTTGTTAGGGTCATTCAGTAAGGAGGAATAGATATATGCTGAGTATCGGGAAGAAGATCGATACCAAAGTCTATTGTACTTTTAGGAGGAATGCCTGGGAGATCAGGGAAGACTTTTGGAAACTCATTAATAACCGAAACTAGCTCAAAAGTATGATCTTTGAAATTGGTATCTCTAACCCAAACTAGATTATGGATGTAAGATTTGGAAAAGATTTTTTGAGCTTTAAGGCACGAGATGAATTGACCTTTAAACACGAAATTACTACCTTTCCATTCTAGGAATGGCTCTTTAGGGAACTGAAATTTGACCATAGGGGTCCTACAACATATAGAAGCATAGCATGCATGAAGCCAATTCATACCGAGAATAACATCAACATTTTTCATATCAAGCTCTATAAGATCAACTGAGGTGATTTTATAAAAACTAAAATTAGGCAATTTTGATAGGCTCTTTTAGCCACAATTGAATCACCAAAAAAAGTATAGATCAAAAATGACTCTAACAAGATCTCGGGACTAACAATGAATTTTATAGCAAGGTAAGGAGTAACAAATAATAAAATAGCACCCAGATCTAAAAATGCATAGACATCAAAGTCAAATACTTTCAAGATACCAGTCACCACATCGGGGGAATCCTCCAACTCCTAACGAGTCGTAAGGGCTTAAAATCTATTTTTGTACTGACCGCCACCTGAAGTGTTGCCACGCTGATTTAAACATACTATAGTCTGATTCTAAGTCAAGGGCCTAGCACCACTCCTAAACTCATTACCTAATATCCCGACTTTCCATATCTATAGCATATATCCGATCCTACTAAGCATTTTCCCTAGTGGTTTCTCCTATACATTTTGCATGGAGGGATGAATTGAACACTTGGAGCTCCTCCTTGTACCTTAGGGTTAGGCACCTTATCTTTATCAAACCTTAGGGCTAGAGTGTTTGAGGAAGCTTGGCTGGAGTACTTTTGACAAAAATTATGACGACCACTATTTCCGAACTTACCGTGTAAGAAATTATCATCATCAGTCTGAGCCCTCTTGGACTCCCTTTTAGATCTACCCTTCAACTTTTTCTCCTCAATTTTTTTGGCATGTGTCATAAGACTCGAAATGTCCATCTCTTTGATAAGCATAGCGATTCTACATTCGTTGACCACCAAATAAAATACACCCGAAACAAATTTGCTCATACGAGCCCTTGGATCCATAACCATGAAAGGAGCATATTTTGACAACTTATGAACTTGAGGGAATACTCCCTCAAACTCATATTACCATGGCTCAAATTGATGAATTCTTGCACTTTAGCCTCCCTCAACTCCAAATGAAAGAATCGGTCAAGAAAAGTATACTTGAATTTCTCCCAATCAATGAGCCCATCATCTCTACCACTTTTATCTTTCCGTTGCTCATACCAAACTTGTGCCACTCACTTCAGTTGATATGCAGCCAAATCTACTTTTTCCACTAGGCTAATACCTATGATGTCAATAATCTTATGAATACCCTCTATGAACACCTGTGGATCCTCATCCACCTTAGAACCATAAAACTCAGAAGGGTTCATATGGGTGAAATCATAAACTCGGCTAGCTGTCGTACCCAAATTTGGGTTCACGGGAGCTACCACCTCCCGATTAACTTGAGCCTCTATGGTTTGAGCAAGAACTTGGAAAGTGGCTCAGAAATCCACATGAGAAACTTATTCATTCAAAGGGTAATTTAGATATTTTTGTTCCTCCTCAATATTTCTTTGAATGGAGTTCCTTCGTGGAGGCATATTTCTGAAATTGCAAAGAGAAAGTAAAAGAGAAAGAATCCTTAAAGTTCAAATCTATCGCATGAAGAGATCATGAAACAAGTGATGTTTTTCTTAAGAAACCTAATAGCTTCTTATTCATATATGTGGCATACTTCACATCAATGAACAAGACTCTACTAGACACGACATTTTAGACTCCCTAGGACACTTGAACTTTCTGCTCTGATACCAAGATTGTCACAATCCAAGCTAGACCCTAGGTCCGACACAGCGATTAGAATCCCAAGAGACCCTAACCAAGCCTCTTAGCATATCATTAATGAGCACACATAAGGTAAGTATAGCAATAAATCTAAGACATTGATGCGAAAATAAATCTTAACATGAAAAGTCTCAATAAAGAAGAGCAAGTCTCAAACTCAAATGGAAAGGCAACATAGACTCTGTGACATCCAACATGCCTCTACTAACTAGATAGGGGCATAAGACAAGCTCCTAGTTTACCTAATATAAAAGATAGAAAAGTCTTAAATATATAAGAAAAATAAAATGTCATGTCCTCGAAATATGAGAACTCACCACAAGTGAAAGTAACAAGCTCAATTCTACTCATGAATAGGAGGTGCGCGATGATTGTCTGACCCTACATTATAATATAATATGGGTAAAAGTATGTGTTAGTACATGAAATGCACTAAGTATGTTAGAAGTATGCATGGACAATAAATATAGGATATAATAAATATGAATCATGAGATGTATGACCAATATCTTAAAACTTGAGTAAAACCTTGAAAATCTTAAAAACATATCATCATATGGTCAATGCGTCAAAAAAATATCATGAGAACCCTTATACCTTTTCATATACCTTGATGTAGGGATAGCATCTTTAACCGACATATAAGATCATACGAGCTATAACATGGAATCTAATGTACTCCTACATCGAGAAGGGGGAGGCTACTTTTCTAAGGTATACTCTGTGATGGTACTTTCTCTAGCTTTGTGCTATATGTGGATCCACTAGCTACACCATATTGACACTTTAAACCTATGCGGGCAACATACTTAGGGACAAAAGTTTGTGTAACATCCCTCAAAAATGCCCACAAAAATTTCTTAAAAATGCCTTGAAAATAAGATGCTCATGTAATGCATTATTCTTAATCTTTTTAAAAAATCCGAGTTCAAAATATTGATCAAGGGGTAAAAACCTGTGGGAAAATAGTCTCGGTGGATTTTTAGGACCCGTAGATCAGAAGAAGAATTTTTGAAGAATCCACAAAATAGTGTGGTCCGCGACAGAACCGCGTCGCGGACCTGGGGACAGTTGTTCGGCCAATTTGGTCGCGACAAGTCCACGTCACAGACCTGGGAAGCATTTCTTGCCGAATTGAGTTTTTTTAAGGGGTGTTTTAGACTTTTCCAGAATTATTAGTTAATGAACCTAGACGTTTTTAGGACCTAATTCAACTTTATAAATTAATCTAAAACTCTAATTATATTCATTCTTCTATAATTCATCTATCAAATATTTCTCTCTCTACAAAAAAAAAGCTCTCAAGGGTTTCCATTGAAAACTTCAAGCAAATTCACTCAATTTCTCCATCAAAATTCTCAAGTTCTTCCAAATTAATTGGTGTTCTCACTCAAGGTATGTGGGTATTAATTCATGGATCCTTTCATCCATGAATCTCAATCAATTTATCAAGGTTTTTCATCAAATTAAAGTATGGTACTTTATGGGTTTTGTGATCTCTATTCCAATTGCATGAATTTTGATTTAAAGTATGATCACGAGTATATTTTGATATAAATTAATGGTTATTGAATTAAATTAAAGAATTTTTCCATAAATTCTCCTATTTTAATTTCTAGGGTTCATGATGTAAATTATGAGTATTTTTATTTATACTTCTAAAGGATATTATCTATATGAATTATGAATGGGTTGATATAAAGTTTATGATCATTCATATCTTCAAGTTAATTTCATGATTTTCAAGTAAATTGATCATGCATTCATGTCATACCCTAATTTCAAGTACAAGCTATGGTTATGAATTTTCAAAGTATGAATTATGACTATGTATTTCCATTATGATCATGAATTATAAGTATGTCACAAATTATGGTTTTTCATGCAAGTTATGGAGTAAGGCGACCTAAGGCCTAACAATATCAATTATGCAAATATGATTATAATGATGAAAGGGCAAATTCTCACATTACAAGTATGTTATGAAAATGAGCTACTCTATGATTTTAAGACTATGATCATGACTATGATATATGAAATTATGATCTTATGTTATGTATGTATTCTGTGGGATTTGACTTATCACCGGATGTAGATTTGAGATGGGGGCTCGAAGCAAGGGGTCCTTATATAAATTCTCTTGTTTCATAACTACGTGTCACCGTAGGATTGCCTTTTTGGCCTAGCTAGTGGATCCACAAATAGCACATGTTTATGATTAGGAGTCTACCTTGGCAAACTAGCCTCCTCCTTCTCGGTGTAGTTATCATCGAATTTTATATTATAGATCGCATGGTCTTATTTTCGGTTATGGTTCCATCCCACACATGTATGATTTATTAAGTATGTTATGACTTGAATTTATATTTTTAAATGCTTTGGTCAATATGATTTTCTCATGACTTTATGTATTCTAACTTATCATGTGTTTTACTTGACCTTTGCATTCCATGATTTACGTTGCATGTCACGCCCTCATACTTAGTAAATTTCAACATACTAATGCATACTTTTGCCTACATTATCTCATAAAGTAGGAGTTGAGGTTTAAGATCCTTATCGTCCACGTAACTAGTAGGCGTTTCTATCCCAAGGTGTTGTGGTGAGTCCTCATTGACTGGGGACTAGTTTCAATTTACTTATTGTTTTCTTGTCAAAAGACTCTTTCTTATGTTGTGTATTGAGGGTAAGCTAAGGACATATCTTATCCCCCGCCCATACTCATATTTAGAGGCATCCCATTGGACATATGTTTGAGTCTATGTTGTCATAAGACATTTTCAGATTTCTATTCATGTTTTAGACTCTCTTATGATGTTTCCATTTTTATATTTCACCTTATGTATGCTTATGATATGTACAAGAGGCTTGGTTGGAGCCCTTCGGTGTTTTGATCATCGTGTTACGATTAGGCCCTAGGTCGTATCGTGACAAACTTGGTATCAGAGCACAAGGTTTTCCAAGTGTCCTAGGGTGTCCAACATGCCGCGTCAAGTAGAGTCTTATTCATGGGTGTGAAGCGTGCCAAACTTATGAGTAAGAGTCTATGAGGCATTTTAGGAATTCTCACTTCTTTCATGATCCATGTCGTGCGACAAAGTGGTACTCTAAGACCTTCCTTTCTTACAATTGCTCCTTGTGATTTTTCAAAACATGCCTCCAAGAAGACAAATCCCTCAAGCTAATGGTCCTCTTCCCGATCAAGTAACTAATGAGGAGTTTTGTACTGCTATCATTATGCTAGCTTGTATAGTGGCCAACCAAGGAGTAATGACTCCTCCAAATGTGATCACATCGGCTTTAAGAGTTAGAGACTTCACAAGGATGAACCCTCCCGAGTTCCATGGGTTGAAAGGCGATGAGGATCCCCAAGACTTTGTTTATGATGTCTACAAGATCATGGATATTATGGGGATGTCTGCTGAGGAGAAAGCAGAGATAGAGGCCTACCAACTTAGGGGTGTCGCTCGAGTGTGGTTTGACCAATGAAAGGCCGAAAGGTTTTAAAGAGGCCATATAGGTTGGAAGGATATCAAAGTTTTATTTCTTGATCATTTATTTCCCTTAGAGTTGAGGGAGGCGAAGGTGATGGAATTTATCAACTTAAAGCAAGAGAGTATGAATGTGAGGGAGTATGCCCTCAACTTCATGAAGTTGTCCAAGTATGCTCCGAATTTGGTGTCTGACCCTCATGCCCGAATGAGTAAGTTCATTTTGAGGGTGTCCGACTTAGTTACTAGAGAATGCCGAGCTGCTATGCTTGTGAAAGAAATGGACATATCTCGGCTCATGACCTATACTGAACAACTAGAAGGAGAGAAGCTGTAAGAGAGAAGGATGAGGGAGTCCAAGAGGGCTCAGTTTGAAGACGGATCTTCTAATGCTAAGACCGGTGAGGATAATGGCCATTTTCAACAAGACCAAAGATTCCAATGTCAAGGTTTCCCTCGAACTTTTGGCCAAAGGTTTGATAAGGATAGGGTGCCATACCCTAAGGGCCAAGGTGGAGATGTGAATGCTAGTGGTACTACTCTCCTTACCTATACCAAGTGTAAAAGGAATCATGAGGGTAGGTGTTTAATGGGAACGGGTGCTTGTTTTTTATGTGGTAAAATGGGAAACAAGGTCTCCAAATGCCCTAACAAGGGGAGATAAAGACGTCCTCAAAGGCAAGCTACTCAAGGTGGACATGCTCAATGAGGTGGCAGCCCGCGCCATAATGGGTTCTATGCACTTCAAGCCAGGCAAGAGGTTGAGGAGTCTTCCGATGTGGTTATGGGTAAGTTTCAGGTGTTTGACCTTGATATTTATGTTTTCATTGATCCGGGTGCCACATTATCTTTTCCTACTCCTTACCTTTCTATAAGATTTGATGTATGTCCCAAAATCTTGCTAGAGCCCTTTTTGATAAACACCCTTGTGTAACTCAGTATTTAGGGGTAGGTTTGAGTGATGCTAATGAGGGTGGTTTTCTTATTTAAGATGGTTAGTAATTAGGATGGTTAGTGATTGGGAAATTGATGGTTGATGAGAAGATAGAGGTTCTCTCACAAGGGGGAGATGGAGTATTTTATTACCAAGGTCGGTTGTGTATCCCAATATTGATAGCCTAAGAGAAATGATATTGAGTAAAGTTCATAGCTCTCGATGGATGAGTTAGGGAAGATTAGGGGAAGAGTAGGTGTTCCGTATTATGATAATTATGGTATGCTCGGTCCATTTGAGGTGATATATATAGAAAAACAGCTAGATGAGACCTTGTTGTGTACAATAGATAGGTAAAAATATATTGGTGTGACATTTGGTGGGAATGAATGTCAGTGAGGATATAGAGATGCTAGGGTAGGCATGAAAATCATTAAGTGATGTTGACTACAAGGGAACCATAAAGTGGTTAGAATGGTAGGCTTGAATGTGTGGTTGTAGATATGTGAATGATTGTAGTAGTCTATTAATGACTTCTTGTTAAGTGTTTCATGTAAGTGTATTAAAATGACTATAGAACTAGGCTTGAATGTAGTGTTGATGGCATATGGGTGAATGTATGATGTATTGTGTGTTTCTTTATTAGGTCTCGAGATTTATTGAATACGGATAGTAAGGAGTAGTACTCTAGAGATAAGCATTTTCCATTGATTGAGTTCACTTAGAATAATAGTTATCACTCTAGCATCCAAATGGCTCCCTTTGAAGCCTTGTATGGGAGAAGATTATCACGACCCAACCCCGTAGGCCGCGACTAGGTTCCGACCTAAACCCCCGTGTACCTATCTCTCGACTATAGTCAAATTAGACTATGTATAACGTGATACTACTTACAAAAACCTCAATGGGTTAAAACTTTTTCATGTTCATATAACCTCCTTCATTCGTATCATATCATGAAAGGGCATGCAAGCCGATAAGGATGCCACAACATAATAGCTTTTACAACATATCGCATAGGCATAACCGAAATAAACTCATAAACAACCCACACACATATGTCTACAGACCTCTAAGAATAGAAACGGCAACATATGGCGGGGCAGGGCCCCCGTCGTACCCCTGAATAACCAAATATATACATCAAAGGTTTGGTACCAAAACCTAGCTCCGAATCAATGGAGCTTCTTTTAAACTTGCTGAGTGGAATCCTGAGTTGGTGGACTCCCAAAACCTGTATCTATATCTGCGGGCATGAAACGCAGACCCTCCAAAAAGAGAGGGTCAGTACGATATGTGTACTGAGTATGTAAAGTATAAAACATCATAAAGAGGGAACAACTAACATAAGGATGCAGAAAATCAAGTATAGCATTTAATAAGGTACTGTACCTGCACCTCACAAAATAAAGTCATGTATACCTTTATCACGTACCGTATCTAGCCCGCTCGGGAACTCGGTATTACAAATACATCATCTATCATGATAGGCATATGCATATTATTAGCACTGTGGAACGTACAGCCCGATCCATATATGTAGCAAGCACATGCCGAGGAACGATGACCCAATCCACATATTGTGTAATAATGCTGAGGAACGATGGCCCGATCCGAATATCATATGATAATGCTGAGTTATGATGTCCCAATCCATATATCATGTAATAATGCCGAGGAACGATGGCCCGATCCGTATATCGTGTAACAATGCCAAGGAACGTACGGCCCGATCCTTACATAGCAAGATATGCCGAGGTACGTTCGGCCCGATCCATATATATCATAATGCATATACGTGCATGTAAAACTCTATAACATATCAAACATCCCTTAGATATCTTTTGAATAGCCCCAAGGTATAGGAGCTTACACATCCAATCACTATTCAGCCTATAGAACGCTCGAGGGTCGTAGTTTAACTACTTTAGGACTTTAAATGTTCAGAAGTGACTACAAGTCATGGGTTATACTCAGATCTCATAATTGGAATTACCTCTAAACCCTTGTCATATATCATTTCACTTAAGATTAAGTCATTCCAAGGTAAAAAAGAGATAAGCTTTACATATACCACTTTTCATCACATAGAAGACTTAAAGGCAACGACTCAGCTATTGCAAGAGTTCTAATATCAGGAAGCAAACGAGAGTATCGACTCATGCTCAGGGCTTTATGAATGGATTGAATCCCAAATATCATATACATATCATTCATAACTTATATCTACGACAGGCCAACAGAAATGAAGGATAGATCTAAATACATGTCGTAGTTCAATTGTAACCCATCTTACTTTGTTATTCCTTCGACCTATTTAACATGAAAGTGATACTAATGTTAGTGACTTCCAACTTTCCAGCCCCTAAATCCACAACCAAGCACTTGTAGGAATCAATTCCTTAATCGCCTTTCTCGACTAGCCTCGACTAGTCTTTTAAGTAATTACGAAGTTAACGGAAATTGGGCAACATCTCCCCTATCACTTGCCCTATCTGAACTTTCAATTTCATCCTCTAACCTTATAAACCAACCAAAAACAACAATCAGCAGCTCATATATAATAAAAATATGACAACATTACACAATACAACCCCCAAGCAACTCGCTTAAAACTACGATATCAAAATAGGGTTTTTAACCTTTATTTTGCGAAATCTTTAATTGTACGAAACGGAGGGTCGTGTGGCTGAAACCAAAAGCTCCCACGCCCTAAATAAACCAAGTTCCATCCCTGAAACACACCACCACAAACCAGAAGCTGCAGGATCACAACACAACGCACTATTCGACTTTAATTTAGCTACGACGACTTCAATTTAAATTGTTTCTAACGTCGAGCATTTCTACGAAGTTCGTACACTACCAGAAGCATAAAAGATGTGTAATACACCCTATAACAACACCATAAACTTCAAATTAAAAGTAAAGATCTTACCTTTCCCGAAATTGGCCAAAACTCGCTAAGATTCACCTCGGAAGTTTCTTAACATGCTGAAACTTTAGCGGACTGTTTGTATCTTTTTGGTGCTTCTACAAACCATAAATTTAAGTTAATAACACCTTTATATCATGTACAAACCCTTACCAAAACTAGAGAGAAGAGAATCAAGCCATACCTTAACAAACGGCTTTCCAAACTTGCTGAAAATTAACTTCGAGACTCCTCGACGCGGCTGAAATTAAGGGGCTGTTTGCGTTGCTTCTTGCTGCCGCAAATCCAAAATTTCCATTATTAAACACCGTTATATTATCGTAGAATATCTTAAATAATTAATTCACGGAATGAAATTGGGGCCTACCTTTTCTTTTGGCCAAGGCCACCACTACTCTCTCCTTAGCCCTAGGATTTCTCTCTTTCTTTCTCACATTTTCTCTCTGGTTCTAGGCTGAAATTTTGGATAGAAACTGAAGTTGTGAGTCACATAACATACATATATAGGTCTTCCCAAGAGTTAACACGTGTCATCCCATTAGGGTGACACGTGTCTGGATGACACGTGTCAAGCCCTTATTGGGCCACGTATCCCTGTCAAGGCTCCTTCATTGGCTGCCACGTTTCCTCTTTTCCTCTTCCTCATGGGTTCATAATCTCGTCCTGTTTTAAGAGCCTATGTAATCCGTGCTACGTAAGCTTGATATGTAATCAAGTAGCTCAAGTATGTAAGACTTCTAAGTTAGTAGCTTACGTAGGTACATAGAGTCCTACGATTCATTACTTGGTCTCAACTCCTTCCAACTTCTTATAACCCTATTTTCAATCTTCTCGATTATGGAGTATCTCATTCTCCCTTCCTTTGGATTATTTGATAGCATTATAGATTATCTGACTCACATGCCGACTTCTAAAAAAACTTTAGAGCCTTCCCAAAAACTTCAGAAGCTTAAGAAGCGTTCTGAGGTACTAGAGTACGGGGTGTAACAAAGATGTAGATCCCCGGTGGGGTGGTTTGAAGTTGGTGAGATGGCGTTGATTGGTACAGATTTGGTAATTGATGCAATGAAAAAAGTAAGGCTCATAAGAGAAAGATTGAAAATGGCTCAAAGTCGTCAAAAGTCCTATTCGGACACTAGGAGGAGAGAGCTTGAATTTGATGTGGATGTTTTGATGTATTTGAAAATTTCACCTATAAAAGGGGTAATGCGATTTTGTATGAAAGGGAAATTGAGCTCTAGATATATAGGACCGTATAGGATATTGAAGCGCATTGGCAAGGTAGCATATGAGTTAGACTTGCCACTTGAGTTTGATTTGGTTCATCCGGTATTTCATATGTTGATGTTGAGGAATTTTGTGGGTGATCAAAATTCAATTGTACTAGGGGATAATGTGAGTATTGAAGAGAATTTGACTTATGAGGAGGTCCCGATTGATATTTTAGACCGCCAAGTGAAGAGGCTGAGAAATAAAGACGTTGCATCTATCAAAGTGTTATGAAGGAATCAACAAGTAGAGAGTGCTATGTGGGAAGCAGAATCGGACATGAAGAAGCGATATCCTTATCTCTTTCCTTTCACTCAAGCCTAAAGGTACTAAGTTTCTCATGATCAAATCGATTAAACTTCTATGCTTCAGTTCCATATGTCATTCATATGCATGTATGATTCATGAAAATGATTTCTCTCAAGGACTATGTTTTATTTTAAGTACGAAGTTTACATGTTCTATGCATTTTTCAAAGTGTCCTCATGTCCATGTCGGGTTTCTAAATTCTTTTTCCATATCTTTCCTATATTAGTTGAATCTCATTCGAGGACGAATGTTCCCAAGGGGGAGATATTGCAACATCCCTCAAAAATGCCCACAAAAATACCTTAAGAATGCCTTAAAAATAGGTCGCTCACGTAATGCATTATTCTTAATTTTTTTTAGAAAATCCGAGTTCGGAATATTGATCAGGGGATCAAAACCTGCAGAAAAATGGCCTCAGTGGATTTTTAGGACCCGTAGATCGGAAGAAGGATTTTTGAAGAATCCACAAAATAGTGTAGTTCGCGATAGGACCGCATCGCGGACCTGGGAAGCATTTGTGGCTGAATTGAGTTTTTTTAAGGAGCGTTTTAGACTTTTCCCAAATTATTAGTTAATGAACCTAGACGTTTTTAGGACCTAATTCAACTCTATAAATTAACCTAAACCTCTAATTCTATTTATTCTTCTACAATTTATCTATCAAATATTTCTCTCTCTACAAAAAAAGCTCTCAAGGGTTTCCATTGAAAACTTCAAGCAAATTCACTCAATTTCTCCATCAAAATTCTCAAATTCTTCCAAATTAATTGGTGTTCTCACTCAAGGTATGTGGGTATTAATTCATGGATCCTTTCATCCATGAATCTCAATTAATTTATCAAGGTTTTCTATCAAATTAAAGTATGGTACTTTATGGGTTTTGTGATCTCTATTCCAATTGCATGAATTTTGATTTAAAGTATGATCACGAGTATATTTTGATATAAATTAATGGTTATTGAATTAAATTGAAGAGTTTTTCCATAAATTCTCCTATTTTAATTTCTAGGGTTCATGATGTAAATTATGAGTATTTTTATTTATACTTCTAAATGATATTATCTATATGAATTATGCATGGGTTGATATAAAGTTTATGATCATTCATATCTTCAAGTTAATTTCATGATTTTCAAGTAAATTGATCATGCATTCATGTCATACCCTAATTTCAAGTACAAGCTATGGTTATGAATTTTCAAAGTATGAATTATGACTATGCATTTTCATTATGATCATGAATTATAAGTATGTCACAAACTATGATTTTTCATGCAAGTTATGAAGTAAGGCGGCCTAAGGCCTAACAATATGAATTATGCAAATATGATTGTAATGATGAAAGGGCAAATTCTCACATTACAAGTATGTTATGAAAATGAGAATGTCCTTTCACCTCTTTAACATGACACTATACCAAAAGAGACTTTCAGTGGCATTTAATTTTTCTTTTAGCGACAATATTTATGGCCACAAAAACTTTTAGCGGCAATTGATCTATTATCATTACATCCAGTGTCGCTAAAGCTTTTAACGACATTTATTTAGAGTGTCGGTAAAGACCTATAATATTGCCGCTAAAATTATATACCTCTAGCGGCATTTATTTAGAGGAAATAATTATTGCCAGTAAAATCTACTTAAAATTGTTATATCAAAACATATTTTGTGGCTGGTGTCATTGCCGGCAAAGATGCAATAGACAACATATTTAACTACACTTTTATAGCATCAAAAATAAAAATCATAAGAGAAACAAATTCTTTTATTGGTAGCTTTTTTTTTTTAATCACCAAAGAGAACATTACAAAACTGTAGTGCAGTAATAACTCTACTGGCTAGCGTGTGACAAGAAACTCAGAAAACACAACTAACAAAATACTCAAGTAAATAAATTAAAAAATATATTTTTGCACTATCCTCTAACACCTGGTCTTTCCACTCTTTCGGATGCTTCTCAAGAATCATTTTGATTTCTCAAAAAATCATCGACAAAGAATATTTTGAAAATTTGGCAGTTTGTGATCTTTGCTTAGATCTGTTGATTATCCTTTGGATGAATACCTCCTAATTCACTGCCATGAGAAATCTAACTTCATTTATCACCACGACCTATAACAAGCATATTACCACGAGAATCAGTGCAATCACTTCGCCAACAATGTACAAGCATTAGATTTCAGCACGGTAGCACAAACCAAACATCCAGGAACTAATACGAGATAGTTTGAGGTAAAAGTGATCAAATAATAGATAGCAAATCAAGATTTCTAGGTTAAACAATTAGACGTATGACAAGGGTAAAAATGGTCACACACACTTGATAAAAATCCAGATGAATTTCAAAAAAAAAACATGTGACTATTTTGGGAATAGTGTGTCGACGCTGCCACTCATCATAAGCAAATACTATATGCAAGAGGACTGTAAAGAAGAAAAGATCGTTCCAAGTTATAGATAACATACATCAGGATTAAGGTGAAGCAGAGAGTAAGAATTAGGCACTTGCATATAGTTTTGGTACAAGGCTATCTGCATTATTGAAAAATTCAATGCTAGTAGTTAAACTTAAAGCTTATCTAGTATTATATTGTTGTTATGGACAATAGATGAGTTCAAACATATGAAATGACCCTGTGGCCTTATAAACTATCTCTTATTTTATTTTCTTCAAAACATATTAATTTGTACGTTCGTAAAAATTAGATTCCTAATGTGAATGGCAAAAATAAAAACAGAGGTAAATGGACATAGACATAAAATGTCTTATAATTCTGAAAGAGAAGTAGCTGGAGAATAAGCATGAAATGTTAAGATCATCAAAATATTCTTCAAATAAGGAATATAGAACGACAAAGGATAATCAACTATACATATATACTAAAGGAGAAAGGAGTAACTGCTATTGAGGTCATTAACAGAGCAAGCAAATGACATTGTCATATTAGAACACAGTGAGATTAACGAATGGTAAATTATGATCACAATAGAAGAGCTATTTCTTGGTAGCTTCATGCACATTATTTTACTGTCCATATGTGTAAAGATACAATCAAACAGCAGATTGCTTGCATAATTCTGAAAAATGGTAAATGTATAACTTCTAACAATATAATTAATTAGTGAGAAATGAAAAAGCACAATGAAAGAACAACAATAACGAATTAAATTAAACACATTTTCAACAGATTAGAGCACCCTAATTAATAAAATAACTTCTTAATAGAAAGATTACAAAATGACAATTACATTGCAAAAAACATAAATTCTTAATAGAATGAATTACCAGATGCAAACTATACAGCAAAAACTAACACTTCTTAATAGAGAGATTTACCAAATGCCAACTACATTGCAAGAACATAATCCATGTGAGGTTTTGACCTTTTGCAGCAGGTATGCACATTCTTTAGGCTTAAACCTAATGTTCATTGATCAATCAACCATTTCTTAATCCCAGACTAGTTAACATTCAATATATGGATCCACTACATCACGCAAAAATAAGAAAGGAAAGAACATACATCTAATTCGTATATCTCTAACTCACTGACTTGAAAAGAAAAAATATATAGCATCGATCGTCACACTCACCTCAAAAAAACACGTAGCTGCTTTAGAAACACCTTCGCCGTCTGTAATACAAAGCAAATCCATTAAATTTTCTCTATAGCAACTAATAACGTTGCAAATACTCAAAATTTGCATATTTTGATGGAAAAAATTGTTCTTCACAACAAACTAAATCGAGAAGAAATCAATAATGCTAGTATCATTACACATCTCCATACATATAATTAATCAAATTAGGTGACGAAAAAAGTGAAAGAGAGAGTGCATGAACCTACATCAATATAAGAAGGGGAGAGGCAATAGGAGAGAGATGGATCTGCAAAATCAAATGGAGAAGACAGAGAGTGAGAGAGGGGGATCTAGAAGGAAGAGAGACAAGGAGAGTACATAGATTACCTGATACGATCGAGAGATGCAAATCCACACCATGGACGATGAGAAAGAGAGGTTTGCCCTAATTTGTGTGGGGTAACTTTGGCGTTGGAGGAATTTTACAAGGAAATAAATTATAGGGAGAATATATTCAGTGAAAATTATATAGCTGAATTAACTTTAAATTGCCAGTAATTAATTATTTTTTCCCGTTAAATGCCAAATGCTGGTAATACTCGAATGTAGGGAGCATTTTAGCAACAATTTATTTATTGCCTCTAAAAGTTATTTATGTGGTAGTGTGATTGTGTGAGAATCACCTTATCACACTATAACTTCTTGCTTAAAACCTTATTGAAACATTATTCATAATTTTTCATGAGTCATTCATAAAGCTTAGTAATCATTCATAAGGCTTTCATTCAATTCACTTGAAAATTATGATCATAGTTTCTTGAAAAGGTACTTGAAATAGCATATAACATGGATCATTAAAATTCAACTTGATATCATGCAATATGATGTGAATTCGCATGATTTAATCAATAATCAGAAGTAAGAAGACCCAATGCAAATTCATGATACTTGGGCTTTTAGAAGAAGAATTCATAAGAGAATTTAAGAAGAACCTTGGGACTGTACGGGTGAAAGGGCCCATGGATAAATTCCCACATACCTTAGATCTTAGAAGCCCTAAATTGCTCTTGAATTTCTCTTTGAATTGCTTGAGGAGGAAGAAACTCTTGAGAGAAAGCTTTAGAGAGAGGACTTTGGGTTTGGAATGTTTGGGTGAGAATGAGAGGGTTAGGAGGTATTAGGGTAGTTAATAGGACAGAATAAACTCCCAAAATGGTCCATATTAGCTAAAGAGATCAGAGGGAAAAGACCAAAATACCCCTAACTTAAACTGAATCGGACACCTTCACGAAAGGCTCACCATGGCCCGTGAAGCCCGCCATAGCCCGTGGTGGTGGTCGTGGTGAGGGATTCTATTTTGGGTCTGAAGGGGTGATGTCCAGGAGGCCACCACGGTCGTGGAGCTCACCACGGGTCATGGTCCCTCTTGTGGTCCTCCCCCTAACTCAAAAGTCTTGGGGGTTGAGTTCACGGGAGGCTTCACAGTTTGTGAAACTCTCCATGGGCCATAGCCCGTGAAGGGTCTCGTGGTCAGCCTCTGTGTAAATTTTCTGAAGACTTCCTTCAATACCTCATTTTCTGACTTTCCAACTCCCGGAGTCTTACAATATTTTTGTACGAGCTAAAGGAATTTGTTTGAGGAAATTGACGCACTTATTGATCTAGGATTTGAACTGTGATTGGGCTATTTATGTGTTAAAAAGCCTAGGTTTGTGTATAAACTTATACTTGTAATCTTGTTACATGCTAGTTTATTTGAAAGTCTATGTTGGTACCTTATTTACCTTCTTGTCATTTTATATTATCGTGTTGGTATCTTTTAAAGGTTTCAAACTTGTAGTTTTTATGCCACTAAGCTTTACGCTTAGCAATAGTTGTTTCTATCGTAGAAAGTTTTTGAAAACTTTAAGGAAGATCAGATTTACATATAGGCATTTATATTTTATAGTAGTCTTAGGACATGTATATGATCCATGGGTTGTGCATTTATATGTAATTTTGAAGGTCAGTTTGATCAAAACATTATGATTTGTAACTTAAATTTGGTGACAAGTTTCATTATTTTGGGATGTGTCCACTCAAGTCTTGTAATGTACTAAATGTAATGTTGATTTAGAATGTTTGTATGAAGCATGAACTAGTTAATTTTGGTACTCATAAGTTGGTAATAGTTTATAATGTAGGCTGTAGTGGTATGGAATGATACATAGAAATCTTGTAAGGTATTTTCTTGCAATATTTTGAAAAGTTGGTCCGCCATAAATTGGAATACTTATTTGGTTGAATTGAAATCAAATGAATTTTTTAAATGGCAAAATTTTATACCTTTAAATATTTCTAATGTGCCTTATTTCACTAGATTATGATTAATGTGTCTTACGTTAAACTTTTTATAAATTTTGCAAGTACTATATAGGTCTTATTTTTAAGAAGTGGTATCCTCTCAAGGGGGTCGCTACAAGAGTTGGTATCATAGCGTAGGTTTGTAGTTCTAGGACTTTTGTTGTGATTTGCTTGTATAGTTGCTTCTTTTTTGAAAGTTTGGCTCTATTATTTGCTCATATACATGGTTAATATTATCTTTAATGCATGTAGATTACATATGCATCATGTACATGTCCCTAATGCAATGTGATTTTCTCTTTTAAAGGAATTAAGTTATGGCTTCTTATTCTAATAGACCTTTGGAAGCTGCTCATGAAGGTATGGGTAACTCTTATTCCCAACCTCATGCACTAGAAGGTGTTGGCGAACATTTCTCGGATCAATATGTGCCTCGTACTAGTGGTCTATAGTGAGAAATCATCAAGATGTGAGAGTTGGTCCACATCCTCTTATGAGTCATAGTACTCAGGTTATGAATCCTCTTTTCCAACTGAAGGTTGAATTCTTCCACCACATGGATGAAACGATGCAGATTCTAAAGGGATAAACTTTGAGAAAATGAGAAAAATGGGTGGATTTGAAGGAACTGTTGATCCTATTGATGTTGAACAATGGTTGGAGTGCATGGAGAGGGTGTTTGAGTAGTTGGAATGTTTAGATGCTGCCAAATTCAAGTATGATAGCTCACTATTACAAAAGGATGCCTATGATTGATGGGTGACTTTTCCAAATGCGGGATGATTTTATTAAAGAATTTCGTATGAAGTATGTCCCACCTTCTTATTGTGATCCAAAGAAAATGAGTTCCTAAATTTAAGGTAACGAAGCATGTCTATTGCTGAATATCAACAAAAGTTTCTTAGACTTTCTTGTTATGATGAAGGTATTATTAATGAGGAAAAAGAAAGTCCAGGAAGTTTGAAGACGGTTGAATGATCCCATCAGAAATAATGTGGCAATCCTACAATATGAGAAATTTTATATATTAATTTCTGCTTCTTTTACTTGGGAAAGACTTGATAAGGAAGAAGCTAGTAGACATGAAAACAAATTTTGAAAGCCTGGACCAGATTTTGGAGGTCCATCTAAAGGGAAAGGTTCGATGATTCTAAGTCTGGTAGTCTTAACAGGAAAGCTCAACATAAGCAAAACAGATCATATTTTTCTACAGCTAGCACTCCGAATTATGGCCAAGGCAAGACTAGCATTCTCACTTGTGTACAATGTGGAAAGAATCATTATGGTACTTGCAGGAGATCTTATGGTGCGGTTTTAATTGTGGGAGCTTTGATCATAAAGTGAAGGATTGTTCTTATCCTAATCATGTTCCTTCCTTGCGCACTGAAGGCTCAGTTCAGAAGTCTTCTACTAATCCTTCTAAAACCAATAGAGGTGCAAGACCTAAAAAAAAAAGCAACGGGGGAAAGTAGAGAAAATCAAGCTAGTGGTTCAAGGGTTACTGCATGAGCTTATGCTATGAGGCATAGGGGTGAACAAGATGGACAGGACGTGGTTGTTGGTAATTTTTACTTATTTGGCTTATGTGTGTTTACACTATTTAATCCCGTTCTACACATTCATATATTTTTTCATCATGTGTTCTTCCTGAAAATGTGAAATTTGTGAGACTTAATTGTGATGTGCTGGTTGAAAGTCCTTTGGGTTACCAAGTTGTTTGTAATCAAATTTTCGAAACTTGTTCCTTCGTGATTCAAAACCTAGTCTTCCCTGCTAATCTGATTAAAATGCCTTTCAATGATTTTGATAGTGTTATTGGGATAAAAAGGATTTATAATTATCAAGTAGTAGTGGATTGTAGGCCAAATCATGTGACTTTTAAGGATCCTGCATTTTCACACATTATTGTACAAGGTGATAGGTCATTGATGTCTAGTTTTATTTCTGGGCGTTGGCAAGAAAGTTGATTCATCAAGATTGTGGTAAATATCTTACTCATGCAGTTGATACAAGGTTAGAGAGTCATCGTATGAAGGACATACCTAGTGTGTGAGATTTTCCAAACGTCTTCCCAAAACATCTTCATGGGTTACCACTGGAAAGAGAAGTTGAATTTTCGATCGAGCTTATTCCTAGATATACCCCTAATTCTATCACTCCTTATAGAATGGCTCCAACATAATTAAAGGAATTAAAAACTCAATAGTAAAAACTTCTTGAGAAAGTTTTATCCGTCCAAAGTGTTTCTCCTTGGGGAGCCCTTGTGTTGTTTCTAAAGAAGAAAGATGGCACTCTTAGATTTTTTATTGACTATATACAATTAAAACAAAATAAAAATTAATATATACAAATCAAGAACAAATATTCCCTACTAAGGATCGATGATTTGTTTGACTAACTGAAGGGTGCTAATTTATTCTCAAAGATTAATTTATGGTCTGGGAATCACCAACAGCATGTTAGAGAGAAAGATGTTCCTAAAATTACTTTTGAAACCTGGTGTGGTCATTATGAATTTTTAGTGGTGCCATACGGATTGACAAATGCTCCTGCAATATTCATAGATCTAATGAATCGAGTATTTAAGCCTTATCGTGATCAATTTGTAGTCGCATCTATAGATGATATTCTAATATATTTCAAAAGTAGTGATGATCATGATAAACATCTTCAGATTATTTTGAAAATTTTGAAGAAAAAAGAACTTTATGCTAAACTTTCCAAGTGTGAATTTTGGCTTAATGGAGTTGCTTTTTTGGGACACGTTATGTTAACTGAAGGTGTAAAGGTCGATCCTAGTAAAATTAAAGCCATTAATTAATGGAAATATCCCAAAAGTCCGACCGAGGTAAGAAGTTTCTTGGGATTAGCAGGATACTATAGAAGGTTTGTGAAAGGCTTCTCCATTATAGCCTTTCCTTTGACTAAACTCTTGAAGAAGGAAGTGAAGTTTACTTTGGGATGAAAAATGCCAAGAGAGCTTTAAAACTCTCAAATCATTGTTGACACAAGCTCATATACTTACTCTACTAATGAAGGGGAAAGAGTATGTGATATATAGTGATGCTTCTCATCGGGGTCTAGGATGTGTTTTGATGCAAGAAGGAAAAGTTATTTTGTATGCCTCTCAAAAATTAACATCTCATGGATTGAATTATCCTACACATGATCTAGAACTTGCTGCTATAGTGTTTGCCTTAAAAATATGGAGACATTATTTGTATGGAGAAAAATATCATTTATTCACTGATCACAAGAGCTTAAAATACTTGAGAACTCAGAAAGAGCTGAACCTAAGACAATGTCAATGGTTTGAACTCATCGAAGATGTACCAGACCATCAAAGAACACTATGGGTGGAATGGTATGAAGAAAGACATTGCAGAGTTCATTTCAAAATGTTTGGTTTGTCAATAAATAAAGGCAGAACATCAAGTCCCAGTTGGTGTATTTCAACCCTTAATGATGCCAGAATGGAAATAGAAGAGAATAACTATGGACTTTGTTTCTGGGCTTCCTTGCACTCAAAGAAATTATGATGCAATATGGGTGATAGTGGATAGACGAACAAAGAGTGCTCAATTCTTGGCGGTCAGAATGGATTACCCACTTGAGTGTTTAGCTGAATTATACATTAATGATATTGTAAGATTACATTGGATTCCTATTTCTATTGTATTAGACCGAGACCATAGGTTTACTTCTAGATTTTGGGGTAGCTTCGAGGAAGCCTTGGGTTTACTTATAGATTTTGGGGTAGCTTCGAGGAAGCCTTGAGTACTAAGTTGACGTTTAGCACTTTGTTCCATCCCCAGACAGAAGGTCAATCAGAAAGAGTGATAGAGTTCGCTTATAATAATAGCTACTAATCAAGTAGTAGAATATTTTCTTATGAAGCCTTATATGGAAGAAAATGTCGAACCCCTCTTTGTTGGAGTGAAGTTGGTGATAGAAAACTTATTGGTCATGAAATTATACAACAAACGGAAGACAAGGTAAAAGTAATAAAGGATCATCCAAAGATTGTTTCGGATAGAGAAATGTAGTACGCTTTCTTCAGATAGAGAAAAGTAGTACGCTGATCTAAAAAGGTGAAATATTGAGCATCAAGTTGGCAATAAGGTATTCTTAAAGATTTCGCATGGAAAAAGATAATGAGATTTGGCCAAAAAGAAATAATTAGTCCCCAATTTATCGAACCTTCTAAGACATTTGAAAGAGTGGGACCAGTTGTATATAAATTAGCTTTGTCGTATGAGTTGGACAAGATCCAAAATGTCTTCCATGAACTAGTTAATTTTGGCAATAGTTTATAACGTGGGCTATAGTGGTATGGAATGATACATGAAAATCTTGTAAGGTATTTTCTTGAATTATTTTGAAAAGTTGGTCCTCTATTAATTGGAATACTTATTTGGTTAAATTGAGTTCAAATAAATTTTTAAATGGCAAAATTATGTACCTTTAACTATTTTTAATTGGCTTAATTTCACTACTAAATTATGATTAATATGTTTTATGTTAAGCTTCTTATGAATTTTGCGAGTACTATGTAGGTCTTCTTTTTAAGAAGTGGCATCCTCCCAAGGGGGGCGCTACATGTCCAGTAGCCACGAGTGGTACCTATAATTCATAAGCATACCTACTAGTCGTAGGTGGCCATTCATAGGTCACCACAAGACTTAGAAAAATTCTAAGTGTTTGACCCGTTCCTATGAGTCCATTCTACAAGTCATCGAACAATCAACTGACTCGGAGACTCGATGACACATTCTAGTAGCTATTGGAATATACACCCTTTTCCATGATTCAGGTCTACGGCCTGTATAGAAAACTCTGATCCATGAAAGAGGACTCGCAGAACCTATGTATAAATCCTCTTGTGAGAGTTACGATTCACTTCTACAAGACGTTTAAGGGTCTATGGCCCAGAGAGAGGGCTTATAGACCCAGCAAGACCTAAACCAGTGAGGTCTAATTTTGGACACAAGTTCCTATGAATGACCTTCTACGGTCTAAAGGAAGGCCCGTAGATGACCCCGACCAATTTTTAACTAAGGGTAATTTTGTCTTTTCCCATTTTACAAAATAAATCATGATGGTTTGGAACTAAAATAAGTCATTTATCAGTACCCAATGAGCCTTTCCTCTCATTAGTACTTAGAATATTTTGAGAGCAAGGATTAGAGAGAAGGAGAAAAGTTAGGGTTCAAGCATTTCAACCAAATTCTTCGAGTTTCTCTTAGATCATTGATATTCTAGGTGTGTAATGTTTTTCATAATATTTGACTCAGTTTGTTCTCATGCCCTAAATCTCCATTTAGTCGAGTATGATTATGAGTTTGAGTTTTAATCCCATATATTGTGTTTTGAGTTGATTATGAATCTTTCATTGAGTTCTCTATATATTTATTGATATTAATATCATTCATATAATTTTAAGTTCTTGAGTTATAATTCATGTTTGCATTCACATAAATGCTAGTTGAGTATTTGCATTATTTATTTTTATGCATTAAATTGAGATAAAAGAATGATATATTTTATCTTTTAATTGAGAAAGAGTTTGAGCATGAGTTTGAGTTTTGAGAAGTCTTTTATTCACTATTTTGAGTATGATCATTATTGAATCTAAATGAATTGAGTAATAATGTATTTAAATATTTATTTTGAGATTGACTTGAAAAATCAAGCTATGTTTTTAGATGCATTCACTGAGTTGAGAATATAATCTTTTTAAAGAGAAGAGTTGAGCTAAATTGAGAAAAGCTCAATGAGACTAAATAAGTTATATTAGAGTTCATATACTCACTTGAGATATGAGCATGATAAATATATTTTGGGAGCAGTATTGACCATTGATTTGGGTAAGAGTATAGAATAACTCAAATCCCATAAACTACGTAGCCAGCATAGAATAGGATCGTGTCATTGATTCGGGTGACTCCTCATTAGCTTCACTAAAGGATTTTATATGGATCCATGAAATGAGTTGTGTCCCTTACCCTGGCAAGGTATTGGACGGTTGTGGCAACGACAACAATTCGTTGTATCATCACAATGCTCATAGTGATGGTTGTCGGTTAGAGATATTCTCCAAAAATAAAATAATAATTTTATACTAAGTTGTGTACTTTATTTATATTTTGTAAGGCATTCTTCTATTCATGCTTTATTGAGTTAAGTATGTCCATATTTCATTGATCTGAGTCGAATAGAATATTTTTGAGTAAGTTTCTTTTCAACTATTTTAGATACTGTATATTTCATGTACTGATGTCATTTGGTGTTGCATTATTTTATGATGCAGACACAGGTGATAGAGATCTTCAATAGGCACATCGTTGAAGATAAAAAATTTCATCTAGCTTATTGTGAGACCTCTTTCCATTTAGAGGAGCTCTTGAGTCATTATTTTAGTCTTTAGTTTATTAGTTATTTGAGGTAGTCGTGGGGTGTCTCAGTACCTATTCTGAGTCAGTATTAGAGGCTTCATAGACTAGACATAGACAAAGTTAAGATTATTTAGTTTCATCTTTTGATTTCATGTAGTTGAGATTATTTAGTTTCGTCTTTTGAGTTCATGTTTCATAAATATTGAGTTATATTATATTCAGAGTATATTTTGAGACTATAATTAAGAAGATGCATTTATGCTCACACATACGCCCACCTGAGTAGTATTTTTTGTAAGTTAAGTCTTTCACTGAGTAGTTATTCAGGACAAGAGTTCGCTTGGAAACCAGCAATAGCTACTGAGTGCCGGCAATGCGTAGGTTGTAGACTTAAGGGGTGTCATCAGAGAATCCAATTCTTGGCTTGGTGAATTGCTTTAAGGATCAATTATATCATAGGTTAAACTCAAAGCAGTATTCCTTTAGAGATTTTTCTGACCCTCGTGAATGCTTAATTTGACAGATGCAATAAATATTTTTTATCAATTACTGGGGGAATCCATACATGAAGTGTCGTTAAGGTTTAAAAATAAGGTTGCTATATGTTTGCACCATGGGCTGTCAAATGAAGTATTGTTAAAAAAATTATACCATTCGTTGGATGATGTGAACCAAGTGGTAGTGAAAAACTAGACTAGAGTTTCTTTCATGAGCCTAACTTATCCATTAGCTTCCATTTCCCTTAATCAAATGTTGAAAACTAACATGGCATGGCATACAGGGGAAATGAAATGCCTTTGGGTGTAGCGGTTTCAACCATGACAAAAGGATATGAGAAGTAAGAAAGAAGAGCTAGATTAACAAATGGCTAAGATGATGACTAATGCATAGATCTTAATAAGCATATATTGAGCATCGGAACAAAAAGTGTGAATGCCATTGGATCACATTGTCCACCACTACTTAAAGAGGAAGCTTTTTATGTCTCATTTAATAAAGATTATAGGGTACTCAAAATATCAAGGGTCAGGTCCTCGACCCTGGTACCAAGGTACCAATGAAGGTCCTTGGCATCCTCCAAAGGAGAATCAAGGTTGGAGAGATCGAGATGGTCTATGGAGAGACTGAGATGGGTAGTCGCATGAGAGAGATTATGCAAGAGTGGATAAGAGGTACAATCATCGATGTTCAAACCCATATGTGCCTTCACAAAAATATGATGTTCCCTATAACCAAGCAAGTGTGAGTGGCCCAATAAGCTCAAAGCTTGAAGATATGCTAAGCCATGTGCTAAAACAGATAGAATCTATAGATAATGGGGTTAAAGAACTCAAGAGCAATGTATCAAACTTAACCCAAGTCGTGAGCTCCCACTCCTCTTTATTCAAACACTTAGATACCTAATTGAATCATCTCTTAGCTCAAATGAATCTAAGAGACAAAGGTAAGCTTCCTAGTGATACTCTCTTAAATCCAAAAATTGATGCCCATTGTATGACAATAGTTACTAGGAGTGGGTAGATGCTTGATAATGACAAGGCTCTGCTTAAGAATTTGGAAAGTGAGAAGTAAATGATGGGGTGATGTAAGACCCCAGAAGTTGGAATGCTGTAACCAAGGAGAAATTTTCCAAAATATTGTCACTACTCAAACTAGGCCCTAATCGTAATATGACGATCGAAAACCCCAAAGGGATCCAACCAAGCCTCTTGAAATATCCTAAGAATACATAAGATAAAGTAATGCTGAAATAACATATGAAAGAGTCTTAAACAAGAATCATAAAAGTATAAGAGTATGATAATCATAGACTATACATAATTTGTCCATTAAATGTCTCTACTAATCAAGATGGGCGAGGGATAAGACATGTCCCTAGCTCACTCTCAACAAGAATGTAACAAAAGTCTTTGAAATGAACAACTCTTTATTCACCCTCGATAGATGAGGATTCACTAACACATCGCTGGATAGCAACTCAACTAGCCACATATGGAACGAATGTGATCCTCTACCCCTACATTATCTCATAATATAGGAAACAATATGCATTAGTACGATTGAATGTACTAAGTATGTTGGCATGACATGCAATATAAGTCATACAATGCAATGATAGATTAACATACAGGATAAAAAGGATAAGTAAAGTCATGAGAAACCATTATGATCAAAGCATTTAGTAGACATAGTTGAAATCATAGAAGAACATAAAGAGAGTATACATATGTGCGATATAACCATAACTGAAAATAAGACCATGCGATCTATAACATGGAATCTCGATGTCTCCTCATACAATGGAAAAAATGAAATCTACTTGCTAAGGTAGACTCTACCCCGCTAGGAAGATGTCATGAACATGTGCTATAGATGGATTCACTAGCTAGGCCATATTTGCAAATCCTACGGTGGCATGTAGTAATGAGACTAGAGACTTTGTATAAGGACCCCGTAGGTCGAGCCACCACCTGAGGCCTTATTCCATGCTAATTCAAATCCCAGGGAATGTATAACATAGTAATCTTACTTAACATATGTCATAAAACTTATGCATAGTAACCTTCATAGAATAGCTTATTTTCATTTCATAATTTCAATGTAAGAAATATGATTTGTAATATTGAAAGGCTTTTACTCACATTGAAATTATGACATAAAAATGAGCTATTCTATGAAGGTTAAACCTATGCACAAGTTTTATGATATATATTAAGTTTGATTACTATTTTATGTATTTCATTGAATTTGACTTAACACTGAATGAGGCTTGAGGTGGGGGCTCGACTTATAGAGTCTTTATATAAAATTTATAGATTTATAACTACGTCCCATCGTAGGTTTGCCAATATGGCCTAGCTAGTGGATTCACATATAGCACATGTTCGTGACACCCGCCTAATGGGGTAGAGTCTACATTGGCAAGTAGATTCCCCTTTTTTGTTGAATGGGGAGATAACGAAATTCCATGTAATAGCTCGCATAGTCTTATTGTTGGTTATGGTTCTATCCTATATATGTATACTCTCTTTATGTTCTTTTATGATCTCAACTATGTCTTTTAAATGCTTCAATCATTATAGTTTTGTCATAAGTTTACTTATCCTCTTTGTTATGTACGTTAATTGATCATTGCATCCTATGATATATATTGCATTGTATGCCAACATACTTAGTACATTCAAACGTACTAAAGCATATTTGTTCCTATGTTGTCTCATAATGTAGGGGTTGAGGATCACATTCCTTCCAAACATGGCTAGTAGAGATCCCATCCGGCGAAGTTTTGGTGAGTTTTAATCTATCGAGGGTGAGTTATAGGTTTATTTCATTCCAAAGAATTTTTTTATATTCATATTGAGGGTGAGCTAGGGACATGTCTTAGCCCCTGCCCGTTTTGAGTTAGTAAAGGCATGTTTGGACAAATGATGTAGAGTCTATGAAATGGAGTTTACACTCTCTTTTATGATTCATGTTCTAGACTCTTCCTATGTTATTTGCACTCTAATTTACCTTATGTATTCTTACAATATGTCAAGAGGCATAGCTGGATCCCTTTGGGGTTTTGATCGCCGAGTTATGATTAGGACCTAGCCAGTTCATGACAAACTTGGTATCAGAGCACAAGGTTTAAGATGTCCTAGGGGGTCTAACATGCCGCATCAAGTAGAGTCTTAATCACTGGTGTGTAGTATGCCACATCTATGAATTAGAGGCTATAAGGCATTTTAGTAAATCCTCACATCTTTTATGATCTATGTCATGCGATAGAGTATGATGTAAGACTTCCTTTCCATAATGATTGTCCTTTGTGATTTTCGGATATGCCTCTGAGAAGAGCACCTATGCAAAGAGAGTTCAATGCTAATAAGGACCAAGCTCCTCCAGTTCCTTAAGACAATGGTCCCCTTTCCGACCAAGTTACTAATGCAGAGTTCTGAACCGCTATTACCATGCTAGCAAAAATTATTCCCAACCAAGGAGTTATTGCTCCTCCTAATGCTCCTACTCCGGCTTCTAGAGTGAGGGACTTTGCAGGGATGAACCCTCTCAAGTTCCATGATTCAAAAGTTGATGATCCCCAAGAGTTCATTGATGAGGTTTATAAGATAGTGAGTATTATGGGGGTGACTTCAAAAGAGAAAGCGAAGTTGGCGGCCTACAAACTCAAGAGTGTTTCTCAAGTTTGGTACACAAAATGGAAGTTGGAGAGAGTTGATGAAGGCCTTATTTATTGGGAAGCCTTCAAGCTAGCTTTCCTTGATTGCTTCTTCCCTCCTGAACTAAGAGAGGCAAATGTGTTGGATTTTATCAATCATAGGCAAGGCAACATGGGAATGAGGGACTATGTGTCACGATCCAACCTAGGACCAAGTCATAACACGGTGATTGAAACTCCAAAGGGATCCAACCAAGACTCTTGACATATCATAAAGCATGCATAAGTTAAAGTAAATGCGGAAATATCATAAGAGAGTCTAAACCATGGTTCATAAAGAAGGATGTAAGCCGACAACATAAACACAAAATATTTATCCAAGTTGATGCCTCTAATCGTGAACATGGACGGGGGATAAGACATCTCTTTATCTCACCCTCAGTATGAAAGAAAATAAATGTCTTTGGAAGTAATAAAGCATCTCATAAATAATCCTTGATAGATGAGGACTCACCACACCGATAAGAAAGCTCAACTAGCCATGTGGATGGATATCATCCTCAACCCCTATATTATGAGACAATGTAGGAAACAAGTATGTGTTAGTACATTTGAATGTACTAAGTATGTGAGGTATGCATAAACAAGAAAAGAACGTAATCAATATGCCATAGGATGCATGACCAATTATAATGAACATGAGTATAGTTTAAAAGAACTTTCAATCATAAAAAACTCTTGGTCAATGCATATCATAAAACTTTATCATAAACTCATAACTTAACATCTAATAACTTCAACTTCAACTTGTGTGGGATAGGACCTTTAACCGACAACTAATATCATGCATGTTATTACATGGAATTCGATAAATCTTGCATTGAGACAAGCTGATGACTCCTGCATCGAAACAGGGGAGGCTACCATGCTAAGGCATACCCAAAGGTAACTCAATTGGACTAAGTGGAGCCACTAGCTACGCCATGAAGGCAACCTGTGTGGGCAATGTAGTTTGGGACTTTCGGTTGCTACTTGGATTCCCTTGGGTAACTAACTATGTTACCAGACCGAACCCCACCTAGAAGTACTCTTGTTGCTTAGTCAATATCCTAATGAAAACTCATTAAAACATAATCATAACATAGTAGCGAAAGATATTAATTGCCTATCAATCCATCTTTAAAACATAATAGGAATAGCTCATCTATTTAGTGATTTATAAGAATCTATAACTTCGGTCAGAATTGTCCTTATCACCATCTTTAAATATATTTTTATCTTAACTTTGATCATCATCATAACTTTAACTTTATAATCATAAATCTCAACTTTAACTATATAAAACTTTCATTAAAAATTATTTAACTCATGATCAACTCATAAACTCATCTTAAATTCATAATCATAGCTTGAAAATATAGCTTTGTGCATGGTCATCTATAAGTCAACTTGAAATCATGCAATTCACATGAGAACATGCATATAAAAATCATTGATAATATTTAAAAATCAAATCAAATCAGACCAATGCAATTTATCAAAACTAGAGTTCATAATCAATTGTAAATTGAATGAAAACTTGAGAATTCTTTGGGACTTCATGGGTGAAAAGAGCCCATGAATCAATCCACACATACCTTGAGTGAGAAGACAAATGAATTTGGAATAATTTGAGAATTTTGATGGAGAGCTTGAGTGAATTTCTTGGAAGTCTTCAATGGAGTTCTTGGGAGCCTCTTGTAGAGAGAGAAATATTTGAGTACATAAATTGTAAAAGAATGAATGGAATTAAGGGTTGAGGGTAGTTTATAAAGTAGAATAAGGCCCTAAAATCGTCCAGGTTCATTAATTAACAACTAGAGAAAAGTCTAAAGTGCCCTTACTTAAAAACTGAATTCGGGCAAAAAAACATCTTCCAGGTCCACAATGCAGAACTGCTCTTAGATAGGCTAATTTTTAGCGAATGATATTTTGGCCAGATTTTTGACTCGGAGAAAAATTACACTGAACGTGAACAAGTGGATGACACAGAGCTGCCGCGCACCTCACCTTTTTGTGCAATTTTTGAGAAAATTCATCTTTTGATACACGAGTCCTAAAAATCCATCGAGACTATTTTCCCGTAGGGTTTGACCCCCTAATCGACATTTTGGACTTGAATTTTCTAAAAAGAATAAGGATAATGTGTTACGCGAGAAGCCTATTTCCAAGGCATTCTTAAGGCACTTATGAGCATTTTGAAGAATGTTATAACTTGTTGACAAGTTGGACACATAGCCACGAACTTTGCTATGTCCTTCTTCATCCCATTCCACCAATACACCTCCCTCAAATCATGATACATCTTGGTAGATTATGGATGAATTGAATACCGAGAAGTATGGGACTCATTCAATATTAAATCTCTTAACCCATCAACATTAGGAACACATAAATGACCTTGGTAATGTAGTACCCTATATCCCCCTTGGGAGAAATACTTAATGGTTTTTTTGGCAACCGACTTCTTTAATTCAACCAACACCGTATCATTGTCTTCTTTGGCCTTAACATCCACCACAAGAGATGATTCTAAGCCATTATGTACAAGAACACCTCCATCATTGGAGTCAACCAACCGCACACCTAAATGTGCCAATCTATGGACACCTTTAACCAACTCCCGCTTACCTTCCTCAACATATGCAACACTATCCATGGATAACCAACTAAGAGCATCGTCTACAATATTCTCCTTACCCGGATGGTACAATACACTCATGTCATAGTACTTTAGGAGTTTAAGCCATCTTCTTTACCTAAGGTTTAAGTCCCTCTGGCTAAACACACATTGCAAGCTTTTGGGGTCAGTAAACACATCCACATGCACCCCATAATGGTAATAAAGCCAAATTTCCAAGCAAACACAATCACCGCAAGATCAAGATCATGGGTTGGATAGTTCTTTTCATGCACTTTAAGTTGCCTAGAAGCATAGGGTATAACCTTACCATGTTGCATCAAAAATCAACCCGAACCAACATATGACGCATCACAATAAACAATAAACCTATCCGAACCCTCAGACAATGTCAAAATAGGAGTTGACGTAAGTCGATCCTTTAATATTTGGGAACTCTTCTCACATTCATCTGACCAGTAAAATTTCACTTTTTTGGGTCATCTTAGTCAAAGATGAAGTAATAGACAAAAATCCTTCAACAAACCTTCTACAGTATCCGGCTAAGCCCAAAAAGCTTCTAATATCCGAAAGAGATAATGGTGTAGGTCAATTCTTTACCTCCTCTATTTTCTTTGGATCCACCTTAATCCCAGCACCTGGCCAAGAAAGGTAACTTTTCTTAGCCAAAATTCACACTTACTAAACTTTGCAAATAATTGCTTATCTCTCAAAGTTTGCAATACAATTCTTAAGTGACCTATATGACCCTCCTTATTTTGAGAGTAAATCAAAATGTCATCAATAAACACCACAACAAACATGTCAAAATATGGCTTGAAAATATAATTCATCAAATCCATTAAGATGGTGGGAGCATTAGTCAAACCAAATGATATTACTATAAATTAAAAATGATCATATTGTGTTCGAAATGCTATCTTGGGAATGTCACACTCCCTACCCTTAATTGGTGATAACTAGAACGAAGATCAATCTTAGAGAAGTAACTTGTCCCTTGTAGTTGGTAAAATAAATCATTTATCCTTAAAATTGGATACTTGTTCTTTATGGTGACCTTGTTCAATTATCGATAATCTACCACATTCGGAGCGACCCATCTTTCTTCCTAACAAATAATACGGGAGCACCCCATGGTGAATTACTTGGCCTTATAAAATCCTTATCCAATAAATTTTTCAATTGGTTTGACTAATGCTCTCGCTATCTTCATGAATTTGATGAATCGTATTTTCAAGCCATACTTGGACATGTTTGTGGTAGTTTTTATTGATGACATTTTGATTTACTCTCAAAATAAGAAAGATCATTTGTTTACTTGATGATCATATTATAAATATTATGAAACAAGCAATTATTTTCCAAGTTTAGTAAGTGCGAATTTTGGCTAAGGAATCTTGCATTTCTTGGCCATGTGTTGTCCAGTGATGGAATTAAGGTTGATCCAAAGAAAATGAAGGCGGTGAAGAATTGGTCTAGACCATTGTCTCCTTCGAATATCAGAAGATTTTTGGTCTTAGCATACTATAGAAGGTTGGTTGAAGGGTTTTCCTCTATTTCTTCGCCTTTAACTACTTTGACCAAAAAGAAGATGAAATTTCAATGGTCGGACGTATGTGAGAAGTGTTTTCAAATATGGAAGGATCATCTTACGTCGGCTCCTATGTTGGTATTGCTCGAAGATTCGGATGGGTTTTTTATTTATTATGATGCCTCACATGTTGGTTTGAGTTGTGTTTTGATACAAAATAGTAATGTTATAGCATATGTCTCTAGACAACTCAAAGTGCATGAACGAAACTATCCAACTCATGATCTTGAACTTGCAATGGTTGTGTTTTCTTTGATAATTTAGCGTCATTACCTTTATGGGGTGCATGTGGATGTGTTCACTGACCACAAAAGCTTTCAATATGTGTTTGGCTTAAGGAACTTGAACCTTAGGCAAAGAAGGTCGCTTGAATTCCTAAAAGACTACGATATAAGTGTGTTGTACCATCTGGGTAAGGCAAATATTATGCCGATGCTCTTAGTTGGTTGTTCATAGATAGTGTTGCTCATGTGAAGAAAGGTAACAAGGAGTTGGTTAAGGATGTTCATAGATTGGCACGTTTAGGTGTGTATTTGATTGATTCCAATGATGCAGTTGTTCTTGTTCATAATGATTAAAAATCGCCTCTTGTGGCGGATATTTAGGTCAAACAATATGATGATCCGATTTTGGCTAAATTGAAGAAGTCATTTGTCAAAAAAGCCATTGAGGCTTTCTCCCAAGGGGGAGATGGGGTGCTTCGCTACCAAGCTCGTTTGTGTGTGCCTAATATGGATAGACTAAGGAAATTAATATTGAATGAGGCCCAGAGTTCTTGGCATTCAATATATCTGGGATCCACCAAGATGTATCATGATTTAAAATAACTGTATTGGTGGAATGGCATGAAGAAATACATAGCGGAGTTCATGGATAAGTGTCTAAACTGTCAATAAGTAAAACTTGAGCATAAAAACCCAGGAGGTTTGGCTACAGTGAAAGTCCTACTTGGAAATGGAAAGATGTGAATATGGACATTGTAATAGGTTTGCCTCGTAGTAGAAGAAAATATGATTCCATTTGGGTTGTTGTGGACCGAATGACGAAGTTGGCACATTTTATACCAGTTAAGACTTTCTATGCTGCTGAAGACTATGCTAAGTTGTATATTCTGGAATTGGTAAAACTTTATGGTGTTCCCTTGTCTATCATATCAGATTGAGGTACTGAATTCACTTCACATTTTTTGAAGTCGTTTCAAAAAGTTCTTAGTATAAAACTCAAGCTAAATACCACTTTTCATCCTCAAACTAATGGGCAAGCCGAAAGAATGATCCAAACTTTGGAGGATATA
Source organism: Solanum dulcamara (assembly GCF_947179165.1). Taxonomy (NCBI): domain Eukaryota; kingdom Viridiplantae; phylum Streptophyta; class Magnoliopsida; order Solanales; family Solanaceae; genus Solanum; species Solanum dulcamara. Next base: position 42,167,662 of record NC_077241.1, read on the forward strand.
TTGAGGGTATGTGTCACGGAATTTAAAGAAAGTTGGGATGAGTACTTGTCATTGATTGAGTTTGCCTACAATAATAGTTATCACTCTAGCATCCAAATGGATCCTTTTTAAGCCTTGTATGGAAGACGATATAGATCCCAGTGGAATGGTTTGAAGTGGGTGAGATGGCATTGATTGGTCCTGATTTGGTAGTAGATGCGGTAGAGAAGGTAAGGTTCATAAGAGAAAGATTGAAGACAGCTCAAAGTTTCCAAAAATCATATTCGTACATAAGAAGGAGAGACCTTAAATTTGATGTGGATGATTGATGTATTTAAAGGTTTCACCTATGAAGGGTGTAATGTGTTTTGGTAAGAAAGGAAAATTGTGTACTAGATATGTAAAACCCTATAGGATATTGAAGTGTGTTGTCAAAGTGGCATATGAGTTAGATTTGCCATTTGAGTTTGCCATGGTTCAGTCGGTATTTCATGTGTCGATGTTGAGAAAGCTTGTGTGTGATCCAAATGCTATTATACCATTGGAGAATGTGAACATTGAAGATAACTTGACATATGAGGAGGTTCCGGTGAAAATCTTAGACCAAAAAGTAAAAACATTAAGGGACAAAGAGGTTGCGTCCATCAAGGTATTGTGGAGAAATCAGCAATTAGAGAGTGCTACATGGGAAATGAAAGCGGACATGATAAAGTGTTGTTCGTACCTCTTTTATTCCATTCAAGCCTAAGGTACTAAGTTGTTCGTGTTCAAATCGCTTAAACTCCTACATTACAGTTCCGTATGTCCTTCATATGCATGCATGTTCATGAAGTTGGTTTTAAGGTATGATTTAAAAGTTTGAAAATCTCATGGTTTGACCTTTTCTATGTGTCATTGTATTCATATTGGGTTGCTAGTCCTCTTTTCGTGTCCTTTCTATGCTAGTTGAATCTCATTCGAGGACAAATATTCCCAAGGGGGAGATATTATAAGACCCCAGAAGTTGAAAAGTTTGAACCAAGGAGAAATTTCCCAAAATATAGATTGACTTCAAGTCCACGAGTCACTCTATGACTCGTAGTACTTCCTACAACTCATAGGAATGAGTCGTAGAGTGAGTCCTTCAACCTATTTAGGACTATTCAAAGAAGAAGCCCCTATGACTCAACAGGATGAGTCCTCGTCTAGTTGATGATTCATAATATTAACTCGTAATGAAAATTTAGAGACTCCAAAATTTACTAGTTTTCAGACCTACAAGACGAGAGGTGCTTACGACTCATAGAACCAAGGAGAAGTCGTAGACACGAATCGTGAAAAAGAATCAGAGACCCTAAATTCTTAGGATTTGTTGGTCCAAAATTCAAAATTAAATGAAGTGTATTTCTATCTTTTCCCAAGTTTGGTTCAATGAACCTACACACTTTTATGGCCAAGTTCAAAGCTTATAATTACCCTACTCTTCAAATCCCCCTCCTATTCAAATCATTCTTCTAAATTTTCCTAAGGCAAGACTATCAAATCTCTCTCAAGCTTCTCCCACAAATTCAAGCTAGGGTTTCAAGTTCATCAAGGTTCCTCGCCATTTTTGATTTGATTTCCATCAGGTTATGTAGGGATTGTTCCATGGATTCCTTTTACCCATGGAGTCCCAAGGTTTTCCTCAAAATCTCTTGAATTTTCATTACTTTTTAACCCTAGTTTTGATGAATTATGTTGGATTGTTTCAATTACATTTCTAATTATTATTAATGATCATTATGAGCATGATTTTACATTAATTGCATGATTTCAAGTTAAACTATGAATGCGTATGCATGAATCTATTTTCAATGATGATTTATATGAATTATGATTATGAAGTTCAATGATTTCAAATTATTCTCATGGTTTTCACTCAATTGACTATGTATATATGAGTTTTACTCTAAATTCAAGTATGATTTATGATCATGGTTTACACTTATGTTCAAGATATGAATTTCATCCAATTTATGAAGAAAGGTGACTTACGATCCTTAATTGGTGACCTAGAAACCCAGTGGCATGAATTATGCAAGTATAATTTGTAATGTTGAAAGGTTTTTACTCACATTGCAATTTTGACATGAAAATAAGCTGCGCTATGAAGGTTAAACCTATGCACAAGTTTTATGATATATGTTAAGTATGATTACTATGTTATGTATTCCGTGGGATTTGACTTATCACCAAATGAGACTTGAGGTGGGAGCTCGACCTATGGGGTCCTTATATAAAGTCTCTATCTCATAACTACGTGCCACCATAGTTTTGACAATATGTCCTAGCTAGTGGATCCATATATAGCACATGTTCATGACACATGTCTAGTGGGGTAGAGTCTACCTTGACAAGTAAATTCCCCTTTCTTCCATTGTATAGAGAGACATCGAGATTCCATGTTATAGCTCGCATGGTATTATTATTGGTTATGTGTAACACCACGCCCATTTGAACATTAGAATTAACTTGTATTGTTGGAATAACACTAAGACTTCTTAACATATTAGGAAGGATGTTTTATGGGTTAATGTAATTTGTACAAAGTTCGTATGTTAAGTTTGGAAGTCAAGGAAGTTGTGAAATAAAAGTTGTCAAAAGGTATACTAAATGCCGTTAAGGAATTCTCTGAAATTTTAGGTCAAATGTCTCAACACTTTTATCCTAATATATGAGGATTTAGAATGTCCATGAATTATCAAATCAAAGGTCAACGATTCTAGTTTCTAAAGAACTAAATTATTTGTCCATACAACTTCAGAATTGAGAGATATTCACATTTATGTGAGATTGCATAAGCAGGCACCTCAAGTGGGTCCCCCAAGCTTTAAGTTGATTTTGCTTTATATATTTCCATCTCCTTCATTTCTTTTTCATTAAAACCGATCTATAAACCCAAAAAATTAGAACTCAAGCCACTACAGCCTCCATGGGTGTTGATCTTTTCAACACGGAAGTTTAACGGAAGTTGCTCTACATTGCAAGTTCATTGTTGTGATATAGTTTTCTTGTTGATTTAAGGTCCATTTGTTTTTTCTGTAAGGAGAAATATTTTCAAGCTTCATAATTCTAACATTTTGATTGAGGTAATTGTCATCTTACAACCCTCCTTCGTAATTCTATGTTATAGTATCATTTTTATAGATTTTTGAGTTGCATGGTGGTGTCTTTGATGTTGCGGCTGCGGAAAGCCCCTTTTCTTAGTTAGTTTGACTATTATTGTTGTTTATTAATGGTGTTAAGATGCTAGAGGGAATGGTAGGTTCATTTGATTCTTGTTGGAGTCGCATTTGATGGTTGTTGGATTGAACAATGTGAGAAATGCCTAGTTATGTTACCTCGGGATCTAGTCGCTCCTTAGAGATGTTGTTGGAATATCTTCAATGAATTTATCTGCTGATTATTGTTGCTATTGGACTCATTTTATGGTTTTTACATGGCTGGTCACGAGTGTGGCATTAGTTCCTTATTGATTACTTATGATTTGTTCTTACAGCCTTGCTGATTTTTATGTTGTTGCTTTACTTGGGTTGGCCAAGCTTCATAAAAGCACCTTTTGGGCTTTGGTTGAAAGGTATGTTAAGTCTTTTATTTCTCTTCTGGCATGTTCTTAATGGCCTAAGCTTGTTATGATCGGTATATTGTCATTTTTGACATGTAGCCTTGTCTTATTGAGTTGGCTACCACCATACAATATAATATTTATCACTAACACTCTACTCCCTACTTAGTGACGTAGAAGAGCATGTTATAATTGTATTTTCATCAATTATGATTACTTATTATTATTGTGATATTTTATTATCTAATTGCGGCCTATGACCTTGTTTTAGCCACAGTAGACACTGACACTATAGGATTTTTAAGCATGCAGATTAATTGGTAGACCGAGCCTATGGATGGGGTAGACCGAGCCTACAGGATGGGTAGACTGTACCTATGGGACAGGTAGGTTGTACCTATAGGGTAGTATATAAGTATTGTACCACAAAGCTTCAGATTGGTATTGATTGACGTCACATGTACATTCAGATATTTCAAAATAGATTATCATTGAGATCCAGGTAAGGGGGCTAATATGGGTGTTAAGCGATTGTTCATGCTCGTTAGGATTTATAGTAATTGTGTGCTATTTGTACCAACCGATCTTATGGGGGCCAAGTTAGGTTATTACTTGTTACGTGTTATATTTTCTTGTTATAGGAAGATAAGGTATTGTACTTGTGTTTCACCCCTGCCCTTTTCGTTTAGTACTTATACTTCAGTTTCAGCTTTCTAATTGTCTTACATGCTCAGTACATTATTCAGTATTGATTCCCCTTACCTAGGGGCACTGCATTCATGCCTGCAAGTTGAGTGATGATCAGGCAGACCTGCCGAGTAGCATAGCCAAGCTTCAGCGGATTGGTTGGCTCCTTTTCTTTAGGGGTTGCCAGAGTCTTAGAGCTTTGTATTTTGCTCTTTTTAGATTTTGGGTATGTTGGGGCCCTATCTCACCAAGTATTGTATTTATAAAGGCCTATAGATTAGTCAGTTAGGTTGTATAGCAGCGATGGTGGCCTTTTTGTCCTTTTGTGTTTATTAACTGCATCTTGTTAGCCAATTAGGCCTTATTGTTGTATTTTTAGTAGTTAGCAGCTTAATGGCCTAGTTTACATTGTGTATACACGTTTTTAGCTATTATATAAAAATCATGGTGTCCTTGAAATACCGCATAGCATTTATGCTTTTCTAGATATCATGACGGCCTCGACGGCCCAATCAAGACTTATGTGCTACCTACTTATTGCTTTATATGATATTAGGAGTAGTATTTTTCTTTCTAGAGTTATTGACAGGGACTTTGGTAGCCGAGGACTTACTTTTAAGCTGAGATATACTTGTTTGTGTTCTTGATTGTGTGTGTCCTCCATACGCTAGTAGCGAATGGTTCAGTAGGGTTGGCTTAGGCCTAAGTGTTGGCATTAGATGCCAGTTGCGCCCCTTGAGTTTAGGGCATGAAAAAGCTTAATATCAGAGCACTGTTGTATCCTAGGGAGTCCACAAGCCATGTCTAGTAGAGTCTTTCTTATAAACGTGTTGTTCAAAATATTATATAAGCAAGAAGCTACTGACATTATTTAGGAATGTTACCCTTTCTTTGGTCAAATTGTGCTATTGAGCTAAGTCATAAGGATTGAGTTCTTCAACTTTTATTGTTATTTCCCTTGTACTGAAGAGAAATGATTGTGACACATCGGAAGTGGTTTGCCAGAAATCAAACGCATCATAGGTAAGGGTACGAGCAGAGTACCACCTATCGGTGAAGTTCTGCTAGAGAAAGTAGGGGAGACATCTTTATCCCTAACCCTAGTATCACTTTTACATCTGAATACCTATAGAACCTTGAGAGCTACTTCCATCTCTTCCTATTTCTATAGATCAAGAATTCAGTAGCACAGTATATACATTCGCTTAGTTAACAGCCATCCAGTGCCAGGCAGTGGCAATAGATGTAATTAGACCTTTTGAAAGGCCTGAAAGGTTGAGGGTGCGAGAGTTCCTTGCCTTAAGTTTTCCCCTATATTTAGGGATAGACCGCATAGAGTACCCTCAACACTTTATTGACCAGTTGCATAGGATTTTTAGGGTTATGCACACTTCAGCTATAGAGTCTATTAAGTTAGCAGCATTCAAGCTTAAGGCTTAACAGTTCAATGGTATGAAGATTAGGAAAGGTCTATAGGGGACAATGTACCCTAACCACTTTGGATCGCTTCATTGAGGCCTTTTTAGATCAATATCTACCTAGAGAGATTTAAGGTGCTCGATTTGAAGAGTTATTAAACCCTTGCCAGGGTAGTATGAGTATCAGGGAAAATGGGCTTTGATTTGATTTCCTATCCAAGTATGCATCGATGATTGTAGACATGATGGATGCTCGAATGCAAAGATTTATAGGAGGGATGGCTCCACAATATGTTGAGGCTTGTACCATAGTATAACTAAATCAGGACATTCATATCTCTTACATATAGGCGGTATCTCAAAATCTAGAGGAGTTAAGACATTGGCAATTTGGAGAAGAGCGAGCTGATAGGGGAAAGCGAAGGCGATAAGACCTACTGATTTTTGGAAAGATTTTGATGGGGGTACTAGACCCGTGTATTCTACTAAGCCTTTTTATACTCTACCACAGCACTCCTAAAGCAGTAGATATGATCATCAGAGATAGTAAGTCCCAGGGGAGAGTTCACAAATATCGGTCTTTCAGCAATATTGCCGCCCAGAGAAATCTAGATCAGTTGTGCCATATTATGATATGTGTGATAGATCACATATTGAGAGATATGGTCAAGACTTCACAACATGTTATTCTTGTGGACAGGAGGTTAATGCGGCAATGCCAAAAGAAAGGTTTATTTCCTATCATCAAGAAAAGAAAATGATCACTAAAGGTTGCATTTACCATATCACCCGAGTTCAAGAAATTCATGTTGACCCACCAACACTTCAGTTATTCCAGAGTTTAATGAGTTTCCAAATGTCTTTCTAGATGAGATATCTGGTATTCCCCAGAATGAAAGATTAATTTTGATATTGATACATTACTAGTTGTCCAATCAATATCAATTCCACTATATAGAATGGCACCAACAGAACTAAAAGAATTGAAGGAGAAACTAAATGTTTTTATTAGATAAGGGATTCATTTGGCTGAGTGCATCGCCATGGGGTGCACCAGTATTTTTTGTACGGAAGAAACAAGGGTCATTGCACATGTGTGTAGAATACCAATAGCAGAATAAGGTAACAATAAAGAACAAATACTCGCTGCTAAGGATTGATGACTTGTTTGATCAGCTACAAGGTACATGATGTTTCTCCAAGATTAATTTTCATTCTGGGTACCACCAGGTGCGGGTTCGGGAGACTGATATTCCATAGACAGCCTTAAGGACCAGATAAGGTCATTTTGAGTTTCTTGTGACGTCTTTTGGATTGACAAATGCCCCAACAATAATTATGGACCTGATAAACAACATTTTTAGGCCATTCTTAAACGTTTTTGTGATTGTATTTATTGATGTTATTCTCATATATTCACGATCAGAGTTGGAGCATAGAGACCATCTTCAAGCGGTTTTTTAGGTACTTTGAGGTCAGAAATTATATGCTAAGCTCTCGAAGTGTGAGTTCTATTGCATTTTGTGGCCTTCTTGGGCCATAATATATCAGATGCTGGTATGCAGGTTGTCATGCAAAAGATTGAGGCCCTAAAGACTTAGCCTAGAGATATGACCCCAATAAAAGTTTATAGCTTTCTATAATTAGCAAGCTATTATAGGAGCTTTGTAGAGGGATTCTCTTTGCTTTTAGCACCTTTGACTAAACTAACTCAGAATGCACATCCGTTTGAGTGGACCATAGCATATGAATAGAGCATTCAAGAACTGAAAGAGAGATTGACTTTAACCTAGTGTTGACCTTGCTAGAGGGTCCAAAGGTCTATGCCACATATTGTGATACTTCAGGCATCAGAGCGGGTTATTTTCTAATGCAACATGATAAGTTAATTGCTTATGTTTTTAGATATTTAAAGTAGCACGTGAAAAACTATCCAACCCATGATTTAGAACTGGTCACAATTCTTCATGCCTTTAAGAAATGGGTGCATTACTTAGATGGCGTGTTTGTTGATTTTACATAGATCATAGAATCCTCCATAATATTTTCATACAAAAGGAATTGAATCTACAACAGCACTGATGGCTTGATTTGCCGAAAGATTATGACGTGGAATCTTATACCATAGAGGGAAGGCAAATGTAGTAGTGAATGTCCTAAGATGTAAATCAATAGGCAATTTATAGTATTTGGGAGTGGAGAAGAAGGTGGTAGCCCGAGAGCTTCATCAACTAGCTAACTTGAGGGTTAGGTTTTTTGATTCTAATGACAGAGTCACAATTCAGTACTCAGCTTTATTATCTCTGGTTCTAGAGGTGAACGCACGACAACACAAGGATCCTAGCTTCGAGCAACCTAGGGGCAAGGCTTAGTAGAAGGAGTCTTTAGCTTTCAATATAGTGGAAGTTGGAATCCTTAGATATGTATATCGATTGTGTGTTCCAGATATTATAGGTCTGTGATAGCAGATTATGTGGGAAGAATACTATTCTTAATATTCTATTCACCCAAGTTCGACAAAGATTTATTGCGATATTAAAGATATTTACTGGTGGCATAGGATAAAAAAAGATATAACTGAGTTTGTATCATAGTGTCCTAATTGTCAGCAGATGAAAGTCATGTATTAGAAACATAGAGGGCTGACTTAGGAGATACCCATTCAATTGTGGAAGTGGAAGGAAATAAATAAGGATTTTGTTACAGGTTTGCCTCTCTCGCGATGGAAGTTTGATTCTATTTGGGAGATTATTGATAAGCTGATGAAATCAGCCCATTTTTTACCAGTCAGGACCATATTTTTAGCTGAAAATTATAAAAAACTATATATTTGAGAAATTGTTAGATTGCATAGTGTCCTAATATAAATTATTTCAGACAGAGAAGCATAATTTACAGCACACTTTTGGAAATCCTTCCAGCATTGGTATGGCACCATATAAGGCTTTACATGAAAGAAAATGTAGATCACCTCTTAGTTGGTTGGAGGTTGGATAATCAGTATTGTTTGGACTAGACTTACTGCAGAAGGCCATGGAATAAGTTAAGTTAATTAGAGGACAGTTGTTGATAGCTCAAAGCTTTTAGAAATTATATACGAATATTAGGTGGCTAGACAAAAGTTTGATATTAGTATTTGGGTCCTTTGGAATATTTCACCTATAAAGGGTGTTATGAGGTTTGGGTAAAAAAGGAGCAAGTTGAGCCCTAGGTATGTTGGGCCTTACCACATCTTGGAACGAATAGGTCGAGTTTCCTATGATCTAAAGTCACCTCTAGAGTTAAAAAAAGTACACTTTATTATTCATCATTCTATGTTACAAAAGTATATTGGAGATCCAACGCGTATAACGCTAACAAAAAATGTTTAGATATTAAAGGAGCTATCTTATGAAAAGTCCCTGTTGCCATAGTAGATTGCCAAAGAAGAAGATTGAGGAATAAGAATATAGCTTATGTGAAAGTGTTGTGGCGGAGCCGAAATCTTAAAGAGCTGACATAAAAAGATGAAGAGGACATGAAACCCAACTATCCCCACCTGTAAGTTCCTTTAGAGTGTTAGTCCAGCATTTGAGTATATGAGATATGTTACTCATGAGCTATATGAGTTCTTGTATTATTTCTGATATGGCAATAAATATTATTATCATTTAAGGATGAATGTCCTTAAGGGGGAAGGATGTAACACCCTGCCCGTTTGAACATTGAATGGGGAGACATCGGAATTCCATGTTATAGCTCGCATGGTCTTATTGTTGGTTATAGTTCTATACCACATATGTATACTCTCTTTACATTCTTTTATAATATCAACTATGTCTTTTAAATGCTTTGATCATTATGATTTTCTCATGATTTTACTTATCCTCTTTATCATATACGTTAATTGATCATTGCATTCTATGATTTATATTGCATGGTATGCCCATATGCTTAGTATATTCAAACATACTAACACAATTTATTGCCTACATTATCTCATAATGTAGGGTTTGAGGGTCACATTCCTTCCACACATGGCTAGTGGAGCTCCCATCTAGCGAAGTTTTGGTGAGTCCTCATCTATCGAGGGTGAGTTATGGGTTTATTTCATTCCAAAGAATTTTGTTATAGTTGTATTGAGGGTGATCAAGGGATATGTCTTAGCCCCCACACATCTTGAGTTAGTAAAGGTATTTTTGGACAAATGATGTAGAATTTACGTATTCGAGTTTACACTCACTTTTATGATTCATGTTTTAGATGTTTCATATGTTATTTCCGCTTTAATTTACCTTATGTATGCTTATGATATATCAAGAGGCTTGGTTAGATCCTTTTGGAGTTTTGATCATTGTGTTACAACTAGATCTGAGTCTGGGTCATGACAGGTGAAACCTAGTGCACCTATCTAAATTATCATTGATGAGGACCTAGTGAATGAGGAGAATATGCTTGTTGAAGAAGAGAAGGAGGGTGAACTACCTAATGTGGTGATTGATATTGAGGGAAAAAAAGGGGATAAATCTGCTAAGGGAAATGTGCCCAAGGATCCCCCTCGATATCCTCAAAGGTTGTTGAATAAAAAGGAGGACAACCGATTCAAGAAGTGTGTTGATCTATTCAACAAGTTTTTCGTCAACATACCACTGGTTGATGTACTTTTGCAAATATTGAGGTATTCAATGTTTATGAAGAAGCTCCTAAATAATGAAAGAGTGGTTGATGTGGGTATAATAAAAGTGTCCTATCATTGTAGTGTTGTTATGGTCAGCAATTTGGCCACTAAAACAGAGGATCCGGGAGCACTTGCCATCCCATTTACCATTGAGGTACACAAATTTTACAAAGCCTTATGTGACTTAGGGGCAAGTATCAAGCTGATACCCCTTGTGATTTTCAAGAAAATGGGTCTCTAAAATTTCAAGCCCACTCCAATGAAGTTGTTCATGGAGAATCCCAATTCTTTCGATTGACTTTATAGTGCTAGATTGCAATGTGGATATTGAGGTTTCTATTATTTTAGGCTGACAACTCCTTACCATGGGTTGAGCACTAGTAGATGTTTATCTTAGATAGATCAAATATAGAGTTGGAGAAGATGCGGTGAAGTTTAGTGTGGGCACTCCTACAAATCCACCTGATAAGTGTACAGTGGTGTCCATGAGTGAATTCATGAATCATATATGGGAATAACAAGTGCTACCCAATATTGGTTGATACTTACATCATGCCACGATGTTAAATCAAGCATTTATTATGAGGCAACCCAAGTGTTTACAAATTCTTTTAACTTCACTTTTTATTATTTTGGTTTGTTTCAAAGGTTGTAAAAGATTCCAAGTGAAAATGATGATAAATTGATCATCTTGGCCATCATCAAGAAAGGCAAAACGACGACTAGAATTTATACAATGCTACTCAAATAAAGATTCCAACAGCCAACTTGGAAGAAATTTAGGAGCATGAACTTAACCAGTGAACTATCGGTCAAATATTATACATCACAAGTCAAATCACTGATGTAAAATGGTGCACTGGCAAGAATTTTTAACATTTGTGCTGAATCGGCATCTCACCAAAGGTGATTGGCATACCATCGATCGAACTCAAGTTAGGTAATGTTAAAGAGTTTTTTTATTTTGACTCATAAATGACCAAAATCAGATTTTGACCACCTTTCCAAAAATCCCAAATGCCTAAAACCCTTCACCTTATTCCACATTCATTCCTCATATCTCCATTTCCTTTATTCATCTCCTCCCCTCAATATTAAACCCTTTAACTCCCAACTCCTTCTTTTTCTTCAATTTAAACCTCTATTTACTTTCATCTCTCGTCACTCTAAACTCTCACCCTTCTTAAATTCAAAAAATCTTAAGTGTTGCATTTCTATGAGTTGAAGTTGGAAACTCCATTGAAGCTCTCAAGCTTTCCTCCTTACTCTCTTCAATTTTTTGTATGTTACTCCAGTTTACGGATTTTAAGCTTTTGTGATGTTAATTATGAGAATGTTCCGTTCTAGAGTTGAATTTCTTCAAAACCCACTTGTTGTGCTTTGAAAATGGATTTTTGTTCTTTGAAATAGGTAGATCTGAGTTCATGCTCGAATTTGCCACATAGCATGTGAAATCTTGTATAGATAGCTTAAAATTTGAGTTGGGTGTGAAGTCTGAGTAACCCATTTGTATTAACATAATGTATGAATTTACCCTATGATGGTTTGGGTGACATTATTCCTAAGGGTAAATTTGTCATTTGAATTTTTAAATTTTTTGTAGAAAATTGTGATTGAGTAGCATCTATGAGTATTGTTGAATTGAGTTGAATGTTTATAATCTTATGGTGAGGATGAAATTGTGAATGAGAGGTGCAAAATTTTTAAAGTCCTTGCTTGTATGCTTGATGATTCCCAATTATAGACGGGGTGACGCCCTTCTTAAGGTAAATCATCAAGGTTTGTTTGAAATTAAATTAGCAATCCTTTGGGGAAGTTTGAATACCCATTGGACATGCTTGTTGAATTTATCAATTAAACTTGGATCATTTTTGGTCGAAGAGGTAACTATGGAGCATGGGCATTAAATAATTGTTGCCCTGTGTTTAACAGGTGTAGCGCTAGTTAAGTTGGGAATTTCAAAATTTTACTAAATTCAACTGGAATTCCACTTGGGAGCCGCAGGTCTCCATTGGTGTACTATTGATTTAATGCTTGTCAGAATAAAAAGTTGACAGGCTATTAATTGTAGTCGACGTTTGAACTGGCGGTATACAATTTCACATTTGTGAGCCACTACTCAAACACCAGTCTCATATGCCGAAATGATTAATTCATTTGCACTCCTATTCTTTTTATTTAGTTAACTTCTTTTATTATTGTTTTTTGTTTCCATAAATGAAAAATACCATAAATATATAGAATTAATGTTATCTCATAGTTCTTCTTGCATAAAATGACTTCTAAAAAGGTGACAATCAAGCAAGCATAACAACAAGTCCTCCTCCTCCTCAACAAGGCCAAAGCTCTTGAAAATGCTGTCAATGAGGAAAAGTGCATCCATTTTGGCATCAAGGGAATAAAGGAGAGTCAAGCTCTCTCCAAAACCAACTAAACCTTTATGCCATAAAATAGGTTCAATATAGCAAGTCTAAGGAAGGAATTCCCAAACATTATCCACCAACTCACCAGCAGAGCCTGGCTACCTCTTACTGATGTGCCGGGAGAGTTATTCTCGGAGTTGGTGGTGGAGTTTTATCACTCATTCAGGCAAGGAAATAAATGCCTTCATGATTCAGTGGATAAATATTTCAACTTGCCTTCAGTTTTTGTACACGGTGTGGAGGTACACATCACACCAGAGATGATCAACTCCCTCCTATGGGATGAGAAGATAAAGAAAGGGCCTGAGTTTTTGGAAAAAGTTGAATCGGTTGCAAATACTACATTTATGGACCACCTAGCATGGGCAATCATGAGAGGTGATATCTCTCATCATGACCTAAAATTTGAAGCCAAAGTGGCTTGAATTTGTATGTGCTCACATCATGCCCTCATGCAATGATCAAAGGGTCCCAAATCTAAAATGAATGGTTTGATTTATTTATTGCTTTTAAGTATTTTCTTTTGAGGTAGCCGTGGGCTTGTCTTGGTACCTTCTTAACTATTTGTAGAGGCTTCATAGACTTAGATTGCGTCAATCGGAGTTGATGTCTTATTTGAATCTATTTTGAAAACTATATTTTTATGAGATGACATTTACTTATATAAGGTTGTTATTTAAAAATACTATTTCTTTCGAATTATATTAAGTCTTTCTTTGATGTGATTGAATGAGTGATTTGGACCAAGTAGTTCTCTTGTGATCAGCAATGGTCTCCGAATGCCTATCACGCCTAGAGTTTCCTCTCTGGGCATGACAAATTTGGTATCACAGTATAAAGTTCAAGAGTCCTAGTATGTCTATGAAGTCGTGTCTAGTAGAGTCTTGCTTAGGGGTATGTCGTGTACCACACTTATAATTAGGAGACTATAGGACGTTAGGACGTTAGGAATTGTTTCACTTTTTTTATATTCTGAGTTCGTGTGATAGAGTTTAACTCTATGAAAGTTCCCTTCTAATTCACGCGTTGCTCGAATTCGTTTGACTACCCCTCATACTCAAGGTGGTTGGAACAGTAAATCTGAGATTATTATTGATGAGCTACTTTTAGATAAAGTATTTTGAGAGTAAAGAGACAACACCAAGCTCGAGAGGAGCCAATTAGTGTACTTAAGTCTATTGATTTGAAATAATGCACTCTTATTCACTTGAATCTTGCATTGAGATAAAGCAAGATATACTCCCAGACTCTCTTCCTTAAATCTTGCTTCAGATGTTATCTATGAGAGGAAAGTTATGTCCCAAATTGCTTAATATTACCACTCGAGAGAATGTAATTTGAGGTATTTTAATCTATAATTAATTGGTAGAATTATTCTAGATCTAGAAAAATGGAGTTAGAGGAGTAGAAACCAAATAGTGAGAAGGGAAGTTGGTTGAGGCATGTAACTAGAGTTATGTATCTATAATCTAGATGATGGGGTCATAAGTGAAGTCCTCTTTTGGTTTTGACTAAATAATAGTAAGTATCATCTAACTTTCATAATAGGAGGTAGAGGAAGAGTAGTTAGTTAGGATGAGTGAGTACACTCGAACCATGAGAGAAGTTTTATGTTGAGGTATCTTTGTGTTAGTAAAGACATAGTATAGGTATTGAATGGATAAGAGGAATAGTCATGAGATGATAGATCTAAGTTAGGCTTATGATTTTGAAGAGAGCACCCCATGTCATTTAAAGTGATATGAATATAATTAGGAAATGAGGTGTAATGAATGGGTAAATAGTACTTAGGTTATGAAAGGAGGTGAGGTGATAAATTATAATTAGAAAAATAGTGAGATGAGGATTGATTATTTGTCATGAGGTATTAGTAGGAGAGTATTTCTTAATTTCACCTAGTAATTATAAGTTGGTATAGTATGTGAGCAGTGTGTGATATGCATTTTAGTACTAGACCCTAAGCTTGAATTTGAGATGAGTAGTGTGAAGAAAGAGGGGATAGCATTATGAGTGTGATAGTGCTACTTTTAAGATTTGATTTAGTAGGCTTGACATGGTGTATGCGAGAGATTATGATATTAACTTGCGAGGAGTGTGTGTTACAAATGGGGGGCGTATATGACCCTTAGATGTAAATAGTGAATTGAGGCTAAGTTATTTGGTAAGAAGAGGCTTAAGATGTGTACCAGAGACAGTATAAAGTTGTATGAGGCTCTAATTCTATGAATTGCTTTGTGTGGCCAGTTAGTATCCTTTAGCTACTTATTTGGAGAAGGATGGATGTGAGTTTTTCTTTTTATTTAGATCCATAAGAATAGGGTCGAAGGGAGTTATATATAGATAATAATGAGTCTCATGTTATAGTTCAATTTTCCTTCAACTAAGTTAGGAATATGTGAACCTAGAATATGAGTGTTAGCAGGCTAAAGAGAAAAGATTAGATCATAAGAGCTAGAGAAAGTGGATGTGTGCGTTAATAAGAGTAAAAAGTATAAAAAGATGCCTAAAAGATAAAAGGAAGTTAAGGGAAGTATCTTAGAATGACGCCCTAGTAGCAGTTTGATATCTTCGGGTATAGTATAACTGGAGAGTTTAAGTATTGTTATGAATAGTGATACTCTACCGTGTGGAGCAGTGTGCTTATAGCTAAGTATAGAGAATCAGTCCGCAGGCTCAGAGTAGTGACTTTCAAGCTAAGAGGAAGATGATGAGGTAATGAACCAAAGTGGGTCTTGAGTTTTAAGAAGTGGTGAGTTGACGGGATAAGATATTAGTGTGTTTCCATCTCTTACATTCCTTATTCTGTAGTCGAGGTGATACCCTACACCTACTCTATGTATGAAAGACATAACCGTGGCCCAGACCCATGTACTTTATGTTGATTCATGTTCATGCTTATTTCATAAAGTTAGAAGTGGTAACTTCCTTCAGCGATCTCAATCTTATACCTTGAATCTATGAATTTCCAGCCATATGTTTTATGGGACATGATATATGCTTTCATGTTTTTGAGTATGATTGATTTCATAAACCCATGATAGGCCTTAAAAGGCTAGTGAGATCATGTTATGTTATGAATATTCTCAGATCAGATTTCTTGAATGAATCATGCTTATGATCCATCGCTCTAAGCCCTTCTAGTGGTCCTTTGTTTTTAATCTTGATAGAGATGTTGATGATAGTAAATGAGTGGTGGCAGATGGGAGAGAGTAGGTATTCCTTATTGTGATAGTTATGGTGTGCTTATTTCATTTAATGTTATAGATATGGAGGAAGAGCGAGATGGGATCTTGTAATATGAAATAGTTGGGTAAAAGTATTTTGGTGTACCTCTTGGTAGAAGTTAATACAATTACCGGTATAGAGATGCTAAGATTGGCATGAGAATTCTTAAGAGATGTTGACTTCAAAGAATCCATAAAGTGGTTAGAATGATAGGCTTGCATGTGTGGTGGTCATTATGTGAGTGATTGCAGTAGGTTATTAATACTTTCTTGTTGAGGGTTTTAAGTAAATGTATTGGGATGGTTATATAACTAGGCTTGAATGTGGTATTGATGGCATGTGGATGAATGCATGATGCATTAGGTGCTTCTTGATTTGGACTCAAGGTTGGTTGAATGTAATGGAAAGGAGTAGTACTCTTGAGATGAGGTTCTTTATAGAGGTATAGAACATGAATCTTGTGGTCTAGATTAGCATAATTATATTATGTGTATTACCTTGTGATTTAGCATTAGGCTTGAACATAATAAAAGCATGCAGTTAGACTTGAAGTCCTAGGCCTTGGTGAAGGTAGTCATATGTATTCTTGTGGGAGTTATGAGTTGCAGCCGAGAAAGAGTTGTATGTACAAAGAAGAGTATTTAAGCTAGAAAGCTATCAGTCAAGTTGCTTAATTCATAGTAGACATACTCTTATATTAGTCTCATAAGCCTCTTTCCCGAAGTTGTGAGAAATTTTGATGAAAACATTAGAGATTATTTCCCTCCTCTCATTTTTGCTTCAGTGTCGATGTTGAAGGTAATGTTCTTATTTCTATCTCTGAGATAGTACCTTCTTGAGTTTGAGTAATTGTGTGAGTTATTCACGAGCTTGAGTCTTTGAGTTCTTGCATTACATTTGTACCTTCCAATAATGATATTGATAGTAATATTCTTTTTTCCTATCTTAGAGTTGATATTGATTCCGAGTTTAAAGGTTTACTCAAGGCATGAATACAATAAAACATGATGGATTGATTGTTTGAATGTTTGACTGTCTGAGTATGTGAGTTCTTTATTGTATTCATTCCTTGAGTAAACCCTTAGCTTGGACTTGATTCGAGGACAAATGATCCCAAGAGGGGATATTGTAACACCCCGTATTATTCTAGCCTAGACCTAGTTTGAGAACCAAGAGAAAATTTAGGAATTGTCTCTGAACAGTGACCTATAAGTAGGACCTACGACCCATAAGAATTTCTTCGAGTCATAGGTGGGACTCGTAAAGTCCCCCGACACTTGGTCAAATTTTCAATCTTCAATGCTTTCCGACGAGCTAATGTTATGAGTCGTAACATTTTCTACGACTCGTAGGAACTGATCATAGAATTCAGTGTCACATTCCAGTAGCTCTGGAATATGCACAAGGGTCCTACGAGTGGACCTTACAACCCATCTTCTATTCTAAAAATTGTAGAAAGGGTCTGTAGTCCCAAAGTAAAAGTTCTAGTAAGCCCCAGTTTTGGGTTCAAGCTTCTACAAATGGTCTTCTACTCTACGACTCGTAGGATGACCCCAAGGCTGCTAGAATCAATTTTTAATGAAGGATAGTTTGGTATTTTTCAACCCTTTCCAAACCAAAACCCTGACATTTTGGGACTATTTTGAGTCCCTTATCATTACCCTACACGTCTAAACTCTCATTAACACTTACTATTATTTGAGAGCAAGGATTGGAGAGAAGAAACAAAGCTAGAGTTCAAGTTTTTCAAGTCATTCCTTCGAGTTTCGATCGTCCCTTCGATTCCCAGGTATATAAGGCTAACCTAAACGTTGGACTGAATATTTCCACATGCCCTTTCATTTCTATTGACCTGAATTGAGTTTGAGTTTGAGTTTGAGACCCCGAGTTTCTTAAATTGAATTCTTGAATTATCTATAATCTTGTTAAGTTTCTAGTACTTATTTAAATAGGTATTGATGATATTCATGAGTTGAATAGTTTATTTGAGATACATGTTCATGTCTTCATTCACATGAACCCTAATTGAGGATTGTATTTGATTTTATGCATAAATTGAGTATGAAGGTTCGAATTGAGATTGTCCTAACTGGGATTGAGCCGAGCGTGAGTTGAGTTGAAAGAGTCTTTAAAATTATAATTATTTTGATCATGATTTTACTATGCATTATTTTGAGTCGAGATTTATAATGTTCATGCATTATTTTGAGTTCAGGTTAACGATTGTCATATATTTAACGAAGTATAGTTTTTAAATGGAGTCTTTGCATGTTTTAAAGAGATTGAAAAGAATTGAATACTGAGTCTAAATGAGTTGATTTGAAAGAGTCTAATGATTGAGATGAGACTGAATTGATTAGAGTCCAATGTGACTAGATGAGATAATTGGCATAATTCGATTTGATTTGAGTCTTATGGGCATATTGAGGCTTGGGAGGAGTATCGAGCACCGAATTGAGAGAGAGTAAATAACAACTCAAACTCAATAAACTATGTAGCTGGCGTAGAAAAGGATTGAACCATAAATCGAATGTTTCTCTTTTGTCCCAAAAAGGACTTGATTTGATTAATTGTAGATCCAAGATTGGTTGATTCATCCCTTACCGTGTCAAAGTATTGGACGGACATGGCAACGACGTCGGCTCGTTGTACATCAATGGCTTATAGGTGGTGGGTGTTGGATAAGAGAAATACCCAAATCTAAAATAAATGATTTAATTGGCTGAGTAGCATATTACTGAGTCTATTTCTCTTTAAAAGGATTGTTTATTTTAAACTTGCATTCTTTATTGAGTTTAGTTGATTGTAGAGTTGATCCCCTTGAGATGAGTTGATTGATGTTGAGTCTGTTGATCGTATTCTATTCCAGCTATTTTACATACTTGTACATTTCATGTACTGATGTTATTTGGCCTGTATCATTTTATGATGTAGATACATGTACTAGAGATCATCAACAGACGCTCCGTTGAAGATCTATTTCTTTTATGATAGTGGTGATACCTCCTTGCTTCCAGAGGAATCACATTCATTCATTTACTACTTTTTAGTATTTCCTTTTGAGGTAGTCGTGGGCTTGTCTTGACAGTGGATAGAGGCTTCGTAGACTTAGATTACGTCGATTGGAGTTGATGTCTCATTTGAGTCTGTTTTGAAAACTATATTTTTGTGAGACGATATTTACTTATATAACAATGTTATTTAAAAATACTATTTCTCTCGAGTTGTATTAAGTCTTCCGCTGATATGATTGAACAAGTTATTTTGACCAAGTGGTTCGCTTGGGGCCAGCAATGGTCTCGGAGTGCCGGTCACGCCTAGGGTAACCTCTCTAGGTACGAAGTCTATTTTGGGTTCTCTTGAACCTCTAAATCATAGCCAATAATCAACCAAACAATTGCTTGAATGGGCATGGACTATTTTTAGCTCTAGCCCTTAGATGAGGTTTTAATTTCAAGTTCTAATTATTGAAGACTTACTCAAGTTCACTTCTCTTTCTCAAGTAAAGGTAAATTAAAGAATTTGATTAATGTTTGCAACCATTAATATTTAGATTAAAACTCAAATGGATTCATGCTTGTTAATCAATTCTAAGATTGACTAGTCAATACCCAATTAATGCTAAACACCCATCATTTACACGCACACCTAAAAGAGAAATTAGCTACTCATACTTAAGAAAAAAGAAATTAGACCATAAAGGAGTTCCTCAATTTCTTCCATCATGAGAAACTAATGTCAATTTCAAGCTTTTCTTCCTTCAACAATGGTGTTTTTTCAATTCCAGAAGAAGAAGATGCTAAGTGTTGTATATCTTCAAGTGTACTCTCTATTCTCTCCAAATTGGGGTAAAATGAGGCATAATATTCATTATAAATAGCATGAGATTGAAGCAATAACTCACGCTTCAGAGCTAAATAAGTTGGTAAATTGCCAACTTATCATTATCCTAAGAGGTTAACATATTGAAATATGTGGATACGGTAAAAAAACATTTACTATTTTTATGATAAGTATCTCAAGTCCAATGTGAACTTACGAACGAGTGATTATGTGTGTGATCTTAGATTGGTACCATGCTGGTATGGGTAGGGTCATGAATAGATGGGTAAGATTAATATCCTTTTTCATGTGTGTACAAATGAGAGTGAGATTTGTGATTTCTGAGAAGGATAGAGATAACTGGCAAGAGATATAGATTATGCAATTATAAAACTAGGGTGGATATGATTTCCATGATTTATTGACGTTTTTGTATTTGACAAGTTTGTTGATGATTATATTGTTGTGGGCGATTTGTTGATAAGTACTTGATAAATGTGACATGTTATCCAGGTATGTATATACATTTACATATGTATATTGCTGATAATTACAACTTGCATATGATTGCTTAGTTAGAATTTATAACAGAAAAATATTAGAAAAAGGTGATTGGGACTATATAAGTACTTGCTTATTACATCTTCATTTATGTTGTAACTGGGATATGTGAAAAGATAGGTTTAAATATATAAATATTGCTTGTATTCTCGTTTTAGGTGTTAATGTGGAGTTGGTTAGTAAATGGACAAGTGGTAAATTATTTGGTATGATTCAGTATGGTTAAATTAAGTTTGGTATAACTTATGTAATTGTAATCAAGAGCGGACCCACGTTGGATCAAGTGGGTGCAAATGAACCCACTTCCAAGAAAATTTTGATATTTTATATAGGTTAAATTTTGTTGATTAGGTGTATATACTTAATTGAATCCGCTAAGACTAAGTTCAACGATTAGGTGTTGTGCACGTCCATTCTTTTGGTTGTTTTTTTTATTCTTCTTATTTCTTTTTTTAAAATAAAAAATAAAATAATGATCTAATTTGTTTTCTATTTTATTTTGTATTTATTCTCTTTAATCAAATTTCATACTATTATTTTATCGTTAA
This sequence comes from Solanum dulcamara, assembly GCF_947179165.1. Classification (NCBI taxonomy): domain Eukaryota; kingdom Viridiplantae; phylum Streptophyta; class Magnoliopsida; order Solanales; family Solanaceae; genus Solanum; species Solanum dulcamara. The sequence goes on from NC_077241.1 coordinate 42,188,565, forward strand.
TGTCATTTCAAAAAATCAAAAATTCTACAGAGTGAAATCTTATATTATTTTAATTTAAAATACGCAAGTGCAATCATCGAAAATTTATATTTAATTTTATTACTTCATCTTAAATTAGTTATGTTACATTATTTATTTATATTGCATTGAAGTTGTTATTAATTTAGCTCTCTTCTCTTGTAATTTGTATTCGTTTAGTTTAAGTTATATCCCTTTTTTGTTTTGTTTTCTTCCTGTAAATAAACAATTTCATTCTTTGTCAATAAGAAAATGATTTACATTTTAAAATTTCTTAAAGTTAATTAAATATATAATTTGGATAAATAATTTTTTTGTTGAAGTTAACAAATTGTAAAATTTGTCTACATAACTTTGTTAAATTAAATAAATTATTAAAATTATGGGTCTTTATTAATCGTTTTAATTTTTTAAAAGGAAAAACGAATGATGTCTCAATTTCCCCACCCACCCATACAACAAAGAAAAATAGCTCTAGAAACTTTCACTTGTTGGCATCACTTTTATATTGCTGATTAAAGTTAGTTTTATTGAATGTATTTACGTAAAATTCTAGGCCGCCGCTAATTGTAATAACCATGAATTATGACTAACAAGGAGTAGAAAGGTATCACAATGGTTAAGCTGGTTGATTAAAGTTGTCAGTAAAGCTAAAAAGGTTGGGGTTGAATAATATTATTATGGAATTTTACTTAAATTCCATACTGAAAAAGTCCAATTATAATTTATCCTAATTTTTTTTGGTAATTATCCGAATTTCCTCTTTTTTCCAGATTTCTGATACATACGAATGACGATGATACATCGCGATTTGATACATAAGTCCTTTTCATGATACATCGTTAGTTGATACAAATCAAACATTATAATATCAATAAAATTTATGAATCAGCTTATAACACATAATATATCATGAACACAATAAAATATCAGTAAAACTTATGTTTTACTGATACATTTTGTGTTTGATTTGTATCAACTAGCAATGTATCATGAAAAGGACTTATGTATCAAATCGCGATGTATCAACATCATTCCTATGTATCAGAAGAAGAATTTTTGAAATTTTTACAAATGGTAGAAAAGAATTAAAAATATAAGAATATAAGGTGTGTAATTTGATAAATTTTTTATATTAATATTTGATATCTTGCTAGTGATATACTGTGGTAATTCGCTTTTTACTTCGTGTGTGAATAGTGGTGGTGATTAAGATTAGTCCTGAGTAAGAATCTTATAATGAAATTATAATCTTCTATGCAGGGTTGAGAGAGGTAATCTGTGATTTTGGAGAAATTAAGTGTGATATATAATTAGGAGTTAATTAGGATAAAATATAGTTAATAAAAAAAATTTAATTAATAAAAAAAAGAAAAAAATATAAAAAATCGGATGGATAGTTAATAATTAATTAGGAGTTAATTAGTATAAAATATAGTTAATAAAAGAAAAGTTAATCAATAAAGAACAGAAAAGAAATATAAAAAATCAGATGGGCGGTTAATAATTGATGGGTAGTTAATAATTAATTTGGATTTAATTAGTATAAAATATAGTTAATAAAAAAAAGCTAATTAATAAAGAAAAGAAATATAAAAAATGGGATGGGTGGTTAATAATTAATTAGGAGTTAATTAGTATACAATATAATTAATTAAAAAAAGTTAATTAATACAGAAAAGAAAAAAAATATAGAAAATCAGATGGATAGTTAATAATTAATTAGGAGTTAATTAGCATAAAATATAGTTAATAAAAGAAAATTTAATTAATAAAGAAAAGAAAAGAAAAAAATATAAAAAATTATAATTTCTGACGTGGTACTAATGTGGTGTCACGTGGCAGCGAGTATAATACACCACATACTATGAGAGTGGTGTTATGCGTTCAGGTGTGTAATAGTTTCACTTTTAGGTAGTTTAGGTGTGTAATAGGTCGTCATGATAGTTTAAATGTGTAACTGACTATTCGGTACAACTTCAAGAAGGAATTTATGTATTTTTCCATCCCTAACATAATTGATAACAATTAACTACAACAAAATAACATTATATACAATACATTAATCGAATTAAAAATAAATTATTCTTTTTTTAAAATCTAGTCATTCAAACTATTCTTTCCGGAGGAGATAATACCAAACTATTTATAAAATATTTTCACATTCTACGTACAATTTCTTCCTGGCAAGCTTTCATTTCTACATCAGATGACCGAGAAGACGAAGAAATATTATTACTCTAAGTCGATTGTTAATCATTTTCATCAACAATCATATCATCACTTTCATATTCAGTGAATATTTCATCACTTCTTTGATTTTCACGAAAAAAATTATGTAATAGGGCACAAGTAACTACTATTTTCATTTAATAGCTAGAAATGTGGTTGTTGGCATATACGTAGAAGTTTCATTAAAGAGGGTGGTGGATATTTTTAAAGATAAGTTTTATTTAAGAGGAATATATTAATGGTATTGATTGATTATATTAATGGAGTAAATTATAGGTAAATAATTAGTTGGAATTAATAAATAATTGGTGTTTTTATAAAATATAAAAGTTTGGGATTATTTTTAAATTTTTAAAACTTCTCGAGTTTCCAAGTTCTACTTTTTTTTAGAACGTGGGAATTTGGAGATTTTGCCAAAAATATTTATCAAGTAATGATAAATTGTATGGACAAACACAAATTCCCAAATATTTTTCAATTTTTTTTCAAAAACTACTTGAAGCCAAACACTACCTTAATGGTACCACTTTAGGAGACACAGGAGTTTTGTTTGTAAGAGAGAGGGAATTCTTTCTAGATGAAAATCCTTAAATTATATATTTGAGTTTTATTTGAATGTGTGGACTGATTTCTATCTTGATATCGATTGGTGAGGGCACATGACTCAAAATATTTGTGAGGTACTTGGGTCTTAAGTTCGCATAGGAAAACAAGTGAAGAACTAGATAGGAAGAACTGTTATGAATATACTACCTGAACAATTAATTAGACGGAGAGAGTAAGGAAAATAAAATAGAACAAAAGAGAGAATGATTGCAAATTTGTAGTATGTAATTATGTTTCTATATATCATCTCTTAATGCTAGAGATGGCATATATATAAGTGAAATAGGCAGCAAGTAGGAGAGAAAGAAGACCAAGTGGGCTACTTGCCCACTTAAAAGTGGGCCCCACTTGGACAACAACATCCACCACTTGGACAACAACATCCAATATACAACACTCCCCCTTGGATGTCTATGTATAATATGTTTCCTAAAAAAATCTATAAAGGATAATATACATATTTATCGTGAACATTTATAGATATTGTGCCTCGTTAAAACCTTATTAGGAAAAACTCAATGGAAAAAAGTCTAATGAAGGAAAAATGAGTACACACATCTGGTAATACGTCTTGATTGTTGCCTCATTAAAAACCTTGCCAGGAAAATCCAGTCGGACAAAACCATGGTTAAGGAAAAAAGAGTGCAGCGCGTATTTTACTCCCCCTGATGAAAACTTCATTTGATATTTTGGAGACGACGCATTCCAACCTTATATCTCAGCTTCTCAAAAGTTGATGTTGGTAATGCCTTTGTTAATAAATCTGCAAGATTATCACTTGAACGAACTTGTTGTACATCAATATCACCATTCTTCTGAAGATCATGTGTGAAGAATAATTTTGGTGAAATATGTTTCGTTCTGTCTCTTTTTATGAAGCCACCCTTCAATTGAGCTATGCACGCGGCATTGTCTTCGAATATAATTGTGGGTACTTTAATATCATTTTCCAAACCACATCTTTCTTTGATGAACTGTATCATCGATCTCAACTACACACATTCTCTACTTGCTTCATGAATTGCTATTATTTCAGCATGATTTGAAGAAGTAACAACAATGGACTGCTTTGTAGATCGCCATGATATAGCAGTTTCTCCGTATGTAAATAGATGTCTGAGATCGAGCTTTATGTGGGTCTGATAAATAACCTGCATCTGCATAACCAATAAGGTCTGCGCAACCTTTGTTAGTATAAAACAAACTCATATCAATAGTACCCTTCAGGTATCGCAAAATATGTTTGATACCGTTTCAATGACTTCGCGTTGGGAATGAAACTATACCTTGCTAGCAAATTAACAGAAAATGTTATATTAGGCCTAGTTGCGTTAGCAAGATACATAAGTGCACCAATAGCACTGAGATATGGCACTTCAGGACCAAGAATGTTTTCATCCTCTTCTAGAGGTCAAAATTGATCTTTTTCCACTTCAAGTGATCGAACAACCATTGGAGTACTTAATGGATGTGCTTTGTCCATGTAAAATCTTTTTAAGATTTTCTCAGTGTAGGAAGATTGATGGACAAAAACCCCGTCTTCTAAATGTTCAATTTGCAGACCTAGACAAAGTTTTGTCTTTCCAAGGTCTTTCATCTCAAATTCTTTCTTTAGATACTCAATCGCCTTTTGGACCTCTTTCGGGGTTCCAATGAGATTTATGTCATCAACATAAATGGCGAGTATAACAAACTCTGATCCCATTTTCTTAATAAAAATACATGGACAAATAACATCATTAATATAGCCTTCATTTGTTAAGTACTCACTTAAGCGATTATACCACATGTGCCCTAATTGTTTTAGACCATATAATGATCTTTGCAATTTTATTGAGTACATCTCCCGAGATTTATTACATGTTTCAGGCAATTTTAGTCCTTCTAGGATTTTCATGTAAATTTCATTATCAAGTGAACCATAAAGGTAAGTTGTAACTACATCCATTAGATGTATTTCAAGATTTTTATGTACAGCTAGACTGATGAGATATCGAAATGTTATTCCATCCATAACAGGTGAATATGTTTCTTCATAGTTTGACTCCCGATCTTTGAGAGAATCCTTGTGCAACAAGGCGTGCCTTATATCTTACAATTTTATTTCTCTCATTTCATTTTCTAACAAAAACCCATTTATAGCCAACTGGTTTTACACCTTCAGGGGTTTGGATTACAGGTCCAAAAATCTCACGTTTAGCAAGTGAGTCTAATTCTAATTGAATTGCCTTTTTCCATTCTGACCAATCACATCTACGTCAACATTCTTCGACTGATTTAGGCTCAAGACTTTCACTATCTTGCATGAGGTTAAGTGCAACATTATATGCAAAAATATTATCAACCGTGACTTTAGATCGATCTAAATTTATCTTATCACCGAAAGAATTTATTGAAAGTTCTTCATTCACTTGAGTCTCGGGTTCACTGATTTCTTTAGGAATATCAAGATTACTCAAATCTTGACCTTCTTCAGGAGGTTCTTTTGTAGTATCATCTTTATTATTTCTCACACTTCTCTTTCTAGGATTTTTATCCTTTGAACCCAATAGTCTACCACGCTTCTGGCGTGTTTGAGATTCAGAAGCTATGATACTTGTAGATGGTCCTTTTGGGACATCAATCCGGATAGGCACATTCACAGCAGGGATATGTGACTTAGTTATCCATTTCAAATCAGTAAATGCATCTGGCATTTGATTTGCTATTTTTTGTAAGTGGATGATCTTCTGGACCTCCTGCTCACATGTGTGGGCATGACCCCAAACAGTAATTGGCAATTTTGTTTTCATTAGTAGAGGTTTTGATATCAATTGTAGGCGCTTTATAAATGACTCTGCAAGGCCATTTTGAGTATGAACATAAGCAACAGGATGTTCAATTTTTATCTCAATTGATAAGCAATAATCATTAAATGCATGGGATGTAAATTCTCCAGCATTATCAAGGCGAATGACCTTAATTGGATAATCTGGGAATTGCGCTCTCAATCTTATTATTTGTGCTAACAACTTCGCAAACGCCAGGTTGCGAGATGATAACAGGCACACATGAGACCATCTAGATGATGCATCTAGTAGGACCATAAAATATCTAAATAATCCACTAGGTGGATGAATAGATCCACATATATCTCCATGTATACACTCTAAAAAGCCAGGAGATTCGATGCCAACCTTCAGGGTTGATGGTCTGGCAATTAATTTGCCTTGATAACAAGCAGTACATGAAAATTCTTCATTTGTAAGAATCTTCTGGTTCTTTAACGGATGTCCAGTTGAATTTTCAAGAATTCATCTTATCATTATTGATCCAAGATGACCTATTCGATTATGCCATAGCACAAATGTATTTGGATCAGTAAACTTCTGGTTTACGATCATATGTGCTTCAATTGCACTAATTTTTGCATAATATAGGCCAGATGACAGAGTTGGTAATTTTTCCAAAATATATTTCAGGCCCGAGACACTCTTGGTTATACCAAGGTATTCAATATTCATTTCATTTAGTGTCTCAACATGATATCCATTTCTGTGGATATCTTTAAAACTTAACAAGTTTCTTGGGGATTTAGAAGAAAATAGTGCATCTTCTATAATAATTTTTGTCCCCTTAGGCAGAATTATAGTAGCTCTTCCGGAGCCTTCTATCATTTTTGAATTACCAGAAATTGTAGTAACATTTGTTTTTCTTCTTAGCAAGTTAGAAAAATATTTCTCTTCTTTAAATATAGCATGGGTTGTTCCACTATCAATTACACAAATATCATCGTGATTGGTCATTGATCCAAATAAAATTTGAGGCATTTCCATATTTTCTTCAATAAGAAATAAAATAAGTATTAACACATGGTACATTACACAAATTTTATTTATTTACATTGATTAGGAAAATACAAACATCATATTTAATACAGATAGAAGAAAAATATTTACATATTATTAGTCCTATCAATATTCATATTTTCGTCTGGAAAATTAAAAAAATCAGCTACATCCAAATGCATAGGCTCAATATTATCTTCAGAGATAAAATTTGTCTTTGGATTATTTTCTGCCCTCTTTAATGATGCCTGATATAGCTGAACCAGACGTTTTGACGACCGACAAGTCCGTGATCAGTGCTCCACACCTCCACATCTATGACATACACTTTCTGAATTATTCTTTGGTAAAGCTTCTGGCTTTTTACCCTGCCTTTTATATTACTGGTCATTTCTCGGTGTCAGCCGAGTATCATGATTAAAATTCCTTCTTTGACCACGATCACGACTGGGGTCATGGCCTCTTTCTCGTTGGTTAGAATTTGCCTGATTCACTTCAGGGGGTGGCAAAGAACCAACTGGCCGACTATCATGTTTTTCATTAATAGTTCATTATGTCTTTCAGCAATAAGAATGTGAGAAAGTAATTCAGAATATTTTTTAAATTCTTTTTCGCTATATTGCTGTTGCAGGAGCATATTCGCGGGTGGAAATGTGGAGTATGTCTTTTCAAGTTTATCTTGTTCAGTGATCTCTTCTCTGCATAAATTTAACTGAGCTATAATTCTAAATAGAGCAGAATTATATTCAGTTATATTTTTGAAATCCATTAATCTCATATTTAGCCAATCATGACAAGCTTGTGGAAGCATGACCAACTTCAGGTGGTCATATCTTTCTTTTAAATTTTTCCACAATTTAAGGGGGTCTTTTAATGTGAGATATTGTAATTTTAGCCCCTCGTCAAGATGGTGGCGGAGAAATATCATGGCTTTAGCACGGTCTTGATTGGATGTCGTATTGTCATCTTTAATGGTGTCTGTCAGACCCATTGATTCTAAATGAATTTCGGCATCAAGTGCCCATGATGAGTAGCCTTTTCCAGAGATATCAAGAGCAGTAAATTCAATTTTTGAAATATTTGTCATTTTATGAAAATAAATTTAAATAAAACTCTTACCACTTTTTGTTACCTTCTAAAAATAGCTGGAGCCTCGTGCTGATAATGTGTTATGAATATACTACATGAACAATTAATTAGACGGAAAGAGTAAGGAAAATAAAACAGAACAGAAGAGAGAATAATTGCAAATTTGCAATATGTAATTATGTTTCTATATATCATCTCTTAATGCTAGAGATGACATATATATAAGTGAAATAGGCAGCAAGTAGGAGGGAAAGAAGACCAAGTGGGCTACTTGCCCACTTAAAAATGGCCCCACTTGGACAACAACATCCAATATACAACAAGAACGTCGTTTTTGAGGTTAGTATATTAGGAGAGAATAGAGATCATTTTAAAGTTTTAAATAGTCTTGGCATAACTTTTTTGAGAAACGTGTGTATATGCATATGCTAGGGTCTAAATGTTGATATACACCATTGTCATGACACCACTAAAACAAATCTAAAATAGACCTCAGAAAGCACAAAAAAGCCACCTCATGAGGTAGTTTTTCTCCCCCTTTTTCTTAATTTCTTTTTAAGGAAACAGACCTCATGAGGTCGGTTAAATGATAAAAATATTTCGTAAAATACTAATACTCATTTTTTGAGGTTGTAATTAAATTTCAAAACAATATAGCGACCTTATGAGGTCAATAAGCTTTTAAACAAAATTGGAACGTATAAATAAAATAGAACAAAGTCTTAATACAACAACCAGTAATGAATTAGTGGTAGAAATGTAGCTCACCACAGTAAAGATGGGTCAAACCCCATGTAGTGCATTTTATTATGTGTGTTTTAAAATATCAATCTTGTGAGTTTGGTTTTTTTGTGATCTCTTTGAAAAAGTAATTAGTTATTTCGCGTCATATAATAGAGATCGATTTTTAGGTTGATTTTCAATAAAACCAACCTCTGGAGGTTGGAATTTTTAGTAGTGTGAGTTGTGATGCACGAGCATGCTTGTAAATTGTTTTGAATTCTGAATTTCCACCATTAAATACCGTATTTAATGGTTAATCTTTAAGTAAATTCATGATATAAATTCAAGAAGATGTTTAGAATATTGCCAACTAAAATCGTGAATACCCAGTCCAAACCTTGAATTCTTGTATCTTAGAAGGTCCCAATAATGAAGAAAATAGTTATATTCTCGCGAAATTGTCGAATTATTGTCTCGTGTAAACTATCTTATCAAATCCCAAATGATAATATTGACTTGTACAAAATATAAATATTCAAAACATAAATTGAAATACAAATACTCAAAAAGGGGGATTGAATTGTAAGAACTAGTAGGTGTAAAGGAAGTCCAATATAATGGCCAAGAAGCTGAAAACCAAAATAATTAAGTAGATAGGAATTTAATGCATTTCAATGACAAGTGTCGCAATAACAAGAATGAAAAGAGGTTTGCTAAGGGTATCACTTACCTAAGCAGGTCAGCATTCATCCCTACTTCCTATCTAATTCTATCACCTATATTTGCTTTGCTGTTATTGTCCTTGCCCCCACATTACATGTGTTTTTGTTTATTTATTTAGGATGAGAAAGTTAGGCAAGGATCAAACTGACTTTGATCTATAAGACACTAATACTATCGTTAAGCAATCACTCAATTCTCTGAACTAAGTTACATTGTGAAATGAAATTATGATTTGATTTGTTGTTAGCATATATAAATTTTTATCGTCGTTCTACTTTTTATTGGATCTAGTTTGCGATTAAGCTGTCTTGATATAATGTAGTTTGAAAATGTAGTTTCATATAATCTATTTTTAAGTGTATGTTGATTTGTTTTGGATATTCTTGATTACTAAAATGGTCTCCCGGCTACAGCTTGATTTTAAAAAATATGTATGTTGATTGATAGAAAGACTAACACCACATTTTTGGGTGAAAATCATTTAAGCCCTAAATTTTAAAAATTAAACTCTCCCCTCAACTTTGAGAAATAATTATTCTCCTCTTTTTTTCCTAATTAACTATTTTAAATGTCTATTCTACCCTTATACATTATTAGCCTTTATATATATTTAAAATCATAATTTTTTATTTGTTAATCTATATAACAATTTTTTTATTAAAAAAATATTAATTTCATCCAAAAAAGAAAAAAAAAATATTGATTGAGTATATAATTTAATGTCGTTCTATAATGAAACAAATTAACAAAATAAAAAGATAATGTTATATGTTAACGAAATCTATAATTTGATAACCTTATAAACATATTTTACTTTGATGTAAGTAATAAAAAATAATTAATAAAAATAAAAATATTTTATAATAATTTCTTAAAAGATTATCTATTTATATTGTAAATAAATTTTAAATAATAATTTAGAAAATATTTTATTTATGACAATCAAAATTTATTTATCTACATGATATAGAATAAGAGATAGATATAATTACATAAACGTGCCCTTTTAACTTCGCTCCAGCTTTCATCTATTCACTCCAACTTTGAATGTGCACAAATAGACATTTAAAATTTTATATAGTTGAACAAGTAGACACACACATTCTACATATGACAATTCATGTAAGATACACTCGAACGATTGTATTATGCCGTGTAGAAAATATATTATGCTATAGAATGTGTGTCTATTCGTTTAATTAACTTTAAATAAGTTTAAATATCTAGTTGTGCTCAACCATAAGTTGGAGGACATAGATGTCAACTGATGTCAAGTTAAAAAGCACGTTAAATTATTATGCTTAAGAGATAATTGAAACTTAAATATGCATGCACATAATACATTCATACATACGTACTTAATGTAAGAAATATTACAATAACAATCATAAAAAAATAACATTGGATTTTGCAACAAACATTTAACTTATAAAGCTAATGAACTTAAATAAAATCTATAAATTCAAAGGTTAAAAAATAAAATATTATATTTATGATATAAAAAAAATGTTATATAGATGGAGGATTAGAAACAACAAAGGTAAAAAAGACTTTGCATTGGATAAAGGGAGGAGAATAATTATTTCTCAAAGTTAAGGAAGGAATTTGATTTTTAAATTAAAGTTCAAGGTGTAAATAGGTTTTCAATAACTTAGAGATTGTTTCGTATTGCCGTTGGGAGACCAAAACCACTTAATTATTTTGAAAAATAAATAAATATTTTTGAAAAATCAAGGCATTTGCGAAATCAGTAAAATTATTTTTAAATAGAAGCAAAAATAATTTTTCTGCTATCGGGAAAGAAGCTAAAAAAAATTGTTCTTAGAAAAAGCAGAAGCAGAAAATTATATTTTTCAACACAAAAATATCCCTTCCATATATATATCAATATATCCCTTATTAATTAATTAGGATATCTCATAAGTTTGGTTAAGTGTCATTTAAGCATTTTATTTTTATTTTTTATTTTCTATATAATAAATTTTTATTTTATTTTACGTTTATATACTATTATTTTATATTTTAAATCGTCGAAAATTTTTGTGATGTATGAAATACTTTATTTATTTTTATGGTGAATTTTTGTATGTAGTAATTTAATTTGTGGAATAGCTTTTAAATTTATTTTGCTTGACATTTTAATTATTAAATCATCATGTTAATATTATATTAATATTTAAATTTTTTTTATCTATATATAATATTGATGGAAAATTTACATATGTATATTTTTATCTAACAAAAATAAAATATAACATGTATATATATATATATATATATATATATATATATATATATATATATATAAATCTTAATATTAAAAAACATATTGATACTTGCTCCATTTTCATAATTTGACTTTCAAAAGCATTATTTTAAAAAGTTTAGTCAAACACAATCTGCTAATCAAAAATATTTTTCAAATGAATTAGCCAAATACAAATTATTTGTTACAAAGGTATTTTTTTGAAAAGCTATTTTAATTGCTTCTAAAAATAATCAGTTTTTAGCAGACTCTTATTCTTTTGAAGTACTTTTAGTGTTAGTACTCTTAGAATAAATAGTAGTGAATTATCACCAGATTTTATAATGTGTTAGTAGTCTAGATAACTTGCTAATTTTCCAATAGTCTCTATGTACATTTGTGCTTTTATGTTAAGAAAAAATGTTGCTCATATATTTCCCTTTGTCTCTATCACGTCCATACAAAAGAGAAAGTGAGAAAAAAGACGAACCTCTCAATTCTTTATTCAAAGTCATTAATTACTGTACGCATTCACCTACAAATCGGATTGTCTAGATGCTTTTAACTTAAAAACAATATTATTACAGTACTCCCTCCGTTTGTCTATTTTACATTATGATTCAGAAATTATTAATAAATTAATTCACTTTACTATTTTTTTTTATATCAATGCACATATAAATAATTGCAGAGGTAAAATTGAAAATTTTTATTTAATTCTATCATGATTTAATAAATAATCAAGTAATATAAAATAACTATTTTTAATAAGATGTCCATCTCCATCCCAATATTTGTAATAAGTTATTTACTACTTTATAATTTCAGTACATTATCTTGATTTAGTAAATGATAAGTAATATGAATTTTGATTGGCGATTATGCAATTGCTATGAGCAATTCAAAATCTAGTCATACATATTTAAAAATATTAATCTTTATTGTAGTATATATTAACAATTGCTTCGAAATCTAATCACACATATTTCAAAATAATCTTTATTGCAGTATATATTAACAATTGCTAACATTTAAGTCCGGTAGAGCTCAAGAAAGAGAGAATAAGATAAAGGAGAATCAAATGAAGTACGGTTCATATTTACCTAATCCAAATCATTAAAGATTGTTGTTTTGTTATTTAAAAAAATGTTTGCAGTACAGTGAAGTTTTTGCTTTTATCGAAAACGGGATTAAAAAGAAATTTAGAGCCCGTTTGGATGTGCTTAAAAAAAATAACTTTTATGTATGAAGTGCTTTTAGAACTTTGAAGTGCTAAAAGTTATTTTTATAAATAAACAGTTGAGTGTTTGGATAAAAGTGCTTATGATGTGAATTTTAGGGTTAAAAGAATAAAAAAAAGTAGTCTGGGAATTTAGTTAAAATATAAGGAATATAAAAGTAATTTTCATGGTCAAAGAAAATGACTTTAAGCACTTTGGAAAAAAAAGTTAAGAATCCTAACTTTTCATTTTTGACTGACTTTAAGAACTTTATGGCTTAAAGTCAGCATTAGTCAAACACGTCCAGAAGCTAAAAAGGGGCTTTAAGTTGATCAAAACCAACTTAAAGCCAATCCAAACGGGCTCTTAACTTAAAAGTATATATTTTAAAAAATATTATAAAAGGGGTAAGTGTAGGACTTTTATAATACAGGGGTTTATTCTAAAATGTAGGTGGTGTATTTATAATTGAACATGAAAAAAAAAGAAGAAGAACACAGCACTCCACATTCCTTCGCTTCCCAGCAACGGCACAAACCTTATTAACACTAACACCAAACAATGTTTTCTTGGCTCAGCCCAGTTGCCTTATACGGCGGTTTCCTCCGTTGGTGCCTGAGCGGCGCCGGCCTAATTTCTAAATCCATAGAAATCGACGACGAAACGACGATCCACTTTTGGGGTCCAAAATTATCAAACAGTAAACCATCACTTATCTTAATTCACGGCTTTGGTCCTCACGGCGTTTGGCAATGGCGTCCACAGATAACATCCTTCTCTAACGATTTCAACTTATATATTCCTAGCCTTGTCTTCTTCGGCCGTTCTACAACCAAATCTCCTCACAGGTCCGAGGTTTTTCAAGCAACCTGCGTCGTCAAGCTTATAGAGAAACTTGGTATTGAAAAGTGTTCAGTTATTGGGACTAGTTATGGTGGATTTGTTGCGTATCACATGGCAAAAATGTTGCCAGGAAAGGTAGAAAAGGTGATTATAGCAAGTTCAGGGGTTAATATTAAGAAAATAGATAACGACGGGCTACTGAAAAGGGCTAAAGTTGAGAAGATTGAGGATTTGCTGTTGCCGGCGACGGCGAGTCAGCTCCGGACGTTGATTACTTTGTCTACTTACCGGCGTCCGCCATATCTGCCGGATTTCTTGTTCAATGATTTCATCAACGTAAGTCTATTCATTACTCATCCCTCCTACTTCAGAACTACTTTACTATTTCAATCGGGGCGGACTCACCTGTAGTTGAGGGGTTGATAAAAAATTACACTGTATATAAAAGATAAATTTTTTAATTTATATGTATATATTTAAAATTGAACCCCCTAAAGCATAAACCAAAGGACTAGCTCAGTGGCAAATGAGTTCAATATTTCACCTTAACTTGTGCGGGTTCAAATTCGAATAAGCACATTTTTATTCTAATAAACACATTTTTTTTTTCTGATTAGCTTGTTTAATTTTTTTAAACCCCTTTCATAAAATTCCTAAGTCCGCCACTGATTTCAATGTACATGTACGTTTAAAACTTCGACATCTAAAATTTTCAAATTTTGATCTTACCTGAGATATTAAAAAAATTGATTGAAATTTCAACAATATCAAATAAATTGAAAAACAAATACTTAAAGTAAAAATTCTTACATCTAGTATAAATAACTATGCCAAATAAATTAGAAAAAAAATACTTGAAGTAAAAATTCTTTCAACTAGTATACTACTCTCTCTATTAATTTTTAACTGTCCATTATTTTAAAAATAATTTTTTTTTATTTATTTTTAACATATTAAGAAAAATAATTCTTTTTCATATTCTATCCTAAATTACTTATTTTCTAAATTATTTTTCAAGACCTAATATTAAAAATCAATTAATAAGAATAATGAGAAAAATAATCATGTCAATCATTATTTTTTTTAAAGGCGGAATTCGGTGGCCCCCTAAAGTTGGTACCAACTTTCACTTAGACACCTCAACTAAAATTTGTTCAGTTTAGACACTTCAAGTAAGGTTTTGATGTGTCATTTTGACACTTTTTTTACAATCACCCAAATATCTAAAGTGTGTGTAATACACTTGTCGATGATGTGTTAAACTGACCAATCAAATGAAGAAACGTGACATATATATCAAAAATAATTTTAAAATAATTACTTTTGAGTAGAAAAAAAATGGTCATTAACTTGATGACATATGACATTTTTTATTCAAATAATAATTAAAAAAAAGAAGAAATTCCTCTTCTAAAAAAAGTGATTTTCAAAAAAAAAAAAAAACCACCCCCACCTAGTTGTCTTCTTCACCCACCCGACCAGTCGTTGGCATCTTCTCCACCTCCACCTACCCCAACCCCAACTCCTTCCCCACCCATATTGTCTTTTCAATAAACACTATCAAAAAAAATTATTTTAAAAAATTTACTTTACAAAGATATATTGTTTTCTACTTTACTTTTAAAAAATCAGTTACTAATTAATAATAGAAGGAAAACAAGAACTAGATCTATGCAATGGCAATGAGATTACAAAATCAAGATCCAAAGTTATGGAGGAAAACATCTAGAAAATGAAGAAGAACAAGAACAAGAAAAAAAATAAAAAAAATATATTTTTTTAAAAATGGTCTTCACGCGCTCAAAATGAGTGCAGCACACGCAATGTGTTAAGTCAGCACAAAGTGTCAAAATGACACATCAGAACCTTACTTGAGGTGTCTAAAATGAACAAATCTTAATTGAGGTGTCTAAGTGAAAGTTGGTGTCAACTTTAAAAGGCCACCGATGAATTCCGCCTTTTTAAAATGAATGTGTAAGTACAAATATGATAAGTAAAAGTGCATGGTGGGAGTACCATCTAAAATGTCTTGTTGTTTAATGGGGTTTCGAGCTTCTTCTTTTTTTTGGATTAAAATTTGAATTTGAATTTGAATATTTGTGCTAAAAGATTTGCGTGAAAATATTACTATTTCCCTTGGATATTAAAAAAAATGTATTTTTAACTTTTGAAATATTTTGTTTAATTAACTCTTGAAAAACATAAGGCGGCAAATCCTTTAGTATAGTGTAGGCAGGGGCGAATTTATTGCCAAAATTATGGTGTAAGAACTTATAATTTCTCCCTAAATTATATATTTTATATATATATATATATATATAGTGGCGGAACCAGAAATTTTATGAAGGAGTTCAAAAAAAATTAAACACGTTAATCAGAAAAAAAAATGTGCTTATTAGGATTTAAACCCGTGATCTGAGACAAGCTAAGGCAAAATATTGAATCCCATTTTGCCACTGAGCTAGTCCTTTGGCTTATGCTAAAGAGGTTCAATGTTAAATATATACACATAAATTAAAAAATTTATCTTATATATACAGTGTAATTTTTTAACGAAAGGGGTTCGGATGAACTCCCTCACTTGCACGTGGGTCCGCCCCTATATATATAATTGATCTAATCTTATTTATTGGTATTTCAAAAAGTGATATGATATAATTGATTGAATAGTAAATTATTTACCCAAAAATATATAGATCAATTACCATTTACGGTAATATTTTTTTGATCCTTTCTTTGATGGTGCACCATATTCTATCCTAGAACCAAGGTTTCGTATTGACGGTTCGATTTTGAAGCTTATCAGTTTAACTTGTCGAATATCAGTTTATAGACATGTCAAGTCGTTATATAACCATTAAAATATTAGCTTATCGGTTTTCAGTTTATCTGTTATTGATCATTATCGATTCGATTATCGATTTAACCGTTAAGATTTGATATAAAAATAAAACATTAAATCACTTAGAAATAAGGTGACAAACCAAATGAACCATGCACATGAGTTGATTTATCAATTTCAGTTCAATTTTGAACAGACCTACCTAGAGCCCACCTTAGTCATGGGTAATACTAGTTTAAATTTTTCCGCTCCGAGCAAAGCTTTAGTTTAAAGCTTCTGATAAGATTAATATTGATTCTGAGTGTGTTTGGTAGAAAATATTTTTCAATTTTCTCATGTATGGTTGGCTTAAATGTTTTGAAAAATATTTTCCACATCAACTTATTTTTCTCAAATTTGAGGAAAATGACTTCCTTCCAAAAACTAAGGAAAATATTTTCCAAAATTCTCCTTCAACCTCAAATTGCAATATTTTTTTACCCCACCTCTACCACGACCCCCTCCCCCCCCCAAAAAAAAAAAAAATTTCTTTTTTAAGAAAAAATTAAAAGTTAATTTTTGAAAAATATTTCACATTTTGAAAATTTCATGTTTTTTACCAATCCCTACCCCGACCACCCTACCCCAATTTTTTTTTTAAAACTTTACTTTTTTGAAAAATATTTCAAAATTTTATTTTTTTTACCCCATCCCTCCCCTCCCCCTATCAACCCCCCACCCCCTCACTGCCCCCCTCCCCTGCCCCACAAAAAAATTAAAAAATTATTTTAAAAAATATTTCAAATTTTGAAAATTTTTATTTTTCAATCCGAGCTCGAAAATGAGCTAATTCTACATATACAAAAAAAGGACACCAAGTCACCATTAAAGCAAGAAAAGAAGGTCTTTGGGAAGAGAATTTACCTCTAAAATATGCCCCCACCTTCCCAATAAACTTTATACATAGCCTCACAAATTATCGATGATTAGCAACTGAAATCACCCAATTTGGAGATCCCTAGCTCGAGTTAACAAGTTCTTAATATTGAACTAAAAGTTGAAAACAGGACTAGTCTTATTTAAAAGACCAGTAAATTGACTTTTGCAAACGCGGGCTCAAGGTTCTGATCGCGGTGGTTAACAGGGTCAGGTCAAACCTAGCCCTTTTTCACGAATGCTAAAGGCTACCCGCAAACATGAAAGGCCTGGTCCATTTCTCTCCGCGATCATGGGGCTTATGTCGCGAATGCGATGACCAAAATACTTGGTCTCCGCGAACGCGACACTTGGCTCGTGAACACAAAGGAAAAAATCACTAGCCTCTACAAACGCGGCTCTAGGAACGGGAACGTGAAGCACAAGGGAGGTTGCACCAGCAAGTGTTGTACCAGCATACTCTTGGAATATGCAAAATGCCCTAATGGGGGCTTGAGATTCATTTAGAATTCCATGCACGCAAACGAAATACGCTACCCCATCAAAATAAGCATTTTGGACTCAATAGAGGTATCGATACTTTCAATGATGGTCATTTTAATAAAAAGTGAGTCTCACACCCAAGCTCTATTTTAGGCCAAAATCCACGAGGTGGATCGAAATTGACCCAAAAGCCTCGGGACCTGCACGAAAAGTCCTTCTAGACCAAACTCAATGTTCTAGAGCTAACGAAACTATCAAAATTGCATTCTGAGGTCGTCTACCTGAAGTTGTAGTCAACTGTTCAAACTTCAAAAGCTCTAAAACAAAAAAACTTGCATAAAAACCAAACGAACAACCAGACGACGGGACTATCAAGCCCAACAAGTCATAAATGACTTGAGGTCGCTATAGGAAAGCTCTAAACACCAAGAAAATTGAAAAACAGAGAATGACCTGGAGGGTCATTAAAGAAAATATCAGATTACTTTTATTTTCACTATAATTTAAGGGGGCGAGGGGCGGGTATGTTGGGTAAATAATTTTAGCTTACGGGGCTTTCTGGATATTAGGATGGTCCATTTATATAAATAATATATTATATTACATTAATTATGAATTATGGCATAAAATATACAGTTTACCAAAAATAGCATTAATTTTATCATCCAAATTAGCAAAAGAATAAATACATATTTTTCTCTTTTATTTGTCTCTCCTTTTTTTTCGATCATTTTCTCTCTCCTTCTTCTCTTCTTCCATCTTTTTCTCTCTCTTTCTTCCTCTTTATTTTTCTCTTTCTCTTTGTTCTGTCTTTTCCTCTTTCTTTTTCTCTTGCTCTTTCCTTCTTATCTTCTATTTTTGTCCGTTTTTCCTCCTTTTTTTTTATCTATTTTTTCTTTTTCTTTCTCCCTCTTTTAAAAATAGTAATTAATTATTCTAATTTAAATCTTAATTTTGAATTGAATATTATAGAAATGATGCTTTTACTACTTTTTAAGTTAAATAATTTTTTTTATATAAATACATATATAATGCATTTCTAACGCAATAAAAAAAATAAATATAAATAATAAGTGTAATACTTTTTGAATTCAATATATTATATATATTATATGCATGTTTCAATGCACGTGGTGAATATATAACTAAAATACTTTTAATACAAATGTATTATAAGTATTATGTGTGAATTTCAAACATTCTATTACTATTCAAATTAATTTATGCTTTTTAAATTAAATATTTCTTTTATATAAATATATATATAATGCATTTCTAACACAATAAAAGAAATAAATATAAATGATAAGTGTAATACATTTTGAATTCAATATATTATACATATTATAGGTATGTTTTAATGCACATGATGAATATATAACTAAAATATTTTTAATACAAATGTATTATAAGTATTATATGTGAATTTCAAATATTCTAGTACTATTCAAACTAATTTACGCAGTTAGAATTGTATTATATTTGTTGAAATAACAACAATTGAATTCATAACAATGTATAATATTGAATTCTAATTATAATACATTTTGAATTTAATATATTGTACATATTCTAGAGATTTTTCAATGCATGTGGTGAATATATGACTAAAATATTTTTAATACAATATCTATTTCGTTAATAAGAGAAAAAAATAAAAAATAAAAAAAATAGATTTTGAATTCAACATATTATAGGCATGTTTCAATGCACGTGGTGAATATATAACTAAAATATTTTTAATATAATAATATATTTCGTTAATAAGAGAAAAAAATAAAAAATAATTATAATAGATTTTGAATTCAATATCTTATAGGCATGTTTCACTGCACGTGGTGAATATATAACTAAAATATTTATAATACAATAATATATTTTAGCACCATTGATAAGAGAAAAAATAAATAATAATTATAATACATTTTGAAATTAATTTATGATACATATTATATGCATCTTTTAATAAATGTGGTGAATATATAATTAAAATATTTTTAATATCAATATATTATAAGTATTATATGTGAATTTTAAATATTTCAGTACTATTTAAATTAGGACAACTAATTATTATCTAAAAAAAGGGTGAAAGAGAGAAAAAATAGATAGAAAAAAATGAAGAAGAAGCACGCAGAAGGCGAAGGGGGGGAAGGGAGGGAGAGGGAGAGAGAGAGAGAGAGGGGTAATAGGATGATTTTAATTATTAATCAAGATAAATATGTTATAGACCGTAATAAAAAAATGTATTCTAAAAAGGGTAATTATTAATCTAAAAGAGTTCATTTATGTAAACTTTTCTATTAGTATGGGACGGTGCAATTTGTGTGATTAGTTTAGTTGTAGGGTCTATTTGTGTACCTTTCATGTGGTAAAAAAAGAAATAAATAGACTTAATATGTTGATTTAAATGCAAACAAATGAGTCCTTAGGGGCGTATGCATCTACTATATATTTTCACTAACCTTGCATATTTAAAATATTTTAAAATAAAAATATAATAAATGTTGTGTTGTCCTCCTTTCATGAATGAATTAATAATTTAGCAGCGGAAAGAATTTGTAGTTGAAAGTAGTACACAAGAACCGTAAGGAATGATCTCTTAAAAAGTTTGATTTTATTTTAGGGATAGTTATTTATATATACCCTTCAATAATTTAGTTTATTAAATATTACCAAAGTATATATTACAATACACTCAGTTATATATAATATGTATGTATATGTATATTATATATATGCTACACTATTTATATTATGTACATATTTTATAAACGGAATGATCCAAAAATATTGAATTTGTTATAAAATAAACTAACTTTGCAAATTAATTAGAAAGAGAGATAGTGAGAGAAAGAAAGAAAGAGAGGAAATTGTCGTATCTGTGTGTTCTCTCATTTTTACACTGTGAAGGGCCATTATATAGCCACAAGATGAGTGAAATAACAAGTGGACCCCACATACAATTGACATCTACAAAAATGACATCCATTTATCATAAGACTCCCCCTTGGATGTCCAAAGAAAAATTCTAGTGAAAGAAAAAAGAAAAAAAAATATATAGTTATTTTCAATATCCATAGATGTTGTGCCTCATTAAAACCTTACTAGAAAAAACCTAGTTAAAAAAACCTAGTGAAAGAAAAAGAGTACACACATCTGGTAATACGCCTTGAGTGCTGCCTCATTAAAAACCTTACCAGGAAAACCCAATGGGACAAAACATTGATTAAGGAAAAAAAAGTATATCGCGTATTTTACTTTCCCTGATGAAAACTTTATTTTATATTTTGGAGAAGATGCATTCCAATTTTATATCTTAGCTTCTCAAAAATTGATGTTGGTAATGTCTTTGTGAATAAATCTGCAAGATTTTTACTTGAACGAACTTGTTGTACATCAATATTACAATTTTTTTGGAGATCATGTGTGAAGAATAATTTTGGTGAAATATATTTTGTTCGGTCTCCTTTTCTGAAGTCACCTTTCAATTGAGCTATGCACGCGGCATTGTCTTCGAATATAACTGTGGGTACTTTGATATTATTTTTCAGGCCACATATTTCTTTGATGAACTGTATCATCGATCTCAACCATACACATTTTCTACCTGCTTCATGAATTGCTATTATTTCAGCATGATTTGAAGAAGTAGCAACAATAGATTGCTTTGTAGATCGTCATGATATAGCAATTCCTCCTTGTGTAAATAGATAGCATGTTTGAGATCGAGCTTTATATGGGTCTGATAAATAACATATATCTGCATGACCAATAAGGTCTGCACAACCTTTGTTACTATAAAACAAACCCATATCAATAGTACCCCTTAGGTATCACAAAATATGCTTGATACCGTTCCAATGCCTTCGTGTTGGGGATAAACTATACCTTGTTAGTAAATTAACAGAAAATGTTATATCAGGCCTGGTTGCTTTAGCAAGATATATAAGTGCACCAATAGTATTGAGATATGGTACTTCAGGACCAATAAGTTCTTTATTCTCTTCTAGAGGCCGAAATGAATCTTTTTCCACTTCAAGTGATCGAACAACCATTGGAGTACTTAAGGGATGTGCTTTGTCTATGTAAAATCGTTTTAAGATTTTTTCAGTGTAGGCAGATTGGTGGACAAAGACCCCATCTGCTAAATGTTAATTTGCAGACCCAGACAAAGTTTTGTCTTTACAAGATCTTTCATCTCAAATTCTTTCTTTAGATATTCAATCGCCTCTTGAATCTCTTCAGGGGTCCAATGAGATTTATGTCATCAACATAAACGACGAGTATAATAAACTCTGATTTTATTTTCTTAATAAAAACACATGGACAAATGACATCATTTATATAACCTTCATTTATCAAGTACTCACTAAGACGATTATACCACATACGCCCTAATTGTTTCAAGCCATATAATGATCTTTGCAATTTCATTGAGTACATCTCCCGAGACTTATTACATGCTTCAGGCAATTTTAATCCTTCTGGAATTTTCATGTAAATTTCATTATCAAGTAAAGTATAAAAATAAGCTGTAACTATACCCATTAAATGTATTTCAAGATTTTTATGTACAACTAAACTGATGAGATATCGAAAAGTTATTCCATCCATAACAGGTGAATATGTTTCTTCATAGTTGACCCCAGGTCTTTGAAAGAATCCTTGTGCAACAACGCATGCCTTGTATCTTACAATTTCATTTCTCTCATTTCGTTTTCGCACAAAAATCCATTTATAGACAACTAATTTTACACCTTAAGGGATTTGGACTACAGGTCCAAAAACTCCACGTTTAGCAAGTGAGTCTAATTCTGATTGAACTGCCTCTTGCCATTCTGGACAATCACATCTACGTCGATATTCTTTGAAGGATTTAGGCTCAAGACTTTCACTATCTTGCATGAGGTTAAGTGCAATATTATATGCAAAAATATTATCCACTATAATTTTCGATCGATCTAAATTTATCTCATCACCAGTAGAACTTATTGAAAGTTCTTCATTCACTTGAGTCTCGGATTCACTGATTTCTTTAGGAATATTAAGATTACTCAAATCTTAACCTTCTTCAGGAGGTTCTTTTGTAGTATCATTTTTGTTATCCCTCACATTTCTCTTTTTAGGATTTTTATCCTTTGAACTCAATGGTCTACCACGCTTCAGGCGTGTTTGGGATTCAGAAGTTATGATACTAGTTGATGGTCCTTTTGGGACATCAATCCGGATAGGCACATTCACTGTAGGGATATGTGACTTAGGTATCCATTGCAAATCAGTAAATGCATATGACATTTGATTTGCTATTTTCTGTAAGTGGATGATCTTCTGGACCTCCTGTTCACATATGCGGGTACGTGGATCCAAATGAGATAGTGATGAAACTTTCCACGTAATTTCTCTTTCGAGTTCTTTTTTCTCTCCCCCTAATTGCGAAAAAGTTATTTCATCAAATCGACAATCTGCAAAATTGAGCAGTAAATAAGTTTTCTATCAATGGTTCAAGGTATCGAATTATGGAGGGTGAGTCAAACCCAACATAGATGCCCAACCTTCATTGAGGGCCCATCTTTATACGTTGTGGTGGTGTTACAGGCACGTATACCGCACAACTAAAAATTCATAGATGGGATATATTTGGCTCATAACCAAGTACTAGTTGTGATGGAGAGTATTTATTATAATTTGTCGGTCTGAGATGTACAAGTGCTGCTGCATGTAAGGTAGTATGACCCAAACTGTAATTGATAATTTTATTTTTATTAGTAGAGGTCGTGCTATCAATTGTAGGCGCTTAATAAATGACTCTGCAAGACCTTTTGAGTATGAACATAAGCAACAAGATGTTCAATTTTTATTCCAATTGATAAACAATAATCATCAAAAGCTTGGAATGCAAATTCTCCAGCATTATCAAGGCGAATAGCCTAAAGTGGATAATCTTAGAATTGCGCCCTTAATCTGATTATTTGTCCTAACAACTTCGCAAATTTCAGGTTGCGAGATGATAAAAGGCACACATGAGACCATCTAGATGATGCATCTATTAGGATCATAAAATATCTAAACAATCCACTAAGTGGATGAATATGTCCACATATATCTCCATTTATACCTTCTAAAAAGCCAGAAGATTCGATACCAACCTTTAGGGTTGATGGTCTGGCAATCAATTTGCCTTGATAACAATCAGCACATGAAAATTCATCATTCATAAAAATCTTCTAGTTATTTAACGGATGTCCAGTTGAATTTTTAAGAATTCATCTCATCATTATTGATCCAAGATGACCTATTCGATCATGCCGTAGCACAAATATATTTAGATCAGTAAACTTCTAGTTTACGATCAAATGTGCTTCAATTGCACTAATTTTTGCTTAATATAGGCCTGATGACAAAGTTGATAATTTTTCCAAAATATATTTCTGGCCTGAGATACTTTTGGTTATAACCAAGGTATTCAGTATTTATTTCATATAGTGTCTCAACATGATATCCATTTCTGCGGATATATTTAAAACTTAACAAGTTTTTTGAGAATTTAGAATAGAATAATGCATCTTCTATAACAATCTTTGTCCCCTTAGGCAAAAATATGGTAGCTCTTCCGGAGCCTTCAATCATTTTTGAATTACCAGAAATTATAGTAACATTTGCTTTTTTCTTCTAAGCAAGTTGGAAAAATATTTCTTGTCTTTAAAAATGACATGAGTTGTTCCACTATCAATTACACAATTATCCTCGTGATTGATCATTGATCCAAATAAAATTTGAAGCATATCCATATTTTTTTTCAAAAAGAAATAAAGTAAATATTATAATTAAAACATAGTCCATTATACAAATTTTATTTATTTACATGAACTAGAAAAATACAAACATATCATTTAGTACACACAAATAAAAAAAAATTATTTAAATATTATTAGGCTTATCAATATTCGTATTTTCTTCTAGAAAATTAAAAAACCCAGCTACATCCAGATGCATAGGCTCAATATTATTTTCAAAGATAAAGTTTGTCTCTGAATTATTTTTTGCCCTCATCAAGAATGACTGATATAACTGAACCAAACGTTTTGATGACTGGCATATCCGTGACCAGTGCCCTATACCTCCACATCTATGACATATAATTTATGAATTTTTCTTTAGTATAGCTTTCAGCTTTTCACTCTTCTTTTTATATTGCTGATCATTTATCGATGCCAATCGAACATCATGATTATAATTTTTTCTTCGACCATGACCACGACCACGACCACGACCACGACTGGGCCATTACCTCTTACTCGTTGATTATAATTTGCCTGATTCACTTCAGAGAGTGACAAAGAACCAACGGGCGGTCGATTATCATGATTTTTCATTAATAGTTCATTGTGACGTTCAACAATAAGAAGATGAGAAAGTAATTCAGAATATTTTTTTTAAAACCCTTTTTGCGATATTGCTGCAGGAGCATATTCGCGGGTGGAAATGTGGAGTATGTTTTTTCAAATGTATCTTGCTCAGTAATTTCTTCTCCGCATAAATTTGATTGAGCTATAATTCTAGACAATGCGGAATTATATTCAGTTATATTTTTAAAATCCATTAATATCAGATTTAGCCGATCATGACATGCTTGTGGAAGAATAACCAACTTCAGGTGGTCATATATTTCTTTTAAATTCATTCACAGTTTAAGGGGGTCTTTTAATGTGATGTGCTGTAATTTTAACCCCTCGTCAAGATGGTGGCGGAGAAATGTCATGACTTTGGCACGATCGTGACGAGATGCCATATTATCATCTTTGATGGTGTCTGCCAGACCCATCGATTCTAGATGTATTTCGGTATCTAGTGCCCATGATGAGTAGTCTTTTTCAGAAATATCAAAAGCAACAAATTCAAGTTTTGAGATATTAGACATTTTAAGAAAATAAAATTCTTACCCTTTTGTTACCTTCTTAAAAATAGCTCAAAGTGATGGAATCTTATGCTGATAACGTGTTATAAAATAAATTAACTTTGCAAATTAATTAGAAAGAGAGATAGTGAAAGAAAGAAAAAAAGAGAGAAAATTATCGTATCTATGTGTTCTCTCATTTTTACACTGAGAAGGGCCATTATATAGCCACAAGATGAATGAATTGAGTAAAATAACAAGTGAGCAACTTACCCATTTTAAGTGGACTCCACGTACAATTGATGTTCACGAAAATGACATCCATTTATCATTAAGAGAATTGTAGTCTATAATAAAGCAGGGGCAGATGCATCTTCTAGGCAAATTTCTAGTTTGGTAGGTATAGCTGTTTTTTTTCTCTTTAAATACATAGCCAGCTTTTGTGGACCACCACTTTGACAAGTGGAGTAACTAACTTAATTGATACTACAACATGGTGAGGCTATTTAAAAATAAATAAATAATAGAATATTTATGTAATTTAACCTTTCCATTTTCTTTTTCTTTTTTTATAATATAAAGTATAGATGCATTTGCACAAAATATCCCATCTCCCCATGTCAAGACAAATGAATGATCCGTAAAACATAAATTCCAAAATGTTCTACTATAAAATTTGGGAAGACAACATGATATAATTAATAGGCTGTAAAGGAAATGTATTCAAACAAGGACATATAACTATATTATTGGTATTGAAACTAAAAGTTGTCATGCAGAAATTGTATCTTGAAAACAGGAAGGAGAAGTTGGAACTGTTAAAAGGGTTAAGCATTGGAGGAGATGACACAGTAGATCATATAACTCCACTTCAACAGGTACAGTACTAAAAAAAAAGCTTCATTTTATTTTATTTGGAAATATAATGTCAAGTCATTAAGGGTGGTAGGAAGGTTTTCAATTTTCTCATGTTTGGTTGGCTTAAGTGTTTTGAAAAAATATTTTTCAAATCAACTTATTTTCTCAAATTTAAGGAAAATAACTTTCCTTAAAAAAAAGAGGAAAAATATTTTCCAAAATCATTTTGAACCTCATACCTCAAGTTCTCATCTTAACTTAAATCTCGAGTATCGATTCTCGATAGTAACCTGATCTTGGGTGGGGGTCGGGTATTGGGTCGGGTTTCAAGGGTCGGATCTTGAGTCGGGGTCTCGAGACTCGGGTCGGGGCTGGGGTCATGTCTTGGATTAGGTGTCGAGAGGCCTGGTGTTAGGTGTTGGGAGTCGGGTCTTGGGTTGAGGTCTCGGATCGAGGTTGGGTCTCAAGTATGGGTCTCGATTGGGTCTCGGGTCAGGGTTGGGTCTCAAGTCTAGGTCTCGGGTTGGGGGTCGGGTTTCGAATCATGTGTCGGGGTTTGGGTCTCCAGTGGGGGTCAAGGCCAGGTCTCGTGTCAGATGTCGGGTGTCGAATCTCGAGTTAGAGTCAGGGTCAGGGTTGAATCTCAAGTCAGGTGTCGGGGGTCGGTTCTAGGGGTCACGTCTCAAATGGGGGTTGGGTCAGGTGTCGAGAGTCGGGTCTTGAGGTAGATTCAGAGTCGGGGTCGAGTCTTGGGTTGGGTGTCGGGGTTAGTTCTCGGCTAGGGGTTTTGTTCGGGTCGGGGTCAATTCTCGAGTCGGGGTCGGGGTCGGGTCTTGAATCGGAGTCGAGATTGGATCTCGAAGTGGGGTCAGGTCTCGAGTCGAGTATCGAAAAATACTTTCCACTCATCAAGTAAACATGAGAAAATAAGTTCAAAATCAACTTATTTTTCAAGAAAATATTTTCTAGAAAAATATTTTCATTTCTTTCGTACCAAACACACCCTAATTAGTATGTTTTTTAGTTGAGGAAACTAATTACTTGTAGCATTGATATATAGCTTTATTGGTGTGTGTACGTAGGATGTATTAATTGTGTGGGGAGAGCATGATCAAATATTTCTGCTTGACAAGGCAACTGAACTCAAAGAGTATGTATTTTCTTTTTCTCCACGAACTCTTATTATCTTATCTTCACATTGATTGATCGATGCGTTGTGGCTATATATAATAAGTGCATTCAAATAAAATAAACTATGATGTACCGTTTTCTATAGATATATAAAATAAGTTTTTAAAGTTGTGTTGAAAAATCATGTTTCGAACTTGAAGTTATGTTTAGATATGTATTTTAATTACTTGGAAACAATTTGATGTTTATGAGTGGAAGAAAAAGTTCACTCAAAAACTGATTTGAACCAGTTTTTTCCCCTTCAATTCCATGGACAAACATGTTTTCAATTAGTTCTTTTGAGAAATATCTTCCACAATCAATGGATGTTGGTTTTAGATGGTCCTAAATATTGTGTCAATCTCCCTTTTACCAAGCACATGCCCTTTCAAAGAGTATTGTATTCTTGGCAAAAACTCAAGTTTTACACGACCCTCGTGATAGTAACTAAGGGTCTGTTTGGAAAATTACCTGATAATTAAAATTGGTGTAATTACTAAAGTAGTAATTACTAGTCTAGTAATTACGATGACCTGTTTGTTTGCCACAATGTAATTCCAGTGTAATTACAATTGTTCTGTTTGGTTGCACAAGTGTAATTACAAAGTTATGTTAAATTTTAAAAATAAAAGTTAATTTTCTAAATTTAAAACTTATATTAGACAAATAAGGATCTTTATAAATGATATTAAATTAAATATTAATTAATAAACAATGTTCTTAACTAATATTATAAAAAAATAATTTATTTATATTTTTAAAATTAGTATATTTTAAATAATTTCATCAAATAAACTAAAAGTATAAGATTTTTATGAACATCATGAAATGTATGTTTGACAAAAATGTTAATATTATAAATATAATGTCATAGAATTATTAAAACATTTGACAAAAAAAATAATTTATCAAGTTTAACTAAAAAATAAATGTTTTGCAATGTGAAATATCAAGTCAATAGTACTAAAAAAAATGAAATTGAAAATATGACATAAATCCTAAATTCAAATTTTTTTTAAACATAATTCTCTTATATCAAATTTTAACACAACTCATATAAATATGATTTTAAAAATTAGAATGCTAACAAAATTATTTTTAAAAAGAAATAGAATAATAAATAATATGAAAAATTGCATGGAATGAAAAAGTAAAGATTGAGAATGAGAATGAAATGAAATATAAATAAAAAAATAAAAAATATATATTTAGAAACTATTAGAATAATAAAAATATATATATTTTTTTAAAAATTAGAAATAAAAAATAAATTAAAATAAAAAATATAAATATAAATAAAAGAAGAATTTTGAAAAGCTTCGTGTAATTACTACTAATTCGTTACCCTCTCTTGAGAATTGAAAGTATAATTACTTTCCTTCAATTACACTACTTCCTCTCTTACCAAGTAATTAGTTTATTTATTAAATATGTCAAAAAATATAATTACACCCAATTACATCAAATCTCAATTACATAACTTTCCAAACATGCTTTAAATGATTCTCCCAAGAAAAGTGCATTGGAACTTTGCTTTGATGTCTTAATATAAATGTGTGGTGTTTTTACAAAAACAGAGGTAAAAACAGAGGGTTGTTATTTTTTTTTATGGTAATCTTTGATTCATGTCTATACGATGCAGGCTTCTTGGACAGAAGGCTAGATTGAAAATCATTAAAAATGCTTCTCATGTACCCCAACTCGAGCATGGGGCCAAGTTCAACAAAATAGTTATCGACTTCTTGTGTGGTTCAGATGATTAATTAATTAGACTTCTTATTTCTAATTCTTGTATTTCTTGTCTACAAGCTCAGGTACTAATTTGAAAAGATTTATTACTTTTTTAAATTTTATTTTGCACTATATTGAGGAAATATATATTGCGCTTTGAAAGATTCTGTAAATAAGATAATTCACCGTCATTTTGTACTTAGTTTGTTATTTCTATAAGAAAACAACCTCTTTATTTCTAAGTTAGATATAAGATTTGTGTCCATTCTATCCTCTTTAGAATCCACTCTGTAAAATTAAACTGGATATGTTATTGTTGTCAGGGTGTCCAGCTCGTCGAAAAATTACAATATACAGAGGTCAAATCTTACTTTATATTGATATATTATGAGTCCACCGACGTACAAGCTATTGGATTTGTGGAGCACCCATTGACTTCGACGTAAACTATATATATTTATATATAAATATCTCAAAAAACGGATATATTAAACCAGAAGCACTCATTGATACAAAAGCTTGATGGGTGTGTTGGTTGGGATGTTAGAATAAAGGAGCTTTTGTGGTGGGAGGTGCACGGTTTTATACTTCCCCGGATCCTGCGCATAGCGGGAGCTTAAGTGCACCGGACTGCCCTTTTTTTTTCCATTTCTCCGTCCCAACAACAAACTTTTCTAGCCAACTAGGATGTGCCATGGGAAAGACAATCGGATTGAAACTAAGCTCTCTCTCTCTATATATATATTTTGATTGTAATCGCCCATGTAGTAATATTCACACTTTCATTGTCTCCTCATTGATCTCCCACAACCACTACCTCCTCATTAATTTCCCACATTCTCATAATCTTCTCCACTTTCTCAAGAGTTAATATCATGTTTATGACATCCTTTGATGTTTCTCTATCTAGCCCTATAAATATAGGTATTGAGAATCAAAGCTTAAATATATTTTGAAGAATAAGAAAATTCTCAACTCTTATCTCTCTTTATTGTTCTTCCTCTCTACATTTTTTTTATTTATACTATGATTTAATATTATTATTCTTTTAACTTAGTTTTATAACATGTTATTGTTAGACTTTTAAATTTATAAGAAAAATAAGGTTCAACAGAACTTCTTTTCATTCATATGACATATTACAAAAGGCTTAGATATATATAGCTATATAGGCTTTTCAAAAGCAAGTAGAGTCCATACCTATCCAACCACTATTGACTTTCTTACAAAACATATTCCATAAAACAAGGTCTGCCTTTCCTTTACAAACTAAACATAATATTCAAAAACATAACTATTAGACTAAAGACTATCTAGAAAAATTTCATTTTCAAACACTTCTCCTTGAGATTTTTCTTGGATACTCCCAGCTTAGACCTTAGAACTTCAAATTTCCCCTTAGGAAGAGCCTTGGTCATGATGTATGCAATCTGTTTATCTGAGTTGCAATGAACAAGTTTAACTTCGCCATCCTTCTCTACTTGCCTGATAACATGAAACTTCACATTTATATGCTTGCTACGATCATGTTGCACAGGATTTTTGGCCATAGATATTGCTGACTTGTTGTCAACCTTAATGACAGTAGCTTTAATGTCATTTTGCTCTAGATCATGTAGAATCTTTCTTAACCATAGAGCCTGATTTGTTACACCAGCAGCGGCAATGTATTCAGCTTCTGCAGAAGATTGAGCTACCACCTCTTACTTCTTTGATTTCCATGAGAACATGCCTAAACCAAGTGTAAAAGCATATCCAAAAGTGCTTTTCATATCATCAACGCTTCCTACCCAATCACTATCTGAATAACCCATCAATTTCCCTTGCTTTTCCTTTCTAAACTCTCACGACCTAACCTAGGACCTAGTCGTAACACGACGATTGAAATTTTGAAGGGCTCCAACCAAGCCTCTTGTACATATCATAAGCATATATAAGGTAAAGTAAAAGCGGAAACATCATAAGAGAGTCTAAACCATGAATAGTAATCTGAAAATGTCTTATGACAACATAGACTCAAACATATGTCCAATTAGATGCCTCTAAACATGAGTATGGATGGGGGCTAAGACATGTCCCTAGCTCACCCTCAATATACAACGTAAACAAAAGTCTTTTGAAAAGAAAACAATAACCATCTTGAAAACTAGTCCTCGATCAATGAGGACTCACCACAACACAATCAGATAGAGAACGCCTACTAGTTACGTGAACGATTAGGATCTTTAACCTCAACCCCTACATTATGAGACAATGTAGGCAAAAAGTATGCATTAGTATATTGGAATGTACTAAGTATGAGGGCGTGACATACAACGTAAATCATGGAATACAAAGGTCAAGTAAAATACATGATAAGATAAAATAAGTAAAGTAACAAGAAAATCATATTGACCAAAGCATTTAAAAGTATGAATTTAAAATCATAACGTACTTAAGAGATCATACATTTGTGCGATAGGAACCATAACCGACAATAAGACCATGCGAGCTATAACATGAAATTCGATGATACCCACATCTAGAAGGAGGAGGCTACTTTTCCAAGGTAGACTCCTGATCATGAACATGTGCTATTTATGGATCCACTAGCTAGGCCATAAAGGTAACCTAGGTGGCACGTAGTTTATGAGACATGAGGCTGCTACTAAGGCTTTTGATAGGGCTCCCACCTCAAGTCCACTAGGTTCTAAGTCAAATCCCATGGAATACATACATAACATAAAATTATAATTTCATATATCATAATCATGATCATAGGTTTGAAATCATAGAGTAGCTCATTTTCATAATATACTTGTAATGTGAGAATTGTCCTTTCATCATTACAATCATATTTGGATAATTCATATCGTTAGGCCTTAGGCCACCACATAGGGCCCTAAGTCACCTTTTAGGCCTTAGGTCACCACATAGGGCCCTAAGTCACCTTACTTCATAACTTGCATGAAATTCATACCTTGAACTTAGAGTAAAACTCAATTGCATAATCAATTGACTTTGAAAATCATGTAATTCACTTGAAAATATGCATGATCATAGAGTTTATATCTGCCCATACATATAATTCATATAGATAATATCCTTTGGAAGTATAATTTAAAATACTCATAATTTACATCATGAACCCTAGATATCAAAATAGGAGAATTCATGGGAAAACTCTTCAATTCAAAGCAATAACCATCAATTTATATCAAAATAGATTCATGATCATATTTTGAATCATAATTCATGCAGGAATAGAGATCATAAAACTCATAAAATACCATACTTTAATTTAATAGAAAATCTTGAAAAATTGATTGGACTTCATGGATGAAAGAATCCATGAATCAATATCCACATACCTTAAGTGAGAACACCAAATAATTGAAAGAACTTGAGAGTTTGATGGAGAAATTGAGTAGATTACTTGAATTCTTCAATGAAAATCCTTGAGAGCCTTTTTGTAGAAAGAAAAATATTTAATAGATGAATTGTAGAAGAATGAATAGAATTAGGACTTTAGGTGAATTTATAGAGTCGGATTAGGCTCTAAAAATATCTAGGTTCATTGTCTAATAATTTGGGAAAGGTCTAAAACGCCTTTTAAAAAAACTCAACTCGGCCAAAAAACTCTCCTAGGTGCGACGCAGATCTGTCGCGGATCATACTATTTTGTGAATTTCTTCAAAAATCTATCTTTCAATATATGGGTCCTAAAAATCCATTGAGACCATATTCATGCAGGTTTTGTCACCCTGATCGATATTCTGATCTCGGATTTTCCAAAAAGATTAAGGATAACACATTACATGAGCGGCCTATTCCCAAGGCATTCTTAAGGTACTTGTAATTATTTTTGAGGAATGTTACATAAACCAAATACCATAATTAGCAGTTCCCTTGATATACCTCAATGTTCATTTAGCGTCACCAAGATGAACTTGACTTGGAGCATGCATAAATCTAGATAGAAGACTTGCGGAGAACATGATATTAGGTCTTGTTGCTATCAAATATAGCAAACTACCTATTAGACTTCTATAAACTACAGGATCATCCCTATCACCTCCTTCAAACTTCAAAATCTTTTCATTGTGAACCAATGGGGTCGATATAGGCTTGCATCTCTCCATCTTAAATCTTTTAAGAATGTCCCATGCATATTTTCTCTGTGAAATGAAGATTCCATCAGTAGCTTGATGAATTTCCATTCCTAGAAAGTAATTCATTTTACCTAAATCTGACATTTCAAACTTGGTCTACATTTCTTGCTTAAACTGATTTATGATAGCTTCATTGCCTCATGTTAATAGAAGATCATCAACATAGAGTGACACCACAAGCACATCTCCTCCTTTAGACTTCTTCACATACAAAGTAGCTTCATTTTCACTTCTCTTGAAGCCACTACAAATATGATGAGAATCAATCTTAGTGTACCAGGCTCGAGGAGTCTGCTTGAATCCATACATTACCTTATGTAGCTTGTAGACTTTATCCTCCATTCCTGCAACTTGAAAGCCTTCTGGTTGGTTAACATAAATCTCCTCCTGCAACTGTCCATTTAAGAATGCAAATTTCACATCCAAATGATACAACTTCCAATTTGATTAAGCTGCCAAAGCAAATAGAAGCCTTATTGTATCATGCCATGCAATAGGTGCAAATGTGTCTCCATAATCCAGACCTGCAACTTGCACGTAACCCTTCACAACAAGCCTTGCCTTGTATTTATAAACTGAACCATCTGGATTAAGTTTGGTTTGATAAATCCATTTTACCCCTATTATATTTCAACAATAGTGCTGTTCTTCCTCTCCGAGACTCCATTTTGTTCGGGTGAATAACTTACTATCAACTTATGATCAATCCCCATATCTTCACAATACTTATTGAACTCATTTGAAGTGTATTCACCACCATTGTCTATCCTCAAAGACTTTATCTTACAACCACTTTGTCTTTCAACAAAAGCTTTTTAAAAACTGAAAATACTTGAGACTTGTTACTCAAAAAATACACCCAAGTTATCCTTGTTAAGTCATCAATAAAGAGAACAAAGTATTTATTTTGTCCTAAAGATGATGTTTGCATAGGTCCATACACATCAGTGTGAACTAGTTCAAGTTTTTCAATTTTCCTCCAGGTAGCACTTTTAGGAAATGCTTTCCTGTGTGCCTTACCCATCTGACATGATTCACAACCTTTTTTAGATAGTGAAATCTTAGGAAAATCCTTAGTCAAGCCCTTTTCATACATACACTTTAAGGTAGCATAGTTAAAATGACCATATCTTTTGTGCCACAACCATTACTCATCTATACTTGCAAAATTTGCACTATCACACTTCCTGTCTAAAAGAAAAATTTTATCCACCATTTCTAGTTTAACAACCAAACTATCTTCAGAGTCAAAAACTAAACAATGTTTGCCCTTAAAAAATAAGGAACAACCTTTAGACATTATTTGAGCCACACTTAACAAGTTACATGCTGAACAAGGAACATACAACACATCATGTATAAAATTTGTACCTTATGTAGTTTGAAAGGAAACTGAATCCTTTCCATGTGCATTGACTATTTCACCATTTCCCATCCTAACTTTACCTTTGAACGACTTGTCAAGTGTGTGAAAAAAGAGCTCATTGTGTGACATATAAGTCATACATCCATTTTCTATGAACCATGAGGATTTGTTGCTTGTGTTTTCTTCGTGAGAAGCCATAAACAAGCTTTCTTCTTCCTTTTTTGACTCTTCAATAAAATTTTCCTGCTGCGCATGATGTTATTGTGGCTGATTCTGCTTGATCCTATAATTTTTCTCAATATGACCCATCTTTTTATAGAATCTACACTGAATGGATGGCTTTCCTTTGAACCAACAATTTTTTTCTTGTTGATTGGTTCTTTTACAATGGCTGCAAAGTGGAAACTTCCCTTTCTTTGAAGATTCCTTCCATGGTTTTCTCTTTGCTACTTTATCTCCTTCTATTCTTCTATTGTCCTTCACAAGCTACTTGCCTTTATGTTGTGCCTGAAATGCCACTTCTGCTACTTCTCCATCTCTTATACTTGATCTTTCTTCTTGGGTTTGCAACTTGCTAATCAGTTCTGCATCAGATGAAGTCTTCAAATCACAAGATTCCTCTATTGCTTAAATCTTGGACTCGAACCTTGCTGGTAAGCTTATCATCATCTTCTCTACCACCTTTGAATTTAGAAAAGTTTCTCCAAACAACCTTATTTTTTTACGATCTCCACAAGTTTGGTAGAATATTCTTTCACAATATCTCCTTCTTTGGGTGTTTCACAAGCCATTACTCTTGTGAAAATCATATCTGAAAGTGCTGAATGAACACATGTGAGAGCCTTTGATTTCCTTGACTTTGCATCTTCATAAATCTTCATTTGTACAACTGTTGGATTTGATCCAAGTGGAGGAGGATCATCTTCAATTTCTATTATTTCCCATAGACTAAGAGCTTTGAGATAAGCCTTCATCTTTATCACCCATATGTGATAATTTTTTCCTGTAAACATAGGAGGGTCTGCACCCAAGAAGTTGTTGGATTCCATGTTACTGCTGTTCAGCTCTCACCTTAGAAGAACTGGAGAAAACCTTAGCTTTCTTGCCTTCACAGATCCCTCAAGAAAAAGGGCTCTTGATACCACTGTTAGATTTTTAAACTTATATGAAAAATAAGGTTCAACAAAACTTCTTTTCATTCATATGGCATATTACAAAAGGCTTAGACACATATAGCTATATAAGCTTTTCAAAGGTAAATAGAGTCCATACCTATCCAACCACTATTGATTTTCTTACAAAACATATTCCATAAAACAAGGACTATCTTTCCTTTACAAACTAAACATAACATTCAAAAAGAGAACTATTAGACTAAAGACTCTAAAAAAATCTCATTTTCTAACAGTTATCAGCTCAAGATTTTAATCTTCAAACTCTGAGTAATATTTTAATTCCTTCCGTGAGGTATGTTTTTCTTTCATCTGTTATGTAAGTCTAATTTTAATATTTTGTTCCAGTTTTGTTATAAATTATTAAATTATAAGCAAAGCAAGAGAACTAGAAAAGAAACTTCTAGAGAGATATCTCTTCTTTCTTTCAAGTGTATATTATAGGTCATATAGAAGATCATATTTATAGTAAGGGATACATTGTTACATATAGCTTGTTATGACCAATCTAAAACTTGTAATGGCTAATATAAAACCACCCAAAAATTGTTATGGACATCCACTAACTCAAAACAAGTGAATTCATAGCATTTTTAATCATTAGATGTATATTAATAGATCATTTATAATAATACTACATATATTTAGAAATATAATTGCATTTTACTTATTAAAAATCTTATAAAAAAATCAATGGGACAATAACCTTATAAAAGAAAAAAGAGAACATTTATTTTTTCTTTTTCCTAATAAAAATTTCACTTGATGTTTCGGAGAGAGTGTGTTCTAAAATTTGAATCTTAACTTCTCAAATAATAAAATTAATAATACCTTGATGAACATATCTACTAAATTATCACTTGAAATGAACTTATTGATCATCTATTTTATTAAGGTTATGATTAAAAAAGAATTTTTAGTGAAATGTGTTTATATAACGATCCTAAAATTAGGACCGTCATGACACCTACCCCAATTGTTCCTGATAGATAAGTCAATTCTTAAGTACATGGTTCAAACAATAGAAATGGTGACATAAGAAAAATTGAACCAGAAATAAGTCTTTAAATCAAACTTTCATAAAAACCAAGTAACATATAAAGTGGAAACAATAACAATCCCAAAATATTGTGACACGAGTACAAGTTTCTAAAACTTCCAAATACGATACATTATATAAGATCCCAAAAGTTAGAAAGTCGGAACAAGAGAAAAGTTGTAGAAATGTGATCTGGTGCCAATCCGACGAGCTGACCTATGGATTGTAGGAAGTCCTAAGAACCATAGGAAGGTCTTGCAGGAGTCACTGAAGGTTGGAAATTTGGCTAAGTACAAGATCATTCGACATAGAGGTTTCTACGGACCATAAGAAGTCCTACGATCCGTAGGAACTACCCGTAGGGTGACTTCAGGGGCTTGGTTTTATGACAAATTCTACGACCAACTTTGATGACCCGTGTAACTTTTTACGACCCATAGATTTGGCTCGTAAGTTCAATGTACAAATTCTAGTAACTACTATTTTGGGTACATGTTTCCTACGATGGGGTTCTACGATCCGTAAGATCTATGACCCATAGAGCAAGGGTCGTAGGAGTTGGGTCAGCCTTGGTTCATAGGTTCTATAAACATGCTATACGGCTTATAGGAGTTTCTACAATATGTAGGAAATGGGTCATAAGGTCGAAGATACAAGTTCCAATTTTTTGATTTTTGGACATAGGTTCTATGAACCTTTCTGACGGCTCGTGCAAAGACCTACGACCCATAGGTCCCAGTCGTATGTCCCTCCCGCAGTTTTAAGTTAAGGGTATTTTGGATTTTCCCCACTCGTGTAACCCCTAAACTATGTCTTTTTTGACCTATAAATACCCTCATAACCATTTTTACCCTTAAGTATACCTTATTCCTTCTTATTCACTCACAAACTTAAAATTCCCTCAACTCATCTTCTCTAATTGTCTATCAAGCTCAAGGAAGAAAAGCTAGTGTTTCAAAGTTTAATTTCTTTAAACTTATTTGCTTTTAGGGCCTTGATATCTAGGTATGTGGGAGTTCACCAGTGGATTCCTGTCATTGGGTCCCAAAAGAATCTCAATTCCCCAATTCAATTTCATCCAAATTCAATGAGGGTTTCAATTGATGTTATTTTACTTGATTATGCATGAATTTACTTTAGTGCATGATTGTTAATTGATTTCAAATGGACCCATACATTATGTCAAAGATTTACAATGATGAACTATGAACTATATGATCATGAATTTTATGAATAATTTATGATTGTTTTACGAAATTTATGAATGATGTATTACTGAATTGTGAAAGGTTTTCTCACGATTTGAATGAAATCATGAGTTAGATAATTAGAAAGGTAAGTGTCTATATGAACAATGTTATGAAATCATGATTTAAGGAGCCACTCTTATGATATTTTATGAATATGGATTGGTATATGATTATCGCCTTTTTTATGATATGTTTTACCAGTTTCATTGGAATTTGATTTCATACCAAAGAACTTTGAGGTGGAGGTTTGGTAAGGATGTCTAGTAACAATTTCTAGTCCTAAAATATATTGCCCCAGTAGGTTGTCTTAAATAACTTAGCTAGTGGATCCACATATAGCTCACGATGCTAATGATATGAAGTTTATCTTGGCAAGCTCTATTTTTGGTGTAGGAGTTACACCAGACTCCATGTTATAACTCACATAATTTTATTATCGTTTACGGTCCATATCCCATAAAATTACTATGTTTTCTTATGAACTCTTATATGATGTGTTATGATGCATTGACCTTATTATATATTTTCATGATTTAACTCACGCTTCTCTAGATATTTTGATCATGCATTTCATGTTCATGCTTATTATGTCATTTTTCTCATGTTATGCATATTTTTTATATACCTAGTACATTCCATATAATAACACATACTTTTTCCTATATTGTCTCATAATATAGGTCACAACGCTCCTACTCCTCCACGTGGCTAGTTTGGGCATCTACTCATAGCTAGCTATTTTGGTGAGTCCTCATGATTTGAGGACGAACTTGTTATGTTATTTCTTTTATGTTGAAGACATATGTACTTCATGATGTTTTGGTGAGCTGGGGCTTGTTCTATACCCTGTCTAAGTTTAGTAGATGTATTTTCAGAGTATAAAAGTATATTTTATTTATATTGACTATTATGTTTGAATTCTCTTTATTTCGAGATTTTTTTGTTGAGACTATCTTTCGCATTTATGTCTACTCTTGATTTCATATTATTTACGTCATGCTATATATTCTAAGCGTCTTGGTTTGAGTCCCTCGGAATTCTAATCACCGTATCATCCCTAGGGCCAAGCTTGGGTCATGATATATTAGCTATGAACTATATGACAGGAAATGCAATAAAGTTAGTAGGAAATCAAGGAGAGCTAGGAACAATAAAGAAACTACCTCGAGAGATCTATATGCTCCTCAAATACTGAAAAGTTACCCATAACTCATACCTGCCTCTGAACCGGCAAAACAAAGGTGAAGAAAATGAAAGAGTGAGTATGATGAAGACATGTACTCAATAACATCGTCAGCTGAATCTAACATAAAACAATGACGACGATCTATCCTATACTGTCCTACTCAATACTCAATCATGAATATCATCTCAATTTTATATAAAGAACTGGAACAATAATTAATGTCAACAATAATGTATCAGTTCAAAACAATACCAGAATCAAAATCAAATCCAAGGAAAATATGTTCATAAATATTCAATTACTTGTCACATTGTGTCAAACCTAGTATAATAAGACTGAGATTAAAATATGGAGATGATATAATGCGTCTTACCTGACCAAATATTTGTATTACCTACTTTATACTAAATAGTCGGGGACTCATAAGGTCCATATATCTACTCTTTACCAGATTTAATCCTCAATTACAATCATAAATAGGTCAAATGAAACCAACAACGAGAGTAGGACAATGAAAGAGTAATCAAATAAGAATTTTAGATGCAAGACTTCAACTATAAATTTAACAATATCAAGTAAGCAACACAATCATCTAACAGATGCTACAAATAGAAATCAATATTACATAGTCACATATTATATCAAATTAGGAAGAAAATCTTCAAGTACCCATATAATGAAATCGGTACATGCATAAATGTTCGTAATTTCATTTATATAGGATCCCATATTACCCACTAATCCTTGATTTAATCAAACACTACACTGAAACTTCATAAAGAGTCAGAAAAGTGTATGAGTCGGCTATTTTAACTCATTTAAAGCTTGTTATTTAAAGAATTAGTGATGTCAATGCCTATTTTGTGTCTATATCTGATGTTAAACTATTGATTTATAGCTATAAAGGCTTAAGGATAAGACAAGGATAATATATTGCAAAAAGTAGCAAAAAACTTAGAAAAACAT
The DNA here is from genome assembly GCF_947179165.1 of Solanum dulcamara. Taxonomy (NCBI): domain Eukaryota; kingdom Viridiplantae; phylum Streptophyta; class Magnoliopsida; order Solanales; family Solanaceae; genus Solanum; species Solanum dulcamara. Next base: position 42,229,117 of record NC_077241.1, read on the forward strand.
TGAAAAATAGAAGCCTGACACTCGCCAAAGGCACTCAGCGAATAGCCGAGTGGGCCTCTAGATTGCCCAAGTGTTCTGCAAAAATGGCTCAACAAGCATGCCAACTTGGTGAGATAACATACTGGATGGTGACTCACAAACTTAAAGGGAGAGCACGACTAAGCTTGCCAAAGATTCCTAAAACTTATGTTCAGAAAACATGCAAATTCAATAGGAGAGATGCAAAAACAACGACTCACCAATGTGTAAGGAGAGCTCGACTTAGCTCGCTAAACGATTCTGCAAAGTCTGATCAGAAAAAGTGTCAAAACAGTGAGCCAGTGCTCCAAATGGGAACTTGCAGAACTGGAATGTGCGATCCAACATACTCGCCAATGGGAACATAAGAACTGAAGAACTGAAGCAATGAAAAGGTGACAAGCTTTCCTAAATGGAGACTCACCAAACCCTTTGGAGAGCATGACTAATGTCACCGAAGTATAATTTTTTTCAGCTTTTGGGAAGGTATAAATTGCTTTGAGGAAGGCAAAAATATATATTTTTACTGTTCTAAAATATTGAAAAAAGAACATTCCATCAGTTTGGGGTTTTGAACTTGGTACACCGTGGATTTGTGGGTTTTGTACATTGGGTATTTCAAATTTGAGTTGGAATTCATTTGGCTTGTATGGAAAACAATTAATTTGGTATTACTTCTTTTATTTTTATCTTGTGTAGCTAAGTCCCTACTTTCTAGGGGTGTACAATATAGTTTAAACTTGAGTTTGTGTAATTGCTCAACATTATCGATTTACATTATGCTACGTGTTGTTTATTACTACTCTACAAGAAATTAATCACATTTTCACTTCTTAATCGAATTCTTTCTCATATTGCTCCTCATGGGATCAATCCCAACTCTTCATTGGGTTTATATTGCTAGCTACGACCAACGTCTTAAATTATAAGAGTATAGTTGAGCATTATAAAAAATGGTGCCGTTACTGGAGAGTGGTGCTTAGAATTCTTTTATTGTAGTACTTTCATGAACTAATTTGGTTGTAGTGGAATTCTCTTATTAGTTTTCTTATTTTTCCCTTGATAGGTGAATACACAAGTTCCAATAGGAGCAATGCTACCAGTCTACATGGGTAGAATGATGACATTGTAAACTTGAACGATGTCGAAGCTTTGGTGCTATTTGTTTGCCACCAATTGTGAGAAACACTATTTTCCATGTAACCGGAATGATGCTTCAGCTACTGTAGATGAAGGTTTCTTCGGTGGTCTTACCCCATGATCACACTCGATATTTCTTGGATGTATGTGAACCATACTCCTTTAAGAACATTTCTCAAGAGTACATCCGGTTGAGATTATTCCCTTTTTCTCTAATGGGGGAAGCAATGAAATGGTTGGCTGAACTACCAAGGGACACTATTACTTCATGGGAGGAGCTAACGGAGGCATTCTATGAGTGATTCTTCCCTCCTTCAAAGATGTTGAAGTTGAGGGACAACATTCAAAATTTCCAGCGTATTGATGGTGAGCCAATACTTGAAACATGGTTGAGGTTTGAAAAATTATTACTCTAATGTCCTACTCATAGATTATCGGATAATGTGTTACTGCAATACTTCTACTGGATTCTTGATACTATGAAGAAGAGAGTGAATGATCAACTTATTCGAGGTGGAATTATGTGACAACCATTTGTGTGGCATTGACATTGTATAATGAGATGAACAAGATTAATCGTGAATGGCATAGAAGGTTGGATCATGTATCTCCTCTTAGTGTAGGTCTGACCAAAGAGCAGTTGGAGAAGAATCATGAGCTTGATGGAAACATGGAGAAGATGATGATCCAAATTAACTTGTTGTCAAAGCATGTCATGGGGGATGTTATAAGGCCATGAATGTTATTGGTGCTACTAGTGGGTTGAGCCTGGATGGTACAAAGTTTGATACTATGTATAATGAGAAAATCTAGCTTTTAGCAAACCAAGCGAGGGGTTTTGTTCGAGCTATCCAAGGTTGAGTGAAAATCAAGATTGGAATAAGGATCATGATGGGGGTTGGAGAGAAAGGGAAAGAGATTGGCGTGATAGAGGTTCCAAATAGAGAGAAAGAGATGGTGGTAGAGATCGTTATGTGCCTCCACATGACCTTCCAAAGCTTATGGAACCAAATGCCAACCCCAAAAGCTTTTGAATAGAGGATATGCTTGCCTGCATCCTAAACAAAGTGGAAGGATTGGATAAGATGCTCAGGTTTGATTTTCCTCCTTGAATCAAACAGTGACCTCTCACTTGGTTTCTATCAAACAACTTGAGGCACAAAGGGTCAAATTTCTGCTCAACTGAATTTGAGACCAAAAAGGGGTGTTCATAGAGATATCATGGCTAACCTAAAGAATGATAATGCCCAATGCATGGCAATCTTGACTTGGAGTGGAAAGATTGTAGGAAGTGATGTGCCCAATAATGATGTTGCAAGTTCAAGCAAAGGAAAAACTATTGTATTTGAGAGTGATGAACTTTCCAAAGAATTGAATAATGATACTTCTAATGAGGTTGATAATATACTGAAGAGTGTTACATCTAGCGATGATAAAAAGTCAAATTTAGAGGATGTTCCTCCCTCAGTAACTACAAATCCACTAGCCAAGGTCACTCCACCTTTTCCTCGAAGATTGAAGATGAGGGATGAGGATGTGAAGTTCCAAAAATTTCTTTCTGTCTTCAAAACTCTTTCAATTAATTTTCCTTTGGTGAAGGCACTACTAGGGATACCAGGTTATGCAAAATTCACGAGGGAGTTGGTGACTAAAAAGAGGAGTATGGATTTCAAAAAGGTTGAGGTCTCTCATAGTTGTAGTGCAGTTATGTCTAGCAATATGATTGTCAAGAAAGATGATCCTGGAGCATTCATTATTCCTTGCACTATAGGGCTTTACCAATTTGCTAAGACGCCTAATTTGATACTTTATGATATTTTCAAGCAACTTAGGTTAGGTGATCCTAAACCAACTATGATGCGTCTTCTTATGGCCGGCTGCTCCATCAAACTACCTATTGACATTCTCTTTTACATATTGGTGAAGGTAGACAAATTTTATTTTCCGACTGATTTTGTGATTCTTGATTGTGAGATTGATGCTGAGGTTCCTATTATTCTTGATAGGATGTTCTTGGCTACCGTGAGAGCTCGTGTTGATATAAAAAGTGGTAAACTAAAATTCTTGGTAAACGGTGAGTTAGTGACTTTCAATGTGTGTAAATCAGTGAATAAACCAAGTGACCACCAAGTGATACCAATTATTGATGTGATTGATGAAACAATTGCTAGTATGAGTGAAATTTCAAGTGTTGGTGAATATTTGGTTGCCGTTTTCTTGAAATTTGATAGGGAGAAAATCCAAGATTATGATAAAGTGGTGGCTGATCTTTCGGGTTTTGGGTCCTATTCCAAGAACCCCATAAAACTCAATATTGATCTTAAGAATAGAGAAACTCCTCCCGTAAAACCATCTATCGATGAACCACCAAAGCTTGAATTGAAAGTGCTCGCATCTCATCTTCGTTATAATTTCTTGGGAGATAATAGCCCTTTGCCCTTGATTATTGCTGCGATTTGCTTGAATGGAAAGTGGAAGCTCTTGTTTGTATGTTGAAGAAATTTTTCAAGACTATTGGGTGGACTATTGCCGACATTGTGGGGATTCCTCTTGATATATGTACCTACAAGTTTCAATTGGATAGTGACTGTAAGCCAAGTATTGAACATTAAAGGAGGTTAAATCCTCTGATGCAATAATTTTTAAGAAGGAGATAATTAAGTGGTTTGATGAGAGAGTGGTCTACCCTATTGCAAATAGCAAGTAGGTTAGCCCTGTCCAATGTTTTACAAATAAAGGAGGTATCAATGTTGTTCCTAATGAGAAAAATGAGTTAGTTCCCATGAGACCAGTAACCAGGTGGCGAGTTTGTATGTATTACCAAAAATTAAATATACATAGTGAGAAGGACCACTTCCCTATGCCATTTATGGATCAAATGCTTGATAGACTTGCAGATCGTGGTTGGTATTTTTTAGATGGGTATTCAGGTTATTACCAAATCTCCATTGCTTCGGAAGACCAAGAAAAGGTGACCTTCACTTTCCCTTATGGTACTTTGCATTAAAGCGAATGCCCTTTGGATTGTGTAATGCTCCAGTGATGTTTCAAAGATGCATGCCTTCTATTTTCACTGATATGGTGGAGGATATAATGAAAGTCTTCATGGATGACTTTTCAGTTATGGGAGATACATTTGAAGCGTGTCTTGAACACCTTGGGAGAGTATTGCAAAGATGTGTCGAAATGAACCTTTTTCTCAATTTGGAAAAATATCTCTTTATTGTAAAAGAAGGCATTGTATTGGGGCATAAGATATCTGGGAATGGCATTCAAGTTGATCAAGACAAGTTTGAGGTTATTACACAGTTGCCTCCTCCCATTTCAATCAAAGATGTTCGAAGTTTCATGGGTCACGTGGGTTTCTACTGGTGGTGTATAAAGGATTTCTATAAAGTGATGTACCCCCTTTTCAAGTTACTTAAAATGGAAAGTGTCTTCGAGTTTGATAAGCTTGCGTCAAGGAATTTTTGTGTCTTAATGATAAGCTCATTTCAACTCCTATTATTGTTGCTCCATATTGGAGCATCCCATTTGAGATAATGTGCGATTCAAGTGGCGTAGCTTTGGGGGCTTTACTTGTCCAACAAAAGGGAAGTTTATTTTACCTAGTTTATTATACAACAAGACCTTGAATGTAGCTCAAAAAAACTACACCGTCATTGAGAAAGAATTTTTAGCTATGGTGTATGCTTTTGAGAAGTTTAGAGAAAATCTCTTGAGGTCCAAGGTGGTGGTGCCCACCGACCATGCCGCTTGATGTCTAAGAAGGATACTAAGACATGATTGATTCGATATGTATTGTTATTGTAGGAATTCAACTTCGAAGTCATGGATTGAAAGGGTTGTGAAAACCAAGTAGTGGACCACTTTTCAAGGCTTGAATCTAATATGGTTGCTTCCGCTAAAAAGTATATTAAGGAAGTCTTTCTTGATCAGTTAGTGATGGTTTTGTCTAATGGTACTCCACCATGGTATGCTGATTTTGCTAATTATATTATGTGCAGGATCCTTCTTGAGGGGCTGAACTTCTATCAATGAAAGATGTTTCTTTTTGATCCTAAGAAGTATTTTTGGAATGAACCTTATCTATTCTGGGAATGTGCTGATCACATGATTATGAGATATGTTCCAAAAATTGAGATAAATGCTATTCTTGATACTTGCCATGTGTCACCAGTTAGTGGGCATCATAGTGGAGTGCGGATATCTATTAATTCCTCCAAAGTGGTTATTATTGGCCAAAAATGTATCAGGATGCAAATTCTCTTATCAAGAAGTGTGTGTAATGTCAAAACCAAGGAGAGGTGTCGAGAAGTCATAAATTACCTCTCACTCCTATTCTAGAGGTAGATCTATTTAATGTATGAGGGATTAATTTCATGGGGCCTTTTATGAGTTCTTACTAGAACAAATACATCTTGGTTGCAGTTGATTACGTCTAAAAATGGATAGAGGTAGTGGCCCTACCTAATAATGAAGGATGAAGTGTGGTTCAATTCCTCAAATGGTACATTGTCACAAGGTTTGTCACTCCACGTGCAATCATTAGTGATGGGGTACACACTTTTACGACCACATACTTACATCGTTGTTGGGTAAGTATGGAGTCAAACATAAAGTTTCCACACCCTATCACCCGTAAACAATCAGGCAAGTCGAGGCATCAAACAAAGAAATTAAGGCAATTTTAGCCAAGATGATTAATGCAAATCGAATGGATTAGTCCCAGAAGTTAGACGATGCTCTTTAGCTGTATAAAACTGTATTAAAAACTCCGATTGTCATGTACCTGTATCAATTAGAGTTTGGTAAATCATGTTATCTATCATTTGAACTATATCATAAGGCCTTGTGGGCCTTGAAATCTATTAACTTGAATTGGGAGGATGCTTCGAAGGATGGGAATTTAGAGTAGGTGAGCTTGTGTTTCTCTATAATTCTCGTTTGAGACTTTATCTGGGAAATCTCAAAGCAAAATTTTCATGCCCTTTTAAGGTGGTTCATATGTTTGAAAATGGAGAAATTGATGTTGAAAACAGTATTGGCTCAAAGTTTAAGGTCAACGGGCAAAGGTTGAAATTTATTTTGAGGATAGACCGTTTGTTGGAATGATTGATGTGATGATTTGGATGATTCTTGAATGCATATCCATATCGTGCCATGACGTAAACTAAGACGCTTATTGGGAGGCAACCCATATGTTTAGTCATTTTTTAGTAATGTATGTTGATTGTGTAGGTTGAAGTTCATTTTCATTAAAAAGGCACAGTTGGTGAGATGATGGCCTAATCGTCGACATGCCTAACAGGCTGGGTGAGCCTTTCTTGGCTCTCCCTTTTGGGACTCAAACCACAGAGAAGATGTAGGAAAAGTTGGCGAGCTGACATCATACTTTGCTAGATGCAAACCATGTTTAGCGAGATCGTCTTAGATTGCTTTTTGTGAGCTCAATTTGATCAAAAACTACATGAGTTTTTGGCGAGATGGGACCATCTTGGCGACTCACTTTCTTGTTTTGACGAGCTTCAATAGGCTCACCGAATTAGTTCCCAATTTCCAGACTTGTCTATTATATTTGGCGAGATAAAATCCCATTTGGCAACTCACCGACCTGGTCGGCGACATTAATATCTCCTCGCATAAAGGACTCGCTAGTGAATAGTAAAAGGGCCTTTTTCCCATTTAAATTCTAACTTTTCAAATTCTTTTCTTTGCTTCTTCCTTACTATTTGTACACTATTACATAGCTTTTTCTAAATTTTCTTAGTCAGTCATCACTGTGTTGCGATTGTTTGTGGAGCCTACTATTCAAATATCATGTGCTTTAATTTCCTTTCTATGCTCTAATTTAGAGGTTGGTTCCCCTGTTTAAAATTGTCCCCTTTTTAATTTAACTTGGTTTAACTCTCTTCATGTAATCCTAATTGTGTTTGGTGGTACTTTGACTAAAGAATTGTAGTTCCTTTTATTGGAATTTCTTGTGGTTGCATTAATTTATTCTTGAATATCATTGGGTTTTGGGTATTATGTGCCTTAGGTTGTTGTGTTGCTGAAATTTTGAGATTGTTTCATTGCTAACCCTTCATCCTAAACTATGCTCTTGTATGTTGTGTCTGCAAGTATGGCTCGTCCAAAGTTCCAGTTCGTAGACTTATTAACGAGGATGGTCCTCTACCTTGAAAACAGGCAAAGTGGATTCTATCCGGGAACCCTATGACCACAAATCCACCACTCAACGCCAGCCAAAGCATGTGAGTAACAATGGAAAAGGAAACTAGAAAGTTGTTAAGGAGTGGCAATTTAGTGATACCTCTGATTCTGTTAATATATAGTGGTCGGAGGATAAAGAAGTTCCAAACATAGATGAAATTGAATCTACACCAGTCGACGCACCTTTAGTTGAGACACAATCTCCACCTTTAGTTGAGACACAACCTCCATCAAGAACACATACTGAAATGCATTTTAAAGCCATACATGATCCGTTAGCAGCTGTGATACCTCAGGTTGTTCCTATTATTGCAACTCATTTGATGAATAGGTTAAAGACAGTCGGGTTGCGCATGATGCTCAAAAAAACGGATAGCTACTAATGGGTTGTTGATATATACCAGAGAATTTGCGCATGATTCAATTTCATGGGGTTGAGCGGTTTACCCAAGGTCAGATTTCTTATGTACCAACTTAGGTACGGGAGTTCTATGAGGTGTATGCTCTCCAGCTTCTGAAAAAAAAGGGTATCTCTGGAATCTATCTCTATGGTTGAGGTTCTTGGGAAGATAGTCCAATGTGGTGCTAGTGCTATAAATGTGGTTTTGGGCTGTGAAATATTACACCAAGACTCCTTTATTAAAAACCTACTTCAGTCCCTTGATAGTTTGAAGGGGTAGCTGCTCCCGCTTATCTTCGATATTACACCTCCGTGGATTGAGGAGGGAATGGTGATTGAGAAAATGGATATTAATACGTCAGGACTGACGGAGCTTGAACCTGCAGCTTTTAATATTAGTTCAATTTCATCAGCAGTACCTTGATGCTATTACAGAATGAGTTGGTCCTTCATCACCCCAAGGCTGCCTTGTGAGGTGTATTATTAGGAAGCAGTTGAACTTAGGTTCGATCATCATCCTGAAGATTTTTTTATGGGTTCGACAACAATAAACTTTGTTGCCTTTTCCTGTATTGATCATTGGTTTATGTGATAGAGTCGGGGTCTCATTTGTTGAGGAGACTGATGTGAGAGTGGCCCCTGCTACTTCTAGTGATATCCTTTGGATTGAGGCAGATTACTTGAGAGATGTTGAGGCTAGGAGGAGACTGACACTGATTGTTACTACTCCGGTGGTGATATGGAGTCTCTGGAGGCTGTCACTGTGCCTCCTACTCCTACTGCTGTATCTACAGGTACATCCACTACCCCGTCTACTTCTAGTGTACCTCCTCCTCCTTCCATATCCGGACCTCCATTGACACAGGCCATGTTGACACCCAATTTTGGCTCTCTGTACTCAAAAATTAATGTCTTCAAACTTCTTGATCGTTAAAAGACACAAATTATTATTTTTTACATATTTTTAATTTTTTTTGTATTATTAATAAGTATCCTTATTTTAAGATTTTCATGAATTTATTCTCATATTTTCCTTTTTAATAATTTATGGATGTGTTTTTTTCGTTTCATAAATAATAGGATTCTTATCCATTCATTTGTCATTGTAAATTTTAATAGTCACAATATTTTTACAGTCATAAACAAACGTACACAACATAACACTGCAATTTATTCTTTACAATATTAGTATATCTTCCAAAATATCGATTACATTTTATTTTTTTGTGTTATATATCGATACATATTATTTTTACATTAATTATACTTTTAGCACAGTCCACAGAGTTGACACCAAATTTTTGCTTGCTATTTTCAAAGTTCATACTTTTAAGTATTTTATTTGTTAAATAGTTCAAAAGTGTATTTTTACAATTTTAAATCAATTTTATCTATAATTATCCTTAGATTAAGGTTTTTATCAGTTTATTTTTACTTAGTTCCAATTATAGCTATTTTTTATAACAATTCATTAATTTGCATTTTTGACATGTCATCTGTTATATTTGTTTATATTCATTTTAGTATTTTTAATATAGTCTAGAAATATATTAAAATATAAATAAATATTAAATTTTCTCCATAATTTTACCAACTCACTAATCACACAAAATTTTCTCCACAATTCCTCAATCTACACGCATAGTCACCGAAAGCATCTACACCCATCATCACCGAAAGCTAAAGTCTTTCTCTTCTTTTTTTTCTTTCCAATCTACAAAACACAAAGTGTGGTAATCATTATGGAACATGGGTGCCACCAAACAAGTTGACCCTTTAATCCACCAACTCTTTTTTCTTTCATGTAAAGACTATAATATACTCCTCAAAATGGGGCACGAAGGAGGGATACAAAAATATTCTTCCAAAGTGAATTCTTACTATTTTTTCCCTTTTTTTCTCACGTCCCATGCTCTTCTCCGGGTCATAGTTTCACCGGAATTCAGCCACCATGAACAACAAACAGTCAGTCTCTCCTTTCCATTTTTGTTATTATTTTCTCATTGTTAAATAGTTCATATCTTAACAATTTTACTTCATATTTTTGGTACTAGTTTTGGGTAGCATCTCTCGATGTTGACTATCTTTGATTTCTCGCTATTTTGTGGTGGATGGTTTATTTTTGTTAGTGTTCATTTTTTCAGATCTGTATATGCTTTAATTTTTTTGGCTATATTTTGCTTTCATTTGGTTTTGCCTAAGTCTATTTTATTTATTATGTTACTAACATTTTTACTATCAAATAGGTTAGGTGCCATATTGCTTTTTGTTGACTGTTGTTCTACTTGCTACTACCTTTTAATGTTTTGGATAGATTCTTATCTTATTTACATTTTTGTGTGATGATTCATATTTACTGTATTATTATGTTACTAAATATTTTGTTATATTTTGCAAGTTACAAAATGGCCAATGAAAAAATATCTCCGTCGATTTTCGAGGCCTCTATATTTTCAAAAGACGGAAATTTTAGTTTAAGTTTAACTTTGGGTTTGGTTTTATTTTATTTATTTTTCTATTTTTTGTATTTTACATTTGTTATTCTTGAAACATTTGCTATTCACTCATGTTTCTTTGGCATATAATATAATAATGCTACCTTATGATGCTTAGCAATAACTTTGTTTAAAATATTCATTTTTTGTTGATTAGTGCTCTACTACTATTATTGTTTTTCTTTCATTACCTCTGCTCTATTTATGATTGATTGGTGTATGTTTATATATTTCTTTTGCTCGATCTTAATTAGTATACCATTGTTTGTGTTACTTTTTCTTTTGGGGTACTATTACTGTTCTTAGCACTATTTAGCTCCATCCTTAATTCTTTTACTTTAAATTATATTGTTATTTGCTCCATTTATGTCAGTGTCAACTTCAATTATTGGAGTCTTGCTTTGTTATTTGCTAATTGTTTTAAATTATTATTTTTTTGTTTCTTGCCTTTTGTTGTATGTTACTAGTGGACTAATTTATAAATAAATTAGATTCTTTTTAATGATTCGATTAGCTTTTGTTTAGCTAGTTTAGTATTCTTTTGTCCATATATTGTTTTTGTGGGATTCGTTAAGGAACGTTTTGACATTCTTTTGTATTTGCTAAATTTATTATGCTATACATTATATTTGGCAAGTTTAAAAAGTGGTCGATGAAGAAATTACCGTCGATTTTCAAGGTCTTCCATGTTTATAAGACGGATTTTAATTTTAGTTGTTGTTGTTGTTATTATTATTATTATTATTATTATTATTCTTATTCTTATTATTATTATTAAAATGTGAGTCATACAGGTCATGCATCAAATAGGTTTTCCTTAATAAATTAGGTGGCGACTCTATACAATAATTAAATTAGAGCTTATATGTTGTGTTGTATCTAACCTCGATAAAAATAGGGCATGACAGGCCATGCTTTACCAAATTGGAAATCTTGCTCATTCGGTGGATGTGAGGGCCTTGAGACTTGAGGCAACTATACCTTTGATGATTGCCGCAACCATTAAGGCTTCCCTTGACCATACATGGGAACAAATGATAGGACAAGATGCACTATTAGCTGCCTATGGCCTTTAGTTAGATACTCTCACCACATGAGTTGAGGTGCGGGAGCGAGCCAAGGGTAGTTCGATAGACTTGGCAACCTTAAAGGCTGATATTGCTGGATTGAGGAGGAACGTGGGCGAGCTATAGTCCACTAATATTTTGATGCTATAGGATGGTGTTGATGCCCTGAGGTCCTTATTTCTAAGTTGCCTCCGGTCCAAGCGAACTGGCACATGGTGCCCATTGTTTGGGCTAGTTTTGAGGCTCCTTTAGCTAATATGATCGAAGTTGCTAGTGATAGTTCAGTGGATGAGGCTTCGGAGCCTCTCGAGATAGATGAGGAGGATTTCAATGAGCCAGAGCATCATGGTGAGGATATATACAAGGGGCTTACTAATTTGGAGAAGGTTCAACTATAGATTGCCATGGCACACTCCCTTCGAGACACCTCTACTATTGGCCCAAGTAGGGTCCGGCCATCATTTTGTAGTCCTCCGAGAGAGACACCAGTCATTAATTCCCTAGTTGAGGACACACCAGCAGTCCATAGATCTCCTCAAATCTAGCCTGGCAGGGCCCCCTTATCCTCTCTCTATTTTATTTTCTGGTGTTAGTTAGCATTAAGGACACTACTTTCTTCTTTGTAGTGGGATGAAAGTAGCTTTTTTGGTTGTAGTTATTTCTTCTTTTGGTTGTAGTTATTTCTAGTATAGTTATTTTGAAATGTTTTCGTTGTTTCTATTTGGGTTGTAATTATAACTTCTTCATTTTTAGTAGTATAAAGTTGTTTTGGTTGTGATTCATTGGTCTCCCTCTTAATTTCTTAAAAGTTGGATGTTGGCTAGTGTTCAGTTGTACATTTGATTGTCGATTATAATCAATATCGATGAGTTGAATAGTGCTCTTGATGAACGATATGTTTGTGTAAGTCCAACGAGGTTGTATGAGTTTCATAAGACTTGTGTGAACTCTTAACATTTCATTGTGACTAGTCAAATATCAATTGGTGAGCCTTACAATGGCCGTTGCATGCGAGGTTAATTGTAGAGTTGTGATCAATGATTGTGTTTGAATGCCATGTGTGGTTAGGTTTACTTAAAAGGTGTGCATGAGAGTACTTAGAACTTGCCCTGTTGGTCTAATTGATTGACATTGGTGAATGGAGGAAATGATCTTAGGCATAAGTTTTTGAGAGTGAACCTAATTGATATACCTTTGTGTGACCACCCTGTGAGTGCGTGAATATATCTGGACACCATCTGAGTCTAACCTTTTCTTTGGATGCAACATGAACACAAATGTATAATTTGGTTATTGAAATTGCCATTTCCTTCCCATCTATAACCTTGGTGAAGCATTGGTTTGTTTGAATAGTCAACTTAGGCTAAAATGCTAAGTTGGGGTGTGGTAAGGAATAAGGAAAGAAGCCGAGTTAGAAGACAGTGAAATTCATTCTTGGAAACATGTGATAAAAAAGATGGAACCCCTTCATATAAAAAAAGAGAAAGAAAAAAGATGAATAAAATGTATCCATTGTGCTTCATTTGGGAAATATAAGGGGTGTCCAATGAGCTATATCAAAAATTTTATGTGTCGTGACAAGAACAAGGATAATTTGTGAGTATAAGAAACAAGATAGAAAAGGAAAAGAAGTGAATTTGAGCCATGCTTCAAGAAGGTAGAGTCACTAAACCAAAATGATCATACCCTTACCCTCAGCCCAATTACAAGATATGAAAGACCTTCATGATCTTGCATAATCCAAGTGATGTGTTGGTTGGAAAATACGGGCAAGCCTATGGGTGAGTTGATTTCGATTCCTTTATTTTATTCCTTGATTGACTTTGAGAGAGCATGAAATGATTCTTGATGTAAGGGAATTCTAATACTTTAGTGGAGCATAAATTTTTATTTGAAGTAAGCATTTGTGAGCATGAACTCTAATTGATAATGACTGGTCATCATTTGAAGCTTTGAGTGCATAATTAAACATTGCATGTTTAGATTTAACCTTGTGTGCAATTGAATGTTGATTCTCAAGGAGCACTGCTAGACATCATTGTTCAACTGATTGATCTCTTGATTTACTTAAGGACAAGTAAAAAATTAAGTTGGGGTAGTTGATGAGTTAGGAATTTTGACTCATCTAAGGATTATTATTTCACGAATTTGTGTCCTCAATGCTTATTTTGTATTCACATTTGATGTTAAACTGTTGATTTGCAGATGTGAAGGCTTAAGGAAAAAGCAAGGACAATATATAGCAAAAAGAAACCAAAAAATTTGAAAAAACATTGAAAAATAGAAGGCTGAAACTCGCCAAAGTCACCCAACGACTTGCCGAGTGGACCTCTAGATTGCTCAAGTGTTCTGCAAAAAAAACTCAATAGGCAAGCCAACTTGGTGAGGCAAGATACTAGACGATGACTCAATGACTTAAAGGGTGAGCATGACTAAGCTCGCCAAAGATTCCTTAAACTTATGTTCATAAAACATACAAATTTAGTGGGAGAGATGCATAGATGGTGACTCAGCGATATGGAAGGCAAGCTCAACTTAGCACGCTAAAAGATTTTGTAATGTCTGATAAAAAATATGTCAAAACGGTGAGCTAGAGGTCTAAATGGTGACTCGCTAAACCAAAATACGGGATCCAACGTTCTCACCAAATGGGAACATGAGAACTAAAGAACTGAAGCAACAAAAAGGCAAGAAGCTTTCCTAAATTGTGACTCGCCGAACCCATAGGTGAGCATGACTAATGTCGCCGAAGTGGTTTTGAAGTGTAAGTTTTGCTAGCTTTTGAAAAGGTATAATTGATTCGAGGAAAGTGAAAATATAGATATTTATTGCTCTGAGAATACTGCAAGAAGAACATTCCATAAATATGGGGTTTTGAACTTGGTACTTTGTGGATTAGTGGGTTTTGTGCATTGGGTATTTCAAATCTGAGTTGGAATTTAGCCTTCTTGTATGGCAAACAATTATTTTGGTATAACTCCTTTTATTTTTATCACGTGTAGTTAAACCCCTGCTTTCTAGGGGTGTTCAATGTAGCTTGATTGTAGTTTGAACTTGGGTTTGTGTAATTGCTTAGCATTGGGTTAATTTGAGCCGAGTTTAACTGGCTCAACATGTTTAATTTATGAATTAAGGTTGCAAACATAATTCTATTTTATATCTCTATATTTGCATAAGAGGGTTGTATGAAGTGGGTGAGCTATTTAATGGTCGTTGATGCATGTCAATTGATAGTTTCACTTGAGAAAGGAAGCTATGCTAAGGTATGTATTAGTTTGTTCTAGTACACATGATTCAAAAGAATTCACATGAAAGTCGATTTGCGATTAAGAAATGCCTATCAAATGTTTGATTGTTTTAGACTATCCATCAACAATTAACTACGTTGAACAATACTTTTACCCATGTTCGAGCTATAAATCTAACTATGCACATCCCCTAGAATCCCTCTTCTACTTGTTCAAATCCTGTAAGCGTTGTCTTTGTTAGCAATTGATTACCAAATTCTCTTACTATTGATAATTGAAAATTATTGATTTACATTATGCTACATGTTGTTTATTACTACTCTATAAGAAATTGGATCGCATTTTCACTTCGTAATTAAATTTTTTCTCATATCCTTCTTCGTGGGATTGATCCCAACACTTCATTGGGTATATATTTCTAGCTACCACCTATATCTCAAATTATAAGAGTGTAGTTGAGTGTTATCAGTCTCAACTCATCTTAATTAGAGCTCAAACAAGTCAAATTTGATCTCAATCTGATCAAATATGAAATCTAGATGGGTAAATTGATAAGTTGCTAATTTACCTACTTATCTGATTCTCAAGTTTGCTTTATTATGTGTTTTCATAAATAAAATAGTGTATTTGAGGCGTTTTAGCCTAGAAGAATATATTATCATCATTTTGAGGTGATTGGATTAAAATAAAGTGAACATGTGCAGAAAGTTAGTTCTAGCCAGAGGTTTAGTATCCACTTGCCGCAACTCAATTCACATATATTTTGGTCCAATTGGAAAATGCTTTGTCATCTGAGACATTGGTTACCTCTAATTTAAATTCCATCACCGGAGTTTAATCAGTGTCTCAACTCTGTTCGTGGACCCTTACTATCATGATCAAAATTATTGAATCATGAGGAACCTACTCTATTTCAACTAAATAAGCAAACCCTTATCACCCATTCCCAATTTATAGAAAACCGCTAAACAAAATACATGTGAGTCAATAAGGTAAACAAATGTAGAAACCATTTATATTTACAAAGTCTTTAAGATTCTTCACCAAGGATCTAGTCTAGACAGGTACAAAAGCTTCTAATAGAGTACGAATAGAAAGTAAAATTAAAATAACATGAAAAGACAGACACAACTTCTACTCGAGGATGAAATAGGTAAAATCTGATGGTGAATAACCACCTACCCCATGCTATAAGCAACCTGAAATAGACCTACACTAATAAAAGGTATAGCAAGGGTAATATCAGTACACCACATG
The DNA here is from genome assembly GCF_947179165.1 of Solanum dulcamara. Taxonomy (NCBI): domain Eukaryota; kingdom Viridiplantae; phylum Streptophyta; class Magnoliopsida; order Solanales; family Solanaceae; genus Solanum; species Solanum dulcamara. Next base: position 42,244,955 of record NC_077241.1, read on the forward strand.
TATAAGTAGGCATCATAGGCAGACTTGGATTAGATTCATGTAAAAAAATTACAAAATCAATGGGAATAACAACATAATATATCACATTCAACTTCCCCAAAGTCTCCATTTCCCTCCGACATTAACCGTTGAAACTTAACTTTAGAAATTCCCATTATTATCCCATGTACAAATGATGGTACCTACATGCTTAAACTTATACCACCCCCGTTATCTGTTTCTTAGCAATTTAGTTATTGGCTTTACTATAGTGATACTTTCTACTCTTGTGAGACATCCCACATATGCCAAACTACCACCAAATATTGTATCACTCCTAATTATTTACAGTCAAAGTAATACATGAACACATAACTTAATTTTCTTTAAGCATGATCCTTATACAAAATAATTTTCCAACGTATTAGAAGTGAAGTTTCATAGAGCACTAATCTCCTGTCTGGTTTGCCAATTATATCCCCATAATCGTAACCAACTACTACTAACAATGAATACCCACAAAATATACATAACACTTACTACCAACCCCAAATAAAAAAGTAATCGCACATCTATCAAACCATAACCCGAGAATATAACATGTATTATATATTTAAGCTTTTCCTTTGTATAATATTTTCTTATTACAAAGCTTGAATAAGCAGTCATACACAATTTGTAGTCATCAGCAGTAGAGACATAAATGTACGTATAACCTTTGTTAACCACTCATATTTATGAAATACTTATCAACCAAGTCCCAAATAGTAAAATAATCACGAACACACTTGTCAAATATAAATAAGTTAATTAATCACGGAAATCATATCCACCCTGGCCTTGTAGCTATATGAATCCTGTATCATGCCAATGTCCCAATCCAAAATTGGTCAGGAGTTGTACTAAGACTGTCTGATTCAGTCAGATTTGCCCACTTCTACAGGTGGTTACACAGGGGTTCCACATAGTCTTTGACTTAGGGTGATATAGGAGCATGTTATTTTTTAGCTAGAAGGCCATCACTCGACCGTAAATATTTTAATTGTGGTAAGTAGGGAAACTTCTAAAGGGAATTCCCTTACAAATAGATAGTATGATAGGTGCAACAACAGGTAAAGGTTGTGGTTCCAGTGGGTGGAGGTAATTATTATAGAGAACATCCACAGGGTGTGCGAGGAAGTATTAGGGAGGCCATGGTGGCTAAGGAAATGATATTATAGGGAGAGGAGCAGTACAAAAAGTTATAAGGGTTACTCGTAATGATGACTGAGATTAGTGTATTGCTTTTCCAAGCAAGACTGAGGCTGAGGCGTAAGATGCAGTGATAATATGTACTATTCTTGTCTGATATCGGATGACCATTATTTCATTTGATCCGAGATTGGTGTATTCCTACATGTTTGTTAAGTTTTCTTTGATTCTTTACTTGATATGTGATATTCTTGATGCCTCTATTCATGTTTCTACCTCGGTCGAAGAGTCTGTAGTTTTTACTTACGTGTATACTACTTGCTTTTTTTGTGGGTTCTCTGACTTGGGTAGAGTTGGTTATTATGGATATAGATGATTTGGTGTGATCTTGGGAATGACTTGTCTATCCCTTTATTATGCTCTGCTTGATTATAATGCTAAGACTGTGACTGTAGAGATCTCGGGTAGGGAAAGGCTAGAGTGGAAAGAGGTGTACAATCCTAATCCAATAATAATCATATCCTTTATTCAGGATAGCAGGTTAGTGGGAAGAGGTTATTTTGCCTATTTGTCTCATCTTCAAGATGTTATTGTGGAGTCCCTTTCCATTGAGTCTATTCCTGTAGTTTTAGAGTTCAGGAGGTATTTCCTACGAACTTACCTGATATGCCTCCAAATGAAGACATCGATTTCTATATTGATTTAGAGCTGGGCACTCACCCAATCTCTATTCCTCTATATAACATGGCTATGGTAGAGTTGATGGAACTTAAGACTCAACTACATGAACTCCTTGAAAAAGGTTTTATTCATCCTAGTGCTTCTTCTTGCGATGCTCCGATTTTGTTTGTAAGAAAGCAAATGGTATCTTGAAGATATGCATAGATTACAGACAGACAGTTGAATAAGGTCACCTTTGAAACAAGTACCCTTTTCCTCACATAAATGATATTTTTGAACAATTATAGGGTGCTTCTATTTTCTCTAAGATTCACATGAGGTTAGGGCACCATCATCTAAAGATCAGGCGTGAAGATATGCCTAAGATGACATTCAGGACTTGATATGGGCACTGTGAGTTCTAGGTAATGTTTTTAGGTTGACTAATGCACCGATAACTTTTATGATCTTGATGAATATAACCATTCTTGGATTTCTTCGTGACCATATTTATTGATGATATGTTGATCTAATCCAAGAGTAAGGAGGAGCATGCAAATCACCTTTGTATTGTTTTGGGTATCCTAGGGAAATAAAATTTGTATGCTAAATTTTCCAGTTGTGAATTTTTGATATCTTCAATTTCTATTTTAGGGCATGTGGTTTCAAAATAAAGGGTAATGGTAGATCCCCAAAAGATTGAGGTAGTTAAGAATTGGGTTCGGATAGCTTTGTGACTGAGGTTAGGAGTTTTATGGGTCTTGCTAGCTACTATCACAGGTTCGTCAAGAACTTTGCTTCTATTGCTATGCTTTTGACAAGACTGATTCAAAAAGAGGTAACGTTTGAGTGGTATGACAAGTGTAAAGAAATATTTCAAAAACTCAAGACCCTTTTGACTACAACACCTATCCTTCCATTGCCATTGGAAGGTAAGGATTTTATTATTTAGTGTGGTCCTTCATATTTGGGCTTGGTGCTGTGTTGATGCCAGAAAGAAATGTCATATCTTATGACGCAAGATAGTTGAAGATTCATGATAGGAACTATCCAACATATTATTGAGAGTTGGAAGCGGTAGTGTTTTCTCTTATGATTTGGTGACACTATATTTATGGTGTCAAATGTGACGTGTTCACAAATCATTGCAGTTTACAACATATTTTCGGTCAAAAAGATTTGAATTCGAGGTAGAGAAGATGGATGGAGTTGCTCAAGGATTATGATGTGACTATTCAGTACCATTTGGGAAAGGCCAATGTGGTAGCAAATATATTGAGGCAAAAGACAGATAGCATGGGTTGTCTGGCTTGTTTGGGGGTTTCTAAGTGACCATTGGCCAGATAGTTTCAGGCTCTAGAATCCATGTTTAAGCAGTTGGGCATATGAAAAAAGGGTGGGGTGCTAGACAATATTAAGGTTAGGCCCACTTTTATAGAGGAAATAAAGGCTAAGAAGTTTGAAGATGAGAATTTGAACGAGCTCAAAATTAAGGTGGTGTTTCGGGAGGTCTAGGATGCCACTTTTAATGCAGGTGGTATGTTAAGTTTTGCAGGGATGATTTGTTCCTCTAGTTGTGCCCCGATCCAAGCTAGGCCCTAGATGTGACATGGCAATTGAAACCTCAAAGGGCTCCAACCAAGTCTCTTGACATATCGTAAGCATGAATAAGGTGTAATAAAGAGGAAATAACATAAGAAAATTTCAAGAACATGAACCATAGTAGTACAAAATTTGACAACATAGACTTCTACATTTGTGTCCAACAAGCCTCTACTAGTCAATATGGGAAGTGGCTAAGACATGTCCATAGCTCACCCTTAACATAAAATAACAAGTCTTCAAGAAAAGTGAAGAACTCATAAACTTGCCCTCGAATAGATGAGGGCTCACCAATCAAGAAATTATAGCAACTCAACTAGCCACGTGGAGAATGAATGTGATCGTCGACCCCTACATTATGATACAATATAGGAAAAAGTATGCTTTATTACTTTTGAATGTACTAAGTATGCAGGCATGGTATGCAATATAAAATATGAAATGAAATAATCAACCCATAGATAATTAAAGCATTTGAAAGACATAATTTAGATCATAAAGAGTGCATTAAGAGAGTATACATATGTGGGATAGAACCATAATCGAGAATAAGACCATGTGAGCTATAATATGAAATCCCGATGTCTCCCCATACAATGGAAGAAATGGGAATCTACTTGCCAAAGTAGAATCTACCTTGTTAGCCGGGTCATGAACATGTGCTATATGTGTATCTACTAGCTAGGCCATAAAGGGAAATCTTATGGTGGCACATAGTTATAAGACTAGAGACTTTATATAAGAAACTCGTAGGTCAAGCCCCCACCTCAAGCCTAATTTGGTGCTAAGTCAAATCCCATGGAATACATATAATAATATCATACTTAACATATATTAATAAGCTTATTCATAGGTTTCATAATTCATAGAGTATCTCATTTTCATATCATAATTGCAATGTGAATAAAAGCCTTTCAACATCACAAATCATACTTGTATGATACTTAGCATTAGGTTCTTAGATCACCAATTAAGGACCCTAAGCCACCTCTTTCCATTACTTGCATGAAATTCATATCTTGAACATACTTGAAATTCATAATCATAGCTTATACTTGAAATTTGAGTAGAAACTTGGATACATAAACAATTTACTTAGAAATTATGAAAATTTGTTTGAAAACATGCATGATCATATTCCTTATATAAACTCATACATAATTCATGTACACAATATCAATTGAATGCATAATCTAATCAATAATCATATATTATACCCTGAATAAAAAGACCCAATGCATAATCACAAAATTAGGGCTTTTGAATTCTAGAATCATAGAAAATTTTGGAAAGAAAACTTTGGGATTGCAAGGGTGAAAGATACCCAACTTTGGGATTCCAGGGGTGAAAGGTACCCATGGATGATGACCCACATACCTTGATGAATTTCAGCCTTGAAATTCGAAAAATGAGACATGATCTTGAAGAAAAACCCTAGAAATTGCTTGGTGATGAAGAACACCTTTAAGAGGATTGGGAGAGAAGGTTTGTGAATTTGGGAATTAATGAGAGAATGAGAGGGTTAGGAGTACTTAGGTTAGTTAATAGTTGAGAACCTAGTCCAAAAAACGTCCACATATAATAAGGACCTTATAGGGACAGACCCAAAATACCCTTCATTAAACCTGGTTGGAAGACCCTAGAGTCACCCCTTACGAGTCATAGACGTTTCCATGAAGTGTACAAACAACTCATCCTGCAGAATTTGAGAAAATTTGAAAATCCTAAGCCTTTGAACTTTTCCTACGACTCGTAAACTCTTTTACAACTCATCCTGTTGAGTCGTAGAAAGATTCTTGAAACTTGTCAATTTCACAAAGTCAGGGATTGACTCTACGACTCACCCTATGAATCATCACCATTCCTATGAGTCATCATTTTAAATCGTAAACCCAGTTCTAGACTTAATCAAATGTTCAACCTATTTGATAAACCTATGAGTCACTCCTACAATCCATAGGAGTTCCTACGACTCATAGAACGAGTTGTAGACTCTAAACCAGTTAACTTTCCCAAGTTTTTTCTTTCATTTTAACCTTTTAGCTTTTGGGGTCTTACAATATCTCTTCCTTGGAAATAGTCGTCCTCTAATGAGATTAACTAGCATGGAAAGAACACGAAAAGAGGACTAGCAACCCAACATGAATGAAATGACACATAAAAATGCATAAACCATGAGATTTTCAAACTTAACATAAAAGATGACTTTAAAATCAACTTCATGAGCATGCATGCATATGAAAGATATAGAAGAACTGAAACATAGGAGTTTAGGCGATTTGAGAATGAACAATCTCAGTACCTTAGGCTTGAGTGGAAGGAAAGAGATACGGATATCGCTTTATCATTTCTACTTCCACTTCTTATGTAGTACTCTCTGCTTGTTGATTCCTCTACAATGCCTTGATGGACGCAACCTCTTTTGTTTCTTAACCTCTTCAATTACCGGTCTAAACTTTCCTCCAGAATCAAGTTCTCTTCAACACTCATATTCTCTAATGTTACAATGGAATTTGGATCACCCAAAAACTTCCTCAACCTCAATACATGAAACACCGGATGAACCATAGACAAATCAGATGGAAAGTCTAACTAATATTCTACCTTTCCAATACGCTTCAATATTTTATAGGGTCCCACTTATCTAGGACTAAATTTCCCCTTCTTACCCAATTGCATTACACCCTTCATGGGGAAATAATCAAATAGACCCAATCATTCACATCAAATTCAAGGTCTCTTCTTCCTATGTCCGCATATGACCTTTGGTGACTTTGAGTCGTCTTCAATCCTTCTCTTATGAGATTTACTTTGTCCATTGAATCTAATACCAAATTGGTATGAATCAATGCCATCTCACCCACTTCAAACCATCCCACTGGGGACCTACATCTTCTCCCATACAAAGCTTTAAAAGAAGACTTTTGGATACCATAGTGATAACTATTATTGTAGGCTAACTAAATCAATGGCAAATGCTCATCCCAACTTCCCTTAAAATCAATGACACAGGCCCTCAGCATAACCGCCAAAGTTTTAATCATTCTTTTGGCTTGTCCATCGATTTGAGGATGAAAAGCAGTATTAACTTGACTTTTGTAACAAGAAATGTTTTGAAGTACTTCTAAAAATGTGAAGTGAACTGAGTACTTCGATTCGTTATAATGGACAAGTGAACATCATGAAGCTTTACCGATTCACGAACATACAACTTAGCATAATCTTCGGTACTATAAGAAGTCTTAACTGGTAGAAAATATGCCGACTTAGTCATTCGGTCCACAACAACACAAATAGAATCTTTTTGCCTTCTAGTATGAGGCAAACCCATCACAAAGTTCATATTCACATATTTCCATTTCCAAGTAGGAATCTCAATGTCTTGATCTAAACCTCCTGACTTTTGATGCTCTACTCTCACTTGTTGACAATTTTAATACTTAGCCACGAACTCTGCTATGTCCTTCTTTATACCATTCCACCAATACCTCAAATCATGATATATCTTGGTGGATACTAGATGAATTGAATATTGAGAATTATGGGCCTCATCCAATATCAATTCCCTTAGACCATTCACATAAGGGACACACAAATAACCTTGGTAACGAAGTATCCTATCTCCCCCTTAGGAGAAATCCTCAATGGCTTTTTCGGCAACCGAATTCTTTAATTCAACAAAAACTGGATCATTATCTTGCTTAGTCATAACATCCGCCACAAGAGATGATTCTGATCCATTATTCACAAGAATACCCGATCCCTAGAATCAACCAAATGCACATTTAAATAAGTCAATCTACGTACATCCTTAAACATTTCTTTCTTATCATCTTCAATATGGGTAACACTATTCATGAACAACTGACTTAGAGCATCGACAACAACATTAGCTTTGCCTGGATGGTACAATACACTCATATCATAGTCCTTTAGTAGTTCAAGACACCTCATTTGTCTAAGGTTCAAATCTCTTTGGCTAAACACATATTCAAGCTTTTGTGGTTGGTGAACACATTAAACATGCACCCCATAAAGATAATGATGCCAAATTTTCAATACAAATACAACCGCCGCAAGTTTAAGATCATGGGTTGAATAGTTCCGTTCATGCACTTTAAGTTTCCTAGAGGCATACTGCTATAACCTTACCATGTTGCACCAAGACACAACCCAAAAAAATATGTGAGGCATCATAATAGATAACAAAACTATCCAAATCTTTGGGCAATGTCAAAATAAAAGCCAACATAAGATGATCCTTCAATATTTGGAAACTCTTCTCACACTCATCCGACCATTGAAATTTCACTTTCTTTTGGGTCAACTTGGTCAAAGGCGAAGTAATAGATGAGAATACTTCAACAAACCTTCTATAGTATCCAGTTAAGCCCAAAAAACTTCTAATTTTTGAAGGAGACAATAGTCTAGGCCAATTCTTTACTTCTTCCATTTTCTTTGGATCAACCTTAATTCCATCACCGCAGATGACATGGCCAAGAAATGCAACTTCTCTTAACCAAAATTTGCACTTAATAAACTTGATAAATAGTTGCGTGTCCCTTAAAGTTTGAAACATAACCCTTAAGTGACCCACATGTTCTTCCTCATTTTGAGAGTAAATCAAGATATCGTCAATAAACACCACCACAAACATATCTAAGTATGACTTGAAAGTCTGATTTATCAAATCCATGAAGATAGCTGGAGAATTAGTCAACCTAAATGACATAACTAAGAATTCAAAATGGCCATACCTTGTACGAAACACTGTCTTGGAAATAATGCATTCCCTCACCCTTAATTGGTGATAGCTAGAACATAGATTAATTTTAGAGAAGTAACTTGCCCTTGTAATTAGTCAAATAATTTATCTATCCTCAGAATAGGATACTTGTTCTTTATGATGACCTAATTCAATTATAGGTAGTTTATATACATTCGGAATGAGCCATTCTTGTTCCTAAAAATAACACAGGAGCACGCCATGGTAAAATATTTGGCCTTACAAAACCCTTATATAACAAGTCCTTCAATTTCTCTTTCAATTCCTCAAGTTCCACCGGGGTCATATGGTAAGGAAAAATAGAAATATGTTTAGTATCAAGAAGAAGATCTACGCCAAAGATGATTTCCTTTTTGGAAGGAACACTGAGAAGATCATCGGAGAATTCATCAGAAAATTCATTAACAATAAGAACCGACTCAAGAGTAGGAGTTTCAGAATTAACATCCCTAACCAGCACTATATGATATATACACCATTTGGAAATCATTTTTTAGGCCTTAAGACATGAGATGAATTGAGCTTTAACCACCGAATCATTTCCCTTCCATTCAAGAATCAGCTCATTAGGAAATTGAAACTTGACCCTACGGGTTCTACAATCAATGGATGCATATAAGGCATGTAACCAATCCATACCAAGAATAATATTGAAATCGGTCATGTCAAGTTCAACAAGATCACAAGGAATAACTTTGTGCAAACCAACAGGGGATAATTTCTATAAACTCTCTTAGATAACACCAAATCACCAATAGGAGTATAAATCGAAAAAGGCTATGACAAGATTTTGGAGCACACATCAAATCTCATAGCAAGGTAGGGAGTAACAAATGACAAATTGACATCCACATCAACAAAGACATAAACAACAAAGTTAAAGACCCGTGACATATCCGTAACAACATTGGGAGTCTCATCCACATCTTGTCTAGCATGAAGAGCATATAATCAGTTATTGCATTGGCCACCTTTTGGTTGGGTTTGGGAACCATGTTGCACTTTCCCTTTATGAGCAACTTGGTCTTGAGGATGACCTTTTATACCTCTATTACCAATATTGGGCACTTGAATTGTTTGTGGCCCATCTTACCATATCCAAACCAAGCACCCATTCCCATCAAACACCTTCCTCCATGATTTTTCCCACACTTAGTACACTAGGGAAAAGTATTTCTACTAGAATTCACAGCTCTATGTTGAACCTTAGGGTTCTGCACCCTAACTTTGTTAAACCTTTTTACCAAAACTTTAGAAGAACCTTGGCCTTAAAATCTTTGGCCTTGTTGGAAATGACCATTACCACCACCGGTCTTAGTATTTGAGAACCCACCTTCATACCGAGCCCTTTTGGAGTCCCTCATCCTTATCTCCTTAAGTTTCTCTTATTCAATTTGTTCATCAAAGGTCATGATCCGAGATATGTCAATTTCCTTAAAAAGTATGGAGGTTCAACATTTTTTTATAACTACGTTGGACACCCCCGATATGAATTGGCTAATTCAGGCACAAGGATCGACAACTAAAGAAGGAGCATATTTAGATAGATTGGTTAACTCAAGGGCATAATCCCTAATACCCATGTTGCCTTGTTTGAGGTTTATGAACTCCAACTCCTTTGCCTCCCTTAGCTCAAGTGGGAAGAAGCGATCAAGAAAGGCAAGCTTGAAAACTTCCCAATCAGTAGGACCTTCCTCAACTCCTTGCAACCCCTTTGAGTTAGTAGGCCGCTAAATCCGCTTTTTCTTCCTAAGTCACTACCATAATAGCCACTACCTTATACACCTCATCAATAAACTCTTGAGGATCTTAATCAAATTTTGAACCATGGAGTTCGGCAAGACATTCTATAAGCCAGAGTGGGAACATTAGGAGGATAAACAACTCCTTGGTTGGCCATAACATGAGCTGGCATAGTGATAGCAGTCCAAAAATCCGCATTAGTATCTTGGTCAGGCATCATACTATTTACTTAGGGGACCGGAGGAGCATCGTCTCTATTACCATTGACCCCTTTTTGCATAAGTGCACATCTTGGAGGCATTTTCTAAAAATTGCAAAGAACAATCGTTATGAAGAGGAAGTCTTAGAGTAAACTCTATGACACAACATAGATCATGAAAGAAGTGAAGATTTACTAAAAATGCCATATAGTCTCCTTTTCATAGATGTGGCATGCTTCACATGCATGGATTAGACTCTACTGGATACGGCATGTTGGACTCCTTAGGACACTCTTTAACCTTTTGCTCTGATACCAAGTTTATCACAACTCAAGCTAGGCTCTAGATATTACACGGTGATCAAAACCCTAAAGGGATCCAATCAAGCCTTTCAACTATAACACCCCCTAAAAATGTTGTATATGATATTTCAATTCTCAATAAAAATGAAATCACTTCAGTATTTTGGGTATAAATTTTAATATTTTATTCCAAATTAGGTGATTCAAATTTTTGAGTAACTCAAACAACATTACCTACAACTTTTATGAGACCATATTTTATGTTTCAGAGGTTAAGTAGGTCAAATAAATTAATTATTGCAAGATACAATGCTGTGATGAAATGGAACATTTGTAGAAGAAACGTCATATTTCATTGTAGGATGCTCCAAATTGGTTGATTCTTAAATGACATGAAAGTAGAATTCTAGAGCAACAATTCATATGAAGACACCAAATCCTAATGAGAAAGTTATCTTTTTCAAATGCAATTCCAAAAAGGGTATTTCATTAAAAGAAGGTTCATCTCACCAACCATGAAAAGATCTAGATCTATTTGACATCATCAATGACATCACAATCTTTTATTAAATTTTTAGATTTTTCTTTATAATTTTTTTAATTATTGTTAGGTCCCTCCTTCACACCTATAAATACCCACCTTATTTCATCATTTTATTCATCAAGCTTTCTCAAGCAACTCTTCTCTCTATACACTCCTTTTCTCATTATCAAAAATATAGTTTTAGTTCATAGTAGTGTAGAAATACTATTTTGGTGATTCATATACTCTGGGTAGTACACAAAATGCTCTGCGAGGAGAAAAAGCTAGGATTCAAGAGTATTCATTAAGTCCTTCGATTCTAAGTAACACTTCGAGTTCTAGGTATGTAAGGCTTCAATGAGAGTATTCCTTCCACTCTCATTCCTAAATTATTTTGATTATATAATAAATTATATTTATTTTCTTTAAGCTTACTCTAAGGTATGTGGGTGTTTATCTATGGGTTCTTCCACCCAAGGAGTCTAAAGCTCTTTCAACTAAATCTCTTGATTTTAAAAAAAGATTTTCTTATGGGTAATTTTTATTTCTACTTAATAGCCTGAATCATGGTTAAACTAATGATTATTGGTCTATTTTGATGCAAAGTAATTTCATATATATGAATTGATAGTTTTCAAGTGTTTTTCCCTATTTAGCTCTTTAAAGATTCTTGAAATTCATGGTGGGTTGTTTAAAGCATGATTATTAATTAATGAATTTCAAATTATTTATGCATAATTTCATTTACCTACATGTTTGAAAGTTGAAGTGATTTAAACCCACCTAGTTTTACTATATTTTCAATGAAGTTTGTCTTGAAAGCTTTGACTCCAAATAAATGTTTATGAAAGCAATGTCTATGATCAAAAGGGAGTCTTATAAAATAAAAGAATGATGAAATGCTATGAATGATGGATTCTTTATGCTATAAGGACAATTCTTACATATTTGAATCACTAAAGCTTTTAATGAGCTATTCCACCGAATGTGATATTTTGAATTTTCAAGCTATATACTATGACTATTTTGAAGTATTAAACTATTCCTTGGAATTGAATTAGCACCGAATGGGGCATTGAGGTGGTATTCGATTAGGGAATCCTAGTATCAACCCTTGTCTCATTAACTATGTGCCAACATAGGAGCCCTTGTAGGCTTAGTCTAATAGATCCATGAAAGCCCTTAAACTTAAAGTTACAGAAATGAATGAAGTTGATGGAGTTCTACCCAGCAAGTAGTCTCTCCGTCCAATGTAGGGATTTACGTTGGATTCCATATAAAATCTCGCATGGTCTTAAACGTCGGTTATGGTCATTTTCCCCCAAAATGAATGTTTTAAAGGATATCTATATGATTGATTATGCATGCATTGCATTATGTTTCATATTACATAAATATTTTAATATTTTTTCAATGTTCATGCATGCTTACATACTTAGTACATTCAAAGTAATAGCGCATACTCTTTTGCCTACATGATATCACCATGTAGGGACCGATGCTCCTCCTTGTTATCCTCTATGCGGCTAGTTGATATTTTATTTGAAGACTACTTTTGGTTAGTTCCCATATTCTGGAAACAATACTCATTTATCTTTCTAGCTTATGATATATTGAGATCTTTAGATAGTTACTATGATATTTCTTTCTATTATGATTGAGGGTAAGCTAGAGACTTGTTTTAGCCCCATTAAATCTAAAAATTAGAGTTATTGTTGGACATATGTAAGTTGAAGATTTACTATTATGATTTTCGCTTATTTATTTATTGTTATTACCTATGAAAGGCTAAAAGAATGCTAAAAGGCTTGTTTTAGGTACTTTTGGGTTCCTCATTTGCCATGTCACGTCTAGGCCCTAGGCTTGAGTCATGACAAACTTGGTATCAGAGCCTAAGGTTTTGAATGATCCTCGAAGTCTAACATACCACATTATATAAGATCTGGTTCATGGTTGTGAAGCACGCTATAACTGTGAATAGGAGACTATGGGACATTTAGGAAATTTTTGACTTCTTTCAAATTCATGTCGTGCCTTAGAGTATTCTAAGGTTTTCTTTAACTAATGACCCATTTCATGTTCTCTAGATAATGACTCATGGAAGATCACCTCAAAGAGTAAGGATTGATGCTAAGGACCAAGCTCATCCGATTCCCAATGCCCCACATCATGAGGAAGGGGTAACCCATGCCGAGTTTCACAATATCCTTATGTTTTTTACTTAATTTGTAGCCAACCAAAGGCATCAAGGTGTTTCTCCTCCCCAATTGCAAAATATGGCCTCTAGAATTTGGGATTTCCAAAGGATGAATCCACCCGAGTTTGATGGTTCTAAACTAGATGAGGACCCTATGGAGTTTATTGATGAGGTGTACCAAATTGTGGCTATCATGGATATGCTACCAAATGAGAAGGAAGATATAGTGACCTATCAACTCAAAGGTGTGTCTCAGTTAGTGACTTATGCAGAACAAATTGAAGAAAAGAAGCCGAGAGAGAGATCAAGGGGGTTAAAAAAGGCTAGAATGGATGGTGGAGGGTTTAACCCTCGAAGGTCCGATTATGGTAACAATGGAAAAGGACAAAATGGGCAACAGTTTGTGGGATAAGGTTCCACCAATACTCCTTCTCCGAGTTTTAACAAGGACAAGGGTGCTAAACTAATGGTTCCAAGATAGAATGTTGCTTTTCAAACTTTCCCCGCTTGCAAGAAGTGTGGAAGGACTCACAAAGGGGAAGACTTAGCTGGCTCCAATGCATGCTTTAAGTATGACAAGCTGGGCCACCATGCTAAGGATTGTAAAGATGGTGGTTGTAGTCTTCAAGGCCAAATTATCTCATGGTCAACAACCCCAAGGAGGTGTCCAATGTACCAACTGCTTTTACACCTTGCATGGGAGAGAAGAGGTTGAGGACACACCCAATGTCATTACCGGTATGTTAAAGGTCTTTACTTTTGATGTGTATGCACTATTAGATCCGGGTATAAATTTATTATTTGTTACTCCATTCCTTGTTAGTAGGTTTGATGTGTCACCCAAAAATATTATTAGAGCCCTATTTGGTGTCTACCCCCATTGGTAAGTCGGTTATTATTATAAAAGGGGTTCATAAGACCAAGTATTTAGCCATGGGGTGCTCCCGTGTTATTTGTGAGAAAAAAGGATGGGTCACTTTGAATGTGCATAGACTACTGGTAATTAAATAAAATGACTATTAAGAACAAATATCCACTCCCTAAAATAGATGAATTGTTTGATCAATTGCAAGGGAAAAATCACTTCTCCAAGATCGACCTTCGGTTCGGCTATCACCAATTATGGGTGAGGGAGTGTGAAATTCCCAAAATGACTTTCCGAATAAGGTATGGTCACTTTAAGTTTGTGGTGATGAGTTTTGGGTTGACAAATGTGCCGGCGACATTTATGGACTTGATGAATAGGGTGTTTAATTCTTACCTTGATACTTTTGTGTTGTTCTTCATTGATGATATTTTAATTTACTCTCGGGGTAAGGAAGAACATAAAAATCACTTGAGAGTTATGCTTTAAACGTTGAGGGATAGGTAATTGTTTGCAAAATTTAGTAAGTGTGAATTTTGGTTGAAGGAGGTGGCATTTCTTGATCACGTAGTGTACGGTGATGGGATCAAGGTTGATCCTATGAAATAGAGGCAGTCAAGAATTGGCCTAGATCGTTGTCTCCTTTAGACATTAGGAGCTTTTTGGGTCTAGCCGATACTATAGAAGGTTCGTCGAATGGCTTTCTTCCATCTCATCTCCTATGATGAAATTGACCCAAAAGAAAGTCAAATTCATATGGACGGATGAGTGTGAGGAGAGTTTCCAGACCTTGAAAGATCGACTTACCTCCTCTCCTATTTTTACTTTACCAGAAGGATTATAAGGGTTTATAGTTTATTGTGATGCTTCAAAGATTGGTTTAGGTTGTATTTTAACGCAAAATGGCAAGGTCATATCCTATGCTTCTAGGCAATTAAAGGTGCATGAGCATAACTACCTTACCCATGACCTTGAATTGGCAGCCATTATTTTTTCTCTGATGATTTGGAGGCATTACCTCTATGGGGTGCATGTGGATGTGTATACCGATTATAAAAGTCTTTAATATGTGTTCACCCAAAAGGACCTTAATCTAAGGCAAAGAAGGTGGCTAGAACTCCTTAACGACTATGACATGAGTATGCACTTTCAAATTATTTATGCATAATTTCATTTACATACATGTTTGAAAGTTGAAGTGATTCAAACCTACCTAGTTTTACTATATTTTCAATGAAGTTTGACTTGAAAGCTTTGACTCCAAATAAATATTTATGAAAGTAATGTCTATGATCAAAAAAGAGTCTTATGAAATAAAAGAATGATGAAATGCTATGAATGATGGTTTCTATATGGTATAAGAACAATTCTTGCATATTTGAATCACTAAATCTTTTAATGAGCTAATCCACCGAATGTGATATTTTGAATTCTTAAGCTATATACTATAACTATTTTGAAGTATTAAACCATTTCATGGGATTGACTTAGCACGGGATGGGGCATTGAGGTAGGATTCGGTAAGGGAATCCTAGTAGCAACCTCTTGTCTCATTAACTATATGCCAACATAGGAGCCCTTGTAGGCTTAGTATAATTGATCAATTAAAGCCCTTAAAGTTAAAGTTACAGAAATGAATGAAGTTGACAGAGTTCTACCTGACAAGTAGTCTCTCATGCTAATATAGGGTGTTATGTTGGATTCTATGTAATAGCTCGCATGGTCTTAAATGTCGGTTATTGTCATTTTCCCACAAAATAAATGTTTTAAAGGATATCTATATGATTGATTATGCATGCATTGCATTATGTTTCATATTACATAAATATTTGAATGTTTCCTCAATGTTCATGCATGCTTACATACTTAGTACATTCAAAGTACTAACACATACTCTTTTGCCTACATGATATCACCATGTAGGGACTGGTGCTCCTCCTCGTTCTCTTCCATGCGGCTAGTTGATATTTCATTTGAAGACTACTTTTGGTGAGTTCCCATATTCCGAGAACAATACTCCTTTATCATTCTAGCTTATGATATATTGAGATCTTTAGACACTTACAATGACATTTGTTTTTATTATGATTGAGGGTGAGCTTGGAATTTATCTTAGCCCCATTAAATCTAAAAATTAGAGGTATTGTTGGACATATGTAAGTTAGAGATTTACTATTATGATATTCAATTATTTATTTATTGTCATTACCTATGAAAGGTTAAAAGAATTCTAAGAGGATTGTTTGAGGTACTTTCAGGTTCCTCATTCACCATGTCACGTCTAGTCCCTAGGCTTGGGTCGTAACATCAACATATCGTAAGCATGCATAAGGTGTAATAAATTAGAAACAACATAAGAAAATCTCAAGAACATAAACCATAAGAGTATAAAATTTGATAACATAGACTTCTACATTTGTGTCCAACAAGCCTCTACTAGTCAATATTGGTGGGGGCTAAGACATGTCTCTAGCTCACCCTCAACATAAAATAGTAAATCTTCAAGAAAAGGGAGGAACTCATATACTCTCCCTCGAATAGATGAGGACTCACCAATCAATGTAGTATAGCAACTCAACTGTCCACATGGAGAATAGATGTGATCATTGACCCCTACATTATGATATAATGTAGGCAAAAGTATGCATTAGTACGTTTGAATGTACTAAGTATGCAGGCATGCTATGCAATATAAATCATGAAATGCAAGGTTCAATAGAGTACATAATAGATGGGGTGATAAGTAAAGTCATGTAAAAACCATAGATAATCAAATAATTTGAAAGACATAATTGCGATCTTAAATAGTGCATAAGAAGCGTATAAATATATGGGATAAAACCATAAATGACAATAAGACCATGCAAGTTATAACATGGAATCCTGATATTTCCCCATATAATGGAAGAAAGAGGAATCTACTTGCCAAGGTAGACTCTACCCCACTAGGTGGGTCATGAACATCTGCTATATATGTGGATCCACTATCTAGGCTATAAAGGCAAATCCTATGGTGACATGTAATTATGAGACTAGAGACTTATATAATGACCCGGTTGGTTGAGCCCCTACCTTAAGCCTCATTCGGTACTAAGTCAAATCTCACAAAATTCATAACATAATATAATACTTAACAAATATTCTTAAGCTTATTCATAGGTTTCATAATTCATAGAATAGCTCATTTTTATATCATAATTGCAATGTGAGTAAAAACCTTTCATCAACACACATGATACTTGCATGATACATATCATTAGGTTCTTAGGTCACCAATTAAGTATTTTAAGTCACCTCTTTCCATTACTTTCATGAACTTCATATTTTGAACATACTTGAAATCTATAATCATAGCTTATACATGAAATTAGAGTAGAAACTTTGATACATAAACAATTTGCTTAGAAATCATGAAATTTGATTGAAGACATGCATGATCATACTCCTTATATCAACCCATACATAATTCATGAATACAATATCAATTGAATGCATAATCTAATTAATAATCATATAATATACCATGAATAAGAAGATCTAATGCATGATCACAAAATTAGGGATTTTGAATTCTAGAATCATAGAAAATTTTGGAAAGAAAACTTTGGGATTCCATGGGTTAAAGGTACCAATGGATGAGGTTGTAACATCCCTCAAAAATAAAAATAAAAATGCTCACAAAATACTCATAAGTTCCTTAAGAATGCCTTGAAAATAGACTGCTCATTGAATGCATTATCCTTAATCTTTTTGGAAAATCGAGTTCGGAATATTGATCAGGGGGTTAAAACCTGCGGGAAAATGGTCTTAATGGAGTTTTAGGACCCGTAGAATGGCAGGAGGATTTTCGAAGAATCCACAAAATAGTGTGGTCTGCAACAAGACCGCGTCGAGGACCTGGGGACAGTTTTCTGGCCAAATGGTCAATGACAGGACAACGTCGCAAACCTAAAAAGGTTTCCCGGCCAAATTTAGTTTTTTAAGGGAGTTTTAGACTTTTCCCAAACTATTATTTAATGAACCTAGATGTTTTTAGGACCTAATTCAACTCTATAAATTAACCTAAACTTCTAATTCTATTCATTCTTCTATAATTCATCTATCAAATATTTCTCTCTCTATAAAAAAGCTCTCAAGGGTTTTCATTGAAGACTTCAAGCAAAATGCACTCAATTTCTCCATTAAAATTCTCAAGTTATTCCAAATTAATTGGTGTTCTCACTCAAGGTATGTGGGCATTGATTCATGGATCCTTTCATCCATGAAGCCCAATCAATTTCTCAAGATTTTTTATCAAATTACAGTATGGTACTTTATGAGTTTTGTGATATCTATTCCAATTGCATGAATTTTGATTTAAAGTATGAACACGAGTTTATTTTAATACAAATTGATGGTTATTGAATTAAATTAAAGAGTTTTTCCATAAATTCTCCTATTTTGATTTTTAGGGTTCATAATGTAAATTATGTGTATTTTGATTTATACTTTTAAAGGATATTATCTATATCAATTATGTATGGGTTGATATAAAGTTTATGATCATGCATATTTTCAAGTTAATTTCATGATTTTCAAGTAAATTGATCATGCATTCATGTCATACCCTAACTTCAAATCCAAGCTATGGTCATGAATTTTCAAAGTATGAATTATGACTATGTATTTCTATTATGATCATGAATTATAAGTATGTTTCAAATTATAGTTTTTCATGCAAGTTATGAAGTAAGGCGACCTAAGGCCTAACGATATGAATTATGCAAAAATAATTGTAATGATGAAAGGACAATTCTCACATTACAAGTATGTTATTAAAATGAGCTACTCTATGATTTTAAGCTTATGATCATGACTATGATATATGAAATTATGATCTTGTGTTATGTATGTATTCCATGGGATTTGACTTAGCACTGAATATGGACTTGAGGTGGGGGCTCGAAGCATGGTGTCCTTATATAAAGTTTCTTCTCTCATAACTATGTGCCACTATAGGATTGCCTTTATGGCCTAGCTAGTGGATCCACAAATAGCACATGTTCATAATTTGGAGTCTACCTTGCCAAAATAGCCTCTTCATTCTCGATGTGGGGATCATTGGATTCCATGTTATAGCTCACATGGTCTTATTATCGATTATGGTTTCTATCCCACATATGTATGATCTCTCAAGTATGTTATGATTTTGAATTTATGTTTTTAAATGCATTGGTCAATATGATTTTCTCATGACTATAAGTATTCCAATTTATCATGTGCTTTACTTGACCTTTGCATTCCATGATTTATGATGCATGTCACACACTCATATTTAGTATATTCCAATGTACTAATGCATACTTTTTGCGTACATTGTCTCATAATGTAGGAGTTGAGATTGAAGATCCTTATCGTCCACGTAACTAATAGGCGTTCCTATCCCAAGGTGTTATGGTGAGTCCTCATTGTCCGGGGACTAATTCAAGTTACTTACTGTTTCCTTGTTGAAAAGACTTTTGTTTGCATTGTATGTTGAGGGTAAGCTAAGGACATGGTTTATCCCCCGCCCTTACTCATGTTTAGAGGCATGTCATTGGACATATGTTTGAGTCTATGTTATCATAAGACATTTTCATATTTCTATTCATGTTTTAGACTCTTTTATGATATTTTAACTTTTATATTTCACCTTAATTATGCTTATGATATGTAAAAGAGGCTTGGTTGGAGCCCTTCGGGATTTCGATCGCCGTATTACGACTAGGCCCTAGGTCAGGTCGTGACAAACTTGGTATCAGAGCACAAGGTTTTCTAAGTGTCCTAGGGTGTCCAACATGTCGTGTCAAGTAGAGTCTTATTCATGGGTGTGAAGTGCTCTACACTTATGAGTAGGAGGCTATGAGTCATTTTAGGAATTGTTACCTCTTTCATGATTAATGTCGTGCTATAGAGTTTACGTTAAGACTTCTTTTCCCTAATAGTCTTTCTTTGCGATTTTCAGAAAAATAGCTCAAAAAAGACCACCATTTCCATGGGGAGAGAATGTTAATGAAGCTCAAGCTCTCTCGGCTCTTCAAGACAATAGTTCTCTATCGGACCAAGTGACTAATGCGGAGTTATGAACTGCTATCACTATGCTAGCAAGAGTAATGACCAACTAAGGTGTTGTGGCTCCTCCTAATATTCCTACTCCAGCCTCAAGAGTAAGGGACTTTGTACAAATGAATCCTCCGGAGTTTTATGGCTCAAAGGTTGATGAGGATCCTCAAGAGTTCATTGATGAGGTCTACAAGATAGTGAGTACTATGGGGGTGACTTTAAAAGAAAAAGCAGAGTTAGCATCTTACCAACTCAAAGGTGTTGCTCAACTATGGTACACTCAATGGAAGTAGGAGAGGGTAGATGAAGGTAATGTCGAATGGGAAGCTTTCAAACTTGCTTTCCTTGATCACTTCTTCCCTCTTGAGTTAAGTGAGGCTAAAGTGTTGAAGTTCATAAATCTTTGACAAGGCAATATGGGGATGAGGGACTATGCCCTCAAGTTTACTAAGCTATCCAAGTATGATCCTTCAATGGTTGCCGATCCACATGACCGAATGATTAAATTCATATTGGGGGTATTTGACTTAGTTACTAAGAAATGTCGCACCGCTATGCTTGTTAAGATATGGACATATCTCGGCTTATGACTTTTACTGAAAAAATTAAAGGAGAAAAGCTTAAAGAAATGAGGATGAGGGATTCTAAGAGGGCCCAGTATGAAGGTGGGTTCTCCAATACTAGGACCATTGGTAGCACTGGATGCTCTCATCAAGTCCAAAGCTCGGGGAAGAAATTTGCTAAGGGTAGGGTACTATACCCTAGAGCTCAAGGTGAAGGAGGTGCAAATGCTAGTAACCCTTCTATTTCAAGGTGTGCAAAGTATGGAAAGCGTCATGGAGAAAGGTGCTTAATAGGAACAGATGCTTGTTATGGGTGTGGCAAGATGGTCCATAAGTGATCCAAGTGCCCTCTTGTAGCCAACAAGGATGGAGATGTTCGTCCTATAGAAGGCCAAGTGCAACAAGATGCCCAAGCTTAACCTAAGGGTGGAAAACGCAACAACCGATTCTATGCTCTTCATGCTAGGCAAGAGGTTGATGAGTCCCCCAATGTGGTCACGGGTATGTTACGAGTTTTTAACTTTAATGTATATGCATTGCTTGATCTGAGTGCCAATTTATCTTTTGTTACTCCTTACATTGCTATGAGGTTTGATGTGTTACCCAAAGTGTTAATAGAACCTTTCTCAGTTTATACTCCCATTGGTGGTTCGGTATTAGCCAAAAGAGCTTATAGAAATTGTCCTGTATGGGTCTTGCATAAAGTTATTCCATGTGACCTTGTTGAACTTGATATGACTGATTTTAATATCATTCTTGGTATGGATTGGTTATATGCCTCTTACGCATCTATATGTTGTAGAACTCATGTGGTTAAGTTTCATTTCCCTAATGAGCCTATTCTTTAATGGAAGGGAAATAATTCAGTGGTTAAGGGTCGATTCATCTCATGTATTAAGGCCCAGAAAATGATTTCCAAAGGGTGTATTTATCATAAGGTGCGAGTTAGGGACATTGATTCCAAAAATCCTACTCTTGAGTCGGTCCCTATAGTTAATGAGTTTTCCAATGTGTTTCCCGATGATTTGCCTGGTATTTCTCCCGAAAGGGAGATTGAATTTGGCATATATCTCCTTTTCGATACCCAAGCTATCTCTATTCCTCCTTATCATATAGGTCCAGCATAACTTAAGGAGTTGAAAGAAAAATTAAAGGATTTATTGGATAAGGGTTTTATAAGACCAAGTATTTTACCTTGGGGTGCTCCCATGTTGTTTGTTAGGAAGAAAGATGGGTCACTCCGAATGTGTATAGACTACCAGCAATTGAATAAGGTCACCATAAAGAACAAATATCCAATCCCAAGAATAGATGACTTGTTTGATCAATTACAAGGAGAAAGCTATTTTTCTAAGATTGACCTCTGTTCCGGTTATCATCAATTGAGGGTAAGGGAGTGTGATATTTCTAAGATGGCCTTTCGAAAAAGGTATGGTCATTTTGAATTTGTAGTAATGTCGTTTGGATTGACAAATGCTCCCTCTATATTCATGTATTTGATGAATTGCATTTTCAAGCCATATTTGGATATGTTTGTAGTGGTGTTTATTGATGATATCTTGATTTAGTCTCGAAATGAGGAAGATCATATGGGCCACTTGAGGATTGTGTTACAAACATTAAGGGAAACGGAACTATTCACTAAATTTAGTAATTGCAAACTTTGGCTAAGAGAGGTTGCATTTCTTGGCCATGTGGTGTTTGGTGATGGGATTAAAGTAGATCCAAAGAAAACGGAGACGGTTAAAAATTGGCCTAGACCATTATCTTCTTCAGACATTACAAGCTTTTTGGTCTTAGTCGGATACTACAGAACGTTTGTTGAAGGGTTCTCATCTATTGCTTCGCCTTTAACTAAGTTGACACAAAAGAAGGCAAAATTCCAATAGTCGGAAGAATGTGAGAAAAGTTTCCAAATATTGAAAGATCATCTTACATCAGCTACTATTTTGACATTGCTTGAAGGATCAGATGGGTTTGTTGTTTATCATGATGCAACATGGTAAGGTTATAGCCTATGCCTCTAGGCAACTTAAAGTACATGAAAGAAACTATCCAACCCATGATCTTGACCTTGCGGCGGTTGTGGTTGCATTAAAATTTGGCGTTATTATCTTTATGGGGTGCATGTTGATGTGTTTACCGACCATAGAAGCTTTCAATATGTGTTTAGTCAAAAGATTTAAACTTAGGAAAAGGAGGTGGCTTGAACTCCTAAAAGATTATGACATGAGCGTATTCTACCATCTGGGTAAGGCAAATATTGTAGCCGATTCTCTTAGTTGGTTATCTATGGGTAGTGTCGCACATGTTGAGGAAGGTAAAAAGGAATTAGTCAAAAAGTTCCATAGATTGGCTCATTTAGTTTTGCGTTTGGTTAATTCCAATAATCTAGGCATTCTTATACATAATGTTTCAGAATCATCTCTTATGGCAAAAGTCAAGGCTAAGCAAGAAAATGATCCAACTTTGGTGGAATTGAAGAAGTCGGTTGTCGAAAAGTCCATTGAGACTTTCTCCCTAGGAGAAGATGGGGTACTACGTTACCAAGATCGGTTGTGTGTTCCAAATGTTGAAGGAATAAGAGAGTTGATATTGAATGAGGCCCATAGTTCTAGGTATTCAATTCATCCGGGATCCACCAAGATGTATCGTGACTTGAGGGAAGTGTATTGGTGGAATGGCATGAAGAAGGACATAGCGGAGTTCGTGGCTAAGTGTCCTAATTTCCAATAGGTGAAAGTTGAACATCAAAGGTCTGGAGGTCTAGCTCAAGAAATCAAAATTCCTACATAGAAGTGGGAAGATGTGAATATGGACTTTGTCACGGGTTTTCCTCATACTAGAAGACAATATGATTCTATTTGGGTCATTGTTGACCGAATGACCAAATCGGCGCATTTTCTACCGGTCAAAACTTCTTATGGTGCCGAAGACTATGCTAGTTATACATTCGTGAACTTGTGATACTTAATGGTTTTCCGTTGTCGATTTTATAGGATAGAGGTACTCAATTTAGTTCATATTTTTGGAAGTCATTTCAAAAAGGTCTTGGCACTAAACTCAAACTAAGTACCGCTTTTCATCCTCAAACCGATGGGCAAGCCGAGAGAATAATTCAAACCTTGGAGGATATGTTAAGTTCATATGTAATTGACCTTAGAAGAAGTTGGGATGACCATTTTCCATTGATTGAGTTCGTTTATAATAATAGTTATCACTCTAGCATCCAAATGGATCCTTTTGAAGCCTTGTACGGGAGAAGATGTAGTTCTCCGATGGGGTGGTTTGAAGTTGGTGAGATGGCATTGATTGGTATAGATTTGGTAATTTATGCAATGGAGAAATTAAGGCTCATAAGAGAGACTGAAAATGGCACAAAGTCATCAAAAGTCCTATTCGAATACTAGGAGGAGAGAGCTTGAATTTGATGTGGATGACATGGTGTATTTAAAGATTTCACCTATAAAAGGGATAATGCAGTTTGGTAAGAAAGGGAAGTTTAGACCTAGATATATAGGATGGTATAGGATATTGAAGCGCATTGGCAAGGTAGCATATGAGTTAGACTGCTACTTGAGTTGGCTTCGGTTCATCCAGTATTTCATGTGTCTATGTTGAAAAAGTTTGTGGGTGATCCAAATTCTATTGGAACGTGAATATTAAAGAGAATTTGACTTATGAGGAGGTTCCGATTGAGATTTTAGACTGCCAAATAAAGAGGCTAAGAAATAAAGATGTTGCATCTGTCAAAGTGTTGTGGAGGAATCGACAAGTAGAGAGTACTACGTGGTAAGCGAAATCGTACATGATGAAGCAATATCCCTATCTCTTTCCTTTCACTCAAGCCTAAAGGTACTAAGTTTCTCATGATCAAATCGATTAAACTCCTATGCTTTAGTTTCATATGTCATTCATATGCATGCATGATTCATGAAAATGATTTCTTTCAAGGACTATGTTTTACTTTAAGTATGAAGGTTACATGTTCTATGCATTTTTTTCAAAGTGTCCTCATATCCATGTCGGGTTTCTAAATCCTTTTTCCATGTCTTTCTTGTATTAGTTGAATCTAATTCGAGGAAGAATATTCCCTAGGGGGAGATATTGTAACATCCCTCAAAAATAAAAATAAAATGCTCACAAAATGCTCATAAATTCCTTAAGAATGCCTTGAAAGTAGGCCTCTCATGTAACACATTATCCTTAATTTTTTGGAAAATTCGAGTTCGGAATATTGATCAGGGGGTTAAAACCTGTGGGAAAATGGTCTCGGTGGATTTTTAGGACCCGTAGAACAGAAGAAGGTCCACAAAATAGTGTGGTCCATGATGGGACAGCGTTGCGGACCTGAGGGTTTCCTGGCCGAATTTAGTTTTTTTAAGGGTATTTTAGACATCCCAAATTATTAGTTAATGAACCTAGATGTTTTTAGGACCTAATTCAACTCTATAAATTAACCTAAAGTTCTAATTTTATTCATTCTTCTACAATTCATCTATCAAATATTTCTCTCTCTACAAAAAGGCTCTCAAGGGTTTTCATTGAAGACTTGAAGCAAATTCACTCAATTTCTCCATTAAAATTCTCAAGTTCTTCCAAATTAATTGGTGTTCTCACTCAAGGTATGTGGGCATTGATTCATGAATCCTTTCATCCATGAAGTCCAATCAATTTCTCAAGATTTTCTATCAAATTAAAGTATGGTACTTTATGAGTTTTGTAATCTCTATTCCAATTGCATGAATTTTGATTTAAAGTATGATCACGAGTCTATTTTGATATAAATTGATAGTTATTGAATTAAATTGAAGAGTTTTTCCATAAATTCTCCTCTTTTGATTTCTGGGATTCGTGATGTAAATTATGTGTATTTTAATTTATACTTCTAAAGGACATTATCTATATGAATTATGTATGGGTTGATATAAAGTTTATGGTCATGCATATCTTCAAGTTAATTTCATGATTTTCAAGTAAATTGATCATGCATTCATATCATACCCTAATTTCATGTCCAAGCTATGGTTATGAATTTTTAAAATATGAATTATGACTATGAATTTCCATTATGATCATGAATTATAAGTATATTTCAAATTATAGTTTTTCATGCAAGTTATGAAGTAAGACGACCTAAGGCCTAACGATATAAATTATGCAAAAATGATTGTAATGATGAAAGGACAATTCTCACATTACAAGTATGTTATTAAAATGAGCTACTCTATGATTTTAAGCTTATGATCATGACTATGATATATAAAATTATGATCTTATGTTATGTATGTATTTCGTGGGATTTGACTTAGCACCGAATGTGGACTTGAGGTGGGGACTCGAAGCAAGGCGTCCTTATATAAACTCTCTTCTCTCATAACTATGTGCCACTGTAGGATTGCCTTTATGGCCTAGCTAGTGGATCCACAAATAGCACATGTTCATGATTAGGAGTCTACCTTGCCAAAGTAGCCTCCCCCTTCTCGATGTGGGGATCATCGGATTCCATGTTATAGCTCGCATGGTCTTATTGTCGGTTATGGTTTCTATTCCACATATGTATGATCTCTTAACTATGTTATGATTTTGAATTTATGTTTTTAAATGCATTGGTCAATACGATTTTCTCATGACTTTACGTATTCTAACTTATCATGTGTTTTACTTGACCTTTGCATTCCATAATTTACATTGCATGTCATGCCCTCATACTTAGTACATTCCAACTTACTAATGCATACTTTTTGCCTACATTATCTCATAATGTAGGGGTTGAGGTTAAAGATCCTTATTGTCCACGTAACTAGTAGGCATTCCTATCCCAAGGTGTTGTGGTGAGTCCTCATTGACCGGGGACTAGTTCAAGTTACTTATTGTTTCCTTTTCAAAAGACTTTTGTTTGCGTTGTATGTTGAGGGTGAGCTAAGGAAATGTCTTATCCCCCTCTCTTACTCATGTTTAGAGGCATGTCGTTGGACATATGTTTGAGTCTATGTTGTTATAAGACATTTTCAGATTTCTATTCATGTTTTAGACTCTCTTATGATGTTTCCGCTTTTATATTTCACCTTATGTATGCTTATGATATGTACAAGAGTCTTGGTTGGAGCCCATCGGGGTTTCAATCACCGTGTTACGACTAGGCCCAAAGTTGGCTTGTGATAGAGGACCCACATACCATGGATGAATTTTCGTAGTGATATTTGAAAAGGTAGAATTGATCTTGAAGAAAACCCTATAAATTGCTTGGTGATGAAGACGACCTTTGGGAGGAGCCTTGGGAGAGAAGGTTTTTGACTTTGGGAACTAGTTAGAGAATTAGAGGGTTAGGAGTACTTAGGTTAGTTAATAGTTGAGAACCTAATCCCAAAAACGTCCACATATGTTAAGGACAGTGTAGGGAAAGACTCAAAACACTTCTCATTAAACCAGATTGGAAGACCCTATGAGTTACCCCCTTATGAGTCGTAAACGTTTCCATGAGTTGTAAAAATGACTCGTCTTGAAGAATTTGAGAAAACCTTAGCCTTTGAACTTTTCCGACGACTCATTCTATGACTCACCCTATGAATCATAACCATTCCTATGAGTCATCATCTTGAATTTTAAACCCAGTTCTAGAACTAATCAATTGTTCAACCTCCCTTCTAACACTATGAGTCACTCCTACAATCCATAGGAGTTCCTATGACTCGTAGGTCGAGTTATAGACTCTAAACAAGTCAACTTTCCCAAGTTTTTCCTTCATTTCAATGTTTTAGTTTTTGGGGTCTTATAATATGTTACACCCCATACTTTTGTACCTTGGAACACGTTCTTAAGTTTCTTGAAAGGATCTTAAGCTTCTTAAGTTTCTTAAAGCTTTTTAAAGCTTCTAAAAGCTTCTTAAGACTTCTTAAGAACTCTTAATCTTCTTAAGAGTCATCATGAGAGCCGGGTAATCTATAACGCTATCAAAAACTCTAAGGAAAGGAGAATGCGATACCCTATAGTGGAAAAGATTGAAAATAGAGTTATAAAAATCCGAAAGAAGTTGGAGACCAAATAATGAGTCGTAGGACTCGACTTATTTATGTAATCTACCAACTTGGAAATCTTACATACTTAAGCTACTTGAGTACATACCAAGCTTACGTAGCAAGGATTACATAGGTTCGTAAAGAAAGATGAAAAGTGGTATCAGAGCGGTCCTTCCACGGAATGTCTATAGACCGTGTCTAGTAGAGTCTTGTTTATCGGTGTGTTGCATGCCACATCTATAAACAGAAGGCTACAGGACATTTAGGATGTTACCTTTCTTTCATATCTAAGATTGTGCGATAGAAGTGAGTCATAGGAAAACTCCTTATATTAACCTTGGATATTAACAGAAGGATAACAACAATGGAAGGAAGTGACTAACGATATTGGAAGTCACAACGCACGCAGGTAAGAAAAGGCACGAAAGATATCTGTTGGGTAAGGTATTGATGTAGAACTGAAATGTAAAGTTGCAAAGTGAAAGGAAGAGTAGACAGGAAAGTATAACAGGGGAAGTTCCAATGGACGTACGAGGTAAGTCCATTTTCATATTGTTGATTGTGGGTGCCCTGTATGGCTGCCATATGATGTGATATGATACATATATATGTATCTATATACATGTTGGCCCTGTGAGGCACTGTTGGTATTTTCTGCGTGCAGGTTTGAAATAGTAAGAAATATAGAGGACTCTGCCCAAATTTTCTTAGAAATAAAAAAAGAATGAGATATAGGGTTGTAGTATGTATTGAAAGGTTGTGCCCACAATAATGATGAGATTTGGATAAACCACGAGTATGGCTGACCTTGAGAAATAAGTTAATTGTTAAATTGATGGCAATAGAAGCTAGCAGGTCAATATTGATATGGTAAACCAAAGCTGGAAAAGACTTGTGACCCTAGGGAGATGATTTAGAGAAGACTGGTAGTTCTGGATAGAACGATATATTAAGGAACCGACGGAATTGATACACAGGGATAAACTGTGATGAGCTATAATTAAAAGGGAGTAACAGTATGATTAAGACAAGAGTGCAACGAAAACAGAATTATGACGGATATGAAGTATTAATAGGACAACTTGGGAGATATTAAGGATAAGACTAACTAAGAAGGGTAAGTAACCCATAGTAAGAATCGTGAAAAAGGTTAAAAAGTATTATACTATGGGGTGGAATACGAACTGGATATGATGTGAATATAATGAGGATCGTTATGAAAATACGTAAAGCCTAGTGAGAAAGTGGCTACTGATAGGACGTGGTCCGTGTAATAAAAATATAAGGGTAAGTGTGAAACGGAAAAGCGGGATAGGGAACAAATAAGAAAAACTTATCAAGTTCAGTTGGGAAAGTTGCAAATAAAGATTATGCAATAATGAAAATGATAGAGAGCACAAGGAAAGAAAAAGTAACTAAAAGGAGTAAGCAACAAGAAAGCGAGATGACACTGTAACAATAGGTTATGACATATGTAGCCGAAGATACGAATGCTAAAAGTGATAGAACTATGAAAGACCAAGCTGTAGAAGGATGAACAACGAGATAGAATGGGTGTTAAGGAATGATTGTTATGATATGAATAAAGATGGATGGATATAATACGTTTTGGAAATGAGAAAAAGGATTATGTGGAAGTAATGCGTTCTGAATAATACAGAGGTAGTATAAGATCCCTCTTGTGTGGAATAAAAGATAGACATAGATGGGATAAATGATAAAAGAATTCTATGGAAGCACCCAAGATAGATATGATTAAATGAATACAGATACAGAACAAAAGGGGAACATACAATATGAACTTAAAAGTACAATACGACTACATGGTTATAAGGTAAGGCCCTAATTGTGGCAAACTTGGTATGTTATTGAGAAAATTAAAAGCCGGTGTTAGGTACACAGTACAGGCAAGAGGTATAAAGTATAAAGAGGTGGTGCGTGCACACAACATCGCCCCGATAATAGTGGAATCCTTAAGAGACAAAGACGGTAAAACTTAAGAGATAAATGGTGCAATATACATTTATCCCAAGAAATAAAGGATATAGGTTGGGATAAAGCTACTCCTACAAGAGAACCTTGGACAATTATCATCGGAATACAAGTATTGCCTAATTGAAATTAGAACGACTAAAAGTGCTAATTAACTTTTGATAAAGATAAGTGGAGTATGGACTTGGATGAGTTGTTCCATGGATCACATTACACAAGTACAGATTAATAGATGACATGTTGCACTATGTATGGAAAGGTTCTCGTTGCTTCGTGACTTAGTCAAGGTTTCGTACGTACAGAATCAAGTTATAAAGGATGAAGAAAGAGATGGACATGATACGGTACCAAGCAGTTTGGGGAGATAGGATGAGTTTTAAGATTGGAAAAAGGTATAAGTACCCCCCCCCCCCTTAAGGAGGGAAACGGGTGAGAAGAATACAAGGGTAAGATGGAAATAATGGATACTACAATATAGTGGACATGGATGTTTAAACTTCAAAAAGATCCCGTGCTAAAGCAAGTTAGAAGGGCTAAAAGCCAATAATAATGGGATAGAAGTCAGAATGGTATTTAAGGCAGTGTCGAGAAGTTTTTGGCCAATAATAACTCAAGAGATCATGTGAGGTATAATAATACTATGCGGGGTCAAAAGCCAAGATGTTATCTATAATATTGGTCACAAATGATGTTACGATAGATAAATAACCAAGTAAAAGGGACAGCAAGCCTCCTATGATTGGAAGTGAGAAGAGCAAGGAGTGAATAAGAGAAAATACAGAAGTATGATAAGATGGGATAAGCGAGTTTTAATGTGAATGAGATAGGTGAAGCAGAATGAACCCAGAGACGAAAAGACTATGTCTACCTCATACAAGTTGTACTGGCAAGGTTATGCAACCTATGAATATGTATGTATTACGTATAGGGACAAGTGAGTAAGTACGTGGTAAAAGGAATAAGGGTTTAATAAGGACAATATAGTTATACTATTTTGGATATGTTACAGAGAGGTAGAGAAGAGATATCCGTACTTGTTCCCTATATCCCAAGGTAGTCTAAACTCCTAAAAGGATTGGAAGACAACGGTAATAAAGAAATCCCAAAAATTCTCGTAAAACCCTATAAGACGGGTTAACATTCAAGGACAAATGTTCTAAAGGGGGGAAGAATGTTACACCCCGTACTTTTGTACCTTGGAACGCGTTCTTAAGTTTCTTGAAAGGATCTTAAGCTTCTTAAGTTTCTTAAAGCTTCTTAAAGATTCTAAAAGATTCTTAAGACTTATTAAGAACTCTTAAGCTTCTTAAGAGTTACCATGTGAGCCGGGTAATCTATAACTCTATCAAACAACTCTAAGGAAAGGAGAATGCGATACCCCATGGTAGAGAAGATTGGAAAAAGAGTTATAAGAATACGGAAGAAGTTGGATACCGAATAATGAGTCGTAGACTCGACTTATTTACATAAGCTACCAACTTGTAAATCTTACATACTTAAGCTATTTGAGTACATACCAAGCTTACGTAGAAAGGATTACATAGGTTC
Organism: Solanum dulcamara; assembly: GCF_947179165.1. Lineage (NCBI taxonomy): Eukaryota > Viridiplantae > Streptophyta > Magnoliopsida > Solanales > Solanaceae > Solanum > Solanum dulcamara. The sequence continues at coordinate 42,276,206 of NC_077241.1, forward strand.
GGAAAGAAAGATGAGATTACGAACCCATGAGGGGGAAAAGAGAGTGCCACATGGAAGCATAAGAGAGTCCCACTTGGTATCAGCTGTAGCAATGGTGGTGGACCCCATATTCCATATGGCAGACCGTGATTGGAGGAAGGGATGTGTTGGCCCAATGAGGACTTGACACGTGTCACCACTTAGGGCTTGACATATGTCACCACTTAGGGGATAACATGTGTCCCCTTCTAAAGTGGCCTATATATGTGTCTTAATACTTATCAAAGTTCCATATATTTCTATACAACTCAAGAATAAGAGAGAAAGGAAGAGAAGAAACTAGAGAGGTAGAGAGAGAAGGCCACAGATTTGGAGAGGAAAAAGGTAAGTTCTCCAAATTTTTTTCTGTGAATTAATTATCTAGGGTATACCATAATATTATGAAGGTATTTTTAATGTAAATTTATGGTTTGGATCAGCCCCAAAACGTTAACAAATAGCCCTGAAGTTTTAGCTGCGCTAAAGGAAATTCTGAGGCGAGTTTCGACAAGTTTTGGCGAGTTTCGGGTAAGGTAAAGTTTCCCTTTTGAACTGGAGTTTATGATGATTTTATGAGGTATATTACATGTCTTTAATGAGGTTTGAAGTGGGAAAATTGCATAAGGACCCTTGACGTTAGAAACAAACTAAATTGAAGTCGTTGTAGCTAAATCGAAGTCGACTAGTGTGTTCTGATTGTGGTGCTGCATTTGCAGCTGGTTTGGTGGTGTGTTTCAGGGATGTAAAGTGTTATAAAAAGGGTGTGGATTCTTATGGTTTCATCCACATGACCCCCCTTTTTGGTATGGTTAAAGATTTTATGAAATAAAGGTTAAAAACTCTATTTTGGTATCGTAGTTTTGAGCTAGTGGTTTGGAGTTGTATTGAGTAATGTTGAAGTGATTTACTTGTATATATGCTGCTGTTTATTTTTGTTGGTATGGTTTTTTACATGGTGTCTGAGTTGAAATCTCGGGGATGTTGAAGTTATAGGGGAGATGTTGCCCGATTTTCGGTAACTTAGGAACTAATAATAAAGTAATCAAGGGAAATGGATAAGGAAATGACCTCTATGGAGACTTGGTTGTAGAGTTGGAATTGGAAAGTGAAAGGTCATTAACCATAGTATTACTTTCATGTTAAATAGGTTCAAGAGACGATGAGGCGAACGTATTAAGAGTAATCCGTAAGAGGTATGTAAAGCTAGTCGTTCCTTCTTTTGGCATGTCTTTGGCATAAGTATGTAAAACCAACCATTATTTCTCTTGGCATATTTTTATATAAGTATATAAAGCTAATCTTCCTTTTTGGTATGGTTTTTATGAAACAAGTATATGAATTTTATATGATTCCAAGGAAGTTCCTATTCGTAGAGCCTCTAGGATGGCCAACTTCTTGATTTTCCAAAGGATATTTTATCATGCCTAGATACGTGTATATGATTCCAAAAGTTCTATTTGGATATAACTCATAGTGATATTCAAAAGGTACTTAATACGACTTTTATCTTGATTTTTGAATAATAGCTCATTTTGTTAACTCCATCGAGTCTCAAAAATGATTTAAAGTGCATTTAGTTTCTCACTACTCTACTCGTAGATGCCTTAATGCTTCCTTCACCGAGCCTGGGTCAGGTTTTGTTATCGTGCGTACTTCTCTGCATCATTTGTCGTGCCTCGATCTGAGGGGGTAGGTACGCCTTGTACATGGGTTTGATTTGTGGAGTTATGATGTGCCATGTACACATATGATATGATATGATCTGATATGACTATCTGATATGATATGATTTGTTACGGAGATGTTCTCTACTCTGGAGTTATGATATGCTGTGGTGCCAGTGATGGGATTGCGACCATGATTTGTTCACTGAGTCCCATAATTAGGACAGATATGGCAAATATTTTTCTGCATAAATTATCTGTGGTTATGAAAAGTAGTTTGATATTCTGGATATTTTTCTCATTTTTGCACCTTCTGTTCTAGTAACGGCTTTACCTATTACAGTCTATGCTTTACATATTTGGTACATTATCCGTACTGACCCTCTTTCTTCGGGGGATGCGTTACATGCTCGTAGGTACAGACGCTCAGTTTTCTGATCCACTCGCTTAGGACATCCACCCTGCTGGTTGGCAGTGCTTCTTTGTCCGGAGCCCTATTTTGGTACAAACTTTTCTTTTGTACATTTGTTCATATTGGTTAAGGGTACGACGAGGTCCTGTCCTGTCATATGACTAGGCTATTGTTCTGTAGAGGTCTATAGCTGGTAATGTGGGTTATGCATATATGTTTTGGGCTTTGTGTTCCATGATGGCCTTAATAGCCCTCTTGTGCTATATTAGTTCTCATGCTCTCTTTAGCGACCCCTTTTTGATTTCTACTTTTGTTTATTCTGCTAACACGATAAGTGGGGATAAGGGTACGTATGGGTGCCCAACTCGAGCACCATTCACGGCCTACGGAGTTGGGTCGTGACACAATATCTCTCACTTAGGAACATTCTTCCTCGAATGAGATTAACTAGCATGGAAAGAACACGAAAAGAGGACTGGAAACCTAACATGAATGCAATGACACATAGAAATGCATAAACCATGAGATTTTCAAACTTAACATAACAGATGACTTTAAAATCAACTTCCTGAGAATGCATATGAAAGATATAGGAAGAACTGAAACATAGGAGTTTAGGCAATTTGAGCATGAACAATCTTAGTACCTTAGCCTTGAGTGAAAGGAAAGAGATACAGATATCGCTTTATCATGTCTGCTTCCACTTTCCATGTAGCACTCTCTGCTTGTTGATTTCTCCACAATGCCTTGTTGGACGCTACCTCTTTTGTTTCTTAACCTCTTCAATTGCTGGTCTAAAATTTCCACGGGAACCTCTTCGTACGTCAAGTTCTCTTCAACACTCACATTCTCCAATGTTACAATGGAATTTGAATCGCCCACAAACTTTCTCAACATCTATACATAAAACACTAGATGAACCATATCCAACTCCGATGGAAAGTTTAATTCATATACCACCTTTCCAATATGCTTCAATATTTTATAGGGTCCTACATATATAGGACTCAATTTCCCCTTTTTATAAAAAAAATTTACACTCTTCCTGGGTGAAACCTTAAAATAGACCCAATCATCCACATCAAATTCAGTGTATCTTATTCTTATGTCTGAATATGACCTTTGGCGACTTTGAGCCGTCTTCAATATTTCTCTTATGAGCCTTACTTTCTCCATTGCATCTAATATCGAATCAGTACCAATCAATGCCATCTTGCCCACTTCAAACCATCCCACCGGGGACTACATCTTCTCCCATAAAAAGCTTCAAAAGGATCCATTTGGATACTAGAATGATAACTACTATTGTAGGCAAACTCAATCAATGGAAAATGTTCATTCCAACTTCCCTTAAGATAAATGATACAATCCCTCAACATATCCTCCAAAATTCTGATCATTCTTTCGGCTTGTCCATTAATTTGAGGATGAAAAGTGATACTTAACTTAACTCTTGTACCAAAACCCTTTTGGAATGACTTCCAAAAATGTGAAGTGAATTGAGTACCTCGATTCGATATAATATACCAAGGAAAACCATAAAGATTTTCCAATTCACAAACATACAACTTAGCATAATCTTCGACACTATAAGAAGTCTTAACTGGTAGAAAATATGTCGACTTAGTCATTCTGTCCACAACAACCCAAATAGAATCTTTTTTCCTTATAGTACGATGAAAACCCGTCACAAAGTCCATATTCACATATTCCCATTTTCAAGTAGTAATGTCAATCTCTTGAGCTAAACCTCCTAGCTTTTGATGATCAGCTTTCACTTGTTGACAATTTAGGCACTTAGCCACAAACTCCGCTATGTCTTTCTTCATGCCATTACACCAATACACTTTCCTTAAATCACTAATACCTTAGTAGACCCCGGATGAATTGAATTTTGAGAACTATGGGCCTCATCTAATATCAAAATCCTTAGACCATCCACATTAGGCATACACAAATGATCTTGGTAATAAAGTACCCCATCTCCCCCTTGGGAGAAAGCCTCAATGGATATTTCAGCTATCGACTTCTTCAATTCAACCAAAATTGGATCATTATCTTGCTTAGCCTTTATGTTTGCCATAAGAGATGATTATGAGCCATTATGCACAAGAATACCCTCATCCTTATAATCAACCAAACGCATATCTAAATGAGCCAATCTCGGCACATCCATAACCAATGCTTTCTTATCATCTTTTACATGGGCAACACTATTCATGGAGAACCAACTTAGAGCATTGACAATAATATTAGCTATACCTACATGGTACAACACACTCATAACATAGTCCTTGAGTAGTTCAAGTCACCTCCTTTGGCTAAGTTTCAAATCCCTTTGGCTAAACACATAATTCAAGATTTTATGGTTAGTGAACACCTCAACATGTACCCCATAAAGATAATGACGCCAAATTTTCAATGCAAACATAACAACTACAAGTTCAAGATCAAGGGTTGGATAATTCTGTTCATGCTCTTTGAGTTTCCTAGAGGCATATGCTATAACCTTACCATGTTGCATCAATACACAATCAAAACTAATACGTGAGGCATTACAATAGACAACAATGCCATCCGAACATTCGAACAATGTCAAAATAGTAGCCGAGGCAAGACAATCCTTCAATAGTTGAAAACTCTTCTCACACTCATCCAAGCAATTGAAATTTTACTTTCTTTTGGGTCAACTTGGTCAAAGGTGAAGCAATAGATGAGAGTCCTTCAACAAACCTTCTATAGTATCCGGTTAAGCACAAAAAGATTCAAATATCTGAAGGAGACAATGGTCTAGGCCAATTCTTCAATTCCTCCATTTTATTTGGATCAACCTTAATTCCATCACCGAATATCACATGACCAAGAAATGCAACTTCTCTTAACCAAAATCCGCACTTACTAAAGTTGGAAAATAGTTGCCCATCCCTTAGAGTTTGCAACACAATCCTCAAGTGACCCACATGTTCTTTCATTTTGAGAGTAAATCAAGATATCGTCAATAAACACCACCACAAACTTATCTAAGTATGGCTTGAAAGTCTGATTCATCAAATCCATGAAGATAGAGGGAGCATTTGTCACCACCCAAGCCTAGGGCCTAGATGTGACACGGCGAATGAGACACCCAGAGGTACCTCACCCAAGCCTCTTAGCATTAATTAAGCATTTCATTGGTAATGATAAACAAATCAAGCAGAAACATAAGGGATATAGGCACTAAGGGGATACATAATAATAAGAATCAAAGACAACATATCATCCTTTACTATGTCTAACAATACCGTCTACATTAAGACTTGGTGGGGGCTAAGACATGTCCCTAGCTCACCCTCTAGATTAAGTCAAAAATACCAAACTTGATTTAAGTGTCTAAACATAAAATAAGCTAGATAAGATAGAAGTGTCATTCCCGGAATATGGGAACTCACCTAAGTGGTATCCTTCAATTCTCAACTTAGCCATAGGGAGGAGAGTGTGAAATAACACTGGTACCTACATGGTGATATCATGTAGGCAAAATATATGCATTAGTGCTTTGAATGTACTAAGTATGTGAGTATGCTATGAAATGAAGAACATAAGAGAGAGACATGTATAGGAAATATGCATAAGTGAATGCATGCATAAGAAATCATCATGTGAATCCTTAAAACATTCATTTTTTGGGGAAGCGACCTTAACCAACATTTAAGACCATGCGAGCTACTACATGGAATCCAACATATCCCCCTACATTGGCACGGGGATACTACTTGCTAGGTAGAACTCCGATCAACTTTAAATATTCTTTAACTTTAACTTTAATGGCTAATCGTGGATCTATTATCCTAAAATAGCCGACAAAGGCCACTAAGGTGGCACATTATTAATGCAATATGAGACTTTACTTACGGACCCCTTTGGTTGAGCCTCCATCTATATGCTACATTCAATGCTAGGTCAAGCCCCACAGAATAATATTTAAACATTAATATAATATAAGTATTATATAACCTTGATATTAAAACATCAATTGGTGAAATAGCTTATTAAAACCTTTTATTTGATTCAATGCGAGAATTGTCCTCTCATATTAAAACCTTACTTTGGAAAAGAAGCACTTCATCGATAAATCATTACATAAAATCTCCCTTCCATAAGCATTTACTTCATCATTCATTTGGAGTCAAACTTTATTTCAACTTTGCTTTATCATAAGAAACTAGGTGGGTTCATTTCGTAAAAACCTTTTAATGCCTTTAAAAAATTCTTGCATGCATGAGAGTAATGGAAATACATAAAATACATATTCTTAAAGCAACACACCATATATATCTTAAAACTCTTTTCAAGCCTTCACATAGGCACTTTAATAACATCATAACTTCATGAAATCAAAAGTCAATATCCATCAATATATGTAAAGAAACTTTAAATGTATCATAATCTATGCATTTAAAGTCATCATGTAAAAGCCTAAGATTTCATTATTTTGAATTGAAATGCTAGGTTGAGAAACTATTTGGACTCCATGGGTGGAAGGACTCATAGATTAAAACCCACATACCTTGAGGGAAAGGAAATCCCTAAGAACACTTGAGGAAGAAAGGAGACTTGAATGCCTTGAATTTGGAAACCCTAGCCTTGCCTTGATGCCCTTGGAAGAACTTGAGAGGAAAGGATTTGTGTTGGAGATGTTAGAGTGAAAGAAATGAGGGCTTTGAAGGGTCTAGGGTCTTTAGATAGTTGAATTTTGCCCTCAAAACGACACCACCTTGGGTTAAAACGTAGGAAAAGACCAAAAGTTCCCTTTAAAGATCTGACCAGAAGAGACTTCACGGGGACCCTTCACTGTTCGTAATGCTCACCACGGTCCATGGTGGGGTCCCGTGATAAGGGAATTAGAGAAATTTAGAAAAGGGACTTATAGGGTAGTCTTTGAAGTTTCATCACGGACACCTTGACGGTCCGTGAAATGCATCATGGCTCATGTAGGGTGACCGTGGTGCAGGTACTGTAGGAGGCCTGTAGAAATGAGAATCATTGACATAGAAAAGGAACATGGAAGAACCTTTACACAATGTTTTCTCAAAATGACACCTCCACGACCCAAACCAAACATACCACGATTTTTCTTGCAAAAAACCCCACAATCGAGCCTCAAAAATCACTTAAAACGGAGTTCATATGATTAAGATACAATCTCCCAAAGTTCAACAAAATTACATTTCAAAAATGACCAAAACTGCAACTAATTTTGTAAATTTACTTCGAACAACATGCCAAAATCACATTACAACACCTCCACGAAGTTCTTCTCAAAATTCCACGCAAGATACCCTCTGGAATCACCCAAATTGGATCAAAATTGCTCTGAAAATCGCAAGCCAAAGTTTAGAAAAAAATGTTTTTATAATCTGGCATTTCCAGATATAAATACATCATGCCACATCATCGATCGCGCACCAGAATTCAATAATTACCAAATCCTTGGTTTCGACACTCCAGACTCATCCGGAGTCAGAAAAGCACAAACCATATATGCAATCTTATTGTAAATGACATCCGGACTCAACTGTGTAGTTGAAATTCCCATCAGAGATCGTTACAATCAAATGTGGGTCCCATCTTTGAATACGAAAATCCACCGAGGGGGTCAAAATGAATCCAAAAGCCTCTAGAACAGAACAAAAGGTAATTCTAGACTAAACTTGACATTCCAAAACTAACCACGCTGTCAGAATTTTCATCCAAGCGCATTTTCCAAAATTTTTGAGGAAAGTCAATCATAGGCTAACTTTCAAAGTCAAAAGAGCCAAATGGACCCAAACTCGTATCGATTACCTCGATACTCATGCCGACCATGATTCTGGCCTAATTGGCCATTCCAAAGCTGATAGAACCATCAAAATTTGAATTTGAGGTCTCTTTGACCCAAAACTCAAAAAGTCATAACTAAATCAACTTAGGCCTTCCAAATATCAAAATAGGCTCGAGACCTCTAAAAATTCAAGCAACACTTCTTCTATACCAAAAACCATCTCCCAAATCCAACAGAGTTATCGAAATTCCATTACAATCATCGAAACTCCAAAAGTTGACCAAAGTCAAATCTTGGCCTAAAATTCCTCAAATTTCCAACTTAAGAGGTCAAATCTTCGTTACAACTACAAAACTAATTCCATAAACTCTCCTAGGCCAATTTACATATTCTTGAGCTGCTGAAATTAACGGAATTCTGTTTCGAGACCCGTAGCTCCGGTTGACCCTAAATACCACTTTTGAACACTTAAAGCTTATGAAAACTCAAATTTTCCAAAGAGCCATCTTTTCACAGGATTTTCTAAAAGACAACACCTAGTACCAATCAGAAAGAACTCGAGCCAACTAATGGGAGGGGTAAAATGGTCATTCTACAAAATTCCAAAAATGACCTTCAGGGTCATTATAACATCCACTATTAAAAGATTTTTCATTCGCAAAAATAAGGGTCAAGAAGTACCTGAAGGCTTAAATAAGCTAGGGAACTGCTCTTGCATCTCCTGCTCGGTCTCCCAGATAGCCTCCTCAATCGGGCGGTAGTGAAATTAGACCTCAACCACAAGGATGGACCTAGAACGAAGCTGGCAGATATCTCTAGCTAGAATAGTAATTGACTGCTCAAAAGTCAGACGATCATCCAACTTAACAAAATCATACTGAAGTACATAGGACTCATCAGGTATGTACCAGCACAGCATAGAAACATGGAAAACAGGGTGTATAGATGAAAATGTTGGAGGCAATGCTAGCTCATAAGCAACCTCTCCAACTCTCCTCAGAATCTCAGAAGGCCCCATATACCTGAGGCTAAGCTTACCCTGCCTGCCAAATCTCATCATGCCCTTCAAGGGCAACACCTGCAAGAATACCTGATCTCCAACCTCAATGTGCAAGGATCGGTGTCTGTGATTCGCATAACTTTGATGCCTACTCTGAGCTATCCTCAGCCTATCCTAAATAACCCAGACCCTGGCTGCGACATCCTGAAGTAAATTAGTAATATGCAGCCTAGGATTTGAATACTCAAACTAACCAACTAGAGTACGATAATGCCTACCATATAAAGCCTCGAATGGAGCCATCTGAATACTAGAGTAATAGCTTTTATTGTACAAAAATTTTGCCAAAGGAAAGTACTATTCCCAATAACCCTCAAACTCCAATAAACAAGCTCACAACATTTCCTCCAGAACCTAAATAGTACACTCTGACTGGCCATCATTCTATGGATGAAATGTCATGCTAAAATTAATTTGAGTGCCCAATACTCTCTGAAAGGCCCTTCAAAACTGGAAGTAAAATGTGATCCCCTATTTGATATAATGGACACCAGTACCCCATGTAGACAGATCACCTTCTGAATATAGATTCGAGCTAGACGATCTACAGAAAAAGTGGAACATACCGATAGGAAATGTGTTGAGTTGGTCAATTAATCAATGATGACCTAACTACCATCATTACCTCTGGGTGTTTGAGGTAATCCCATCACGAAGTCCATGGTAATACGCTCCTATTTCCACTTGAGAATGGGTAATCTCTGAAACACTTCACTAGGCCTTTGATGCTCGACATTAACCTACTGGTAACTCAAATAATGGGATACATACTCAACTATATCTCTGCTCATGCCATACCACCAGTAGTAGTATCATAAATCCCAATACATATTCATGGTGCCCAAATGAATAGAGTACTTGGAATCATGGGCCTCACGTAGAATCAACTGAATGAAGTCTCCAACTATAGGAACACAAAGGTGACCATCAAACCGTAGTACCCCATTTGAATCTATAGAAGACTGGCCCCCATCACCCCAAAATACAAACTCTTGGAGCTCTACCAAAGATCCATCCTCAAACTATAAGCCACGAATCTGATCCAGCAGAGATAATCGAGCTCCCATAAAAGCAAAAATCGGCCCAAAATTTGAGATGTCCAACATGACCATCCTATTATCCAAAGACTGGATGTCCAAGGCTAGGGGTCACTCCACAATAGGTAAGTAAACTAGACTACCCATACAACCCACCTTCCAACTCAAGGCATCCGCTACTATATTTGCCTTGACCGGGTGTAGAGGATAGAGATGTCATAATCTTTTTAGCTTAAAATTTGAAAAATTATTGCATGATTGTCCTGCGTTATTTTTCCACACCGAATTGGGTTATAATTAGATCTTTGAGTTAGGAGAGTTGTTTAGAACCTATATTTGGGGTCAATTCTGGAATTTTGAACACGGGTCCAACATTTTCCATTTTAGACACCAAAATTAGTCCGTCTTTAAAAATTATGAAATTGGTGTTGAAACGACCGTAAAGACATTGTGGTTGTGTTTTTGATAACATGGTAGCATTTTGAGGCCATTCAGAAGGGAAAAATTCCAGCACAGTGATTTGGAGAGCACGTGTTCAGTCTATAGGTAGGCTACCACTTTCCTTCTTTTAGATTATGCTGAAATGTTTAAATGCATGTTGAAATAGATGAAATTTGGGTTGGATAGTTTATTTGTATATCTTAGGTGTTGGAAATTATATTTTAGGCTTTTTATTAGGTTTTTTTGGGTAATTGGAAGCATGTGTTTGTTTCCATTATTTGTTGGTATTGTAAGAAAAGTTGAATGCTTATGTTGTTGATATTATGGGGTATGTTGGCCTTATTATAGGTTGTAAACTTTTCCTAATTACCCCGGCATCGCTTTGGTGGGCTTAGATCATTGTAGAATGGTGTAGTAGGCTAGTGCCTGATAGTTTGGCCTTAGCTAGGCAATAAACTTGCTTTTATAAATACCCTTATCAATACCTCGACATAACTGTGACTTACGAGATGCGCTAATGAAACTAGACCTTATGTCCATTATGTTTAGGGTGGTTATTAGTTGACTCATTGGGAAGGAGATTCTCAAAACTATTACCATCCAGTTGGGAAGGAGAATATTTGGCAATATGGGAAAAATTATCTGTGAGCATCCGGGTACCTAGCCTCGGCCTTCTTTCTGAATTTCCATCAAAGAGCATTCGGGTATGTAACCCCGGCTTCTACCGACTTGCTAGTATGACGAGTATCTGAGTACCAAGGCCTGACCTCGATCATACAAATGTGTTGCGGTGAGCTTTTGGGTACCCAACCCCAGCCTCAACTATACCGATGTTTTATAGCAAGCATACAGGTACCTAGTCTCGGCCTTGGCAACATAGAACACTCAGGAAAGCATCTAGGTCCAAGTCCCGTCCTTGACCTCTAAAACATTCCTGGTTCATTGATTCTTAGAGACTCTGGGTTCAGAAATGATACAGTTCTTTGGATCCTAACTTCGTAGATTCTTGGTTTCTAGCCTTGGTAGTTGTAGCTATTTTGTGTACTCGGAGGGCTTATGGGGGTCCGTCTGCGTTTTTATTTTACGCACGAGTGTCCCAGCTGGTTTTATGAGTGCCCAGTTGGGTATAGTTAGATGTAGTTCTAGTAGATAGTACTCTTTTAACTTTAAATGCTTATGTTGATTCTTATTTAAGCTTATTCTTCTTTTTCATATTGTTTATACCTTTTCTACTTAATTGGCCTATTATGCCTACTGGGTACCTGTTGTCTTAGTACTCACACTACACTCTACATCTACTTTTGTGATGCAAGACCGAGCACCATCTATCATTGCAGATAGATCGAGCCAATTGTAGTCAGCTTCGGAGAGTAGGGTAAGCACTTAGCATTTTGGATTATTTTATTCTCCTTCAGTATGGATGGCCTGTCTTTTGCCTTTTGAGACTAGCTAGTTGTTGTATATATTTCTGGTCCATTTTTAGGACTTGTACTTGTCTTTTATTTTGTAGAATATATTTACTTGTGACTTTCAGGTTTTGGGAGGGATCTTTAGTTGTTTATATCATGTTTTGGTTTGCTTTCGCTTATTTATTCTGCTTGTTTTATAATTTTCCACTCTTGTTTAGTTTCTTCCCTCAAAACCATTACTTGTCGTTCCGAGTTTATGGGTTGGATTACCTACTAGTGAGTTATAGTAGGTACCATTAGGACTTGAGGAATCGGGTCGTGACACCTTCATAGGCCTCTCACTCTTCCAATAGTCAAACCAAATCCTAGAAACACCTTTCAATTGATAAGTATCTAACTCCTCCCTCTCAACCGGGCTAATCCCATTATCTCCAAAATATTATGAATGCTTTCAACAATATTTTGTGGATCCTTATCCACTTTGGAATCCCAAAACCCCAAGGATTCATCCTCACTAAGCCACAAACCCTTGTCACGACCATACCCACATTTGGGTTCATAGGAACTACCACCTCACGATTTACTTGGGCTTTCATGGATTGAAAAAGTACTTGAAAGGTCGCTTGGAACTTAGCATTAGTCATCTGGTCATTCAAGGGATCATTCGGAGCTTGTTGCTCCTCTTCAACCATATTTCTTTGAATGGGGTATCTTCATGGAGGCATTCTCTGAAAATTGCAAAGAACAAGTGTTATTAGGAAAAGCCTTAGAGTACTACTCTATTGCACGATATAGATCATGAAAGAAGTGAAATTTTCCTAAAATTCCTCATAGCCTCCTATCCATAGATCTGGCGTGATTCACACTAATGAACAAGACTCTACTTGACGCGGCATGTTAGACTCCCTAGGACACTTAAACCTTGTGTTCTAATACCAAATTTGTCATATCTTGAGCTTAGGGCCTATACGTGACACAGCGATCGAAAATCCAAAGGATTCCAACCACGCCATCTTAGCATTCATAGCACACATAAGGCAATTAAACATAATAAAATACATGAAAGAAACAACTCAATGTAGATGTCAAAGAGAAAGTAAGTTCAACTTAATGTCCAAAATAGACTACACTCTTTTTATCATCTAAACAAACCTCTAAGTCTATACTTGATGAGGGCTTAGGACAAGATGCTAGCGCACCCGAATCATAGAAGAAAGTCAAAGCAATCAATATAAAAGAAATTCCCGTCCATGATAAATGAAACTCACCAATGACAACTTGAGAGTGCTAAGTAAACTCTAGCCACGAGTAGGATGAACGTGGTCGCCGATCCCTATATTACGAGACTATCACAACCCGACCTAGGGTCTATTTGTAACATGGCGATCGAAACCTTGTAGGGCTCCAACCAAGCCTCTTGTACATACCATAAGCATACATAAGGTAAAGTAAAAGAGGAAACATCATAAGAGAGTCTAATTCATGAATAGAAATTTTAGAATGTCACATAACAACATAGACTAAAAATATTTGTCCAACTAAATGCCTCTACTCATGAATATGGACGGGGGCTAAGATATATTCCTAGATCACCCTCAATATGAAAAATAGCAAAAGTATTTGAAAAATAATAACTAACTCGATAACTAGTCCCCGATAAATGAGGACTCACTATAACAGCGCTAGGTAGGAAAGCTTAACTAGCCACGTAGATGAGTATGATCTTTAACCTCAACCCCTATATTATGAGACAATGTAGGCAAAAAGTATGCATTAGTATGTTGGAATGTACTAAGTATGAGGGCGTGACATGCAACATAAATCATGGAATGCAATGTTCAAGTAAAACACATGATAAGATGAGATAAGTAAAGTCATGAGAAAATCATATTGACCAAAGCATTTAAAAAGCATAATTTAAAATCATAGTGTACATAAGATATCATACATATGTGGGATATGAACCATAACCGATAATAAGATCACGCGAGCTATAATTTGGAATCCCGTTGTCTCCTCTTTATAATGAAGAAAAGGGGAATCTACTTGCTAAGGTAGACTCTACCCTGCTAGGCGGGTTATACATGTACTATATGTAGATCCACTAGCTATGCCAAAAAGGGAATCCTACAGTGGCACGTAGTTATTAGACAAGAGACTTTATATAAGGACCCCTTATTTCGAGCCCCCACCTAGAGTTGACATTCGGTGCTAAGTCAAATCTCACAGAATACATAAATAACATAGAAATCATAATGATATTTATCATAGTCATGATAATAAGTTTGAAATCATAGAGTATCTCATTTTCATAACATACTTGTAATGTGAGAAGTGTCCTTTCATCATTATAATCATATTTGCATAATTCATATCATTAGTCCTTAGGTCACCACATAGGGCCCTAAGTCACCTTACTTCATACTTTATATGAAAATCATCATTCGAAACATACTTATAGTCCATGATCATAACTGAAATACATAATCATAATTCATACTTGGAAATTCATGATCATAGCTTATACTTGAAGTTAGGGTAAGACATGAATGCATGATCAATTGACTTGAAAATCATGAAATTGACTTGAAAACATGCAGGATCATAAATGTTATATCATCTCATACATAATTCATATAGATAACATCATTAGGAAGTATAATTGAAAATACTCATATTTACATCATGAACCCTAGAGATCAAACTAGAAGAATTCATGGAAAAACTCTTCAATTCAATGCAATAACCATCAATTTATATCAAAATAGACTCATGATTATAATTTGAATCATAATTCATGCAATAGGAATAGAGATCATAAAACCCATAAAATATCATACTTTAATTTGATAGAAAACCTTGAGAAATTGATTTGGCTTTATGGATGAAAGAATCCATGAATCAATACCCAAATACCTTAAGTGAGAACATCAATTAATTTGGAAGAACTTGAGAGTTTTGATGGAGATATTGAGTAAATTTACTTGAAGTCTTCAATGAAGTCCTTGAGAGTCTTTTGTATAGAGAGAAATGTTTGAGTAGGTGAATTGTAGAAGAATGAATAGAGTTAGAGGTTTAGGTCAATTTATAGAGTTGAATAGGTTCTAAAAACGTGTAGGTTCATCTCTAACAATGTGGAAAAAGTGTAAAATGCCCTTACTAAAAAAATCCAACTCAGCCAGAAAACCCTTGCCAGGTTTGCGATGCGGACCTTTTTGTTTTATGCAGTTTCTTGATAAATCTATCTTTCGATCTATGGGTCCTAAAAATCCACCGAGACCATTTTCCTATAGGTTTTGACCCCCTGATCGATATTCCAAACTGTGATTTTTCAAAAAGATTAAGGATAATGCATTTCATAAGTGACCTATTCCCAAGGCATTCTTAAGGCACTTATGAATATTTTGAGGGATATTATAGAGACAATGTAGGCAAATATGTGTTAGTACATAGAAGATACTAAGTATGTGAGATATGTATGAACAATAAACATAGGGCGTAATCAATATAAATCATGGGATGCAAGACCAATATCTTTTGACACATGTATAAAATTATGAAACTATTAAAAATATTTATCTCATTGGTCAATGCATCAAAAGAACCTCATATTCATCATAAGAACTCATACTTTACTGAAATTATGTGGGATAAGACCTTTAACTAATATATTAATACCATGCGAGCTATATCATTGAATCCAATGTAACTCCCACATATACAAGAGAGGGGCTACTTGCCAAGGTAGACTCCTGAGAAAAACTTTAACTTTATGAGTTATATTTGGATCTACTAGCTAAGCTTTAAGACAACCTATGATGGTGACGTAGTTTAGGACTTTAGGCTGCTGCAAGGATTCCCTTAGGTAACTAACTACGTTACTGGACCGAACCCCACCTACAAGTCCTCTCGGTGCTTAGTCAATATCCCAACATAATTCATTAAAAATATTAACATCATCATTAACTTCATCATGAAAGTAATTATTAGAGTAGATCATTAACGTTAGTGATTCATAAGAATTCATAAACTTTGGTGAGAAATGTACTTATCACACCATAATAACTTTCTTGTATTATCATTAATCATCATTATAACCTTCATCATTAAATCATAAATCTCAACTTCACTCATAAAAGCTTTTCTTTGAAAAATCATAGAACTTCATAATCACAACTCATGTAAATCATCATTGAAAGTAGCTTCAAGCATGAGCATTCATAATTCAACTTGAAATCATGCAATTTAAAATAAAATTGAAACTACTCAACACAATTCATCAAAACTAGGGTTAGAAATTAATTGAATTTCAAGAGATCTTTTGAGGAAACCTTAGGACTCCATGGATGAAAGGAACCCATGGATGAATCCCACATACCTTGACCTTGATGAGTTCTAAATTGTAGATATTGAAAGCTTGACCTTGAAGAACCCTTTTTGAATTGATTGAGGGAGAAGAAGGCTTTGGGGTTTTGGGAGTTATGTTGAGAATGAGAGGATTATAAGGCTTTAGGGTAGTTAATAGATAGAAATCTAGTCCCTAAAACCATCCATATTCATTAGTTAGGTATAGGGAAAAAACCTAAAATAACTCTCCTTAAAATTGACTACGGAGCCCATAACGAGCCTTTACCATAGACCGTTAAAGGCAATACGGTCCATGGTCTCCTTCTTGGTGAGGGACTTGGGAATTTTCTAAAAGGAATTTTGGAAGGTTGCGCACCATGAGACCCTCCATGGCCCGTTATGGGCACCACGGTCTATAGTGTTTTCCTTGGATTAGCATTCTTAGGGTTTGTAGGGGTGGTTTCAGGACTTCCTCCATGAAGACCTTCACGGTCTGTGGAGATCAATACAGCCCGTGGAGGGTTGCCATGGTGAGGTTCCTAAGAGGGGGCCTGTAGGGGTGTCAACTGATACACTCAAATTACACCTCCTTAAATAAGTATAAAGCGATCGTTGATCAAATATAGAACCTAACAAAGGTTAGGGTCGATCCCACGAAGAATATGCTTTAGACTTTAGATTAATCGTTTATTATTTTCTTTAGTAATTAATTTATCTCCATAAGGAAGGGGGGATTTTAATAAAAACTAATTAACAAATAAAATAAAAGGCATCAACGAACATAGTAATAGTTTAATGTGGTTTAAATCAATATGAAGTGAAACTAGGGTTATATGTGTTCCCCACGAATCCTTAACTAAATAGACCTTTTTTTATTAGTAATCATTTTTTAGTGTGTTACATGTATAATCGGTAAGTTAATTTCCTAAGTCTTTCATCCGACAAATAGGTAAATTTCACTATGCAACTTGATCCTTTTACGAGTGTATGTTTTACTAATCCTTACCAATGATTCCAGATTTAGTTATTCCTTCATCCGTTCAAGCTGATTAGATGAGGATGATTAGCCCCAAATCTTGTTGTTTAATCCTTTTTCCCATCTGTTTTCTCCTTGATCTGGCAAGTAAGGATAAGGCGATTTCTAATGTTGGACACCATTAGAAAACAATCAAAACAAAAAAAAAAGAACAATACATCCATGCACACTATTGAGGAATTATTGTTTCTTAAGTTCTACATCATTCATTCTTCATGATTCCCACAACCCTAGTTGTGAAATTAGATTTTCATAACTATGTGATCACAATCAATAATATTTAGGTTAAAAGAATCATGAACTTACAATAATAATTGTGAGAATCCAAAATCTTCAATAAATCCGAACGTAAAATATCGATAACAAAAACCAAAATTCAAGAATAAAAGTCCAAAAGTAGTTCAAGCTATATTCTCAAACTCAAAAATATGCATAAAGTAAAATAAACCTAAGAAGTGTATTTATAGACAAATAATCCTATTTATAGACAAATAATCCTAAGTAAATATGAATTTGAAAAACATAACAAACTTTAAGTCGGTTTGGGTCTACGACTAGTGTCTATGAAGCGTAATGTTTTTAATGAGTCATAGACCCACTCATAATGCATCATACTGCACTGAGGAATTCTTCTTCTTCACAAAAAGCCTTCTATGAATCGTAACATCCATGAAGACTCATAATCTTGACTCGTAGATCAGATCCTAGTTCATCCTCTGCACATATCTTCTACAAGTGTCTTCTATGACTCATAGGAATGTAAACAAGTCATAGAATTGACTCATCATCTTTATTGTGCCTTCATTTTTTCACTTTTACTTGATGACTCCAAATGACGACTCGTACGAATGAAAATGAGTCCTAGACTTGACCCGTAACCTTTAGTTTTAACTTTATTTCTCTTTTTTGTTTTTGAGGATTGATATCTGCGACCCGTAGAAATAACTATGAGTCATATGATGAACTCGTAAACCCAAAAATCCTCAAGACTCAGTGTTGTGCTTCCTCAATTCATTCTCCAACTTAATTTCCTACAAAATAAACACAAGTAACATCAAATATTCTAACAAATACTTGAAAGATATAAAAATTCTTAAGTTTATAGTATTAAAAGTACCGTATATCCATGGTACATCAATACCCTTAACTTAAAATGGTTGTTTTTCCTCAAGAGACATTACTATACTAAAACGAAATAATGCAATATAAGATTAAGAATGTACAATATTCACTCGGCTATTGACTACCGACCCCTTCCACTTTTCATCCATGATATCATTGCAACCATTATTTTAAATCAAACTTATGTGGATCAATATTAGACACTTCAACACCAATAGACAAACTCACATGGAAAAATAACATTCATTATTTTCATGATTATTTCGACAATGTCACTTGTGCCCTCACTAAAAAGAAATCCCTTTCTTCCCATATTTTGTAATATTTCTTCAAAGTTCAGGGATGCAACAAACACTCACGTTCACACATGAAATTCAGACCTTAATGAACAATACCATAGGTTTGTCCTTATTTTCAATACTTAGACTCTTTAACCGTTGAATTAGGATCATTATAGGACTTTTTTGGCTTGTACTGTAGGGTCGGGGACAAGTGTGGTGTATTTTGATTCAGTGAATTTTGATCCTCCTCAAATACCACTCTAAACTTTAATTCCTCATCTTACAACCTACAATATGTTTTACTCTTATTCTTCGCTTTTCGCTTTTAGCTTTGGTGTGGCTTTTGTTTGATCGTTTCTCAACACTTTTCCTATGATTCTTGTTTTTCATTGTTAATGCTTGCTAAGTTGTTTGTTCTTCTCAGTCACTCACCCCTTTTTCTTCTTTTTGATTTTCTTTATCACACATCTCTTTTCACACCTTTTATTTTCTTGCTTTTCTTTTCTCATACCCCTTATCTTCTCACTTTCCTCTCATAGTAGCCACCCTCAACTCAGGATTTAAGCTTGAGTTGAGGTGCACATTGTCCTAGGATGGACCAGGGCCAAAACAAAAGATAACAATTAGGGATAGGGACATTTGAAGTATATGTTATTGAATCAAAAAGTTCTTCTATGAGGCTCAAATCTTTAGTTCAAAGGGTAAAATAATCTTTGGTTGTTTGTTTTAAGAATAAGTGGACTCATTCAACAATGGTGTATGATTCTTTCCTAATCAACAGTTTAATTATCACAGTACGACCAACGGGGCAAGTTCTAAATTAACATAAATAGTCGAAACGCACAAAATACCTCACAACCACTTGGCATCAAATTTCATTATCAAATATCAATCTTTGGTTTATGTTTCCATTTAACTCATGTGTTATCATATCAGTTTACATTATGTCGCATACAGATCCTACATAAACAATATATCAAAGAAACAATCACAACATTTTTAAATCAATTTTGGAGGGGTCTCTTTTTTGTTTTAAACCTTATAGCCATCATGCCATAGATCTGTAATCTTATCTCATATTTACATCCTACACATGCCGGTTCAATATAAATTAAAAAAGGTCCTATGGGGAAAAAGAATGCAGGCAAAAAAAACCTAAGGATTTAATCGAGTGTCGAGGGTACTTATACTTCACCTAGATACTCAAACATTCATAACCAACCCACCCTAATTTAAAAGCCTTGCATTGTCCTCAATGCAAAACAATAATAAGGAAAAAGTACAGGGGAGAAGAAAAAGAACATGTGGCGCATAAGTGCTGAAGTCTATATAGTGGCATTCGGGTCAATAGGTATGGATCTCGGTGTAGTAGCATATGGTACCATGGCAGTCTGTACATCATCATGAGTGTCAACTCGTGTGCTCGAAGCTCTAATAGCACGCTACTTCTCCTCCTATCATCGCATCTCCCTAGTTACTCTAGATGCCTGAGTTTCCTTCTCTAGATCATGGAGCTCCTTTTTATTTCTCCTCCTAGCCTCTGCCATATTTGGAGTGACATCATCAATGCGAGGCCTTTATTCTCTTTCCACCTCTGAATTATCATCTACAAATAGATTAAACGGGTCTATTGGCTGAACGACTGGCACAGGGAATGGTATAGGGTTTAGTATAGCTAGGGATATGACCTCGGCACGTAGTAAGCCAACCTCTGTCCAAATAGTAGAAATGTTAGAACTAGACAAGGAGTGCAACCTCTCATCACCCTCAGCTCAAAATCATTAATGCGCACATGAATTTTCCACTCTTGATCAGCCAAGGCATCCTCAAATGTTTCTACTACGTGCTCCTATGATTCAGTAATAGCTTTTTAGACCTATGACTTGAGCTGTTGAATCAACTGACCTAGTTCGGCCTCTTTCTATGCCTATCGCTGCATCAAGGTGTGTAAGGCTTTGATTGAGATGGTGACCAAGTCTGTGTGTTGTGGACGCAGCATACTAGTAGATGGGATTACTGAGGCAGTCGAGGAAGCCTCAAATGGCTCCAAGGAAGGTGTCTTCTGGTCAGAAATAGCTGCCAGATTAGCTTAGGTAGGCTGTTGGATGCTGTCAAAATCCTGTACCCTCACATCTGAATGTGCAGCACACTATTGTTCGATCAGGTTTATATCATCCTAAATGAGCCTAAGGTCCTGTGTCCTATTCACTCTGATCATTGGGTCAACCCCTACAATCATTGGGACTATAGCCTCGTGATAATGCATAGACGAGGCACGAGAAAGGGATTGTGGTATTTAGCTGAATAGTTCACTCATAGATCATGTCAATGATGAATTTTACTATATCCATCTTATATCCAGCCATAAGTCTAGAAACGATCACGGCTTGATCCAAAATTAAATGATTGTCTGCATTTGTCGGGCAGAATCGATGTCAAACAATGGCCCACTAAAATTTTATGGCAAAGTTCAAGAAGGCTCTTTTTATCGGAGTCGGGTCTGATATCCAATTTACCGCTATGCCTTGCTCAGCTATATAACCAGCCATTCATCTAAGTAACTCACCACTCTGTATCGGATACCTCATAGCATTTTTATCTCACACCACCTTTATTTTTTTATCATACTAGGCGGTCAGGGTTGTCGGTGCAAAGTTTGGGCTATAGATGACCCGTCGAACTCCCCTCTTGGATAAATCAACCTAAACATCCTAAACCAATGTAGTCAACAAAATAGACTGCTCTATTTCTTTTGCCTTGGACGATGTCTTCTTTTTAATATTTGTCGCGTGTAAGTCATAGAACTCGCATACCATGGAATTACTATAACTACCCTTATACTCAGCCATCCATTTGAACCTATGGCGATGAAACAAGTCACAGATCATAAGGACTGCCTCCAAACCAGTGGTGATAACACGTGGTTCTTCAGTAATGGGCTTCCTTAAGTTTTGACACTCGTTCCTCTCTTGATCCATCCAATAGAAACTGAACAACCCTTCAATGCACTATCTTTTTGGTTCCATTTGGTTGTGGAATGGAATGGAGGGACGCTCAAGCGTTGACCTTCCCTTAAGCATGGACTCAAAAGAGGATTGGGGTACATAGTCATCGTCTCTCTCTCCTGCTTCGGTGGAATCCCCCTCACTAGATTGGAGGGGTGTAGATGTTGTTGACATATGAGAAGGGGAAGAGCCTCCACTTGGTTCAGCACTAGATTATTTGTTTGGAGTGTTTGGATTTGGGCTTCTGTATAAGGGGTGTCTCAAAGTCATGAGAGTATTCCTCCTCTGAACCACTAAGTTTGACGTATGTTGGTGTATATCGAATGCACCATTTTAAAATTTCTTCAATCTCCTTCCTTGAAAGATTTTTCTATCCACCACCCATTTTAGTATTCGTTTAGGAGGCATTGTACCTGCAGAGTAGGAGTTAGTACATAAACATAATAAGAAAAAAATGAAAAGAAAAAAAATAACTAGGAAACTTAATGTTTTTAGATCTACGAGAAGGTATCTATGGGTTGTAGAAGGGTCTACAACTCGTAGAGCTAACTCATAGACTTAGGCCTACAGATTTTGGTCTCTAAATCTTGTCTAAGAGTGGACCTTACGACTCATAAAAGTTTCTACAAATCATAAGGGTCATTCGTACACTCAGTTCTATGCCATTGAGTTTTGGTACTTAACTTCTACCAGTCGACCCTACGATTCATAGACAAGTCTATGAATTGTAGGTTGTACTCGTGTAAGTTAAGTGTCCAAACACTTAGGTACTAGAATTTTATATTTTAAATTGACGAGTCTAATTGACGAGCTGTAGAAGATTTTATGACTTGTAATTAGACTTATAAAGTTCATTGCTTGTGAGGGTTTAACCATTGATCTAGAGGTCTCATTTAGAAGGGATAACTAAGACTCATAGAAAACCCTCGTTTGAAAAATCTGCAAATTCAGTGATTCACTTACAAATGTTGTTCAACAACAAGTTCAATATCCCCCACTTATTCAATTCATTGAATTTAAACAACAATTTCATCAAAGACCCAGTTCCCCAAATTCCAAATTAGTTCAACAAGTAAAGTTCAAAATCTCAATGCCTTAATTTCATAACACCAGTTCTTATCGACCCACATCAATACGAAGTAAGTTAAACTCATCCTTAGATGCACATAGAATGGGGAGGTAGACTTACTCGAATGAATATCTAATCTTTTTGATTTTTTTTTAATTGGTACTGTGAGGCATTTGGGGACTCAATGGAGACTTGTGCTTTGAATAGAGTGGTTTTTGTGGAAGGGAATAAGGAATAATAGAGGTGATAGAGTTTTATGAAGGTGATAAAGGATGGAGTTTTGGTATAGGGGTCGTTTGGGTGTTGTTGCACTGGAGAGAATGGTTTTGAGAAGAAGAAAGGAAGTGAATGTTTAAACTTCTTATCTTTTATGTGTTTTAATAGTGGGTCGAGTCAATGTTTTAATGTACCTTGATGTGGAAAATAGATTGTTACAACTCGTAGTGATTTCAACGAGTCATAAACAAGCTTTGTTGTTTAATTTAATACATGAAGAAAATATACCTGGAGTCCATGAATGTAGGCTACGAGTCATAGATGTTTCTACGAGTCGTAGAGTACATTCGTAGACTTAAAGTTGCTTCGTGTCTGTTGATTTAAAGTTGACGAGTCCAGTTTACAAGCTATAGAAATATCTACAATCCTTAATAAATGACTCATATGTCTCCCTAATTGCTCTTCAGTTTCCACTATTTTTATTTTGACATGGGCATGTACTCATATTTTGGCCTATTTTATAATACTTTTTGTGACTCTAATTTGACACAGATCCTAACACAATATATGCTATCAAAAAAAATTACCATGTGAATATAAAAATAAAACAAATTAAACAAACAAATATCTTGGGTTGCCTCCCAAGTAGCGCTTGATTTAACGTCAGGCACGATGCAGATATGCCTAGTTATTCAGACTTCACTAATCTTCCATGTTTCCACAATTTTGATCTCATACTTTGTGATCATGTATGCTTTGATCCTTTGACCATTAACTTTGAACTTCGTACCATACTTCTTCTCTAGTTCGACTGCACCATGTAAAAAGACTTGACTCACTCGGAGTGGTCCTAACCATTCGACTTGAGTTTGCCAGGAAATAATTGCATCCTTGAGTTGAAAAAAAGGACTAAGTCTCCGTATACAAATGTTCTCTTTTTAATCTTTTGGTCGTGGTAATTATTCATTCGCTCTTTGTATAAGGCTGCGCTCTCATATGCATTTAGGCAGAAGTCATCAAGCTCATTTATTGGATTCATTCTTTGCTTTGATGCGGCATCCCAATCCACATTCAACTTCTTCAACACCTACATAGCTTTATGTTCCAACTCTACGGGTAGATGGAAAAATTTCCCAAAGACAAGTTGATAAGGTGACATACCTATTGGAGACTTGAATGCAGTATGGTAATCCCATAGAGCGTCATCGAGCTTTCTTGACCAATCCTTTATATATGCGTTCACCGTCTTTATAAATATTAGAGACTTTAACTTGTCCACTAGTTTGTAGATGATAAGGAGTTGCTACACTATGTCGAGCCCCATACTTTTAAAATTTGAACAATCGATTACAAAAGTGGGAAACTCTATCGCTGATTATTTCCCTTGGTATACCAAATCTTAAGAAGATATTTCACTTGAGGAAGGTGGTGAGACTTCTTACCTCATTGTTGGGAAATGCAATAGCTTCTACCCATTTAGATATATAGTCAACCACAACAAGGATGTACTTCATTCCACTCGAACTCACAAAAGGACCCATGAAGTCAACTCCCCATACATCAAACAACTCAATGACTAGAATAGGAGTTAGTGGGAGTTCATGTTTCCTTGAGATTACTCCTTCCCTTTGACAATGGTCACAAGACTTAGAGAAATCATGAGTATCTTGATGAATTTTTGGCCAGTAGTACCCATATTATGAAATTTTGTAACTTGTCTGGATACCACTATGATGACCTCCAACAAGCGACGAATGGCATGCCTCCAAAATACTCATCATCTCAACTTTAGGTATGTAGCGAATAATCCCATCGGCAAAAACATGAAACAAGTATGGTTCTTCCCAAAAGAACTTTTTCACATCGAATAGAACTTGCGGTGTTGGTAGAAATTCAATTCGGATAGCATTATATCACTTACCAAGTAGTTAGCAACATCGGAAAACCATGGAATCAAGTTGTGTGATGCTGCCAATACTTGTTCATCCAAAAAGGTATCATCTATCTCAACTCCATCCTCCAACTTTAACATTGCCTCTTCTTCAAGCCTACAAAGATGGTCACCAACTTGATTTTCAGTTCCTTTTTGGTCTTTCACTTCGAAGTCAAACTCTTATATCAATAATACCCAATGAATAAGTCTCAGCTCAGCATCATTCTTTGCCATGAGATATCTCAATGCTGTATGGTCTATGTATACAATGACTTTGGTGCACAACAAGTAGGATCTAAACTTCACAAAAGTGAATACAACGGCAAGTAACTCTTGTTCGGTCACGGTGTAGTTTCTTTGAGCAACATTAAGGGCTTTGCTAGCATAGTATATTAGATGTAGAATCTTTTTGCGCCTTTGTCCTAATACTACTCCAAGTGCTACTCCTCTTGGATCACACATGACTTCAAATGGTTGCTCCCAATTCGGTGCAATGATGATTGGTGCCGATACTAACCTTTGCTTTAACTCCTTAAACGCTTTTAGACAGGCCTCATCAAAAACAAACTTCATCTCTTTCTCTAGAAGTTTTCATAATTGATGAGCTATTTTAGAGAAGTCTTTGATAAAGCAACGTTAAAATACAGCATATCCCAAAAAGCTTTGAATACCTTTGATGAAGATTGGAGGGGGTAGCTTGTGATTACCTCAATCTTTGCTCGATCTACCTCTATGCCTTTGCTTGAAATCTCGTGACCCAACACTATTACTTTCTTTCACTATAAAGTGATACTTCTCCTAATCGATCACAAGGTTGCACTCTTCACACTTTTTAGTACATATTGAAGATGACCCAAGCAATCATCAAATGAGTCACCAACCACTGAAAAATCATTCATAAAAACTTCAATTGTATCTTCCATCATATCTGAAAAGATAGACATCATTTAACATTGAAAGGTCACCGATACATTACATAATCCGAATGGCATCCTTTTGAAGGCGAATGTCCCATATGGATATGTGAAAGTGGTCTTCTCTTGGTCTTCAGGTGCTATAGAGATCTGATAGCCCAAATATCCATCAAGAAAATAGTACCATCCTTTTCTAGCTAGACGGCCGAGCATCTAATCCATGAAAGGTATTGAAAAGTGATTTTTTGTCTATGAGTTTAGCTTATGATAATCCATGCAGACCCTCTAACCAGTGATAGGGCCTTATTGGAATGATCTCATTCTTTGCATTTGGCACCACAATAATACCACCCTTCTTTCGTATATATTGGACAAGACTTACCCAATTACTATCTGTAATTGGGTAAACAATTCCAGCATCTAACCACTTGATGATCTCCTTTTTAAATACCTCTTGCATAGGTGGGTTGAGAGGTCATTGGTGTTCAATATTTGGTTTGAAATCCGGCATGAGTTGGATTTTGTGAATATATATGCCTAGTGGTATGCCTATGATGTCATCTATGGACCATCTTATTGCTCTTTCAAAATGCTTCATGACAGATGTAAGAGCTTCCACTTACTTTTGGTGAAGATCAAAAGCTATTATGAATGGCAAAATGTTGTTGGTTCCCGAGAATACATATTGCAAGTGAGATAGAAATACTTTGAGTTCCAAAGTCAGAGGTTCCTCGATGGATGGTTTCTTGGAAGTTGCTCTATTCTTCAAGTCTAGGTCGAGTCTCTTTGGTGCGTGATTAAAAAATCCAAGGCCATTTAGTGTACAAACTATCTCATCATACTCTACGATGTGATCTTTATCAAAGTTCATGATGATAGCAGCTAGAGCTTCAACACCCAATCTCTCCTTAATAGGTATTTCTGGTTGCAAATCATCAACAACAACAATCATGGAGCCTCTTGAAAAGTGTTTGACTTTGCAACACGATCAAGTCTCTCCATAGCCTCTTGAAAAGTATTAGCCAAGAATGCTCCATCGGTAATGGTGTTTACAACAATTTTTCCATTATCATTAAATGCACGGTAGAATAACTCAAGAAGTGACTCGTCGGCTATTTTATAATTTAGAACACTTCGTAGATACTTTACTAATCTCTCCCAAGCTCCACTAATTGACTCTCAAGGCACCTATTAAAAATTGTTGATTCGATCCATTACCTTCAACTTTTTGGACAATGGGAAATACTTCTCCGTGAATGCCTTGTATAATTCTTCCCAAGTTATAGTGGAATTGTATGGAAGAAGGTTCGATCAGTAGAAGGGATGACTTTGTCTCTTCGGAAGAAGAATACTCGGACAGCCAAATTATAGCTTCACTAGTAAGTGAAAAATGGAATAACACACAGTCCAATGACATCCATAGTTAATCTTAGGTCAGCAACACTTCTCTTAAAATGTACACCACATTCTGGAGATAAGTGTGTAGATCCTCGGATAACAATCCAACAAACAGTCTTCTACTATGAAGTATTTGAATCAGCCAGCTTGTGATGCTAAACTTAGTTCCAAGAGGCAGTGGAGGTAAAACAATAGCACTAGTAGTTCCAATGGTGTCTGGGTTGACCCTATAGTTATTCCATATGCCTAATTTAAGGCGCAGTACGGCTGGAGGACGTTGTCTTGCTATTGGTTGATTGTTAAGAATATTCTATGGTTGATGTTGTAGAGGATGTTGTGGTTCATTGTCATGTTTCCCTCCAAGATGTTCCACATAATCACCAAGTATGTGTCTATCATTATTATTGTTGTTGTTCGCCATCCTACAAAGTGTTTTTTCGATTTCAGGAATAAAAGAATTTAAGGGAATGCCTTGACTCCTCAATTTGGCATGCACTATGACTGAAAAACCTGTTTCAGCATAAACAAAGAAAAATAACGTAAAATAAGAAAATAATGACTACAAATCAAATTATAAAAATTAATCTAATCTAAAATTCAAATTCCCCGGCAACAACACCAAAATTTGGTACACTCAAATTACACCTCCCTAAAGAAGTATAAAGCAATTATTGATCATATATAGAACCTAACAAAGATTAGGGTCAATCCTACAAAGAATATGATTTAGACTTTAGATTAATCGTTTATTATTTTCTTTAGTAATTAATTGATTTCCATAAGGAAAGGGAGGGATTTTTATAAAATCTAATTAACAAATCAAATAACAAGCATCAACGAACAAATTAATTAGTTAATGTGGTTTAAATCAATATGAACTGAAACTAGGGTTTTAAGTGTTCCCCACGAATCCTTAACTAAATAGATATTTTTATTAGTAATCCTTCCCTAGCATGTTATATATACAATCGGTAAGTTAATTTTACCTAAGTCCTTGATACGGTAAATAGGTGAAGTTTACTATGCAACTTTATCCATCTTTGAGTGTATGCTTTACTAATCATTACCAATGATCCCAGATTTAGCTATCTCTTGATCCGTTCAAGCTAATTAGATGAGGATGATTAGCCCAAAATCTCGTTGTTTAATCCCTTTTACCATCCGTTACCTCCTTGATCCGGCAAGTAAGGATAAGGCGAGTTCTAATATTGTTCATCATTAAAAAACAATCAAAATGAAGGGAAAACTAATACATCCATGGACACTATTCAAGAATTACTTTTTATTAAGTTCTACATCATTAATTCTTAATGGTTCCCACAACCCCAGTTGCAGAATTAGCTACTCATAACTACGTAATCACAATCAATGATATTTAGGTTAAAAAAATCATGAACTTACAATAATAATTGTGAGAATCCAAAATCTTCAATAAAATTCGAACATAAAATATCGATAACAAAAACTGGAATTTAAGAATAAAAGGCCAAAAATAGTTCAAGCTATATTCTCAAATCCAAAAATGTGCATAAAGTAAAATAAACCTAAGAAGTGTATTTATAGATAAATAATCTTAAGTAAATATGAATTTGGAAAACATAGAAAACTTTAAGTCGGTTCTGGTCTACGACTTGTGTCTATGAATTGTAATGTCTTTGATGAGTCATAGACCCACTCGTAATCCATCACACTGAGAAATTCTTCTTTACAAAAAGCCTTCTGCGAATCGTAATATCCATGACGACTCGTAATCTTGAGTTGTAGATCAGATCCTGGTTCAGCCTCTGCACATCTCTTCTACGAGTGTCTTCTACGACTCGTGGGAATGTAAATGAGTTGTAGAATTGACTCATCATCTTCATTTTTCCTTCAGTCTTTCAATTTTACTTGACGCTCCAAATTACAACTCGTACGGATGAAAACGAGTCATAGACTTGACTCGTAACCTTTAGTTTTAACTTTATTTCTCTCTTCTATTTTTGACTATTGATACCTATGAACCGTAGAAGTAACTACGAGTCGTAGGATGAACTCATAAATCCCAAAATCCTTAAGACTCAGTGATGTGCTTCCTCAATTCATTCTTCGACTTAGTTTCCTGCAAAATAAACACAACTAACATCGAATATTCTAACAAATACTTAAAAGACATGCAATTTCTAAAGTTCAAAAATATTAAAAGTACCATAAATCTACGGTACATTGTCACGACCCAAGCCTAGGGTCTAGACATGACATTGCAAATGAGGAATCTGAAAGTATGTCAAAAAAGTCTCTTATCATTCTTTTAGCCTTTCATAGGTAATGACAATAAATAAACAAGCAGAAATCATAATAGTAAATCTTCAACTTACATATGTTCAACAATACGTCTAACTTTTAGATTTAACGGGGTTAAGACAAGTCTCTAGCTCACCCTTAATCATAGTAGAAAGAAATGCCATAGTAAGTGTCTAAAGATTTCAATATATCATAAGCTAGAAAGATAAAGGAGTGTTATTTCCGTAACATGGAAACTCACAAAAAGTAGTCTTCAAATAAAATTTCAATTAGCCACGTGGAGGAGAATGAGGAAGAGCATCGGTCCCTACATGGTGATATCAAGTAGGCAAAAGAGTATGTGTTAGTACTTTGAATGTACTAAGTATGTAGGCATGCATGACAAAGTAAAATATTTAGGACATTTATAAGGTAAAGTACATAAATGAGTGCATGCATGAGTAATGAAGTAGATATCATTAAAATCATACATATGTGGATATATACATGCATGAATAATCATGTAAATAGCATTTGAAATGTTCATTTATGGGAAGTTGACTATAACCGACATTAAGACCATGTAAGCTATTACATGGAATCCAACATAACCCCCTACGTTGGCCGGGGAGTCTACTTGCCTAGGGTAGAACTCTGTCAACTTTACATTCATTCGTTAACTATAACTTTAAGGGCTTTCATGGATTCATTAGCCTAAGCCTACAAGGGCTCCTATGTTGGCACATAGTTAATGAGACAAGGGGTTGCTTCTAGGATTTCCTTATCGAATCCCACATCAATGACCATTCGGTGCTACGTCAATTCCACAGAATAGTTTAATACTTCAAAATAGTCATAGCATATAGCTTGAGAATTCAAAACATCATATTCCATAGAATAGCTCATTAAAATATTTGATGATTCAAATATGCAAGAATTATCCTTATAGCATAAAGAATCCATCATTCATAGCATTTGATCATTCTTTTATTTTATAAGACTCCCTTTTTATCATAGACATTACTTTCATAAACATTCATTTGGAGTTAAAGCTTTTAAGTCAAACTTCATTAAAAACATAGTAAAATTAGGTGGGTTCAAATCACTTCAACTTGCAAACATGTATGTAAATGAATATGCATAAATACTTTAAAATCCATTAATTAAAAATCATGCTTTAAACAATCCACCATTAATTTCAAAAACCTTTAAAGAGATAAATATAGAAATTAATTTCAAACTATCAATTCATACATATAAAATCATGTTGCATCAAAATAGACCAATAATCATTAGATTAACCATGATTCGTGCTATTAAGTAGAAATAAGAATTACCTATAAGAAAATAATACTTGAAATTGAGAGATTTAGTTAAAAGAGTTTTGGACTACATGGGTGGAAGAACCCATGGATGAACACCCACATACCGTAGAGTAAAGCATGAAGAAAATAAATATAATTTATCATATAATTAAAATACTTTAGGTTTGAGAGTGGAAGGAATACTTTTATTGAAGCCATACATACCTGGAATCCGAAGCGTTACTCAGAATCGAAGGACTTAATAAACACTCTTGAATCCTTGCCTTTTTCTCCTCGCCGGAGAGTTTTGTGTACTACTCAGAGTATATGAATCACTGGAATAGTATGTCTACACTACGAAGAACTAAAACTATATTTTGAGAATGAGCAAATAAGTGTATAGAGAGAAGAGTTGCTTGAGAAAGCTTGATGAATAAAATGATGAAATAAGATGGTATTTATAGGTGTGAAAGAGGGACCTAACAATAATTAAAATAATAAAAAAAAATCTAAAAATTTAATGAAAGATTGTGATGTCATGGGTGATGTCAAATGGATCTAGATCTTTCCATGGTTGGTGAGATGAACCTTCTTTTAATGGAATACCCTTTTTCGGAGTTGCGTTTGAACAAGATAACTTCCTTATTAGGATTTGGTATCTCATATGAATTATTTCTATAGAATTCTACTTTCATGTCATTCAAAAATCAACCGATTTGGATCATCCTGCAGTGAGATATATTTTTTCTTGTACAAACACTCTATTTCGTCACAGCACCATGTCTTGCAACAATTAATTTATTTTACCTTCTTAAACTCCAAAACATAAAATATGGTCTTCACAAAGGTTGTAGGTAATGATGTTGGAGTTATTCAAAAAATTGAATTATCTAATTTGGACCATCCTATTAAAAGTTATGTCCAAAATACAGAAATTGTATCATTTTCATCGAGAATTGGAACATCATATACAATGTTTTTAGGGGGTGTTACATACATCATCCACCACGAGATCCATGACGACCCATGGTTTGCACCACGTATCGGGGTTGACCTACGTGGTCCTCACCTCTGGGAACCATTAGGCTGGGCAGGGACCATGATAGCCTTTCACGGCCCATGGTCCTCTTCACGGCCCGTATTGGGTCTCGTGAAGACCACTTAGTGCCCAACAGCTGAGTTTTTAGGAATATCATCTGTTGTTCCTCACTTTTTGTCTTTACAACTTCAAGAGTCTTACAGAGTTAGATAACTCCAATCACAAAACCTATACGTCAGTATAGATAGGATCGTACCATTTATTCGGGCGACTCCTCATAGTCCCAAAAGAAAACTTTTTAGATGGATCCATAGTTTAATTATTGTCCTATACCCTGACAAGGTATAGGATAGCTCTGGCAACGTGAGCAGAACGTTGTATCATCACGAGGCTCATAGTGATAGTTTTCAGTTAGAGAAACTTCTCAAGAAGTAAAGTATTATATTTGTATATACTGAGTTGCATTTACTATTTCATATCTTTTAAAACACAATTTTACATTTATTGCATACTTTACTGAGTTGAACTATTTCAGAGTTGAGTTCATTGAATTGAGTATCTTGAGTAAGTTTTCTTTCAGTTATTTTTACATACTGTACATTCCATGTACTGAAGCCATTTGGTGTTGCATCTTTTTTATGATATAGACATTGGTGATAGAGATCCTCAATAGGCGCATCATTAAAGATCAACTTTCTACTCATCTTTGGTGAGACCTCTTTGCATTTAGAGGAGCTCTTGAGTCTTTACTTTTTAATCATTTGTTTATCAATTTTGAGGTGGCCATAGGCCAGTCTTGGTACCCATTTCAGAGTCAGACTTAGAGGCTTCATAGACTAATTAGATAGTGTTCAGTTTATTCATTTGAGATTATTTTTAAACATTGAGTTATATTTCATTAGCTATATGATTGAATACAAGGGCACTCTGGTGGACTTAAGCTCTCGCTATGTGCAGGGTCCGGAGAAGGGCCCGACTATAAGGGTCTATTATATGCGTCCTTACCTTGCATTTCTGCCAGAGGTTGTTTCCAAGTCAAGAACCCGTGACCTCCTGGCCACATGGAAGCAACTTTATCAATTACTCCAAAGCTCTCCTTCTAGCTATATGATTGAATATTGAAACATAATTTTTGAGAAGTTAAGTTTTAGGTACTTATTATTCCCATCTAAGTTACTTGTCATAAGTTAAGTCTTTCACTAAAGTGAGATAGCCAGGCCAAGAGTTCGCTTGGAACCAATAATGGTTTCTGAGTGCCAGTCACACCTAGGGTATAGACTTGGGGTGTGACATTCATATTGTGAGAACACCTTTCACAATTCATTGATTCATGCTTGAAAACATCCTTGAAACATAATTCATCACTTTCATAACACGTTCGTAAAATCCTTCATGAATTTCATGATCATAGTTCATAGTTCATACTTGAAAATCATAAGCATAATGCATGAATCCATGTGAAATCAATTGAAAATCATGTATCATAGTAAATTCATGCATAATAAAATCAATTAACATCACTTAAATCAAAATAGAAAAGGACCCATGAAGAATTGACATGAAACCCTCATTGAATTGGGTGAAATTGAAAGTTGAAAAATTACAATCTTTTGAGATCTAATGGATGAATGGAATTCATTGGTGAATTCCCACATATATTGATAATCAAAGCCATAATGCAAGCTCTAACAATGGATATTTGAAATCCTACAAACCCTAGCTTCCTTCCTTGATCTTGAGAGAAAGTTTTTAGAAAAACGATTTTTGAGTGGGAGTTTTTAAGAGGGAATGAGGAAAAATTTGGAGGGTTTGAGTAGTTATAAATATTCAGAAAATAGCCCAAAACATTCGAGCTTCAGTATGAAAAGAGTAAAAAATATCCAAAATAGCCCTGAGGAAAAGCTATTTATCAAGTTCCACAAATGCCTTCTACGATCTGTGGAACATTGCATAAGCCATACAAGGTCTTGTGGAAAGAAATCCTCAAAAGTTCTTGAATCCTTCCCTATACGGCTAGGTCTATAACTTGTGGAACCTTATATGGGTCGTATAACCTTCCGTATTGCTTACTAAAGACTAAAATTTCCCAAAGTCCAATGATGTGGTCTACGGACCCTCCTACGGTCTGTAGAACCCACCACGGTCTATGGGACTTCCCTTCAAGTTAGTTTCCTCCCCAATACTCAGAAGCCTTTTTACAATATGGTCTATGGTCCGTAGACTTCTTCACAGGCCATAGGATCGCCCTTCAACCTCAACTCAAAATTTTTCTTTTTCTCAGACCTTTCCACGATAGCCCCTTACGGACCGTATGAGCTTGTATGTTCAGCACAAGGTTCCATCAATAGTTTCGCACCAATAACTTTTTATGAAATTTCCTTTCCAACTAAACTTTTCAACTTTTGGGTTATTACAATTTCAAAGTTATTCGAGAGAGACAATGATTATTTCTTGTCTAGATCAACGAGATAGGTTACCAAATTATTTGTAATTATAATAAGGTAACACACTTTTTGGGACGGACTAAAAAGTAAAGGATACCATATAAAATGAGACAGAGGGAGAAGCACACAATTTAACAAAGCTTTCTATTTCGTTATTACATAAAGTTGCTTGAGTTTCTACTTTCTTTAGTGGATTTGTAATTGATGCTATCACATCATTTAATTCTTTAAAATTATTTATGTATTAATACAATTATATTGTTGGTTTCCAAATAAAATAAAATAACATGAAGACTAAAATAAATATTTAGTAATAATACAAGGATCAAAAATGCTATTTTCCTGAGAAGCTATTGCTATATTTTGAAAATAAAATATTATTACTTCTCGTTTGACCATGTTAGATGACATCATTATATGAAATCACATACTTAAGATAAAGTTGATGATTTTTTTGTACGTACAATTGGATTTTTAAGTTATATTTTTTTCTCATAAAAATAAAAATTTCATAAGTTGTGAAAACTATTAAAATTATCCCAATTATTTATACAATCTTAACAAATACGTAAAAGTTCATAACAAAGGTATAATACACCATTACAAAACTATTCTACAAAAATACAATATTTATTGATCGAACTTTAGTGTAAAGCCCCCCAACTTCTAAGTAAAGCTCCACACCATCCTTTGTATACATATAGGCTTAAATCCGATGAATTCTAAGTTGTGCATACATGTTAAGGTCATTTCCTAAGTATTTGAAGTGTATTGTATGTGATTTAGGATCATAAGGAACCTCAAACATCAGTCCAGGTTCAAAACATTTCTATCAGCTAAGTTTTCGCATGAGTTCATATAAGGGTCAACTTCAAACGACCATATCTCTCAAAATACAAAGTATTAGGTAGCTCATAAACTATCAAATTAAAGATCTATGATTCTTCTTTCCAAAACCTCCAAGTTTGCGTCAATCCGAGTCTAGAGTGAAAATCTATGGCTAATTTACTAGAGACGCTTTAACCTAGCAACAACTCCGCGATATGGAGTGAATACAGACCTCACTGTCCATTTGAATAAAATTTCATCCTTCAGCTCTGAATATTTATTTTTCTAAGGGTATTTTTATCCTAAAAACCTTTGGAAAGTCATCTAAATATCACTAAATGTGTAAAAAAACATTTTTTTTCATAGTTAAAATCCTCTCATTCACTCCTAAATTTCTACTCTCAAGAACTTCGAGAAAGCATCAAGGCTAGAGTTCATCTTCCAAGGTTCTCCATCAAGCCTCGTCACTAAGGTATGTAAGACTTCAATGAGGAATTCCTTTCAATCTCATGTCCAAGATTTCTCAATTTTCATGAACTTAATTCCATAACTAGGTTTATCAAATCCACCTGCAAATTCATTCATATTTATGACCAAAATTGCATGATTTCTTGAATTAATTATTCATGATTATGGAGTCTTGACTAATGTACTTCCTTTTTGTACTTAGTAAATTTTTACACTGTCGTTTTATGTGTTATCAACATGATATTATTGTGAGTTTATGAAGCTTATATTTCAAAGCATAATTTAGAGCCTTATGCTATTACGAGTACTATATTGAATATTTACGAGCTATGCAAGTTCTAGAAAATTTTCTAATGATTTAAGTTATCACTGTGATTTTGAAAGATATATTTTAAAAAGATTTGAGCTTTCACAGATATGAGCTTTGTCTTACCCTTTATTCATGCAGACATATAGTTTATCAAATTATGAGCATATCATATAAGTATATTATTTTGAGAGGATTATTTATCACCGAGAGGACGCGAATTTAGACAATTCAAGTCTCATAACTACGTGCTACCATAAGATTTGATTATGCCGCTTTGATGGTCAACTCTTTTAGCCCTTTAAGGCTCAGATAGTGGATCCACATTAGACAGACAAGCTCTATACCCTGAAAAGGTATAGGGCAACCCACCCAACTGAGATTATAAGCTGAACATCATTAGCTCAATGGTATTTGTTGGTTGTAAAAAAATCCTCAGTGAAACTACTATTAATTGCATGTATTTACATTATTATTATAACTTCACAAATATGATATCTTAGCTTTATTTCTTTCTGATTATGGTTACAAAGTAGATTCATCCTTATATTTTGAAAGCAGTGTCACATGTGACATTTATACACTGGTTTTCAATATGTATTTCATTTATTTTACTTTGCTTTATGACTATGTTTAGTGTTATCTTACATACTCAGTATATTCCACGTACTGATCACATATGTTTCGTCGCTCTACATTTTTTTATGAAGTAGATTCAGGTGTTTGCTCTTAGACTCATGGCTAAACTGATTGCAGCTTTCCAGTCAGCAGTTGGTGAGTCCTCAATCATTCGGGGACTTCATAGAGTAGTTAGTAATAGGACTTATTATTAGGAATGATATTCTTTTAAGGTAGCTGGGGGCCATGTCTCGGCAAACTCATTTCTACATTCTAGTTAGTAGAGTCTTATATTCAGACATTAGTTGTTCAGTTCCATGGATCTCTTAATCATTTTATTCTAATATATACATGTTACAATTAATTATGTTTTAGCTTCCACTTGCATTTCATAAATGTTAAAATTGTTCTTTAGCAACATGCCAGTACCAAGGGTCCTCTTAGAGTCATTCGTGATCTTGAGTGTCGGTCGCACCTAGGGCGTAGACTCGGATCATGTCATTTAGCTCAATAAAAAAATGGAACATAAGTTATATACTACTCTTTAATATAAGATAAAATTGACTAAATGACATATTAAAGACTACATACTATTAGTTATAATAGGAATCTTTACATTTCAATACCTAGCAGTAGAAATCTCACAATACATAACAATTATTAAAGTTACACTTTTAACAAAACCTAAAAATAGTAAATAATAATGTAATTAACAGAGAAGATATTTATTCCATAATTAAAGGTATTGTAATTAACAAAATATTTGAATTCCTTAATTATCTCTCAATTTGTTTGCTTTGTGGTTCTTATCTCCTTAATCAGAATTTCTATTTCGTTCTTTTCTTTTTGCTCTGCGCCATTTTTGTTGTTGTTAATTTCAATGTGAAAAATAGTTTGTGCTCAATATTAATTCAATACATAGGTTGATGGGATTCAATAGGTTGGTTTAATGTTTTCTTAATATTTTCTTGGTTAGTTTTTTTTTTTTGATATAATTTTTTTTGGATACTATAGGTTTGTTTGCCTGATTTTATAATTTTTGGTGATTTTTTTTGTTAATTCGTCTTCTTTTGTAATGGCTATTAATTTTTTTCGCAATGTTTCTTACCATACTAACATTATTGTTTTGTTCAAAAACAGGAGATATTGATTACACACATTATAATGGCTTGATTAATATTTTGTCGGCTCAACTTGTTATAGACAACACTATTGAGGCTTGGTTAATGTAATAAGTTTAAATTAAAGGGCTAGGTATAATTTTTGGTCTCAAAAATGTGTATATAAACTGATTTGGTGTATCAATTGTTACAATAAAACTTCTATATAGGAAAAAATTATAAATTTTGATCGATATTGTTCAAATTTAAAATACTGTTGTATTGTATTAATTTAGGTATAATCCGTGGTGTCAAAGTTAAATGAATATGTTTTATGATTTTGATTTATTTTGTGGTTCACAAGTTAATGAATCGACTGTATGATATTGGTATGAATTGTGGTTTCAAACAAATATTTATAAACTGTTTAAGACTAATATTTTCTCATAACTACTTGTGTATATAATTAGTTCATAAATTAAATTTTTATTTTTCAATTTTTTGAACTGGTCTATTGTATTAGTTTTGTATGATATGTGATTTTTAAAAATAAAAATTTTCAACTGTATTATATTGATATATATTCTGGTTTCAAGAAATGTATAAATTTGGATCTACTGTATGATTACAATTTAACTTGTGGCTTCAAACAAATGTTTATAAACTGTTCAAGATTAATTCTGAACTATCAAAAACATCATTATGAATTTTACTCTAAACCACTTTATAAAAATCATTTTGAAAACACAATTCATACCAATATAATACGATTGATCCATTTGATTTTGAAATCATATTTGATATCAACATCATACAATTAAAAGATATATACATTTGAACAATACAAATCACATAATTTAAATCATTATTCATACCACAATTCATACATTTCATATTGTTTATTATGATATGAAATAAGATTTTTTGAATATATCCATTTGAAACCACAATTCATACAAATATACCAAACAATATATAACCATTCTTTTGTTATCATGATTCATACAAAAAAATCATACACAAGATCACATAATGAGTCATTTTTATACACAAAACAATTTGTAAAATGTAATAGTATGAACCAATTTCCAAGATCATTTCAAAATAAGCCACAACTTATATTATTCATACAATTGCAAAGTATTATAAATTTGAACATTGAAAATCTTAAACTAATAATTAATAGACTCGGTTAAAAACTAAAATATATATAAGTATATACCAATGAATTAAAAAGTAATTTGATATATATATATATATATATATATATATATACATACATACTTTTTTAATTTATCGGTAAAGAGTAATAAATTAAATATCATTCTTATTTTGAGAAATTTTGTAAAAAAAAGAAATATTTGGAGAGAAAAAAAAAGCAACCCAGTACAATAAAACTCCCACTATGTGTTCATCAATGGATTCCTAAATTTTGGCCCACTTGATAGATATCGTTAATAACTATCCTTATCTTCCTTCCTTAAATTAAGCCTAATATGGTAAAACAAATAACATTAATACGATACAACAACAACAACCCAGTGAAATCCCACAACATGGGGTCTGGGGAGGGTAGAATGTACGCAGACCTTACTCCTACCAAGGTAGGACGGCTGTTTCCTGGAGACCCTCGGCTCAGTAAAAGCATAAACGCATAAACTTTCAGTATTCAAAACTTCCACAACTTTTTGGAGAATGTAACAGTAGAACACTATCACCATTTTTGAAGTTATTAAAACTACAGAAATGACAATCAACAGACATTACCATAAAAAATCATATAGCAGAAGAGCTTGAAATTAAATACTTGCCTTTCCTGTGTGTCCTGTTTGTGCCCAACACCAAGTGCCCAAACGACTTAGATGTTCATGATTATTGGCAATTGATCTTATAACTGTCATTACTCCTGAAGTTCCTGCAAGAAGTATCCGCATATAAACAGGATGCAGAAAGAAAAAACCTTCCAGAAGTTGCCAACCAAAACAAATACACTCAGAAAGAGAGAAAGGAACCACAGTAACCAACTATAGAAGCCAATTTGTTTTCTCTAATAAAAAGATACCCCAAACATATAAATGAAACATTGGCTCCAAATCTTCAACATCCGTCTTATGTCTAACAACTGTTCGGTGAAGAGTAAGGGCAATTGTTGTTGTCCACAAGAAAGACGCTAGGCAGAAGAAATGTGTTGTATATCCCTGACCATAACAGAAGAACCCTTTGGAAGGATCCCTATATGACCAAAAGAACTGCCAGTTAATAAATGCTACGGAACCATTTAAAACAAAAATTCACTGGAAGCATGCAACAAATAGCTTGTAGATGGGAGTGGCCATACCCAATTATGCTGAAGAAACTGCAGCACATGTCCTGCACTCAAAATGACAGGTATTAGTTAATAATTATCTTAAAAAAGAAATATAGTAGTCGTATTAGTTAATAATTATCTTAAAAAAGAAAGAAAAATACAATTTTTTCATGAATAGGTAATTACCATGATAAGTAAATGAAATAAAATATAATATAGTTCAAATTGAATAAATGGCATATTAAAGATAGTAGCTCATTAAATTCGAAAATAAAAAATAAATTAATTCGGATCTGTTATCACTCGTAATTAAGTTGTTTTATTAGTAATTCCTAATTAGTAGCTTCATGTGATGTAATATAAGGTCTTAAATACATATATGGGATAATTTT
Organism: Solanum dulcamara; assembly: GCF_947179165.1. Taxonomy (NCBI): domain Eukaryota; kingdom Viridiplantae; phylum Streptophyta; class Magnoliopsida; order Solanales; family Solanaceae; genus Solanum; species Solanum dulcamara. The sequence continues at coordinate 42,316,435 of NC_077241.1, forward strand.
TTCTTACTATAATCCTTCCACATAGTACGACCTTGATTTGAATTTGGTTGGTTATAGTAAAAATTATATCTGATATAAATGATTTAAAAATTGATAAGAGTAATAATATCAACAATAAATTTTATTTACATATGAAATAAATGATTGATAGTTATGAAATAATATTATTTTTTATATATAAATATAAATTTGTGGTCAATTTTTGTATTTTAAAAATGTAAAAATCAAGTTTTTTTGAAGAATTTGAGATTTTAATCCAAACAACTACTTAGAGCCCGTTTGGATGGGCTTAAAAAAAATAACTTTTATGTATGAAGTGCTTTTAGAACTTTAAAGTGCTGAAAGTTATTTTTATAAATAAGCAGTTGAGTGTTTGGATAAAAGTGCTTAAATGAGGAAAATAATGTGAATTTTAGGGTTAAAAGAATAAAAAGGGTAGTTTGGGAATTTAGTTAAAATATAAAGGATATAAAAGTAATTTCCATGGTCAAAGAAAATGACTTTAAGCACTTAGAAAAAAAAAAGTCAATCCAAACGGGCTCTTAGTCCTATTTCAATTTTCAGGATAATTTTAAAAATTATTAACGTGGCCTGAGGAAAATAATGTGAATTTTAGGGTTAAAAGAATAAAAAGGGTAGTTTGGGAATTTAGTTAAAATATAAAGGATATAAAAGTAATTTCCATGGTCAAAGAAAATGACTTTAAGCACTTAGAAAAAAAAAAGTCAATCCAAACGGGCTCTTAGTCCTATTTCAATTTTCAGGATAATTTTAAAAATTATTAACGTGGCCTGAGAGATTTGAACTCTCGCGGGGAATCCCCATGTACTTAGCAGGCACACGCCTTAACCACTGGGCCAAAGCTACGATTTTAAAGGAAAGTACCGTAGAAACAAACTAATATCATATTACGGGTAAAGCCCTTGGATTTCATATTGCTTACCAGCAGCAACCTTTACCTTTTTTGCTTCCTTCGATCCCAAGCTATTATCGATCAACAGCAGGAATCTGGACGGGATATTTGCGATTGCTAAGTGTAATCAGAATGGCAACTGTAAAAGCAGTAATGGGGAATTTGACGGTGGCAGAACGACAAGTACTCACGGCAGTGAACAGCGGAGCATCAAGTCTGTCATTCGTCGGCTCCGGATTTATAGTACTCTGTTATTTGCTTTTCAAAGAGCTTCGCAAGTTCTCCTTCAAGCTTGTCTTCTACCTTGCTTTATCCGTCAGTAAAATTACTTTCACTTTCTCTTCTTTTTCACTACTTATTAGGGTTTTGTTTTCTTAATTTTCTAATATATGTTCATTATTATAGAATTACATTTTTACATTGCTCTTTCTCAAAATGTAGCTACATTTTAAGAAATTTAGTTTACGTTTTCTGGACAGAAAATATATGTAGATCAGTGAGCTAGGATGTTTGGGAAGGAAATACAAAGAGTTGTACATTTTAAAAAAGAATAATGTAAACATGTATATAGTCAAACTACTTATTACCTTTTCAATTAAGCAAGTAAATTAACCTATATCTAATGATGCAAAATATGGAAAATCTTCTTGGAAGATGAAAAAAATGTATTTGGAAGTTTATAAAAAGAAAAGAAGGAAAAAAAATTAAGAGAGTAGAAAGCACATGGAAGAAGTTGATATCCATGCTGGTTATCTCATTGATACACAGTTCTCACAGTCTGTCGTCCCACAGTGGGTAATTTTATCATTGGATCAAATGTATGTTGCTGACTTGCTGCTATAGGCTGAGTACTTGAACTAATGCTCTGATGGAAATGATGTTCAGTCTATATTTTACAAATAGCTAATAACTCCAAACAAGCAGTTGTTCCATCTGCTTGGGCTTCTCAAAGCTTTGATATCAAGGGAATCTTTTTATTCAGCAAGTAGTGCGGAAATTACTTGTAATTGAAATAGAAGAAAATGATACATACATACTTTGAAAAGTTAAAAGAAGATGAAAGAACAAGAAAAAAGTTGGTATGCATATTGGTTATTTAGGATTGATTATTGTGATTTTGACTACATCTTGCCCAGATTCTCGTGTTCTCTCTCCCACAATGATTTGATACTAATCGGATCCCAGTTTTGATCATTGGACCAAATGGATGTAGCTGCAGCAAGATCTAGAACTTGAATTAGTGTCCTAGTAGCTCTAATGGAAATGAATTTCACTCTATGCTTCACACTTGTTACTTCAACAGCTTAAGATTAATCTATCAATTATCTCATAACGTTGGATAATAGTATATCTCTGAGCATTTTATTGGGTAAGATACTAGATTGGAGGTTTTTAAAATTTACTCTGCTTTTAATTTTAGTTGTTTCTTCTTGGTTAATAGTTTGAAAGGAGATTGTTGCTGTGCTTACTCAAACCAAATGACTAATGGGAAGTACTCAATCAATAGTATATAATATTAGGAAGAAAAATACATCTAGTATAATTGCATAAGTGGTAATCATATCTATGATTTTAGGATAACGTATTATTGACTCTTGATATGTGCCTATCAAGAAGATTGATTGTTACGATGCTTCCTTTTTATATTATGACTTGTAATCTTTCATACATAAGCTTTGCTATAGTGCGTTATCTTTTTATGGTTTACGGTCCTCACATTTCCAGCCTTCTTCTAATTCATTTGCTTCTGCGTTAAAATAATAGTAATAAATACGTCATTTTGAGTGCAGGACATGTGCTGCAGTTTCTTCAGCATAATTGGGTATGGCCACTCCCATCTACAAGCTATTTGTTGCATGCTTCCAGTGAATTTTTGTTTTAAATGGTTCCGTAGCATTTATTAACTGGCAGTTCTTTTGGTCATATAGGGATCCTTCCAAAGGGTTCTTCTGTTATGGTCAGGGATATACAACACATTTCTTCTGCCTAGCGTCTTTCTTGTGGACAACAACAATTGCCCTTACTCTTCACCGAACAGTTGTTAGACATAAGACGGATGTTGAAGATTTGGAGCCAATGTTTCATTTATATGTTTGGGGTATCTTTTTATTAGAGAAAACAAATTGGCTTCTATAGTTGGTTACTGTGGTTCCTTTCTCTCTTTCTGAGTGTATTTGTTTTGGTTGGCAACTTCTGGAAGGTTTTTTCTTTCTGCATCCTGTTTATATGCGGATACTTCTTGCAGGAACTTCAGGAGTAATGACAGTTATAAGATCAATTGCCAATAATCATGAACATCTAAGTCGTTTGGGCACTTGGTGTTGGGCACAAACAGGACACACAGGAAAGGCAAGTATTTAATTATCATAGTTTCAAGCTCTTCTGCTATATGATTTTTTATGGTAATGTCTGTTGATTGTCATTTCTGTAGTTTTAATAACTTCAAAAATGGTGATAGTGTTCTACTGTTACATTCTCCAAAAAGTTGTGGAAGTTTTGAAATACTGAAAGTTTATGCGTTTATGCTTTTACTGAGCCGAGGGTCTCCAGGAAACAGCCGTCCTACCTTGGTAGGAGTAAGGTCTGCGTACATTCTACCCTCCCCAGACCCCATGTTGTGGGATTTCACTGGGTTGTTGTTGTTGTTGTTGTATTAACGAATTCAAGCAATTTAATAAGAGTCTAATGCACAAATAACATTTGAATCGAGGTACGTCAAAATCCTAAGGGAAACTACTCCATAGATGAAAAGAAAGATATTGTCTTAAAGGCATGAATTTTCCGTGATCCGAAACAAAACTCCATTAACGAATTCAAGCAATTAAACAAGAGGCCAATCCACAAATAACATTCAAAACAACATGTATGGTAAAACCCCAAGGGAAAACTACTTCATAGATAAAAGAAAGATATTGTCTTAAAGGCATGAAAACGAGAAAACATTACAACCAACTTTCAACCCAAACTCGCGTATTAATCAATTGTTGATGAAAAAGAAATGAATCATTGTGCCTCCTAGCCTTAGCTGCTCTCTCAATCCTCTAGCAGTCCAAAAGTCCCTTAAAAGTTGTGTTTTTGATGTATTTATGGCATGTACTGATGACCTTGGACCACAATTCCCTTAATGAGGCGAAGTGGAAAAACAACAGCGTATGCAGTGTAATAATACAAGTGGAGTTTTAAGATGGTAGAATGTACGCAGCCTTACCCCTGCCTCTTAGAGATAGTGAGGTTGTTTTGGATTGACCCTTGGCTCAAGTAAAGCATCTCAAAGTAGTTTGAAAAAGAGAAATACGCAAATGAAAACAGTAACAACAACAAAATAAAGCGCTCTGGGAAACAGTACATATTATACAAAAAAGAACAGTAATAACAATGAACCAATGCTATAACCAAAGCACAAAAAACACAATGGTAACTAATGCGAAGTGGAAAAACATGGGGTAGAAAATGAACTGACGCGTCGTGATCTACGGCACCCCATGCAATGCTGCAAGAGGGATTTCCAGAGCCTTGTGCAAATAGACTTCTGCCGTTAAAATGGTTGCGACGTGAGTGGCGTGTCACGGTAAGCTAAATTTTCAGCTTTTCATTTTTCTTCAATTTTTCATATGCATGCTTGGTCCTTCAACCCCAAACTTGACAGCAGTTGAATTTTTTGGACTTCTGCTCAAACTTCGAAGCCCAAAGTGTCTGATTTAACTTCAAAAAAGCTTCTTAGCTGAGAATCAAGTCCTACACAATAAAACTCATGTAATAAGTATAAAATACTAATATTCTAGCTCAATACAATTAGAGTGTAACAATGAAGAGATGAAATGTAGCCAAAAGCCCCTTTTTCTAGCCTACCATCAGGTCCAGATTGATGTTTGCATTCGAGTTGTTTGAAATATATTCTGCTTTAGTCTGAGAACTTCTATCAAATTTAATCTTTCCTATGTTCATCACTGCAGGTGGTACACTTCATCACGTTTTATGCACCTCTTTGGGGTGCCATTCTTTTTAACGGTGTCACCTATTTTCAAGTGATACGGATGCTAAACAATGCAACTCGTGTATGTGGTCATTATCTTGTCCTTAATTATTTATGCATTCCTTAATTGGTTCATGAAGATTTGGGTTCTGGAAAAAAATTGTGACATTTCAAGTACGCTGGTTCTTCTAATATTCCAGATGGCAGTGGGTATGTCAGAGAGGTCATACCAACCAGATCCACGGCCAGACATGAAGGTATGCAGAGTTTCTTCTCCTATCTCACAGTAAATGAAAATATTAACTTGTAAGAGTATGGTTAGAAAATGAATGTCTTCGGGTGGAGTTTGGACACCGTCTGATTTTCGTTTCTTGCTCTTTGCCTCTTTGGCCGAGGGTCGTTCGAAAACAGCCTCTTTACCTACATGAGGTAGTGGTAAGGTCTGCGTACACTCTACCCTCCCCAGACTCCACTTGTGGGATTTCATTGGGTATGCTGTTGTTGTTGTTTGCTATTTGCCTCTTTATATCAACTGTTATGCTGTTGGACATCTCGCAGGCACTAAATCGTTGGGGTTACTATCCCCTCATTCTTATTGGATCATGGTTTTTCGGTACAATCAACCGTATACATGACGTTATTGAACCAGGTCATAAGATCTTTTGGCTTTCTGTTCTTGATGTTGGAATGGCACAGCTCATGGTAAATCCTCTTACTATAGATGAATTCTCTCTCTTTTCTCCTCTTTGATGTGGTTGGGGAAGGTTTGCGGTGGGAACTTGCACTCTTCGATGAGTATTTTATTCATTATTACCATATAGATTGCAGCAGGTATAAACCTGTTGGTAACTAGTGTTAACAATCAAAACCTCTTTGGAAAGAATGACTTGGATCCTCTGTTTCCAACACGATTATCCACAGAATGTCATCAGTGATGCCGCCAAGTGTTTGCTTCAACCATTGGTGAATTCTGAACTGATTACTTTCTTTAATCAACAAAAATGCTGATTAGTTTAGTTTAAGTGACTGTATACATGAATTAGGATTCTCAGTGGATAGGAACTTATCTCTGACTTTATGTTGATGCAGAGTCTTGTTCTACTCTCCTTTTAACAATTCTGACACTCTAAAATATTGACAATATTCTTTCTTGCCAAATCTTCTATGCTTTTGTTTAGGGTCTCTTCAACTCAATAGCATATGGTCTTAACAGCTCAGTCCGTAGAGCAATTTATGAGAGATTGGATCTGTAAGTCTGTATTCATTTGCCTCAAATTTTTTGCAACGTAAGTGTTCTAACCCCATTTGCCCACAACCCTAAAAAAGAGGGGTGGGGGGTTAGGGGAGCATGTAATATATGTTTGGTTTCATCTTTGTCCTTTCTTTTCTTTATCTTGTGTAGTGCCAATGCCAATATGCATTTTTTTCCATCAGTAATTGTTTGGTTTCAAGAGATTGTATCTTTGTTAAAATTGCTTATGTTTTTTCTGCTAATGTCAAGGAGGCTTTGTTCAATATTTTAATAGAGTTGATCAAGTTGTCCTTGTTGCATGATCATTACTCCATCGGTCCCAATTTATGTGATGCACTTTGACTATGTAGGAGTTTAGGAAAAAGAGAAAAATGTAAAACTCACAAACAGAATGAAAAGATCAACCGACCTAGAGTGTGGCCTAGTAGTCAATGAACTGGTTGAGAACCATGAGGTTTCAGGTTCAAATCCCAGTGGAGACAAAAAACACTAAGTGATTTTTTCCATCTATTCTATCCACCACCTGGTACCTGTTGCTGGTGGGAGGTGACAGGCATTCCGTGGAATTGGTCGAGGTGCGTGAAAGCTGGCCCAAACACCAGGGTCGTTAAAAAAAAGATCAACTGAACTACAATGGAGATTCTACTATTCTCGATATCAAAATGGAGAAAGAAGAAGACATCAATCTGAGGGAGAAATGATAGAATGGGAATCTCAAATCCAATTGCTGTAATCAAAGAACATTATATAGAAAGAATAAGTAACTGACTAATCTAGCTAATATCGAAAACTAACTAGCTGAGATGACAGCTATTGCAACTCACTGTGACTATCCCAACTCTCAGCTAACTAAGGTACAGTGAATTAACAGCTGAATGTACAAATACATTAATTATGTAACTCTTAATAAAATATTATTGAAACATGTCTAAAACAAGTCATCGATGTTTGTGTGACTATAAATCATGTCATTATGTAATAAGAAGTTCAAATTTTATAGTAAATTGTTTCTATGGTTAAAAAAAGTACCATTCTTTTTGGGAAAAACTAAAAAAGAAAGTGCATCACTAGGAAGCTATTTCCGAAAAAATAATAAGAAAAAGATTATCCCTACTGTATGGCCTTAATAGTAAATTCGTTTCTCTGAAGTGATGAAAATGCACGGTAGTTTCTAGCTTCTTATTACTTAATTACCTTTGTGTGTTTTCTCTTAGGTTTATGTTTCAATCTGTGTCATTTTCCAGGTTACCCGAATGGTCTCAAAGATGGCTTCCAAAGTGCTCAAGGCCAAGAGGCCAACAGCAGGACAGTGAATTAGTCTCCCTAAAGATTCAAGATCAGCAATAAGAATTTTGTGCTTGTACATTCATCTCAATGATTCTGCCTCCCTTTTCATAATTGGACCAGATTGACAATTGATAACTGCATTGTGACAGCCAGGGATGCTCTCCATTGCTTCAGCCCGGGTTTTGTGCTCACATCCTTTTGACTGATCCTCCTCTGCACCATATGCTAATTGCTTGTTGCTCCTTTTTGATTGCTCGAGCGTACATTAGTACGAACTTTGTTGTTGATACCGAAGGATGTTAGTGTGATCAATAGAATGGATATAATCTGATAAGAGCTGATGCCAAGTCTTCGAGTATGGGCAAGGCATAATATTTGCTTATTGATGTATCGCAGGAGAGAACATTTTACTGATTTATTTGCTGTGTCAATTCGATCTACTACAATTATTGGCTGTTGCTACTTATCTTCTCTCTCGCTGCATAGCCTTTCCTTTCCAGCTTGTTTGGATGGGTTACCAATTGTATTGTATTGTATAATATAATGTTTATTTTGATTGTTGCTTAAATTTTATTGTATTGATTGCTAAATTCATCATTGCATAATGACGAGAAGTCCCATTTTATGTGTTGATTGATTTGGTGTGATTGCGTCCTAAATAATGAGTTTATTCTCGGATTGTTTTGAGATAAAGAAAGATTTGGCTTTCTGACGCGTGAAAGAATAATAAAGTGAGAAGGGTTTCCATGTTAATAGGCGATGCCTTTTGGAGGAGTGTTTGTATTGTAAATTTATATACTACTTCCGTTTTAGAAAGAATGACTTGATTTGACTTGGCACGGAGTTTAAGAAAATAAATAAGATTTTTCAATTTTGTAGTTCTAAGTTAAAGTTATGTCAAATGTACAAATTTGTCCTTCAATTTTGTGGTCTAAAACATGTCATATGGAAATGTGTTACCAAAAAAAAAAATGAATTATTCTTTTTGAAACAGACTAAAAAGAAAAGTAAGTTATTTTTTTTTAAACAAAGGGAGTATTTATTTTTAAGTTATTAGATAAACTTGTATTGAGTACCAACAACAAAATACCATAACTTTTATGTTTCCATTTCAACAAAACTCAGAACTTTTAATATTTGAGAAAAACAATAAAGTTTTCACTATACAATTATTTAACTTTTTTAAATACTAGTAATGATGCTGTTATTTTAGTGACAAAGGGGTGACTTTCAGATGGAATCTTGCAACAATAAACTTGACCCTCTTACTTCCTTTTGGTTTGGGCACAATAAAAGAGAAAAAACTGAATGTAGACGTGAAAACGTCCAACTGATAGTATTCCCCCAAGGCCCAGTGGGGCAGTTGTCTACAAGTACAACAACCACTTATTAAAAGGTTCACCGCTCAATACAAATTCTGCTCATCTCGTAAAAATTTACGTGTTCATGAAAATTTGAAGCGAATAGTATGTATCATTTCATTTAAGTTGGGGAAAAGGTCTGATTTTAACTCATTTATATCCTCATAGTTACAATTTTAATTCGAAGCTGTCCTTAATCACTAATGACGGTTTCATGGCAGAACCAAATTCATAATTGTTTATCGTAAAAATGATACATTTAAATTTGTATTAGGTCAAAATACACGTCTTATGTTAATTCGTTAGATCCAATTATTACCAGTTTGAAAATTGTGATGTTAGTAAGTAAAACTAACAAATAACGCAAGTAAGAGAGAGAATCATATGAAACTTTGTGCATCGACAATAATATGAACACCGAATCCAAAGATGTTAGCCTTAGATCCAGTTGACGATTGTCAGTAATAAATACTATAGGATATGACTAAATAGATAATAAAACTTGGAGCTTAAGAATGTAAATTTGTTCTTGTTGTATAGCTTGGAATAAAAAATCTTCACAAATGTAGAAAATAAACTATTTGTATGTTACCAGGATGAGATATAGCTCCACTCAAGTCCTAAAGTACTAAAATCAATGAATGCCATCAGGTTATAAAGCCGTTAGCGGTGCCAACCAATATTCCTATGTCATATTCGAGTGATTTGTATGATAAAATCTACCGTATCTGTCCTTTTGCCCACATCATTGGTATATGGTCATTCCCTTTTGGCCGCATATTATTTGCTCATTTCCGGTGGAGGCATCTCTCATATCATTGGGGATAATTTTCTGGGAGACTTTTCCTGCCAACTTCCCCTTGCTCCTTTTATACCTTACCACCATGTGTCCTCCATCCCTGCTACCATATACTTAAGCTGATTTCACCCAGTACAGTACAAATAGTCCATCCACTTTCTGGACATGTCATTAGATATGTCCAGAAAGTAGAAAGAGAAACTTCATGGGCTTCGATGGTTGATATACCTCAAACATACTTTGAATCACGAGAAAAAATGTCGACCTTACATCATTAAATTCATGTGCCAAATGTAATCTGATTATTGGTTTGATGATGGCGTGCCGCCCTAGACAATGAAAAACTTTTATCTCCTCATGTTTATAAATTTGGAATCTCTAGTACATTCTAAACTTCTGTGATTTCCCTCAAACTCCCCTCGACTCTCAAATTTTTTGAATTATTATTCACCTTCTATCTTTGCACTTGTTACTTTCTTCCCCCTTGCTATCTTCATTCTTCATGTCTTCATATTCCTATAGTTTCTTTAAATCATCTTCCTCCTAGATGTGGTCCGAGGAATAGAGGCAAGAGGAGTGATGGCACTTCCCGGAACCTGGCATCAATAAAATCGCCCTCAAAATCTTTTTCTTACAAGATGATTTGAAAATCCGATTGTGCAACCATGTCGGTACAAAAGATAGGGTGATCAGTGATTATGCTATGTTAATAAATGAAAGAAATATTTGTATTATTCGAATTGACTTTATATGGTCAAAAAGCTAATTTTGAGTGGTCTCTCCTAAGTGCTTTGAGAGAGTATCACTTCTCCAAAGCCCAGTTACTCATTCCTCTACACTTATCCTTTCTCCATGGGATTTGGTTATCCTTTATTTGATAAGGCGATCATCACATTTTTCCAAACCTTTGAGTTATGCAAAGTTCAACTTAGGTCGGGGTCCGGAGAGTTGTGGTATGCTTTATGGATTTGGTCATTGAGACCAAGCAATCCTTCATATTGACTAATTTAGCGCTTTTATATTCTCCTCAGTTTGTTCATAGTGGCATAGTAAAGCTGGTAGAAAGAAGGAAGAAATCCATCATCCCAAGTCTTTACAATGCCCATGATACCATGTATACCATTATCACGTATCGTATCCGGCCCACTCGAGGACTCGGTATTACAAACACATCATCTATTCTGATAGGCATATGCATATTCCTAGCTCTATGGGACGTACAACCCGATTCATGTATACAGTACGCACATGCTGAGGAACGACGGCCCGATCCATATGTCACATGATAATGCCGAGGTACGACGGCCCGATCCATATATTACATGATGATGCCGAGGTACAATGGCCCAATCCGTATAATGCATAATAATGCCAAGGTACAATGGACTGATCCGTATAATGCATAATAATGCCGAGGTACGACGGCCCGATCCGTATATTGCATAATCTGTCGTGGAACATACGATCCGATCCTTACATAGCAAAATATGTCGAGGTACGTTCGACTCAATCCATATATATATCATAATGATATACATGCACGCAAAACTCTGTAACATATCAAACATCCCTTAGATATCACCATACCGTAGGTTCAAGGGCCCCTAGGTATAGGATCTTACACATCCCAACACTTTTCAACCTATAGAAGGCTTAAGGGCCGTAGTTCAACTACTTCAAGGCCCTTATCATTCAAAAGTGGGTACAAGTCATGAGTTACATCCAGAATCTATAAATGGGGATATATACCAATAATATACAACATAAACTCCAAATGACTTATTCAAAAATATGGTATCACAATAGGACGTCTAGCCTTTATTTTGTAACGCCTTTAGTTATACGCCACGAGGGGTCATGTGGATTCAACCATCAGCAACCTAACCCACATTAGAACATATTTAGGCCCTGCAACAACACATTACACCCCTGCAGCAACAACTCACAAGAACGACACTTTATTTCGATGATAATTCACTTCTAGCGACTCCAATTTAGTTTATTTCGGACGTCAAGCATTTTTATCATATTTTCACATTTCCAGCAACTTAAACAACGTACAATACCCTCTATAACAACACCATAAAATCCAATTTAAAATGAAAGGCCTTACCTTACGTTAAACTTGTCAAACTTGCCAAAACTATCCAAAATGTGAAATCTGGGCAGCCCACTGTCTTATATTGTCGCTTAGTTTCGGAAGGGTAATTGAGGGAAACAAGATTTGTGGCCTCAATGAAAGTTATATTCATGTGTATCAAGGTCGCAAACAATTTTGAATTACCCCTACAGAAAGTTTGTACGAAAATATATGCCCAAAATACTCACAGCTGTCCGTGTAGGATTTCTAAAACGGAATCTGGGCAGCAGCTCCCCCATGCTTCACCACCCTTTTTCGAGTAGAGAAAAGAAAAACTGGGTTTTATAGTCTAAATTAAAGTTATATCCCTATAAAATACCTTTCCAAAACATCTTGAATCACTTGAAACGAATCCTTATATAAGGAGTTATACTCGTTTTACTAACAGCGGTATCATTCAAAAACGGGTCTGTTAACAAGAACAAAAACCTCATCTTCTCCCTAATGATATTTTTTATGTTGTTAAACACCGTCATACAACCGTAGGATACCTTAAATAATTAATTCACGGAAAGAAATCGAAGAACTTACCTTTTTGAAGCAAACCCGTAGGTCTCCTTTCTTGCTCCATCATATTTTTCTCTCAAGTTTTCCAAGTGAATATGGCTGAATATGTAATAGAGTAGTCATTACTTGTATATATATATCCCTTTTGGAAGGTGACATGTGTCATCCTCTAAGGGTGACACGTGTAACAACCTTAGGAAGCCATGTCACCTCATGCCACCAATCACATGCTTCCACGTGGCGATGTGGGACCCACCTCAAGTAGGTGTGTCACCTTCTTGGTCCAAGTAGGTACATCACCTACTTAGTAAAAGTAGGTGCATCACCTGCTTGCTTCCGAGTATGTGCTACGCCTCCTTTCGCCTCTCCCGTGGGTTCGTAATCTCATCTTACTTTAGGAGCCTATGTAATCCTTGCTACGTAAGCTTGGTATGTCCTTAAGCAACTCAAGTGTATACAACTTCTAAATTAGTAGCTTACGTAGGTAAATCGAGTCCTACAACTCATTACTTGGCCTCTAATTCCTTCTGGATTCTTATGACTCTATTTTCAACCTTTTCTACTATAGTGTATTACATTCTCCTTTCCTTGGAGTTGTTTGATAGTGTCGTAGCTTATCCGGCTCACAGGATAATGTCTAAAGAACTTAAGAGACATTTCGAGCTCGAGAGTGTGGGGTGTAACAATCCCATACTGGAATGAGTCGGCAAGATCTCAAAAGCCAGCAATGGCTGGATAAAAGCCATGATATCAGAGACAGTGCTGGGAACTATTGATAGAAACCTCAAATGGTATGACATCATCGAATGGGTGCATATAAAAGAGAGGAATACAACGAGAAAATTTCAATGAGAATTTGAAGATATTATAAGGGGTAGCTAGACTATAGTTGACTAAAGGTAAAATGTTGGTAACAGAGTTACTAACTACTGGTATCGTGATGTACAAAAAGCAAAAGAGATTGTAAGTGCTACTTAGTACACTAATCTACGTAAAGCAGAGTAAGCCAAGAGGAGGATAGGCTATGATTGGAATTGAATGCATGTTGTGCGAATTATACAAGATTAGTTATGCAACCTATGAATATTGGTATGCTAAGGATGAGATCAAGTGATTACTTGATAAAGATAATAAGAAGTCAGTAATAGCAAGGTGACTGCCATAGTTCGAATACATTAAAGAAAAGTGTAAGATGGTTTGAGGCAAAACCCTTAAAGTATAATCAGTACTAAGGACAAAAGCTATAGTGAATCCCTGGCATCAGTTGAAGGAAGTAAGAAATGATATGGGTTTACCTAAATACCAATATAGTGATGCTAAGGCATCTTCCGGGCTGCGATAAGCACCCACACACATTCGTATAAAGATTACAATACGAGGTGTTGTAAGGGAACTAGAAAGAAGACTTGAGCAAAAAGTGCGGTAGGACACGCCTAAAGCGTTACAAGCTGAAGTAAAAGAAATTATATTATAGCCAACCCTAGGGATTGGGCTTAGAGGCTACAAAACAGAAGGACAGTTAAAACCTTTTAAAAGGAATTAGGAGCGTAATACAATATTTTACGCTCTGGCTAATGGACAGGCCGAGAGAACTATACAAACGTTAGAAAAGATATTATGGGCCTGCATTATTAACTTCAGAAGTAGCTGGAGTGATCACCTGTCCCTTATTGAAGTTACTTATACTATCATCCAAATGGAACCATAGACATCTTCGTATAGTGAAAGCTGCAGAGCACCTATTGGTTGATTTAAAGTGGATGAAGGTGCACTAATGGGCCCGGACATGAGCCAATGAGCTATTGATAAAGTAAATCTCATTCAAGAGGATCTATTAATAGTCCATAATCGACAGAAGTTATACTCGAATAATCAACATCGACCTTTTGATGTCAAAGTTCAGGATAGGGTATTCGTGAAAGCATCTCCAGTAAAGGGTGTAATGGGACTCAACAAGAAAGAAAAACTTGGCCCTTATCAGATCATTCGTAGAATAGGAAAAATTGCTTATGAGTTGGACGTACCATCTAATGTGAAATGATATATTCAGTTTTCATGGATTAATACTCCGCAAATGTATAAGCGACCCTCCCAGAATGTTTCTTGTGAATGAGTTGCACATAAAAGGGAAGTTATTCTACAAGGAACAACCTATCGCCATCATTGGATTGGCAGATTAGAAGGTTGCGAACTAAGGACATAGCTTCTGTCGAAGTGTTATGGCAAAATAGGAATTGTGAAGATATTACCTGGGAAGCTGAAGAGGACACAAAACACAAGTATTCGTACCTATTCCCAATGTCTACGAGTAACCCCAACTCCTGAAACTTGTATATTAATTACTTGGATGGAAGTATGTGTTATGGTAATAGCAAAGAATCTCCCCACCATCTGTATAAAGTCTTGAGGGAAGTTTTGTTTAACATTCGGGGATAAATATTCTAAAGGGGGGAAGGATGTTACACCCCACACTCTTGAGCTCGGAATATCTCTTAAGATTCTTAGAAGTTATCATGTGAGATAGATAATATACGACACTAGTAAACAACTCTAAGGAAGGGAGAATGTGATGCTCTATAGTAGGGAAGAATGGAAATATGGCTATAAGAATCCGGAAGAAGTTGGAGGCCAAGTAATGAGTCGTAGGACTCGATTTACCTACGTAAGCTACTAACTTAGAAGTCGTACATACTTAAGATACTTGAGTACATACCAAGCTTACGTAGCAAGGACTATATAGGTTGTTAAAATTAGACGAGATTACGAACCCACGAGGAAGGAAAAAAAATGAAACATGGCAGCCAATGAAAGAGTGACACGTGGAAGCACCTCAAGCAAGCAAGTGACCCACCTTCTTGGGGTCAAGTAGGTGACCCACCTGCTTGGGGGGAGGTGGGCCCCACTTCCATGTGGCAGCCCCTCCTTGAGTGTATGGATACGGTGGCCCAATAGGGACTGGACATGTGTCCCCCTTAGGGTATGACATGTGTCACCTCCTAGGACCACCTATATATATGTATATGTAACATATACTTCAGTTTGTCTCAAAAATATCAGCTAAGGCAAGTGAAGAGAACAAACCCTAACCTAAAGAGAAAAACGTGACGGCTTGGAAAAAAAATAAGGTAAGTCCCAATTTTATTCCATAAATTAATTATCTAGAATATACCATGATAATATGGAGGTATTAGTAGTATAAAATCATGACTTGGTGCAGAAAAAATCGGACAGCAAGCAGCCACAACATTCAAATCGTGCTAGAGAAGTTTAGAGGCGCAATTTTGGCGAGTTTTGGCCAATTTCGGATAAGGTAAGGTCTTCCCTTCTAATTTGAAGTTTATGGTGTTTTTATAGGGTGTATTACACACCTTTTAGGCTTCTGGATGTTTAATAAAATCGTGGAAATGCTCTACGTTCAAAATAAACTAAATTGGAATCGTTATAGTTAAATTGTAGTCGAAATGAGGTGTTGTGCATGTGGGGACTGCTGCTGTTCGTGTGGTGGTGTGTTAGGGTGATGGAACATGTTTTAAAAGAGGTGTGGGAACTTCTGGTTTCAGCCACCCGACCCTCCATCTCGTGTAGTTAAGGGTTTTGTAAAACTAAAACTAGAAACCCTCTTTTGGTATCGTAGTTTCGAGCGACTCGTTTGGAGTTTATGTTGTATATGGTTGATGTGAATTTCTTAAACACATGCTGCAGGTGATTATTGTTGGTTGTCTGTAGGTGTTAGGAGTGTAATTGGAAATTTGGATAGGCCACTCCATAGGGGAGATGCTGCCCGATTTTCGTTGACTCTTTAACTAGTTAAGGAACTAGTCGAGAAGGCAAGCGAGGGGATGAGTTCTATAAATACTCGTGTGTAACCTAAGGTGATGGAAAGCCAAGGGTTTTTAATATTCATATTACTTCCATGTTAAATAGTTTTGGAGGACGACGACGTGAACGTGAATAAGAGAAGTCCGTAAAAGGTATGTAAAGCCTATCTTTTCTTTCTTTTGGGCATGTCTTAGATTTAAGCGATAAATGATATGTGTATGAAGCTTGGGTTAAATCTATTCATGAGCTCTGAACATGATTCATGATTCATAATTTGTGTTCACTTCTGAATATTAAGACTCTTAAAGTAGTTAAGCTCCTCCTCAAGTCTTCTATATGCTGAAAAGTAGTGCATGTAAAGCTTAACTCTTCTTTTCTTGTGGCATGTCTTAGTCATTAATGGTTGGTATGTGTAATGTGGAGGTAGTTCCATTCTTAGAACCCCAAGCATTACTCATTAATTTAGTCACTTCTTGATGTTAGAACTTCCGCAATAGTTGAGTTATGGCCTTATAAGCCTTATACGTGATAAAAAGTAATACACGTGAAGCCTATCTCTTCCTTTTCTTGAAATGTCTTAAGGTAAGTGAAATGATGTATGATATAAGTTAGAGACAGTTCCATTTACAAATTTTGGATATGACTCATGACTTGTACTCACTCTTGAATGATAAGGGTCTTAAAGTAGTTGAACTACGACCCTCGAGCCTTCTATAGGCTGAATAGTGATGGAATGTGTAAGCTCCTATATGTAGGGGCTCTTGAACATACTTTATGGTGATACCTGAGGGATGTTTGATATGTTACCAAGTCTTACATGCACGTATATGTATTGTTATGTGATATGTGGATCGGGCTGTCATTCCTCCGTATTATTATATGATATGCATGTATACGGATCGGGCCGTTGTTCCTCGACACTAATATATGAAATATGGATCGGGTTGTCGAACTTCAACATTATCATACGATATATAGATTGGGCTATCGTACCTCTGCATTATCATATGATATACAGATCGGGCTATTATACCTCAATATTATCATGCAATATACAGATTAGGCCGTTATTTCTCGGCATTATTACATGATATGTGGATCGGGCCATCATTCCTCGGCATGGTCTTGCTATATATATGCATTGGGCTGTACGTTCCACAGCATTAATA
Organism: Solanum dulcamara; assembly: GCF_947179165.1. NCBI lineage: Eukaryota > Viridiplantae > Streptophyta > Magnoliopsida > Solanales > Solanaceae > Solanum > Solanum dulcamara. The sequence goes on from NC_077241.1 coordinate 42,333,655, forward strand.
ATATGCATATGGCTATCATGATAGATGATGTATTTGTAACACCGAGTCCTCAAGCCGGTCGGATACGGTACGTGATAATGGTATACATGACTTTATTTTGTGAGGTGCAGGTACAGTACCCTATTAAATGTTATACTTGGTTTCGTGCATCCCTATTTCAATTGTTAGCTCAGTTATGTTATGCTTATATACTCAGTACATATATCATACTAACTCCCTATTCTTCGGGGGGCTGTATTTTATGCCCGCAGATACAAACAAAGGATTTAGGAGTCCGCCAGCTTAGGATTCCACTCAGCAAGTTTGGAAGAAGCTCCATTGATTCGGAGCCGAGTTTGGTACCAAACCTCTTATGTATATATTTATTTATTCAGGGTACGGTAGGGCCCTGTCCCTCCATATGATATAGTTAATACTCTTAGAGGTTTATAGATACATGTATGTGGGTTGTTGATGAGTTTATTTCAGTTATGCTTGTATGTCGTGTTATAAATGTTATCGTGTTATGGCAGCCTCATCATCTTGCATGTCCGTTCATGTTATGATATAGGTGGAAGAGGCTATAGGTATATAAAAAAGGTTTTGACCCATTGGGGTTGTTGTGTATAGTATCACATCACACACGGTTCAACTTGACTATAGCTGATAGATACGTATATGGGGTCCAGGTCGGACCCCAGTTGCGGCCCCTGAGGTTGGGTTATGACAGAGACATGGAAAGTGAACCTGCTCCTCTTTAATCAATTTCGGTGGTAAATGAGTTTCCAGAAGTTTTCCCAGAAGATCTACCTGGAGTCCCTCCCGAAAGAGAAATAGATTTTTCCATCATTCTACTTCTAGATACTCAGCCTAAATCAATACCTCCCTATAAAATGGATCTAGAAGTGCTAAGTGAGCTGAAGGAGCAGTTGAAAGATTTGCCAAAAAAGGTTTCATATGGCCCAACATATCAATGTGGGGTGTACCAATACTATTTGTATGGAAAAAATATAGATCTTTAAGAATATGTATTGACTACAAAGAGTAGAACAAAGTAACCATTAAGAATAAGTATTAAATCCCAAGGATTGTGGATTTGTTTTACCAGTTGAAAGGAGCTCGTTGCTTTTCCAAAATTAAAACGATGTTAGGATACCACCAGTTATGATTTAGGGATGTTTATTTCCCTAAGACAGCCTTCAGGATTCGATATGGTCATTATTAGTTTCTAGTGATGTCATTTGGGCTTATAATGCACCAACCACCTTTATGGATCTAATGAAAAGGATATTCAAGCCCTTTGTTGATGTGTTTGTGATTTTCTTCATTGATGGCATCTTGATTTATTCACAAATGGAGATTCATCATGCCAAACACCTAAGAGTTATGCTACAAACTCTCCACAAGCACTGGTTGTATGCTAATTTTCTAAATATGAATTTTGGCTAACATCTGTAGCTTTTCTTGGTGATGTAATTGCTGATGAAGGTATAATGGTTGATAGCTAGAAAATAGAAGATGTAAAAATTTGGACTAAACCATTGAATACTACAAAGATTCGTAGCATCCTTGGTTTAGCGGGATATTATCACAGATTTGTGGAAGGTTTCTCTATTATCTCACATTGTTGACAAAGTTGACTCATAGAGAAGTTATGTTCCAATGGTCAGAGGCATGTGAGGAAAGTTTCCAGAAGTTAATGGATCAGCACCTATCTTGACCCTTCCTGAGGGTACAAATGGTTATGTTGTTTATTATCATTCTTCCTTAGTTGGGTTGGGTTGTATTCTGATGCAACACGGCAAGGTCTACTTATATGGGGTACATGTTGATATCTTCACGGATCATAAGAGTTTCTAATACTTGTTTCAGCAAAAGGAGTTGAACTTAAGGTCGCGAAGGTGGTTAAAATTGGTAAAACATTATGATGTGAGAATTCTATACCATCCAAGTAAAGAAAATATTGTAGCAGATGCTTTAAGCCGAAAGTATATGGGAAGTTTGTGTTATGTAAAGGCTAACAAAATTGGAATGGTAAAAGCATTTCACCAATTGTATAATTTATAGATTTGATAGCTTGATGCCGACGCTGGAGGTGTATTTGTTCAGAATATAGTAGAGTCATCCTTGATAGAAGATGTTAAGAATCAATAGTATGAAGATGCAAAGCTAGTGTTACTAAGGGAAAAAAAAGTGTAGCAAAAGCAGAACCTATTTTATTGTGGACCTGATGGAGTTCTCAGTTATCATAGTCATCTATGTGTGCCTAATGTGAGCAAGCTGCAGGATCAAATTAGGAGGGAAGCTCATTATTCTCGCTATTCAGTACATCTAGGCTCCATAAAGATGTATCATGACCTGAGTAAGTTATATTGGTGGAATGGCATGAAAAGAGATATCATAAATTTTGTAGCTCAATGTCCTAATCATCAACAACTAAAGGTCGAGCACCAAATGTCTAGAGGCCTAACTCAAAATATAGAAATTCCATCATGGAAATGGGATATAATTAACATGGATTTCATTACAGGTTTACCTTGATCGAATAAAAAGTATAATTGTATCTGGGTGATTGTAGACAGATTGACAAAATCAACTCATTTTTTGCCAGTTAGAACTACTTATATGGAAAACGATTATGCCAAACTTTATATACGTAAGATAGTTTACCTACATGGCATCCCATTGTCCATTATTTCATATAGAGGTGCACAGTTTATAGTAAACTTCTAGAAATCTTTCCTAAAAGGTCTAGGTATCCAAGTGAGCCTACCACATTCCATCCTCAGACAGATAGATAGGCTGAACGAACTGTTCGGACATATGAAAATATATTGTGTATGAGACTTCAAGGGAAGTTGGGATGATGATGTACCTTTGATTGAGTTTTCATATAATAATAGCTACTACATGAGTATTAAAATGGCTCCTGATGAATCTTTATATGGGCGGAAGTATAGATCACCAGTAGGTTGTTTTGAACTCAATGAGGCAAAATTATTGGGGCCAAATTTAGTGCATCATGCTATTGATAAAGTAAACCTTATTGGAAATAGGCATCATACACCACAAAGATGGAAAAAATCTTATGCTGATATGCATCATCGAGTGCTAGAGTTTGTAGTTGATGATTGGGTGTTTTTAAAAGTATCGCCTATGAAAGGCATTATATAGAAGTCCCAGTTGCTATTCTTTATCAATAGGTTAGAAAGATTAGAACTAGAGAAGTAACCTCAATTAAAGTATTGTGGCGGAGTAATAATATGGAGGAGATGACTTGGGAAGTGGCGGAAAAAATAAGGCAAAAGTATCCTCACCTGTTTCCAACACCAATATGATATTGAGGTATGTACTTTACTAACCATTATATTAAGTTAATATTATGAATTTCAGATATGTGTTAAAGAAAAGTTAACCCTCATTCGATGATGAATGTTTCTAAGGAGGGGACGATCTAACACCCCATATATTTTAAGGTGAGTAACTCACTAAGCTAAAGACGTACACACCAAAAATTGTACTTTTGCCTTACATAGTGTGTTGGTGAGTTGTCGGGAGAGTTATTAAGATTTTAAATCATTGATAATATTGAGTATTACTTATAGTATTTCATAATAAGTGTTATACAAATTTTAAGGGCCCAAGGAAATACTGGAACAATAGTACAAGTTGAAGGTCACGTCATTGTACATAATTTCATATGATCTCATATATAGTCTGACTTGGGATAGGCATATCTCCCTATATATAAAGATTTAGAAGGCCTACTTTATATAAAATTAAAGATAATTGAGTCTAGTTTACAATGAAATAAACCGCTCATCAATAAGACTTTGGAGTAAAAAGATAAGCATGTTTTACTACATACTGCGTACATGACAACATTGGCCATGCTGGACACGTGACCGACACATCTTAAACCGGTCTTAATGTTTTAAAACATTTACGAATATATTGAATTCATTATAGAATAATCCTAAGTCATTTTATAAGCTTCTCCTTGCTAAAGCATAGGCTAGACAAGCGGTACACTTCACACCAACCCAATCTCGACGAAAAAAAGGAAAAGTCTTCAACCCCTCTTCTCTCCTAAAGCCCTAGTTGAGAAATCAATCAACAATTAAGTGTGTTCTTCGACCTTGCTTAGAGTTCACTCAAGTCCCTTTTCGTACTGAAGAAACAACCATTATTCTTGGTTAATAAAAGTTTAAGGAATTGTATTTTCCTCAATTACTGTATGACCATGTTCCCTACTCTCATTTATGTGGTATTTTTAATGTTCTAGCTATATATTATGGGTAGGACACATGCGGCGGTGACAGGAAGCCATGAGTCCAAGTTTCACCCATTTTAATTGATGTTTTAGTGAGTAGGGAGTATGTAGAGTGGTCTGGAAGCTACTGGTTACTGTATTGGAGTCATTTAAATATAGGGTATTGTTGTTAGTGATATGAAATATTGAATCCTAAGGCCGATTAATTTCAACATCTCTTGAGTTTACGCCCACCATGTGTTTGTTGAATTGACAACACGACTCAGATGTGTTGTTTAGGTATTTAAAATTAAATGTTCATTGGCTGTTATTTTATATTGAATGAGTAAGGGATAATTCAGCCGGTGTACTACATTAGAGGACTTAAATCAAGGTATGTAACGACTCCCCTTTCCTTCATTTTCAAGCATGAATCTACGTTGTTGATAGGACTAGTATTCATATGTTTAAATCTTATATCAAGGTATTGTATGGTACTGTTAAAACATTAGAAATACATGGTGATGGCCTATAGCTGGTTAAGTATTTATGATATATGAATGTGACATAGATGATGGTGATATATATATATATATATATAATTATTGTTGTAGTTGTAAATTGAGTTTGGAGACCCCTTATAGTGGGCACTGTGAGCTGGTCGGATACGTGTTTTCACTAAGAACTAGTTGTGTTTATGATTTACATGTTTCCATACGACCAAGGCTAAAGAATTTAGAACTATTTGTGATTTTCGACACAATAAGTTAATAACTAAAGTCTAATTATCAGCACATATAGAAGAAGCTCCTTATGGGAAGAATATATATATATGTATACATACATATCCTAAATGTTAGTGCATTATACAGAAGTAGAAATATATATGCTCTCATCCAAGATACACGCTAAGGCAGCAGAAATACCTTTAGTACATCATTCATAATCCTACTAGACTCCTTGTGAAATCTAAACCTTATTAAGGTTCTTTGAAGTATTGAGTAGGTGTACTTATATACTATTTTAAAGGTTTATATGTTATATGTACATGGTTGCAGTCCATGAGTCTTAGAGATGCCTATTCAGGCTGCATTCATATAGTCAGCTTTCATATGTACTATGTTTATTAGATATATTTGATATGAGCAAGGTTGACTCAGTAGGTGACAATAGTTATGACTTTATGTTACACTAACGATGGGGTAATATCTATAGGAAAATACAGTAATAACTGCAACTATAGTTCACTGGACCACCACGGCAGACATATTTGGTGGGTAGATGTTTACCTAGTTATTACACCACCATAGCGGATATGTTTGGTGAGCATGTGTTTACTAAGTTACCACACCGAGATGACCACTCGACTGGGAAGGGCCACCATTATGTCGATACTAGCACATAGTTCACCATTGGGGTAGTATGATTTGCATATGTGCTGACTTACTTGTCTCCCTCTAGAAAGGTTATATTTTTATCAAATTTTAGCTCCTAGGGTCGTAGGTTGTTTCTATCCCTAACTCTCTCTATTTTTGATATACTTATTCTTATAACTTTTAGCCTTACATACTAGTACATGTTATTCGTACTAACGTCCCTTTACCGGGGAAGGTTGCATTTGTGTTCCAGGTTCAGGTAGAGCCCCTAGTCATCAAGTGCAGTAGGACTCTGACTTCAACTGAGAGTTGGTATGCTCTTTTATTTTGCGAGATAGGTTCTATTTTGATAGGATTATATTTTGATCTTTTGTGTGGGTAGGCCAGAGCCCTTCCCTGTTCACTATGTTAGTTACTCATTAGAGACTTTTGTGGATGTATATGTACAATTTAGTTTGGGTTGGTTTTATTGTCTTGTCAGTTTTCTTTGCTTAGTTCACTCGTTTTATGGACAAGATGATCTTATGTGATTTGTTAGATTTTATTTAGTTGTAACCTTATCTGTCCAGATTGTTGTGATAGGTGACCTGATTGGCCTATGTGTTACAATTTTAGATTTAATATATCCGGCTTCTCGATTCAATAAACATCGAGGCCAGTCTACCCCTCCCCTAGTTTTGGTTTATGACAATAATATAGGCAAACGTATGCATTAGTATATTGAATATACGAAGTGTGTGAGAAATATGCATAACATGAATAAAAGAACATAATAAGCATGAACATGAGATGCGTGGACAAAAATCCTTGAAAAACATGAAGTAATTCATAAAATTATGAGATAAGGGCAATGCATCAAAAAAATGACATCATTCCAATGTTTGTGAGCATATATAGTTATTTTGTGGGATATGGACTGTAACTGACAATAAGATCATGTGAATTGTAAAATGGGATTCAGTGTAACACCTATGCCAAAAAAAGAGAGGTTACTTGCCAAGATACACTTGATAATATTATCATCATGATATACTTGTGGATCCACTAGTTAAGTCATCTAAGATAGCCTACGGGAACACGAGTTTTAGACAAGAGGTTACTACTAGAGACTCCCTTACCAAGCCTCTACCTCAAGCCCTCTGGTGGTAAGTAAAATCCCAACAGAATAAATAAAATCAATTATAACCATAACATTAGAAAAGACAATAATAATATACCAATCCACATCATAAAAATCATATAAGAATAGCTCTTTTCAAATCATGATTCATAACATAATTTATATAGATACTACCTTTCTAAGCATCTAAATCATGACTATATTATTATTGTGAGAACCTTTCACAATTCATTGATATATACTTGAAAACATTCCTGAAAAATACTTTATCATTCTCATAAAAAGATGCATATATCCTTCATTAAAATCATGATCATAGTATATAGTTCATACTGAAAATGATAGGCTAATTCATGGTTCCATGTGAAGTCAATTGTAATTAATGTATCTTAGTAAATTCATACACAGTAAAGTTTCATAGCATCAATTGAATCAAAATAAAAAGGATCCATAAGATTTGACATATCGTAAGACCCGTCAAACCCCTTCGTAGAGACCACGTCCAAAATGTGGGATTACAATTCAAATCCTATGACCCATATCCTAGGGGTCATAGGTATTCCTACGAGTCATAGGGCTCGTCCATAGAAGTTGTGCACTTAAATTGTAGTTATTGGAACTGACTACCGCTTATATGAATAGAGTTTATGAGTCATAGAACTTCTTAAGAGCTGTGTACTTCCCTCGTCTTACACACTTCCAAAACAGTCTTTGATTCCTACACTATGAGTTAGTACATGACCCGTCAAACTTTATATATTTCGTAGGACCCTCTTATCAAGTGATATGATGCTTAGCCTTTTTCTTTAAAACCACAGGGTCTTCTTATAAACCCTATCTACAAGTCATATGACCTTGCATGACCCATTACACACACTAATAAAATAGCCTAACACTAAGCAATTTTCAAAGTCTCATGACCATTCCTACGAGACCTTCCTACAGCCCATAGGACTTATTACGACCCATAGGTCATCTCATGGGAATTAGCACAAGAACCAGTGTCACAACACAATTCCTCGAGTCATAATTGCATCTAATATAACCCACTAGTATGTAAGCTAACCCGTATCTCAGAAATGAGAGTAATGGGACTAAGGGTAGGAACTAACCAATAAATAAATGACAATAGGAATAACACAAATAAACGGAAGCAAAATAAGATATATATAACAAAATATATAGATTCCTCCTAGATCTTAGATTCACAAGTGCAACACTACTTTCAAAAATAGATACAAGTCCCAAAATTGGACCATAGAAATAAAGACTTATCTCAAAAAGCAAAAGACTAGTCAATAATATACAAATAGAGAAAGGAAGATCCCAAAACGCTAAGAATTCACCCTCGCATCTAATGTGTAGTGCAACTAGACCTTAGCGCTGGTAACTGGTGCTGAGAACTACATTCCAAAAAAAGATATAGAGTGTAGTATGAGTACCAAAACAACAGGTACCTAGTAAACATAATAAACCGACTAAGCTTGAAAAGTAAAGACAATAGGAAAAGATAGAATGTAGGAACAACAAAAATTAATGGAAAGTAGAGGTGATAAACACGAGTGTAAATAACTAAAGAACTAAGTCCATACTAAACCTCATTGCCCCCCATAAGACCAAAAGGTACACTTTTACGCAAGTTTAAATAGAAATCCTAGAGGACACCCCATAAGCCCGCTAGGTATATAGAATATGAAATGGTGATTCCACAGCTAGAAAATCATTGCTCGAATCTTGAACCACAGAAAGCTTCCAAGTAATCAATAATATCATCCCAGGTAAGAAGTCTAGCACCGTGACCTTGAACCACAGATGAGTCTTAAGGGCAATTAGTCCAAAGATAAATAAATTAATACAAATATCCAAGTAACCAGTAGGGACAGACCAAGTAAGAAGTCCAACACTGGAATATCGAATACTGGATGAGTCTTAAAGAGGCGATAGTCCTTAGTCAAGTGAATCAACTTCGTAGAGGATAAGAGTGCAGTATGACCAGAACTTGAATATATGGTGATAGTGGTTTCCAAATGATATAATTTTATCCCATCATCATAAAATCACTATGGATCGACATCCAGCTTTAAATAATCAACCAAGCATACAAAGCTCAAATCGTACCCTATTACAATTCGTCAAGCGAAACCTAAAAGGTCAACTTGTCAATCCACGAACTGCAAGAAGAGGGAAAAAGGATAAAAGGTCATCAAAGTTGAGACAAAATTTAATCTAAGGCTCAAACTACCAGACCAAAATCTGCTATTCCAGTCTACAAGGAGCTAAACTGTAATGACCTCCAGGGCCATTTTTGTGCTTTCTTATGTTTTTACCATTTTACCTTTGTGTGATACTGGGATGGCTGGCAAACTTCTCGAGGTGGTGGTGTAAGCTTAGTGTGGGTTTTTCCCTTTGTAGAGGTTTAAAGTGAAAAGAGTTGACTTTAGTCAACATCAAAAGGTCAATTTTTATTTAGGAGGAAGTTTGGTTTGGGTTTTGGAGTTCATTTTTAATTTTTGTGAATTTTCCTCTTAGGTTTAATATTTTGGCCAAGTTTGACTTCGATAAATATTTTGGGTAAACACACTTAGATGAAAATTATGTCTGTGCAGTTAGCTTTGAAACATTGAGTTTGGTCTACAATAATCTTTGGCTTGGTTCCTAAGTTTTTATCCATTTATCCATTTTAAATATTGTTTTTAGCAGTGTTGACTTTGGTTAACATTTCAACAAGATGACCCTCTTTGGTTATTTCATTAATTTCATTGAGTCTGCAATGTCATTTCCAATAAGGTAGCATATGTTTTATGTCAAGGGGGTTTCAAAAGAATTTCAAACCCCTATCAAAAGAAATTATAATTCCATAAAGTTCAGCAGTAGCAGAACTGTAGGTGCAACACCCATCCTTCTTTGCGTTCTAAGCTAGGGTACGCGATCGTAAAGGTAAGGGTCATTGGTTATTGCGATCGTGGGGTTGAATGCTGCAATCACAAAGGGTATTTTGGTCTGGTCTTATGATCGCAAACCTGGGTCCCGCGACTGTGAACCTACGTCCTTTTATTGTGATGAATAATTTCTTTGGCTTAAGTGAAATTAAAATACCCGTTCCATCAATTCAAGTTCCATTTTGGGAGTTAGAAAATTTGAGATTTTGAGAGAAATTCTTGACAAAATTTGCTAATTCTTGTTGCTTTGTGTTGAATCCTCTTGCGGTGACAACTTTGATTTATTCCTCATCCTAAAACTTTCGTAAGTCTCGCATAAATTCATCATTTTCTTGAATTTTTTATTATCTTAGGGATTGAACTTAGTGGGGTTGATTTGAGGCCTTCTAGTGCTTGAATTGTACCCATTTTAGGGGTATAAGCTCTTTGAGCAATTTGGGACCTTGTGATGGAGTTGGTTTTTTAATTTCATATGCGTGTCCCTATGTTGAATTTTGACCCAATTTTGTTTCCATTTTCAATAGTGGTAATATGGGTATTGTTGGATTCGTTTTGGTTTGTTCTTCCATATTTTGGTAGAGTGGATTTGTTTAGAGGAAGCTCGAAAAGGAAAATCTCTAATTTATTAGTTTGCGTGTTGTTTCAGCCTTAAGGTAGGCTATGGCTTCTTTCCTTTATAGTTGGCTTGGTTAGAACTTGTATATTATGCGTACATTGTATGATTAGGTTGGATTTTAGGTTTCGTTAGACTTTTTGAGAAAAATAGGAGTTGATGGCCATCGTTGGTACTTAGTTGGTTCTTAATCATTGAAGCCTTCATGTAGGTGCTTTTTTGTCTTTATTGAACCATTTAGTATCCTTAGAATTTGCTCCCAAGTTACGTGAAACTTAGGACGTAGCTCATTTAATTTGCTTGTTTACGTTTTCCCCTATTGGAGTGCTTTCAGATTATAATTGAGGTTTGCTTGCCTATGTTTTTGTACTACTGGGCCTGAGGCACTGCTTTTCATACGTTGGAGTACCAAATTAGTAATTTGATACACTTGGTGGGAATTATCTAGCTTTAAGTGACACCTGACTCTTTGATATACTACATGCCTTATTTCTTTCACCGTTGTTTAAAACATGAATTTTTCCCTTTTAAATGATGAGCTAACGGAAATAATTTATAAAATTGTTAAATTACACAATCTTGTTGATGATAAGCTTAAGGTAGCATATCGGGCTGCCCTTTTATTCACTTTGTACTACACTATTATATTCACTATTGATAAGCTCAAGGTGTGAATTATGGATGGCCCGTTGATATATTTCTGGGTTAGTTCCTTGATATTGATAAGCTCAAAGGCTATTCTAGGTGGCCCATGAACTTATTCTGGGTTATTACCATGATATTGATGAACTCGAAGGTTATTTTTAGCGTTTCATAGTATTTTCGAGATTCTTGTTACAATTTTGCTATGTTGTATCTAATATACACTTCTTTTTTATGAGATAAGGAAATTATTGTGATTACGAGTTTTAGTAAGATTTATTTGTCCTTTGTATTCTCTTCCTGCATCCCATTGCACCCATAGCAGTAGTTATGTTCCATTTCATTGTTAGTAGTATCATCATGCTGCATATATATGTATTTATTCTTTATAAACTTATATGGCCTATTTTGCTTACTAGGTACCCCATGTTTTGGTAGTCATATTCCACTTCTACATCATTTAATGCAGCTCCAAGATCCAGCATCCCCCAGCGCACGCCTGATCATCCGTAGCTGTGCCAGATTAGGATAGTGGTGAGCTCCTATCGTACAAACACCTGCTGATTTCCATCTTTTGTTCTGACTTACATTTGTATTTTTGAGCAGTTAGTTTTGTATTCTATATATATTGTCAGCTTTTGTACTTAGAAACTACTGCATAGGTGACACTAGGTCTGAGGATTTTTCTAGCAATAGTTTGTTATTTCAGTCACTTTTAGGCCTTTTGTATTGCATTTTTATATTTATGCCATGCCTCGATCTCTTTGTTATATTCTTCATACTTCCGCCTTCTTATGTTATTATTTATTTATTAAATTGATGTCTGACTTTCATATTTTGGGTTAGATTCGGCTTGCCTACATGGGGGTTATGGTAGAAATAAAGTTAATATTCTTGTTTCCAATAATGCGGTGATGATTTTAGAAGTATCTAAATCTTATTTGTTCAATCTTTCTTACATGGAAAGAATTAGATATACCATGGGACAACGAGGAACTCCTTCGCTTATATTATGCTACCCAGTGGGATTTTTTTAAGAGCCACTTCTTGTGCCTATGCGTGTAGCTACCCCCATAGGTGATTCTTTAGTAGTGGATCGAGTGCAATAATCCTATATGGTGACCATCTTAGGGTATGTAACTAGACGCAGTTGATTGTGCTAGATATGGTAGATTTTGAGTAGATTCTAGGCATGGATTGGATGTCTCCTCCTCATGCGGGTTTGGGTTGTTTTTCTAGGACCGTTACCTTGTGTATGCCTATTATTACTCCAATTGCATATAAAGGTGCAACTAGTCATATGCCATGTGGTGTGATATCCTTTCTTAGGGCCTATTGGTTAGTACAAAAGAGGTGTCTAGCCTATCTTTCTTATGTTTGTAACACTAGCGCTGATACTCCTTTTATTTATTCTATTTTAGTTGTTCAAGAGTTTTCTGAAGTTTTTCCCACTAATCTATTTGGTCTTCCTCCTGAGTGGAATATTAATTTTGTCATTGATGTTGAGTCAGGCATATAGCCAGTCTCCATTCAACCGTATTGGATGGCTTCTGTTAAGTTGAGAGAGCTTAAATTAAATCTTTAGGATCTCTTGAGTAAGAGGTTTATCAGGCCTAGTATGTCTTCTTGGGGTGATCTTGTTCTGTTTGTGAAGAAGAAGAATGGTAACTTGTATATGTGTATTCATTACAGATAGCTGAATAAGGTGTCCAACAAGAATAAATATCCAAAAAGAATATGTATTTGATGCCATGTATTAATGATTTATTTAATCATCTCCTAGATTGCAGCCGTGTTCTCTAAGGTAGATTTGAGATTGGGATATCACGACTCAAGGATTAGTGAGGTAGACATCAATAAGACTGCTTTTATGACTCGATACAGCTAGTATGAGTTCATAGTCATGTCTTTGGGTTGTCTAATGCCACCACAACATTTATGTATTTGATGAACTATGTGTTCAGACCCTAATTGGACCCTTTCATTCTTATATTCATTGATGGCATTCTAGTCTACTCCAAGAGCAAAGAGCAGCATGAGAAACACTTGAGAATAATACTTCATACATTGCAAGATTAGCAGTTGTATGCCTACTTCACTATGTGTGAATTTTTTCTTGAGTCTGTGGCATTCTTGGGGCACATGGTGGTCAAAGATAGAATTATGGTAGATGCAGCAAAGATAAAAGTTGTTCGTGATTAGGCTGGGCTATCTTCTCCTATTGAGGTTTGCCATTTTATCGAGTTGGCAGGGTACTTCAGGAAGTTTATGGAGGGGTTCTCTCCTATTGAAGCACCATTAACTTTATTGACTCTGATTAATATTCCCTTCCATTGGTATAACAAGTGAGAGGCAATCTTGCTGAAGCTCATGGCCTTGTTGACATCAACATTGATTCTTTCTCTTCATGTTGAGGACCAGGGATTTATAATTTATTGCGATGCTTCAGGTGTTGGCTTTGTTGTGTTCTGATTCAATAGGGTTGAATTGTTGCATATGCTTCTAGTTAGATAAATTTTCATAAGTGGAACTACCCCATACATTATTTGAAGTTGGTGGCAACCATAATTGCATTGAAGATTTAGATGCATTGTTTGTATAGAGCCCGCTGTGAGATATACACTATTCACCATAGTCTTTAATATATCTTCAGCTAGAAAGACCTTAATTTGAGTCAGTGCAAGCGGTTGGAGTTATAGAAGGACTATGATGTCATTAATTTCTATCACTCGAGCAAGGCAAGTGTGAGTAATGGGAGTTTAGCATTCTTTTTCAGTTGAGGAAGGGCCTTTAGATTTAAATATTCAGTCCTTAGCTAACCATATGGTTCGATTGAACATTTCTGAGCCGACCAGGATACTTTCTTTTATAGAGGATATGTTTTCCTTGATGGAGTAGATTCAGGCCCAAAAGTTTGATGACTTATAGCTACGCATGATTCATGATAGGGTGTTTAGTGGGGAGGTTAGGAAAGCAAAGTTAGATCTGGAGGGCATTTTGAGGATCGAGGGTCATATATGTGTTTTTAAAGTTGGAGATTTGGTTAGGCTGATTCTTAAAGAAGACCATTGTTCCAGATATTCTATTCATCCCGGCGCAACAAAGATATATTGTGATCTACGACAGCATTACTAGTAGTGTAGGATGAAGCTAGACATTTTAGATTTTATAGCTAGGTGCTTGAACTGTCACCAGTTTAAGTTCGAGCATTAGAGGCTAGGTGGTTGTACCCAGCGGTTACCCATTCTAGAGTGGAAATAGGATCCAAAAGCTATGGATTTTGTAAAGGTTTTACCACGTACCTCCTGAGGCTTTGATTATATTTGGGTCATCATAGATCGATTGACCAAGTATGCTCACTTATTACCAATGCAGACTACCTACACTTTAGAGAGGTTGGCTCAGATTTACATCCAAGAGGGGGTTCGATTCCATTGGGTGCCAGTATCTATTATTTTAGACCATTGTACTATGTTTACTTCACATTTATGTAGATCTATTCAAAGAGGGTTGGCTACCCGAGTTCAGCTCAGCAAAACCTTCTACCCAGACTAATGGTCAGTGAGTAAGGACTATTAAAGTCTTGGATGACAAGTTATGAGCCTGTTATATCAATTTTTGGGTCAGTGGGATTAGTCTTCAGCATTGGCAGAGTTTGAATATAATAATAACTATCATGAAGCATTCAAATTGTACTTTTTGAGGCATTATATGGTAGAAGACGTCGTTCTTTAGTGGGTTCATTTGATGTATTTAAGGTTAGGCCTTGGAGTACTAACTTACTGCTTGATTCGATAGATAGAGTTCATACTATCCAGGATAGACTCCATACTATCCAGAGTAGACAAAAGAACTATGTTGATCAGAGGGTTTGGCCTCTAGACTTTATGGTTGGAAATAAGGTATTTTTGTGGGTGTCGCCCATGAAGGGGGGGATGAGATTTGGAAGGAGGGTAAGCTCATCCCCAGGTTTATCAGCCCTTTTGAGATCTTACAGTATATAGGAGAGGTAGCTTATGATTTAGCCATTCCCCCAACACTTTTGGGTATTCATCGTGTATTCAATGTTTCCATGCTACGGCGGCACATTCCACGTGAGTCTCACATGCTTTAGTGGAATTCATGTCATTTTGGTGATTCTTTTTCTTTTTAGAAAGAGCCTATGGCTATTTTAGATAGATAGCTTAGGAAGCTAAGATACAAGGAGATCCCATCGGTGTAGTTCTAGTTGAGGCATTATCCGGTCAAGAAGGCTACTTGGGACATTGAGTGGGATATGTGAACCTGATATTTGCACCTTTTTGTCATGTCAAGTACCCTTTTCTTTCTTTGACTTTCTAGGATGAATGTCCTTTTAGTAGAGGATGTTGTAATGACCTCCAGGGTCATTGCCATGATTTTGCATATTTTTACAGTTTCACCCTTCCCCCTATTTTCTTTATAGCCCTTGTGTTATGTTGGGTTGGGTGGCATGCTTCTTAATGTGGTTGGGTTATCTTGGTGTGAGTTTTTCCCATTTTAGAGGTTTAAAGAGAAAATAGTTGACTTTAGTCGACATCCAAAGATTTTTTCATCATATGGAAATTTTGATGGTTCAATTAGCTCCGGAAGGTCTATTTTGGGTTAGAAGGAAACTTGGTTTGGGTTTTGAAGTCTTCAATTTGAGTTTGTGTGATTTTTCCATTTTAGCTTTAAAGTTTTGTCAATTTTTGACTTCGGTCAACATTTTTAGTAAATGCACTTGGATAAATATTTTGTCAGTTCAGCTATCTCTAGAACACCTAGTTTGGTCTAGAACAACTATTGGCTCAGTTCTCGAGGTGCTTAGAATGAATTTTTAGACATTTGGGCATCTTATGCATTTTCTTTAGAAGTATTGAGTTTGGTAAACATTTCGACAAGACGACCCCTATTGGTCATTTTTTTGATTGCATTGAGGCAGAAATGCCATTTTTAATAAGGTAGTATAGTTTGTTCAGTTGATAGGTTTTTGAATGAATTTCAAACCCCCATGGGAGAAATTCCA
Source organism: Solanum dulcamara (assembly GCF_947179165.1). Classification (NCBI taxonomy): domain Eukaryota; kingdom Viridiplantae; phylum Streptophyta; class Magnoliopsida; order Solanales; family Solanaceae; genus Solanum; species Solanum dulcamara. The sequence continues at coordinate 42,349,602 of NC_077241.1, forward strand.
ATTCCTTAAAGTTTAGCAATAACTGAACTGCTTGTACAGCACCCATCCTTCTTCGCGTTCGCGAGCTAGGGGCTGCGATTGCGAAGGTAAGGGTCGTTGTTCATCGCGATTATAGGGCTGACTGCCATAATTTCAAAGGGTATTTTGGTCTACTCTCACGATCACAAACCTGGGTCCTACAATCGTGATGAATAATTGCAGTGGCTTCTATGAAAAATACCTGTTCCAGCAGTTCTAGTCCTATTTCGGGAGTGAGAATTTTTGGAATTTTGAGAGAAATTTTGGAATTTTGAGAGAAATTCTTGACCGAATTCCCTAATTCTTGTTGCTTTGTGCTGGAACCTTTTGCGGTGATGTTCTGAAATCTTTCCTCATCCTAAAACTCTCGTAAGTTTCGCATAAATTCATAATTTTTCTTGCATTTTTTACCATCATAGGGCTTCAACTTGCTAGGGTTGATTTGAGCTCTTCCGGTGCTTGTATTGTACCTATTTTTGGGTAGAAGTTCCTAGAGCTATTTGGGACGTCATAATAGATTTGGTTTTACCTATCGTTTTGACCAAAATCTACATTCAATTTCTGGGTTCGTTACCTGACGTTTTTTCCAAAATCTACATTCAATTTCAAAAGCTCCAAAATAGGAAAATAGACATAAATTCCAAATGAAGAACCAGGCAACCAAAAGTCATGCCACTAAGAAAAAAATGACTTAGGGTTTCTATAGGGATGCTCTAAATGATTAAGCCAGTGTATTTACAAAAAATGAATAGGAGAGTCACTATAACATGCATTACTAAAAGAATTTATGTCTAAGTAAGTAAGAATCAAGAAGTACCTGAAGGCTCAATTAAGCCGAGGAACTGCTCCTACATTTCCTACTTGTCCTCCCAAGTAGCCTTCTCGACTGTAAGATACGTCCAACTGACCTGAACCACAAAAATGACTCTGGATCGTAACTGTCTCATATATCTAGCTAGAATAGCAACTGGCTCCTTAAGATAGGTCAAATGGTCATCCAACTCAATCGAATCATGCTAGAGGACATGAGATTTATCATGAACATATCAGCACAACACCATCGACTGGAGGTATGTCTAACTCATAAGCAACATCATCGATTGTCCTAAAAATCTCAAAAGGACCTATATACCCGGGGCTAAACTTGCCCCGCCTCCCAAATTTTATCACACCCTTCATGGGAGATACTTGGAGGAATTCTTTTTCACCAACTGCAAACCTCAACGGCCGATTAGCATAACTTTAATATCTACTCTGAATTATTTTGAGCCTATCTTGAATCACCTTAACATGATCTAAGTTCTCTTGAATCAAGTCTGTACCACACAGTCTAATCTTTGTAGACTTAGCCAACCCAACTAAAGAGCGATAACGCCTACCATAAAATGCCTCGAATGGGACATATGAATACTAGAGTAGTATATGTTGTTGTACACAAACTCCATCAAAGGAAACAATTGGTCCCACTAACCTCAAAAATCCAACACACAGGCCACCAACATATCTTCAAAAACATGAATATTATGCTCCGACTGACTGTCGTTCAATGGGTAAAAAGTGGTGCTAATATTAATATGGGTGCCAAACACCTCTATAAAAGTCCTCCAAAAACTAGAAGTGAGTTATGAACCACAATATAAGATAATAAATATCGACACACCATAAAGATGAACCACCTCCCTAATGTAGATACGAGCCAATCTCTCGGCACTGAATGAACTATAAAAAGGAAGGAAGTGTACTGGCTTGGTCAATCGATACATAGGGAACCAAATACTATAAACACCTCTAGAAGTGCGAGGCAACCAAATTATGAAGTCCATGGAGATATGCTCCCATTTTTACTTAGGAATGGGTAATCTTTGAAACTTGCAACTAGGCCTTAAGTCCTCTAGCTTTACCTACTAACAATTCAAACAACGAGACACATAGTCTACAATGTCTCTCTTCATACCGCTCCATCTGTAATGCTGCCTCAAGTCACAATACATCTTAGTGGTGCACCAATGGATAGAGTATCTAGAATCATGGGCCTTGCTAAGAATCAACTGAATCAAACCCCAACTCTCAAAATGCATAGGCAACCATATAACCTAAGCAAAACATCTGAATCTAAGGAAGCCTATCTGGTGTCATCTCTTAAAACTCGATCTTGAAGAGCAACCAAGTCCTCATCTTTAAACTAGCGACCACGAATCCAGTCTAGTAGAGATGACTGAACTCTCTCATAGTCTAGCACCTTCCTAGAATATGAAATATCAAGACAAATCATCTGGTTGGCTAAGGATTGAATGTCCAAATCCAAAGGTCGCTCCTTAACATAAAGAAAGGCTAGAATACCCATACTCAACACCTTCCGACTAAAGTAATCTGCTACTATATTTGCCTTGCCTAGATGGTAGAGAATAGAAAGGTCATACTCCTACTAGAGCTCAACCCAATGATGCTTCCTTGAGTTAAGGTCCCTTTGGTTCATAATATACTGAAAGCTCCCATGATCAGTGTAGATCTCACAATGAACTCCATACAACTAGTGCCTCCAAATCATAAGTGAAAATAATACCGCCGCCAACTCCAAGTCATGAGTGGGGTAGTTGCGCTCATGCAACTTAAGTTGCCTTGATGAATAATCTATAATCTGGCCAAACTACATCAACAAACAACACAAACCAATGTCAGATGCATCATAGTATAGCATGAAGCCCTCCTCAACTAGAAGAGTTAATATAGGTGCATTAGTAAGCAAATCCTTAAGCATCCAAAATCTTGGCTCACACACCTTCGACCACTCAAAGGGAACATCCTGGCGAGTCAACTGAGTCAATTATGCTGCAATGTTAGACAAGCCCTCAACAAAGCAATGATAGTAACCAATTGATTTGATAAAGTTAAGAATCTTAGTAACGGAGATGGGCCTGGCCCAATATTTAATAGCCTCAATCTTTATTGTACTTTTCATGAGTCCATTCTTAGACACAACGTGCCGCATGATTGCTATAGAATCAAGCCAAAACTTACACTCTAAAAACTTGAATAAAGCCACTGATCTTTAAAAGTCAGAGGACTAATCTCAAATGCTGCTCATGCTCACCCTGGCTCCGCAAGTATACCAAAATGTCATCAATAAATATTATGATAAAGGAATCAAGGTATAGCCTAGACACACGGGTCATTAAGTCCGTAAAGGTGGAAGGGGCATTAGACAACCTAAAAGAAATCCCTAGGAACTCATAATGGTCATATTGAGTGCTAAATGCGTTCTTATAAAAATACATTGCCCTAATCCTAAACTGATGGTAATCGGATAGCAAGTCAATTTTAGAAAACATTGTGTCACCCTAAAGTTGTTCAAATATGTTATCAATATGAGGCACAGGGTACGGTTCTTTACTGTCACCTTATTCAGCAACTATAGTCAACATATATCTACTTAGTACCATCCTTGTTGTTTATATACAAAACTAGGACACCCAAGGTGAGGCACTCATGAGAATGAACCCCTTACCTAAGAGGTCCTTTAGCTGAACATTGAGCTCCTTGAGCTCTATTGGGACCATATGATATGGTGAAATAGAAATAGGAAAGCTGCATAACTCTTCATCAATGGCAAAATTAATATCATGCTTTAGGGGTAGGCCATGTAGGTCAGTAGGAAGCACATCTATAAACTCTCAAACCATAAGAGCCAAATAAACTGAAGGTTCCTCTCTTCTCACATATCATAAATAGGCCAAATAATCAAAACACATAGAAGCAACCAATCGCTCAGCCCTAATAAAAGATATAATCCCCATCGATGTGCGACTATAAGCACCCTGTCACAACACCAGAGGAATGCTAGGCATGGCTAAGGTAACGGTCTTAGCATAGCAATATAAGACCACATAGTAGGGGGATAACCAGTCCATGCTAGAATCATATCAAAATATACCATGTCTAGCAAAATAAGATCAACCCGAGTGTTATTGGGCTGGATAGTCACTAAGTAAGATCACAATAATAGATCCACTTTTAAGGACTCACCCATCAGGGTTGAAATATAAATCGACTCTACTAAGGACTTTGAACTCATACCCAATCAGGGAGCATAATAAATAGATAAATATGAAAATATAGTATCCAGATTAAATAAAGTTGTCGAGGCTGATGGCATAAAATAATTGTACCTGTGATGAAATTGTCATATGCCTCAGCCTTTACCCATGCTGGAGCTGCATAGAAATGAACCTAGGCACCTCTATCATCTACATGTGATCTACCGCTGTATGTGCCTCCTAGTGCTCAAGCTCGAGCACCCAGTCGGCCACCCATATATATTAATCCTGACCACTATCTCTAGCTAGAGGGTGTACTACTTATATTGTCCTAGCTATAGTAGGAGCTAGAGCAGCTAACCCACGATGGGGGAAATATGTAGACCAGTAGTCTATCTCACCATAAAAATAACAATCTTGAGAGGTATAACATATATGAAATTGCCCACCACATCTCGTGGAACCTAAACCTAATCCCCTCAAACTTTGTGTTATCCTAAGACCACCCACATACTATTAGCTACTCTCTAAAGTAGGTAATGCCACCTGAACAGGCCGACTGATTAACCCTGCTAAAACTGTGGGCAGGGCCTATCACAAGAATCTTTAGCACTAGAATGGTTTCTAATGTGCTAAGTCCACCCACATGCTGCTTGCTAGTTTCTGAAGAAGGTATGCCACCTAAATAGGTTGACTGGACTGACCTTGTTGAAATTGTGGGTAGTGCCTATCAAAGAATCTCTAGCACTAGATTGGGACCTATTGACGTAGTAGCGAGCCCTCTTATTGCTTCCCCTGTGAGCCTCATGATAAATATGTTCCATGTCCGGGCATGATCAACTACCTCTAGAAATAATTACCCCATTGATGCTATAGGATGTTTCTTGAATCTCAATTGATCTATAATCCCACACACACAAAAAAGACTATCTCTTTCTCAATTGGCTACATCATAGTGGTATGGCGGGATAACGCATGGAATCACACTTCATACTTTGATACAATTACGGAGCCTAACTCTAACCTTGAGAACTCATCACAGAGCCTATCCCTGATGTTCTATAGTATGTATCGAGCTAAGAAAGCCTCTAAAAACTAATCCCAAGATACCTTAGGCGACCTAGCTAAATGGCTATAAATAAAATCTTCACCACTACTTAGCAGGCCCAAAAATTGGTGAGTAGTGAAATCGGATCCTCTTGACTCTACAAGACCCAAATATTGTAGTTGCTCCCAAAAATCATAAGGAACTCTTGGGAATCCTCCATAATCACTTAAGAAAATCTCTGTGGTAATAATCTCTGAAATACCCTAAGTATCTATTGCTCCCACAGAGACCGACGGCGGCTAACTGTCTGAGCCATGGCTGTAGGCTGACTCATGGAACTGGTATGTCTAGGTCTACAACTGGAGCCTCCTTCTATATACCCCTAGTACTGTCAATAGTTGAGTATTGGCATCTTGTAGCTCAGGAGGTATAACAAGTGAGGGTGGTGACTGCACTAGTCCTAATCCCATTGGCTGATGATGAATTAGAGTTGTTGGAGGCTTCGCCACTGGCTTTGGAGTCCTTTCTCTACCACGGGCTGGTACTGCAGCGTTGCCTCAACCTCGAGGTTGTCCTCTACCCCTACCTTAGGCTCTATCTGTAGGGCCGGATGCGTCATCCTGGCTGCGGTACCACGCGTGTGAGCCATCCTATCAAAGGGTGAAACAAGTGAGATTTCATGAAACTAATAAGACACACACTACACAAAAGCGATACATAAGTGGACATATTCCTAACAACATTATATAGACTCCTGAAGATAAGTTACGGACATCTTCGTACTGATCCACATGACTCTACCAGATATTACCTCTTTACAAGTGAGATCGATGAACTTAGGCTCTCCTACCAGTATGTCATGATTTGATTTCTCAAGTCATGATGACACCTACTATAACCAACCTGTAGGTAAGCTAACGTGTATTCCAAAAATACGAGAAATGAGACTAAAGGTAGAATTTAAACAATAATTAAATGACAAAATAAATAGAATGAATAAGCATCATAGGACGACTAGGCATGAAAAGTAAAGACAATAGGAAAAAATAGAATCTAGGAAAAACAGAAGTCAACGGAAGTAAATGAGATGCACACGAGTCTAAATAACTAAATATCTAAGTACATACTAAACTATTTTGGCCCCCATAGGCCAGAAGGTACACTCATATATAAGTTTAAGCAAAAACCTGAGCAGACCCCTATATGCCAGATAGGTACACAAAATATCTAAAACTACTAGGAATATTAAATGGTGAGCTAGAGACAAAAAAACATATCTCAAACCACGAACTGTAGATAGTCTCCAAGTAATAAGTAGTGCAGATAAGCTAAGAAGTCTAGCGCTCGAACATCGAATAGCGGATGAGTTTCAAAGGGGAAATTAGCCCGAATCCAAGTGAATCAATAAAAATATCCAAGTAAGCAGTAGGGACAATGCAATTAAGAAGTCCAACACCCGAACCTCAAACCACGGATGAGCATCAGAAGGGCGATAGTTCATATTTAAGTGAATCAACTCCGTAGAGGATAAGATGGCAGCATGAAAAGACCTTGAATATGCTGTGATAGTGGATGCAAAATGCTATAATGTTATCCCTTCATCATAAAACCACTATGGATTGACGTCCACTCCCAGATAATCAACCCTCACTCAAAGCTCCAATTGTTCTCTATCCCAATTTGGTAAGCAAAGCGTAGATGCACAAACTATCAATGTATCAACTGCAAGAAGAGAAAGAAAGGATAGAAGCTCATTGAAGTTGAGGAAATGATTAATCTAAGGCTAAAATTATCATATCCAAGTCTATTATTCTAGTCTACATGGTGCCGCATTATCCGAATCAACGTCGCAGTAAAGCAAGTCCTAAAGAATCCAATTATCATAAGTCTATGTAAAACACTAGTCTAAGACTAAACTAAGGCTAACATGCTCAATATCATCATAAAATAGCAATTTCAATGGCACAAGGAATGGATGATCACAATACAATAGGAAAAATTCTCACAAGTACTCCATATTACCCGAAGATAGCCTAAAATAGGATTTTACACTACTAAATATGATAAAACCCTTAAACCCCAGAATTTCAAATACTCTTCATGCATTCACATAATCAAGCTTAATCTAAGGAGAGAAAAGTCATATCCTACCAATAGGCCAGTCATATGCGCTCCAAAATTAAGGTACCAGAGCTTTCCCCTTTTGAATAGCCTTCGAATGCTACCATGCTATCAAAAATAGGTTCATAATGTAAAATGGTTGTTTAGACACTAAAATTACTAAAAATGAAGATGAATGAATTTTAGAGTCTAAAACAAGAATATGGGACCCATTCTATATATTTTGGAATTGACTCCATAAAAAAGGTCCTAATTATCTTCCCTAACTTGTGAAATGGAACACAATTTGGGGTCAGAATAGCCCAAATTCAAGACATAAAAAATATTATCCTTTAGAGCTAAAAATTTAAACATAGAAGCAGCTAAATAGCAATAAATACCTCAAATGAGGCTTCTCTGAAACTCCCCACTCCAATATGTAACCGTGAACATTCCGGACTCCTGGGACTTTGTTTCACCCAATTTGGAACTCTCAAACTTGAGTTGTGAATTTTTGAAGTTGGAGAAATGATTTGAAAAATATGTCTGGTCTTAATTAAAAGACCAAACAAATTTGCCCTCTATAAACGTTGGGTGAAGGGATCTAAATCATTACAAATGCAGATGAGCTTTCCTCAATATGGAAGGCAACTCCCTTGGCCTTTGTGAATGAGGCAGCCCTCTTGCGAATGCGAAAGGCAAACACATAACCCTCTACGAACGTAGGTAAGGTTCCATGATGTGGAGACTAGTTCACCTGGCTTCCATGAAGAAGTCCCTCTACCCATGAAAATGAAGGTTAAAACACCCCAACATGAGCAATTAGTGCAACTTCAAACTTTGGCATCATCTAGTCTCCGATGGGGTGCTCTGAATTCATTCAAAATCTCATGCACGCAAATGAAATATGCTACTCCACAAAATTAGACATTCTAGGCTTAATGGTGCAGTTGAAAATTTTATATAAGGTCATCTTTAAGAAGTTAGGTCTCACATCGAAGTGTTTTTTAGACAATTCCACAATGGGGCCTCGAGTTTAGATCAAAAGCCTTGTAAAGTGCATGAAGGGTCGTTCTAGACCAAATTCGACATTCCAGAATTAACTTCACTAACATAATTTTAATCCAAGTGTGTTTTACAAGAAGATTTTTCAAGGTCAAACTTGGGCCAAATTTTAAAGGCTAAAGTGTCTAATAGTCCATATTTTGCATAGAAAAGATTGGGACTAGTGCTGACCATTCCACTAGCCTAAAATGACTATTACGGAGCTGATGGAACCGTTAGAATTACCTTATGATGTATTTTACCTAATGTTTTGACCAAAATAAACTATTCAAGTTTTAAATCCTCCAAAATAGAAAAACATACATAAATCTCAAACGAATGACCAAGCAATTGAACAGTCAATGCAGTAAGTAATAAATAACTTGGGTCACTATAGTAATGCTCTAAACAATGAAACTAGGCCATTTACATAATAATGACTTGGTGGGTCATTACAACCAATTTTCTACAACATTTTCCTTTTTATTCTGAGGTCTTACATGATGAGATATTGATTCAGTTCGGGTACCTCGGAACATTGAGTTTGGTCAAGTAGGACCTTCAGTTGGGATCCAGAAGTGTCTGGGCTGTGTTTGGATTTCCTATTTAATTGATTATTTTTATTTCACGACCCTGATTTCTCAGGTTATGGTGGTACCTACTACAATCAAGCAATAGATAAGCCTATCTCAAAGCTTGGAACCAGAAGCAACAGCCTATCTAGAAGATGACATAATAATGAGAATAAAGAGGAGTAACTTAACATATAACACAAGAAACCACACGTATGACCTAGTTTACTCAATATTCGAGTATCTAATCAAAATAAGAGTACAAGGCTTTTACGATGCAAATATAAGTATAGACTGTCGTCAAGAGCAAAGTAACGACTAGTCCAAGCCTAAAGTAGATAAATATATTTATATTAAAAATATATGATAATCTAGTAAAGTAAGTATTTCAGTGTAAATTATATAGCCAACTACTTTATATTTTAAGATACTAAGAGTAATTTACTCAAGCAAAATAGAATCTGTTCATAATTGAATCTTGGATATTGTAATTTTTGTGATTATGGAAAAGATGCAAATGAGCTTTTTGTTGACTGCAAGTTAGTTAAAAATCAAATTTTAGTTAAGCTGAACTTTTTATTTTTATCTTTGTGTGAGAGTTAATATTTTGTGAACTGTTTATTAGAAATGCTTTGAGTATATTCCATAAAAAATTTATTCTCTCTCGCCCTATTGATAACTCGACTAGAAAAAAGTTGTAGAGAAATGACTGAAGGATTTCATAAGTTTTGCACTTGGTTTATGTTATTCTTTTGTGTTTATGATAAATTGCACCTATGTCAGTTTTCCATCCAGTATAAACTGACCAATTATAATTACATCTAGTGATATAGAAGTCTTGATTTCCCTTTAATAGACAAGTTTTTGGAATTTTGGAATGAAATTGTTCACAATTATGTAGATTGAATATGGAAGGTCAATATAGCAATCTCATCTATATTATGAAATTGCGGCAGTTTTGTTGTTTTCATTTTCTATAAAGGTTGTTGGAATAGTCATAATGATAGTTCATCCTTAGTGTAAACATTATTTATTTTCTTCCATCAATGGAAGTCTATGAGATAAAAGGCAATGTTCTAAAGGAAAAGAAGATGAATCTGATAACAATATTTAGTTTAAGATCAAAAGACTTAAAAGTATTTTTACTTTCTTAAGGCTTGTGAACCTATAAGACTAACAAAAAAAATTGAAATTAAGGTTGTATATGATAATAAGTCTCTACAGGTATATAATCAAAGTCAAGGATTGTTTTCCACCACATACTCTTCTGAACTACTAGAAGAAGTCCATGCATAAGACCACATACTGGACAAGCATAGACAAGTCTCGTCTTAATGGTCTCTATGATGAAACCACCTTAGTGTTCAAGGAGAGGCCCATCTCAGGTTCTTTCGTTTATAGTTTTCTCCACTACTTAAATGTCTTATGAATGATTCAATATCAGTATAGTTCTTCCCATATATGGACCCATGAGCTTCGTACCTCTCTTGTGAGTAGATAAAACTAGTTTCAAGCCAACTAGTCTATGACTTCCTGTCCACTCAATCTTAGTAACAATCTGCCAATCATGATGGTGAAATGATGCATGATTTTTTCGGTAAAATAAATAAATATCTAACTTTATAGATGAATCATGGTAAATATAGTGTTTGAATAAATATAATAAATTTAAATAAACATTAATTTACTTAAAGATTTTTTGCTGGTTCTGATATAGCACCCAAAGTATACCTCAAAAAATTTAGTTGACAAGTAAAAGATGTAAGTATGGGTGATCACCTTTATTTCACTACCTTATAAGTATATGTATACATAAATTTTATCACACCTAAAACCTGAGGACCATTCTTCCATCATTCTCATGATTCTCTTCTCATGTGTTAGGTAAGGAAAGAAAGATACTACTAAAACATAAACCTTCCAATACTCTGGCTGCTAAGCATTCTATTCCTTGATAATAATCTAAATATGCAGATGGAGATTTCCATTGATGAAGTGTAAACTATCTTCATCTAGAAATATGTTCCAAGCAACGCCTAACAGGTTCATCCATCCAACAATTATGCCACTAGTGAAATTATAGTATACCTTGAATATAACCATATGGGTATCATTGGCATTGCTTTGATGTGTTCTTCGATAATTTTATAGAGTGGCATCATTTGAAGGTGGCACAAAATGGAAAGACTCAAATTTAGAGGTTCAGGTGCTGTTCAATTTTAACGTAGACTATAGGTTACTCTTTTTAGACTTGGCTTAGCTAACATTGTTATGTTATGAGTTGTAACTCATGATTAGGTTAGTGATTTAGGTGTTGATAGTTCATTGATGATTTGGGAGTCGATGATCATCGTTGGTAATTAGTTGGGGGTGATTGTCGTTGAAACCTTAGCCTAGATGATATCTTGGCTTGTTTATGTTGGTGTACGACTATATCTTGCTTGCTTTTAATATTGAAATTATGGACCCGAGGCCGTGTTTTCAGTACACTAGAGTCTTAGGTTAGTGATTTGGCACCTTTGATAGGGTTTTACTCAAATAGAGTGATATATGATTTTGACATACTTCTTTTTAGTGATTTTACTCGCCGATGTTAAAAACCCTATTTTTAAAAGAATAAAATAGTGATGTCAAAACTTTTGATTGATGAATAAGTGTAATATTTTAAAGGAAATACTGGTGATATTTTAATTATGGCATTTCTTACTCGAGGCGTGAATTCCAGATGGCCCATTGATACATATTTCGGGCTATTATTATTATTATTATTATTATTATTATTGTTGTTGTTGTTGTTGTTGTTGTTGTCATTGGGAAGCTCAAGGTGTGAATTTTGGATTTTCCATTGATAGATATCTCGGGTTATTATTACTACTATTCTTGAGAAGTTTGAGGTTTTAATTCAAGGTGGCCCATGATACATATTTGGGTTCCTATTGTTGGGAAGCTCGAGGGGTGAATTTCGGGTGATTCATGATATTTTTGAGGATATTGAGCCTTAGCTACGAGTTTACATTTGAGTATTCCTTCGATATTTATCAGTTATATTATTGAAGTGCTTATTTGATAGATAGGCTTACTTGGATACCGTATTATTATTCTCGTTCCCTTTTTCCCCATATTTGTAGTTTGGTTCTTCTTTTACTATTATTAGTATCATCATGCTGGTTATTTTATATTTATTTTCTCTTAACTCGGTCGGCCTGTGATGCCTACGAGGTACCCTGTGTTTTGGTACTCATAATATACTTTTGCATGTTCTTGATACAACTTCCAGTTTGAGCCACCCCCATCTTGCGCCTAATCATCTGTAGTGGTGCTAGATCCGTATTATGGTGATCTACCGGCGTTCAAGGACTTTCTACATTTCCTCTTTTGCTCTAAAATATATTTTTTTATTTTGGACAGTCATATTTGTAATTTATATTTATATATTTTTTCTGCTTTAGTACTTAGTGGCTCCTATATAGGTGACATAGGTCTAGGGTGTTACACCCCGCACTTTGAACCTTGAAACGTGTTCCTAACCTTCTTGAAAGTGGCCATGAGACCTCTACTATCCACACACATCAAACAACCCTAAGTAAAGAAGAATGCGACACCCCACAGTAAAGAAGGTTGGAAATAGAGCTATAAGAATCCAAAAGGAGTTGGAAACCCAGTAATGAGTCATAGAACTCGATTTACCTATGTAAGCTACTAACTTAGAAGCCTTACATACTTAAGCTATCTGAGGATATACCAATCTTGCATAGCATGGACTACATAGGCTCTTAAAATAAGACGAGATTACGAACCCATGAGGAAGGGAAAAAGATGACACGTGGAAGCCAATGAAGGAATGACACATGGAAGCACCTCAAGCAAGAAGGTGACCCACCTTCTTGAGGTCAAGTAGGTGACCCACCTGTTTGGGGGGTGGTGGGCCCCACTGCCATGTGGCAGCCTCTCCTTGAGTGCATGGATACGGTGGCCCAATAGGGGCTGGACACGTGTCCCCCTTAGGTGTTGACATGTGTCACCTCCTAGGACCACCCATATATATGTATATTTAACATATACTTCAGTTCATATCCTTAAACTTCAGCAAAAGCCAAGGAAAACAAACCCTAACCTAGAGACAAAAACGTGACGGGCTTAGGGAGAAAACAAGGTAAGTCCCAATTTTTCTTCGTAAATTAATTATCTAGAGTATACCAAGATGATATGGAGGTGTTAGTAGTATAAAATCATGGGTTGGTGCAGCATAAATCGGACAGCAAGCAGCCACGACATTTAAATCGCACTAGAGAAGTTCTGAGGCATAATTTTGGCAAGTTTTAGCTAATTTCGGGTAAGGTAAGGTTTATCCTTTCAATTTCAAATTTTTGGAGTTTTTATGAAGTGTATTATAAACCTTATACATGGCTGGAAGTATAAAAAAATCTGTGGAAATGCCCGACGTTCGAAACAATCTAAATTGAAGTCGTCGTAGCTAAATTGAAGTCGAATAGTGCATTGTGTTTGTGGTGTGTGGCTTCTGTTCGTGTGGTGGTGTGTTAAGGTGATGGAATATGGTTTAAATAGGGCGTGGGTTCTGCTGTTTTCAGCCACACGACCCCCCACTTTGCGTAGTTAATGGTTTTATGAAATAAAGGTTAAAAACCCTATTTTGGTATCGTAGTTTCAAGCGAGTCATTTGAAGTTTATGTTGTATAAGGTTGATGTGAATGGAATATATATATTCTGAAGGTTATTGTTGTTGGTTGTTTGTAGCTATTAGGAGTGTAACTGGAAATTCAGGTGGGGCACATTATAGGGGAGAAGCTGCCCAAGTTTCATTAACTCTTTAACCAGTTAAGGAACTAGTCAGGAAGGCGAACGAGGGGATGAGCTCTATAAATACTCATGTGTAACCTAAGGTGATGGAAATACAAGGGTTTTTAATATTCATTTTGCTTTTATGTTACTTAGGTTCAAAGAACAACGAGACAAACAGGATAAGAAGTAACCCGTAACAGGTATGTGAAGCTTTCTCCTGGCATGATTTTGGAATAAGTGTGTAAAGTTTATATTTTCTGTTACTTTGGCATGGTTTAGATGTAGACTATGAATGATGTAAGCTTTGAGGAAATTTCATTCTTAGGTTGTGAATGTGACTTCAGGACTCTTGATCACTTCTGGATGTTAAGACTCTTAAGGTAGTTAAACTCCTATTCCTCGAGTCTTTTCTGTGATTGTATAGTGATTGATTAGACAAAGCCCCTTTTTTAAAAGGCTCTGAGATAACTAATGCTCGGACTTCTATAAGATATTTCACACTAGTTCAAGTCTATGATTTCCAAAACTCCTTTTTACTTAGTCCTTAGTGACATTTAGAGGATATACGTCAAATACTTCCTACCCTGATCTCCAAGTGATGGTTCTCTTGATGACTTTATTGAGTATCAGATAATGATTTAAATGGTGTTTTATTTCTCATTACTCTACTCATGTATATTGTAACACTTCTTCTTCAAGTCCCAAGCCAGTTATCGGATTCGTGCACAATTCCACTATATTGTTCATCGCGCCCTCACTAGAGGGCTGGGTACGTATATATATATATGTGATGATGTGTTAAAATAAGGATGTGATGGTTCTACAGATATGATTCACCGGATCCCTGATAGGGCCGGCTATATTATAAAATTTGAGCATGCATGATTTTACTTCCCCAGGTATAGGTTTCTGATTTGATATTTTATTCCCTACCTCTCTATTTCAGATATGCTTTCGGTCATATTATTTTATGTTTTACATACTCAGTATATATGTCGTACTGGCCCCCTTTCTTCGAGGGACTGCGTTTTATGCCTGTAGGTACAGGTACAGGTTTTAGGTGTCTGCCAGCCTAAGATTCTGCTCAACATATTTGGAAGAAGCTCCATTAGATCGGATCCTAGTTTTGGTGTTGATCCTTGATGTACATATTACTTTTGGTTGTGCAGAGGTACATCGTGGGACTTGTCCCTCCATATGTTAGCATCACTACTCTTAGAGGTCTATAGACAGGTATATGTGGGTTGTATGTATAAATTTTGTTCAGCTAGATCTACATGAAATGTTGTAAAAATTTATATGTGTGGCGGCCTTGTCGGCTTACGTGCCCTTCCATGTTATGATAAAAGAAGCTATATGTGTATGAAACTGTTATACCCCATTGGGGTTCCAATTTGACTTGACCACAGTTGATAGATAAATATACGAGGGTCAAGGTCGGACCCCAGTCGTGGCCTACGGGGTTGGGTTGTGAAAGAAGTAGTATCAGAGAAGTTTATCCTTGGAATGTCTACAGACCGTGTCTAGTAGAGTCTTCTGTATCGATGTGTTGTGCAACACATCTATAGACAGAAAGCTACAGGGCATTTAGGATGTTTCCTTTCTTTCATATCTAAGATCGTGCGACAAAGCCGAGTCATAAGAAATGAAATTCCTCATACTAACCAGTGATTTCAGCAGAAGGACAACATCGATAAAAAAAGTAATTGACGATGTTGGGAGTTACACAGCACGTAAATAAGTAAAGGCACAAAAGATATATGTCTGGTGAGACATTGAAGTGCGATTGACATAGAAAGGTAGACGGGGCAGTTTGAGTTGGACATAGGAGGTAAGTCCATTATTTCATACTGTTGTTAATATTGGGCGCCCCATGTGGCTGCGATACGGATGTATATATATGTTGGCCCTGTGTGGCATTGTTGGCATTTTCTATATGCAGGTTTGGGATAGTAAGAAATACAGAGAAAACCCTGCCCAAATATTTCTTAGAAATAAAAAGAGAAGGAAGTATAAGATTGAAATAGGCCTTGAAAGGTAGTGCCCATCGTGATGATCAGAGTTGATAAACCTATGAGCGTGGATGACCTCGAGAAATAATCTAATTGTTAAATTAATGGTAATAGCAGTTACGATGATTTCTCCCTAACAAACCATTATATTTGCAATAATGTTTCCAAGAAAAGCAACAACTGCCTAAAAGGGCATGTCAATAGCGGAAGAAATGGATCAAGCCCCGAAGGTTACAAGGATTCATGCCCAATCTTTGCCGGGGATTATGTTCCAATTGGCAAGATCTATTATGCCGCCACTTCTAGAAGGGCCGGGGGTAGCAGTAGTCACAGAACCTGAGGTCCCAGTATTTAGACCTTAAGCCCCACAACCAGGGCCCGAGGATAGGACGATAAGAGATGCAGTTTTATTGCTAACCAGATTAGTAGTAGGGTAGGATCGTAGGCAAGGGAGAGGGAGAAAGGGGAAATACAGAGGGCAATAGCCCGATAGAGGTTACGATGGAGGCCAACATAAGAAAGTTAGGTCGGCGGGTGATTTGGGGGAATTCCAAGGCAGACACCCTCAGTATTATAGTGGATACCCTACCCAACAAACCTAGAGTGCACCCCCTCAGTTCCTAGGTTGGAGATTTGATAGCCTGGGATGTCTAGGAGTCAGTCAGAATTCCAGGGTGCCAGGTCTACAAATTGGCAATAGTTTGCTTCAGTCAAGGATACCTTTTCCTCAGTGTCCTCATTGTGATAGTTCTCATCTCGGGAAATGCTGTTTTAGAACAGGTGCTTGTTTTATGTGTGGCCATCAAGGCCATTTCACGAGAACATATCTATTTAGAAGCAGGTTTAGTAGTACAACTCCGCCTATAGGAACTGTTGCGGGTTCTTCTTCTTCAGTGGCTACGCGCCCTATAGGGCAGGGTACTTATATATCAGCGGGTCGTGGTAGAGACCATGGTGGACCTTCTAGTTCTAGCGGTCCTTCAAGTCGTATTCATGCTTTAGCTAGCAGACAGGACTGGGAGGCACCACCAAATATGGTTACAGGTATATTACAAATCTTCTTCCAAGATACATGTGCATTAATAAACCTAGATTCTACTTTTTTAAATATGCATCTCCTTTTGTTGCTGGTAGGGCCAGAATGAAACCTGAATTAATAGACCCATTTGAGGTAACAATACCAATAGGAGACTTTATTGTAGAAAAATAAGGTGAGAATAGATAGTTGTCATACCTGGGTTGGCTTACGGGGGAGATGGTAAGGAAATTCTAATCGAGGCACCCAAGATAGACATAAGTAATGGAATATGAGAGTGGAATGAGAGAAGAAGGCATATTTGTAAATTTAAAGGTATAAGTGTAATGACATGGTGATAGGATGGACCTACTATTAGGCAAACTTGATATGTTGTTGAGGAAGTAAGCCTCGGATGCACGACTAGGGCGAGAGCCCTTGAGGCATAAGGAAGGATTATGTATAGGTGATGCCATCTTAGAGAATAGTGAGATCCTTCAAGGATAAGGAATGTAGGGTTGTAGAACAACCGCTGCACTACAATGTTATTAGGAGAATAAATGGTATCCCTTTGGGATTAAGATAGTATTATGACCAAGTTTGATACATGTGTTATCAGAATATAAGTGTCCCAGAAGGGGAAATTTGAAACAATGATAAGTACCTTCTAATTGTATTAAAGTCTCATACGTAGGTAACTTAAGGTATAGGTAGGATGCAATATCCTAAATATGTTAGAAAATACTTATATGCCATTGGAAGGCTAAAAGTAAACAGACAATGGCATAGCTACACCTTAAAGGAGGGAAGTGGATATGAGACATACAAGCATAAGGTGACACCAACCGACACTACAACATATTAATTTGAACACTTAAAACTTCAAAGAAAATCCCATGCTGGAACAAACTAGCAAGATCTAAAAGCCAGCTATAATGGATAGAAACCATGATATCTAAGACCGTACGGAGAACCGTTAGTTGAGACCCGAATAAATGGGTGTATATGAAAAGGAGTGAATACAATAGGAGAAGTTAAATCAAATGACCAAAAAGAGACATGGTCATGGTGGAACTAAATATCTACCCCTATAACGGTTGCAAGATAACAGGAGAAAGGGCAGGGGTGAAACATAAAGACTAGCAAGACGACGCTAAGGTAAGTCTTGGACTAAGTTGTGCCTCGCACATTATTGTCAGGATTGCAATGAAACGCAACACGAAGACTTCCTAGTGAGGTCACCCATCCCAGTATTACTCTCGCCCAAGCATGCTTAACTTCAAAATTCGGATGGACCTTAGTGCATCAGTACTGGTATGATTGTGCAAGATGGAAGAATCCGAACTAGCGACAGAGGAATGAAATTAGATTATGTACCTAGAGTATTGTAAGTTACGTTAAGGGAATTGTAAAAAGTACTTAAGCAACACAAGTAGGAATAACTGATTACTAACCGATGACGCACTTGTATGCCACAATTCTTCAATGTAGCACCAGTTAATGATAGGCAAACCATGGAATGGCTATATGGGCCAATAGGTAAGGGAATTTTGACACCATTTGGCAACCACCTCTGAGGGGTAAAAAGCAAAAACCAAAAGGTAAGGGTACCGATTGATGCCATTTAAAGAAGGTAGGAAGTAATACACGAGGTCGAAGATTCCACAATATGACCTTGGCTATAAGGCTCACTTCGCACGCCATGGATAGATGAATTTGGAGGAAATGTTACCTGCAGATTAGTAATATTAACCCATGCTCCTTTAATCAAAGGCTACCTACTCAGCCGAGAAGGTGTGAAATAATAGGGTAAAGGGGGTAGGACCTTACGGAGTCCCTATAACTACTATCCCAGATGAAGGGGCCCAAGTTACAATTAACTACTAAAGGTCAGTCCGCAAAGAAACGAAAAAGACAGATGAGCCTTCGTATACTACTTTACCCTCAGACTGATGGACAGACTACGTCTACCAGCTACATGGTAGACAATATATTGTAGGCCTATGCAGTTGGCCCCAAAGGTGACTCGGATAATTGCCTACCACTTGTCAGGAGTACTTATGATATTAACTATCGTTCTAATACTCGGATGGCCCATATGAGACTTTGTATGGAAAACAGTGTAGGTCGGCAATTGGTTGGTTTGGTGTTAGTAAAACACGACTAATAAGCCTAGACGTGGTTTACTAAGAAGTACAGATGGTAAATCCTATTCAGGGAAAGTTTTTAACCGCTCAAAGTCAACAGAAGCTATATGCAGACAATCAGCATCGCTCTTTGGAAATTTGAGTGAGCGATTGGGTGCCTTTGAAGGTGTCTCCCATGAAAGGAGTAATGAGGTTTGACTGGGAGGAAGCAGTTAAGCCCGAGATACATTGGTCTTTACCAGACCATGTGTGGAATAGGCAAAGTTGCCTATGAAGTGACCCTACTATTTGGTTTAAAAACAATACCCCTAGTCTTCCACCCGTCAATGTCCCATAACAATATAAGTAAACCCTTCCAGAATATGCTCTATGGATAGAGTCAATGTAATAAAGGAGTTATTTGTCATGACCCAACCCCGTAGGCTGCGACTGGGGTCCGACCTGGACCCCAATATACTTAATTATCAAATGTAACAATCAATATAAGAACTATAAATAAGAACCCAGTGGGTCATAGCATTTCTATGTACATGTAGATGATTTTACCTGTATCTTATGATGAAAAGGCGTGCAAGCTGATAGGGCTGCCATAACATCTTAATATTTGCCATTCACCATGTGGATATAACTGAATAGAACTTACACATACAACCCACATACAACCCACATACATGTCTACAGACCTCTAAGAATATTAACAGTAACATATGGTGGGACAGGGCCCCCACAGTACACCTGAATAAACAAATGTATACATTAGCAAATCAGCACCAAAAGTTGGCCTCCAGAATACTAGAGCACCTCTAACATATCTAAGTGGAAATCCTAAGCTGGTAGATCCCTGAAATAAATATCTGTACCCGCGAGTGTGAAACGTAGCCCTCCAGAGAACGGAGGGTCAGTATGATATATGTACTGAGTATATAAAGCATAAAATATCATAATTGAGACAACAGCTAAAATAGGGATGCAGGGGAAAATATAACATTTAGCCATCTACCACACCTGCATCTTATAAAATAAAGGAATACATACTATCATCACGTACTATATCCAGCCCGTTTGGGGATTTGTGTAATAACTACATCATTTTGTCATCATAAAAATATATATACCATTAGCGCTGTGGAACATACAACCCAATCCATGTATATATAAAGTACACGCCGAGGAACGATGACCCGATCCATATATCTTATAATAATTCCGAGGAACAATGGCCCGATCCGTATATTGTATAATAATGCAAAGGAACGATGGCTCAATCCATATATCATGTAAAAATGCCGAGGTATGACAGCCCAATCCGTATATTGTATAATAATGCCGAGGAATGATGGCTCGATCCGTATATTATGCAACAATACCGAGGTACGACATCCCGATCCATAAACAGCACAACATGTCGTGGAACGTACGGCCCAATCCTTATATAGCAAAATGTACCTAGGTACATTCGGCTCGATCCATATATATCATAAATCATATAAGTGCACATAAAACTCTGTAACATATCAAACATCCCTTATATATCACCATAAAACACGTTCAAGAGCCCCTAGGTATAGGAGCTTACACATCCCAACACTATTCAGCATATAGTAGGCTCAAGGGTCATAGTTTAACTACTTCAAGGCCATTATCATTCAGAAGTGGGTACAAGTTATGAGTTACGTCTAGAATCTATAAATGGAGCTATCTCCAAATCAATTTTCTATAGTACCTATAGTCCAGTCTTTCTAGAAGTAGGAAAAGACAAGCTTTACATGTACCACTTTCTATCACATGGAAGATGTGAAAAGTAATGACTCAACTTGTTACAGGAGTTCTAATCAGTAGGAAGTGAACAAGATCCTTAACTCAAACTCAGAGTTTTTAAGAGTGGAATAACTTCCAATTTCACATACATAATACTTACACCTAAGTCATGCCAAAAGAGAAGAAATGGTAGCTTCACATACTCATCCCTTTCTAATGTATGGAAGGCTTGAGAAGCCCTAGTTCGATTACTGTAAGAGTACTTTCATCAAGGAGTACATAAGAACTGTGAATTACACTTGGTATTTATGAGTAACTTTACCCTCAAGTTCATATCATTCCTTGTTAAACTTAAAGACATGCCAAAAGAAGGAAACAACTTTACATACACTACTTTTCAGCACATAGAAGACTTGAGGGATGGGAGCTTAACTACTTTAATAGTCTTAACATTTAGAAGTGAGTATGAATTATGAATCATGATTCATGTTCAGAATTCATGAATAGAATTACCCCAGGCTTCATACACACATCATTTGTCACTTAAATCTAAGACATGCCAAAAAGAAAAGAGAGACAGGCTTTACACACCTCTTACGGGTTACTCTTTAACCAGTTCGCCTCGTCGTTCCTTGAACCTAGGTAACATGAAAGTAATGCAAGTATCAGTAACTCTTAGCTTTCCATCATCTTAGGTTACGTATGAGTACTCATAGAACTCAACCCCTCGCTCGCCTTCTCAACTAGTTCCTTAACTAGTTAAGGAGTTAACGGAAATCGAGCAGCACCTCCCCTATAATATGCCCTATCCGAATTTCCAATTACACTCATAATAACTACATACAACCAACAAAAACAACCTGCAGCATATGTATAAGAATTTGACACCAACATAATACAACACAAACTGCAAATGACTCGCTCGAAACCACGATACCAAAATAGGGTTTCTAACTTCTATTTTGCAAAACCTTTAACTATACTAGACAGAGGGTCGGGTGGCTGCAACCAGAAGCTCCCACACCCCTTTCAGAATACTTTTAGTCCCTGCAACAAAACACGACACACCTGCAGCAGCACCTCACACGCACAACACCTTATTTCGACTAAAATTTAACTATAGAGACTTCAAATTAGGTTATTTCCAACGTCAAGCATATCTAGGATATTTTTAAATTTACAGCAACTTACACAACATATAAAACACTTCATAAAAACAACATAAACCCCAATTTGAAGGGAAATGTCTCACCTTACCCGAAATTGGCCAAAGCTTGCCAAAACTCGCCTCGGAAATTCCTTAATTGTGGCTGAAATATTGTGGTTGTTTGATATACATTTTGTGCTGATCCAAACCATAAATTTACATTATTAACACCTTCCTATAATTTCCAAACCCTTACCAAAACATGGGACAAGATAACCAAGCCATACCTTAACAAACGGCTTCCCAAACTTGCTGAAAATTAACTTTGGAAACTTCTTTATATGCTGAAAGTTGTGGACTGTTCGTTTCCCTTCTTGGCTGCCACAAATAGTAATTTTACACTATTAAAACCCATCATGTAGACGTGTTATACCTCAAATAATTAATTCACGGAATGAAATTAGAAAGCGTACCTCAAATTGGCCAAAGCCATGGCTGCCGTAGCTCTCTCCCTGTCTATATTTTTCTTTTCTTTTTCCAAGTTGAAATATGAAGTCTAAATGAAAGTATAGTCATATTTACATGTATTTATACACTCCCTTAGAGTTTGACACATGGCATCCCTTGGGGGTGACCTATGGCAACCCTTAGGGGTGATACATCGCAGCCCCTAGGGCGCCACCTTAATCATGCATCCAATCCAAAGATGCCAAGTGGCAGAGTGGGGTCCACCCAAGCTGCTGCATCACCTACTTGACCCTAACTAGGTGCATCATATGCTTGTCCAAGTAGGTGCATCACCTACTTGCTTCAAGTAGGCGCGTCATTTCCTTATTTCTCTTTCGTGTGCTCGTAATCTCATCTCACTTCAAGAGCCTATGTATTACTTGATACTTAAGATCGACATGTAATCAAGTAACTTAGTATATAAAATATCCCAAGTAATATCTTTCACAAGTAAGTCGAGTTCTACGACTCACTACTTAACCTTCAACTTCTTTCGGATTCTTATAACCCTATGTCCAATATTCTCCCTTATGGAGTATATCCTTCTCCTTTCCTTAGGATTATTTGATAGCATTATAGATTATCCGACTCACATGAAGACTTATAAGAAACTTAAGAGACTTCCTAGAAACTTAAGAAGCTTAAGAAGCGTTTCAAGGTATTAAAGTACGGGGTATAACATCCTTCCCCCTTTAGAACATTCAACCTCGAATGTGAACCAAAACCTTTCTCTAGATCTTTTACCAACTATATGGAGTGTTCCTCTATCCCATTTCTATAATATATACTTTCATTGAGCAATCGATATCAGAGTTCCAAAGGTTAGGATTACTTGTAGACGTAGGGAATAGGTACGGATACTTGTGTTTCATTTCCTCTTTCACTTCCCAAGGGTTACCCATCCTAGTACTCTCGCCCAAGAATGCTTAACTACGGAGTTCTGATGGGATGCGGTGCATTAGTGCTGGTATGCTTGCATCTATCCCTTATGGGATTTTGTTTGAAATTTAAGCGTTCCCATTTACATATGATAGCGTCAGTTGATTTTCTCTTACGATTGTACTTCTCATGTCCACTTCCCCCTTTAGGGTATATCCATGTCATTGTCTGTTTATTTCTAACTTTCCAAATGAATATGAGTTCTTTCTAACCTATTTAGTATACTGCGGTATTTCCCTATCTTCCTTTACATCACCTATACTCTAGGTTACCCCTGTACAAAACCTTAATACAATCATGAGGTGCTTAGAATCCTCAATATATAGTACCAACTCCAGTCTTGAACATTGGTACTCGAGTAATGTATACACAATACTTCTTTATGATTCATGAGCTTTCATCCTTGTCGTGCGCCCGATGCTTACTTTCTTAACAGTATATCGAGCTTGTCTCAATAATAGGTCTACCTTAACACCATGTTGTAGTACTATCCATTTAAATCTATGACTATACATTCTCCTTTCATTTCGTCCTCATATTCAGTTATTTATGTCTATCTTGGGTGCCTCTGTTAGAACTTCCTTATTATTCCTCCATCTCACGTCTATTTTTTTTAGTTGTGTGCAAGGAATTCCATATTACTCTTTATTTCCTTGCACTAGCAATCTTTTCGTCGTCATATAACCTTTATTCAAAACTTTCCTTATAGAACTTGATAAGTATTCCTTATTTGTTCCATAGATCGCTTTTCTGTTCCACACCTATCTTTATATTCCAATCACATGGACCACGTCATACCTTTTAGTTATTTCCTTACTAAGCTTTCCTTATTCTCATAATGATCTTCGTTATATTCACATGGTATCCTGTGTGTATCCAATCCCATAGTATAACACTGCATATCCTTCTTCACAATTCTTACTATGGGTTACTTACCCTTTTTAGTTAGTCTTATCCTTAATGTCTCAGTTGTCTTATTAACACATCATATTCATCACAATTCTTTTTCCCTTTTACTCTTGCCTTAACCATACTGCTACTTCTTTCAACTATAGCTCTTCATAGTTTATCACTGTGTATTAATTCAGTCGGTGCCTTAATATATGGTTCTATCCAGACCTATCAGTCTTCTCTAAATCATCTTCCTTGGATCACTAGTCTTTTCCAACTTCATTTTACCATACTAGTATCGACCTCCTAGTTTTTATTGCCGTCAATTCAACAATTAACTCATTTCTCGAGGTCAGTCACTCGTGGTTTAATCAAATCGCATCATTATTGTGGGCACGACCTGCTAAGACATACTATAGCCCTATACCATAGGCTTTACGTGTATTACTTTATATCACGTAGAAGGCTTACATGACCATAACTCAACCATCGGGGGAGTTCTAACATTAAGAAGTAAATATGAACCATGAATTATGCTTGGCATATATGAGTAGATTTACCCTCAACCTCATATCATTCACTACTAAACTTGAAGACATGCCAAAAGAAAGGAAGAGATAAATTTTACGTACTTACGCCAAAGACATGCCAAGATAAGGAATAAGCTTTACATACACTACTTTTTCAACAAATAGAGGACTTGAGGAATGGGATCTTAACTACTTTAAGAGTCTTAACATTCAAAAGTGAACATGAATTATGAATCATGAATCATGTTCAGAGCTCATAAATAGAATTACCCCAGACTTCATGCACATATAATTTGTCACTTAAATCTAAGACATACCCAAAAGAAAAGAGAGACAGGCTTTACATACCTCTTATGGGTTACTCTTTATCACGTTAGCCTCGTTGTCTTTTGAACCTATTCAACACGGAAGCAATACGAACATAGAAAACCCTTGAATTTTCAGTATCTTAAGTTGCACATGAGTATTCATAGAACTCATTTCCTCGCTCGTCTTCTCGACTAGTTCTTTAGTTAGTTAAGGTGTTACCGGAAATCGGACAGCACCTCCTCTATAACATGCCCTATCCGAATTTCCAATAACATACCTAATTACTATAGACAACCAACAACAACAAACTGCAGCATATATATAAGCAATTCACATCAACATTGCACAATACAAACTCCAAACGACTCGCTCAAAGTTACGATATCCAAAATAGGCTTTCTAGTATTTATTTTGTAAAACCTTTAACCGTATGAAGCGGAAGGTCGTGTGGATGAAACCAGAAGATTCAAAATCTCTTTTAGAATACTTTTAGGCCTGGAAACACACCCCCATACACCTACAGCAGCACCCCACACGCACAACGCCTCATTTCGATTGCAATTTAACTATAATGACTTTAATTTTAGATTGTTTCCAATGTCAAGCATTTATATGATATTTTCACATTTATAGCCACTTACACAATATATAATACACTTCATACCAACACCATAATCTCCAAATTGAAAGTAAATACCTTACCTTACCTGAAATTGGCCAAAACTCGCCAAAACTATCAAAATGTGAATTCTGGACAGCCTACTGTCTTGTATTATCACTTAATTTTGATGGGGTAATTGAGGGAAACAGGATTTTTGGCCTCAATGAAAGTTATATATATGTGTCTTAGGGTCATATAAAATTTGAATCACCCCTACAATAATTTTGTACAAAAGGATATGCCCAAAATACCAACAACAGTCCGTGTAGAATTTCCAAAACAAAATTTGGGCAGCACCTCTTCTATATTTCATCACCCTTTTTTGAGCAAATAAAAGCAAAACTGGGTTTTAGAGGCTAAATTAACGTTATATACCTATGAAATATCTTTCCAAAATATCTTGAATCACTTAAAACAAAGCTTTACACAAGGAGTTATACTAGTATTACTAACAGCAGTCCCATTTAAAAAATGGGTTTGTTAACAAGAACAAAAACCTCCTCGTTTTCCCAAAAATAAATTTGATGTTGTTAAACACCATTGCTTAACTGAAGAATACCTTAGACTCTTACCTTACAGAATGAAATCGGAGGACTTACCTCTTCTTGGCAAAATTCGTGGCTGCCTCTAGCCTTCTTTCTAGTTTCTCTAAGTTTTCCAAAGTGAAAGGATGAAGAAATGAAATATTTTCAGCATATTACACATGTATATAAACCTCCTTTAGAAGGTGACATATGGAAGACCCCTAGAGGTGACACGTGGCAGCCCCTAGGGTGCTACCTCATCCATGAATCTAACCCAAAGCTGCCACATGGCAGTGTAGGTTCTATCCTAAGTAGGTGAGTCACTTACTTGCTTCAAGTAGGTGAGTCGTCTCCTTATTTCTCTTCCGTGGTTTCGTTATCTCGTCTCACTTTAAGAGCCTATGTATTCCTTGCTACTTAATCTCGACGTGTACTCAAGTAGCTTAGTTATATAAGACGTACAAGCTGGTAGCTTACGCAAGCAAGTTGAGTTCCATAATTTGTTAGAGTTATTTGGTAACGTGATAGATAATAGGGATCACAAGGCCATTTTCAAGAAGCTTAAGAACACATATCAACGTATAGAAGTACGGGATATAACATTCTTCCCCCCTTTAGAATATTTGTCCTCGAATGTTAACTTGTCTTATAGGGTTTTAGGGAGATTTTAGGCATTTTTCATAACAGTCGCCATCCGCTCTATTTAGGAGTTCATATTACCCTTGGATATAGGGGACAAGTATGAGTATCTTTTCTCGATCTCTTTTTCGACTTCTCAGGTTATCCCTTCTCTTTGTTTTTGTTTTGCCACACTTCTTTGACGGAAGTCACGTCCTCAGTTCGCAACCATCTAATTTGCCAATCCAAGATGGAGATAAGTTGATCCTCATAGGAAAACTCTTCCATTTCATTGACATCATTTATGGTACATACTCTGGGTGGATCACCAGTACATTTGCGAAGTATCCATATCTGATGGAATGGGCCTATGGTTTCCAAATCAGGTGGTAAGTTCAATTTACAAGTAACTTTGTCTATCTTACGAGCAACTTGATAAGTTCTAATATAGTTTGGGATAAGTTTTCTTTTCTTGCCGAATCTTATTATTCCCTTCCTCTGTGATACTTTTAAGAATACCCAATCATCAACTTGAACGCTAAATGTCAACGTCGATTATCCGCTTGTAATTTCAGCCGACTCTAGGCTGCTAGTTAATAGCTTGCTCAATTAGGTCTGGGTCTGCTAGTTTAGTCTTCCCAACAATAACCGTTCAATAAGGGACTTACACGTTCTGCCATATAAAGCCTTGTACGGGGCCCTCTAGATGTTGAGATGGTAGCTATTGTTGTAGGCAAACTTGATAGGTGGTAGGTAACCATCCCAGCTACCTTCAAAGTTAACAACACTAACTCACGACATATCTCCCATCGTTTAAGTAGTATGCTCAGTTTGCTCATTAGTTATGAGGGTGAAAGGCGGTACTAACACCTACCTATGTTCCTGACTTCTTCTTGGAATTATATCCAAACACTAGCTGTAAGTTAAGCTCCTTTATTCAAGACAATAGTTGTGGGGACCTGGTGTATTACTTCTCGACTTCTTAGAGAAGACTTTAACTAGTACTCTACCCTTTGGATTTCTTCTTGTTTTCCCAATCCTTAGGGTTGGTTACTTAGTAGTACTAAAGTTCATTCATACAGTGACCTTCATAGCCGCTTTGAGCTCAGTCTATCATTACCAGGTATAATTCGGAAGGAATTTGGCATATAAGTTCGCCATCTTTTAGTAACTAGTTAATTCTACGTGTCTTGGTTAAACCATTTCACAATTTTCTTATCCAGCTTATAACCCTCTAAACATGTTATCTCGTGTCATCCTTTACCTTCACAAGAATATAAGAAGGTGCTCAACTTGACCTGAGAAATATCTTAGCATCATCTCACTAAGTCTCATGTGTTACCTTGCCTTTTCCTCTTTTATTCTACAATCGATATTAGGATAGCTCTTTGGTCCAACTATGGCCATGTCTTACTTGCCCTTAACTCTAATACCATTTCAGTAGTTTGACTGAACCCATCTTAGCATCTCTCATCTCCTATCATAGGGGGTTTTATGTTCCCCTTCCTTGGTTATTTATCTATTGCAACATCAGTCACGACTAATTCCATAGCCAATATCTTGGCTTTAACTCAAGCATCATATCCTTATCCTTTATAGTATCTACTGAGTTAATCGATACCATTCCCTAGTCGTACCCTTTTCTTGCCATGCGCATTCATCTTCTAACGTTTTGTTGTTCAGGGTCTTGTCAAAAACTTTTTAACACTTCCTTAGATACTATTCTAACTTCTATCCAATCATTGGTAGCTTTCAGACCTTACTAACTTGTTTCAGCAAGGGATCTTATTGAGTTTAAGCATCCATGTCCAATATATTGTAGTGTCCACTATTTCCATCTCACCCTTGCATTCCTTTTATCCGCTTCCCCCCTTTAATGGGGTACTTATACCTTTATCCTCTTATACCTTGCTCTATGTCTCTGTGTCCAATCTCAAATTCATCCAATTGCTTTTCCCAACTTTATTAGTATTGTATCCTATCCCCGTATTGTTGTACCACACTTATATATTCAGTTCATGACATCTATCTGGGGTGCTTCTGCTAGAATTTCCTCCCATAGACTCCATCTTCAATTAGTTGGTGAAGGCCTAATAAAGTGTTATCCTGGGACATATTCCAATTACCACCAAAAGGGAACTAGAATCCAATGAGCATCACTATGCTCCTTAATGTTTGACTCACATGGTCTTCCTATAGATTTATTCTTAAGTTGTGAACAACTTATCTAGTCCTCTAATAATAGTTGAGGGTTCTGTACTTTTCAACAAAAAATGAAACTCCATCATTGGGCATCTTTCTCTTCAACATCAGCTTTTGCCTAACGCAAACTACTACTAAAGATACCTTAGGCTGGACTTTATTGCTCAGATAGGCTTTTGCTTTCCCAAAATAAATTTCCCCAAGTAAAAAGGGTGCCTCTTATCGATGACCTAGAGGGTACCTGTTTTAATTCAACATACTAGGGGTACTTGGTATCAACTTCCAAGACATATTAAGAATCTACATTTTATTCCTTTTTCCTATTTTGGGAAAATTTCGGCAGAGTTTTCTCTATATTTCTTAACTATTCCTAAAACCTGCACGCAGGAAATACCAACAATGCCTCACAGGGGCAACATGTATATTCATATAACATCACAGCCACACAGGGCTTTCAATATCATCTCATATCGCAGCCACACAGGGCTTTTAATATCAACAATAGTATAAAAATAATGGACTTACCTCATATGTCCAACTTTGAACTGCATTTGTTACACTTCCCCATCTACTCTCCTTTCAGTTTTCAACTTTATATTTCAATCATACTTCAAAACCATACCTAACATATATCCTTTATACCTTTGCTTACCTGCATTCTTTATGACTTCCAATATCGTCAGTCACTTTCTTCCGTTGATGTCATCCTTCTGTTAAGATCCAAGGTTATTATAAGGAGTTTTCCTATGACTCAGATCTATAGCACAATCTTAGATATGAAAGAAAGTAACATCCTAAATATCTTGTAGCCTCCTATTTATAGATGTGGCGCACAACACACTAATAAATAAGACTCTACTAGATATGGTTTGTAGACATTCCAAAAACGAACTGCTCTAATACCACTTCTGTCACGACCCAACCCTGTGGGCTGTGACTAGGGTCTAACATTGACCCCCATATCCACATCTATTAGATGTAATGATCTATATAAGAACTATCCATAAGAACCCCACTGGGTCCTAGCATTTTCATACCTGTAGCCTCTTTCATTTGTATCTTATCATGAAAGGGCATGCAAGCCGACAAGAATGCATAGTACCTTAATATTTACAATACATCATATAGGCATAACTGAATAGAACTTAGACGTATAACCCACACATATATCTACAGACCTCTAAGAACATTAATAGTAACATATGGTGGAACAGGTCCCCCACTGTACCCCTGAATAAACAAATATATAAATAGGAGGTTTGGTACTATAACTCGGCTCCGAATCAATGGAGCTCCTTCCAAACTGGCTGAGTGGAATCCTAAGCTGGCAGACTCCCAATATCTGTCTATACCTAAGGGCATGAAATACAGCCCCTCGGAGAACGGGGGGTCAGTACGACATATGTACTAAGTATATAAGCATAACATAACTGAGATAACAACTGAAAAAAGGATACAGGAAACCAAGTATAACATTTAATAAGGTACTGTACCTGCACCTCACAAAATAAAGTCATGTATACCATTATCACGTACCATATCCGGCCCGCTCGGGGACTCGGTGTTACAAATACATCATTTATCATGATAGGCATATATATGCCTTTAGCGCTGTGGAACATACAACTCGATCTATGTATATAGCAAGCACATGTCGAGGAATGATGGCCCGATCCACATATCATGTAATAATGCCAAGGAATGGCGGCCCGATCCATATATCGTATGATAATGCCAAGGTACGATGGCCCAATCCGTATATTATATGATAATATCGAGCTACGACGGCTCGATCCATATATCGTATGATAATACCAAGGTACGATGTCCCGATTCGTATATCGTATGATTATGTCGAGGTACAATGGCCCAATCCATAAATCGTATGATAATGCTGAGCTACGACAGCCCGATCTGTATATCATATGATAATGCTGAGGTACAATGGCCTAATCCATATATCATATGATAATGCTGAGGTATGATGGCCCGATCCGTATGCATATATATCATTTAATAGTGTCGAGGAACGATGGCCCGATCCATATATCACATAACAATGCATATACGTGCAGGTAAAATTCTATAACATATCAAACATCCCTCAGGTATCACCATTAAGTATGTTTAAAAGCCCCTAGGTATAGGAGATTACACATTCCATCACTATTCAGCCTATAGAAGGCTCGAGTGTCGTAGCTCAACTACTTTAAGACCCTTATCATTCAAAAGTGAGTACAGGTCATGAGTCACATCCAGAACCTATAAATGGAACTGTCTCTAACTTATATTATACATCGTTTCACTTACATTAAGCCATTTCAAGAAAAGGGAGTAATAGGCTTCACGTGTATTACTTTGTATCATGTAGAAGGCTTACAAGACCATAACTCAACCATCGTAGGAGTTCTAACATCAACAAGTAAATATAAACCGTGAATTACACTTGGCAAATATGAGTAGATTTACCCTCAAGCTCATATCATTCACTACTTAACTTGAAGACATGCCAAAAAAAGGAAGAGATAAACTTTACGTACTTATGCCAAAGACATGCCAAGAGAAGGAATAAGCTTTACATATACTACTTTTCAACATATAGAAGACTTGAGGAATGGGAGCTTAACTACTTTAAGGTCTTAACATTCAGAAGTGAACACGAATTATGAATTATGAATCATGTTTAGAGCTCATGAATAGAATTACCCCAGACTTCATGCACATATCATTTTTCACTTAAATCTAAGACACGCCCAAAAGAAAAGAGAGACAGGCTTTACATACCTCTTACGGGTTACTCTTTGTCACGTTTGCCTCGTCGTCCTTTGAACCTATTCAACATGGAAGCAATACGAACATCAACAACACTTGACTTTTCAGTATCTTAAGTTGTACATGAGTATTCATAGAACTCATTTCCTCGCTCGTCTTCTCGACTAGTTTTTAGTTAGTTAAGGTGTTACCAGAAATCGGGCAGCACCTCCTCTATAACATGCCCTATCCGAATTTCCAATAACATCCCTAATCACGACATCCAACCAACAAGAACAACCTGCATCATATATATAAGCAATTCATATCAATATTGCACAATACAAACTCCAAACGACTCGCTCAAAGTTTCGATATCCAAAATAGGGTTTCTAGTCTCTATTTTTTTAAACCTTTAAACGTACGAAGCGGAGGGTCGTGTGGCTGAAACCAACAGATCCCAAACCTCTTTTAGAATACTTTTATCCCTACAAAACACCTCCACACACCTGCAGCAGCACCCCACATGCATACCACCTTGTTTCAACTACAATTTAACTATAACGACTTTAATTTTAGATTATTTCCAACGTCAAGCATTTTTATGATATTTTAATATTTACAGCCACTTAAACAACATATAATACACTTCATACGAACACTATAATCTTCAAATTGAAAGTAAAGACCTTACCTTACCCAAAATTGCCCAAAACTCGCCAAAACTATCAAAACGTGAATTCTGGACAGCCTACTATCTTGTATTGTCCTCTTAGTTTCGAAGGGGAAATTGAGGGAAACAGGATTTGTGGCCTCAATAAAAGTTATATATATGTGTCTTAGGGTCGTATAAAATTTCGAATCACCCCTACAAAAAATTTTGTACAAAAGGATATGCGCAAAATACCAACAGCAGTCCGTGTAGGATTTCTAAAACAAAATTTGGGCAGCACCTCCCCTATACGTCATCACCCTTTTTCGAGTAGATAAAACCAAAAATGGGTTTTATAGTCTAAATGAACGTTATATACCTATGAAATAGATTTCCAAAACATCTTGAATCACTTGAAATGAAGTTTTACACAAGGAGTTATACTAGTATTACTAACAACAGTCCCATTTAAAAAATGGGTTTGTTAACAAGAACAAAAACCTCCTTGTTGCCCCAACAATAAATTTTATGTTGTTAAACACCGTTGCTTAACTGAAGAATACCTTAGACACTTAACTTACGGTACGAAATCAGAGCACTTACCTCTTCTTGGCAAAATTCATGGCTGTCTCTAGCCTTCTCTCTAGTTTCTCTAAGTTTTCCAAAGTGAAAGGATGAAGAAATGAAACATTTTCAGCATATTACACATGTATATATCCCTCCTTTAGAAGGTGACATGTGGCAGACCCCTAGGGGTGACATGTGTCAGCCCCTAGGGTGCCACCTCATCCATGACTCCAACCCAAAACTGTATGTGGCAGCGTGCGGTCCACCCTAAGTAGGAGAGTCACCTACTTGCTTCAAGTAGGTACATCACCTACTAGCTTCAAGTAGGTGCGTCGTCTCCTTATTTCTCTTCTATGGTTTTGTTATCTCGTCTCAGTTTAAGAGCCTATGTATTCCTTTCTACTTAATCTCGATGTGTACTCAAGTAGCTTAATTATATAAGACGTCCAACCCGATAGCTTACGCAAGCAAGTCGAGTTCCACAATTTGTTAGTTGGCCTCCAACTCCTTTCAAGTACTTATAACTCTATTTCCAACCTTCACTATCACGGGGCATCACATCCTCCCTTCCTTAGAGTTATTTGGTAATGTGATAGATAATAGGGATCATATGGCGATTTTCAAGAACCTTAAGAACACATCTCAAGGTACAGAAGTACGGGATATAACAATAATAGGTCGACTAAGCAAGATAAGAAAAAGTAAACTAAATGCAAGTAAGAAGCCACACCCAAACACAGGGCAGAAGTAAATGTAGGTATGGACACTAGCATACTCAACACACAAAAACAAAGAACCTAGCTAAATCTTTCGGGCTCCCATAAATCCGACGGGTACACTCATGCGAAATTCTAAAGTAATAACCTAAATGGATCCCCATAAGCCTTACATGAGCAAAGATAAATGAAGTAAAAAGAACGGATCCGATAACGTTCCAACAATGCCACCAATATCCAGAACTTTAGTCCTACTGTACTGAAAACCTGAAACATTAACCCAAAGGTGAGGGTATATAAGGAATTGAACTATATGTAAGCTAGACCATGGACTTGAACCAGGTAACTGTAGCTAAGGAGTCGAACCATGGGTAATCTTGACCACAGACTTGAACTGGGTAATTGTAGCTAAGGAGTCGAATCATGTGTAAGCTAGATCATAGACTTTAACCGAGTAAATTTAGCTAAGGAGTAAAACTATGTGTAACTTACACTACGAACTTGAACCGGGTAATTGTAGCTAAGGGGTCGAACCATATGTAATCTAACCACAGAATTGAACTAGGTAACTAAAGCTAAGGAGTAGAACTATCTGTAAGCTAGACCACAGACTTGAACTGAGTAATTGTAGCTAAGAAGTCAAACTATGTGTAAGCTAGAACACATACTTGAATCAGGTAATTGTAGATAAGGAGTCGAACCATGTGTAGGCAAGACAATGGACTTGAACTGGGTAACTATAGCTAAAGAGTCGAACCATATGAAAAAGGAGTGATAGGCTTGAACCGAGGTTGTATATAAAGTCGATGGGCTCGAACCACGGCTAAGGGAAGTGAAATAGGGACTTGAACCTCGAAAAGAGGCGAGTCAGTATGAATTAGGATCAGCAGCCAATCGAGTGTCATGGGAAGTACCCCTAAATCGAGCTCTATCAATGAATTACCCCAGCTTAAAACATATCCAACCGGGATTATCGAAAAGACTTCTAGAACCAAGAACCAAGTGATACAGGACCAATAATAGAATAGGACGTTATCAAGGTAAGTTATCAATTATTTTTACTGCCTACCAAAAGCTCAAACTATTGGACTCCAGTCTGCTATATCAGTATACATGGAGTTAAGTGGTCTAAAATGATGTCGGAGATGGTCTAAGGCCCAACGACACATAATATTGTGCAAGTCTAAGGCAATACTAGTCTAAGCCTAGACTAAGGCCAAACATGCTTTCCAATATATAACTAAAGACACAATATACACCATAAGGTATGGATTATCAACTATAACAAGAGACATGCTTTAACAGTCCGATAACACCCCAAAAATAACACGCAGGGCATGAAATCTAGGAATTTAGCATGCTTGACACCCAAACCCTCAAAACTCATACAATTCAATATATAATTGCCTAAACATGCTCAGTTTAATGAGGGGAAAGCCATAGACTACCTGTAGTCCGACCATGCATGCTCCAACTCATGAAACCAGAGCCTTTCCCTTTAGAACACCCTCCAAACGTTGCCACCCTATCAACAAAAGAATCGCAATATTAATATAGTCGTTATAACACTAAAATTATCGAATTTAGAGATTGGCCAATTTAGAATTGTGAAACCTGCTCTATAACTTACGAAA
The DNA here is from genome assembly GCF_947179165.1 of Solanum dulcamara. Taxonomy (NCBI): domain Eukaryota; kingdom Viridiplantae; phylum Streptophyta; class Magnoliopsida; order Solanales; family Solanaceae; genus Solanum; species Solanum dulcamara. Next base: position 42,384,798 of record NC_077241.1, read on the forward strand.
TTGACTCCAAGAATGGGCTCCAATTACTACCCCAGCTCATGTTCCAAAAAGGAACACAATTCAAAAATCAAAATAGTCGCAAACAAAACATGCATTCATGATCAACTACATAGCCTAAGAACATAGAAACGCAGGGGAAAGGGGAAATTTACCTGAAGGGAAGCCTCAATTCTTAATTCTTATCACCCCACTAGAATCCCCTCAAAAAATCATGCAGAATAGCCTATTGAATCGTCCAAATTGACCAAGAATTGAAGGAGAATTTGTGTCTTAAAGATAGAACTTCAACTGAAATTCAGACACAAAAATTGCCTCAAGTGTCACAAAGTGAACACCCGCTGGTCAATTAAGTGACAACCTCAAAGAAGAGGGCATTGCTTTAGCGACATCGGGTCGCTTAAGAGACCAGTCGTGTAAGTGATACCTACCCAATAGGGCTGGTCTCATTAGAGACCTCCTGGCCGATTTAGCGACCAGGAGTCACTTTAGCAATGGAACTAGACTCAGTTGGTGCAAAATGGACTTTGGAATGCCTAATTCTTCGACAGGGTGCTCGAGATTATTAGGAACCCCATTCGTACAAATGAGATATGATACCCAATAAAATTTAATGTTATAGATTTAATGGAACTGTCAAAACTGACTAGAATCTCTGGTAAGATCTATCATAGGATTCTCTAGGTCTAAAGCAGGATCCGTAATGGCTATTCTCCTATCTAGCTCTCTTACCGCTATCTCCCTAGGCCTCATGACTTAGCTGCTTGAGCCTATAGGCATGGTCTACCACATCAAGAAACTAGCTGCCCCCTTAGACTAAAGACTAAGTCTCAATCCGTAATTGGAGCCTTAATCCTCAAGTAAAGCACCGAACCCTCTCCTATTTAGTAGGTAAGATCATGGCGACATACCTAGAGAGCTCATGGAATAGGGCCTCATACTCCGATATTTTCATGGAGCCCTGCTCCAACCATGAAAACTAATCTTAGAGCTGATCTCTAATGCTCCTGGGAATAAAGCAAGCCATGAAGACCTCTGAAAACTTAGCCTATCTCATCGCTAGGGACCCAACTGGTCTAGTCTCCAACAATGAATGCCACTACTATCGGGGTGATTGTCTAGCTGATAATTAGTGAAGTCGACTACTCTTGACTCCATGAGACTAAAGGTCTGCAATAACTATCGATAAGAATGTAGAAACTCGTAGGCATCCTCACCCACAGCCCTAGAAAACCTTGGTGCTGAAAGTCTAAGGAACACCCTGAGCATCCTTTGCTCTTGAAGAGGCATGACGCCCTCCAAATCATTCGGTTGAGCGGAAGGTACCGATAGGTACCAAAAAACTAGTGCCTCTGGCGCGGAATAGACTTGTCGTACTTTAGCGGTGGGAGGTGGGGCCTACTATATACTCCTAATAGCAGCCAAAATCTAGGTGAACATCGCCTGTAAGTCTAGAGTTATAACTCTCTCGAGGAGTGGCTGGCTAGTGCTAGGCCCACTGGCTGCTGATGTGCTAGAGATACTAGCGACTCTACTTTCGGCTCTAGTCTACTCTTGGTCCTAAGCTGGTGCAGTAGCCCTGGAATAACCTTGAGGTCGTCTTCTACCTCTAGCATGTGTGTAAACCATCCTGTAAAAGAGTTAAATAAGTGGGATTTCCAGAAATCGATAAGACACACATACAACATGACAATGATACAAAAAATACATGTTCCTAAAGAAATTATGTAGCCTCTTGAAGATAAGTCATGGACATCTTCGCACTGATCTGTAGGAATTTACTAGACGTTATCTTTGTACAAGTGAAATTGATGAACCTGGGGCTCTGATACCAACTTATCACGATTTTATTTCACAGGTCATGATGGTGCCTACTATGATCCACCAGTAGGTAAGCTGACCCACATCTTGGAACTTCCAGTAATGGGATGTTAGGGTAAAAGAACAACAATTGAATCTAACAACTGTAATGGAATAATAGGAACATACATGAACGGGCGGGAAAAAAACTAAATATATACAAATAAAAGATCCCTCCCAAAACTTGGAATTCACATTTACAGAGCTACTACCAAAGAGTAAAAGTCCCAAAAGTTGATCAAAGCAACAAAATTATCTCAAAAAGCAAAAGACAGGCATAATATATATACAGAGGGAGATGGGTAAATCCAGAATGCAATGTGCTCACCATAACCTCCAATCACGACCGTAGCTAGCTCGAATCAATGATGGTAGCTAGTACTCGAAACTGTATCACGAAAACAGATGCAAAGTATAGTATGAGTAACACTAAGGGAAGGAGAATGAGATACCCCTACGTCTACAGGTAATCTAAACTCCTAAATTGGTGGTGTTGATGAGTAAGCGGCCTATGGATGAAACTAGTATAGAGAGATCTTGAAGTACTCGTAAGACCTTATGAGACTAATTAACATTCAAGGACGAATGTTCTAAAGGGGAGAAGGATGTTATACCTTGTACTTTCGCACCTTGGGATATTGTCTTAAATCTCTTTAAAAGTTCCATGTTGTCTAGATTATCTACCACGCTATACAATAACTCTAAGGGAAGAAGAATGAGATACCCCATAATAGGAAAGATTGGAAATAGGGTTATAAGAATCCGGAAGGAGTTAGAGGCTAAGAAATGAGTCATAGGACTTGATCTACTTGTGTAAGATACCAACGTGGATGTCTTATATAATTAATCTACTTGAGTACACGTCGAGCTTAAGTAGTAAGGAATACATAAGATCTGAAACTAAGACAAGATTATGAACCCACAGAAATGAAGCAAGCAGGTGACACACCTACTTGGGCTAAGTAGGTGACCCACCAACTTGGGGTAGACCCCACACTGCCATATGGCAGCATGTGGGTGGCCGCATGGATGAAGTGGTGCCCTAGGGGCTGCCATGTGTCACTCCTAGGGGATGCCATGTGTCACCCTTTAAATAAGGATATATACAAGTCTTTTTATGACTAAGGCTACATTTCAGCATCTTAAACTTAAGAGAATTGAAAAGAAAACCCTAGGAACTAGAGAAAGTAGTGGCGGCCAATGGAGAAAGAAGGTAAGCCCTCTGATTTTGTTCCGTGATATAATTATTTAAGGTATCCTACATTTACATAATGGTGTTTAATAGAATAAATTGAATTTTTTGGATATCAAGATAGGGCGACGAACAACCCATCAGTGTTCAGCACGTTAAGGATGTTTCAAAGGAAATTTTCAGCAAGGTAAGGTTTGATTCTCTCCTCCCACATTTGAGAAAGTATTTAAGCATGTTATGGGTGTATAAATATGAGTAGGAAACATAAATATATGCATGTTATGGATGAAGTATATTGAAGATCGTGTAGGGACTATTTTGACACTATTCTAATGAGTTAAAGTTGGCTAGTGTTTTCGTTAGCATGATGTTGTGTTTGGAGGCGATTTATCTATGTTTCAGGGATGGAGCACGACTAAAAATTACTGAATATTCTGCTGATTGAAGCCACGTGACACCCCATTTTGTGTGGTTAAAATTTTATGAAATAAAGATTAAAAACCGTATTTTGGAGTCGTACTTTTAAGCAGACTGTTTGGGACTTGTTTGGTGTGATGTTGAGGTGGTATAATTGTGTATTGGGTTATGGTTGTTGTTTTGGTAGGATTTACTAATTGAAAATGTAATGGGAAGTTCGGATAGGGCAAGTTATAGAGGAGATGCTACCCGAATTCCGTTAACTTCTAACTAACTAATGGACTAGTCGAGACTAGTCAAGAAAGGCGAATAAGGAATTGATTTCTATGTGTGCTTATTTGTGGATTTAGAAGTTGGAAAGTTAAAGGTTATTAATATTAGTATTAACTTTGTGTTAAATAGGTCCAGAGGATGACGAGACAAGCCAAGTTAATAGCTATCTATAAGAGGTATGTAAAGCCTGTTCTCTTTTCTTTTGGCAAGTCTTGAAGTTAAGTGATGAATGATGTGATCTTGGGGGTAAATATACTCATAAATAACAAGCATAATTCACAGTCCTTACTTACTTCTTAGTGAAAGCACTATTATAGTAATTGTACTAGGGCTTCTCAAGCCCTCCATATGTTAGGAAATGATGCGCATATGAAGATATCCTTTTCCTTCTTTTGGCATGTCTTAGTCTTAAGTGGATTGTATATGTAATGTGGGAAAAATTCCATTTATACAACCCCTAGGATGGTTCATAAATCTTATTCAATTCTCGATGTTCAAACTCCTACGATAGTTGAGTTATGGCCTTGTAAGTCATCGGCACGACGAAATGTAGTACACGTGAAGCCTATCCCTTCCTTTTCTTGAAATGGTTTAATATAAGTAAAGCGAGATATGATATGAGTTAGAGTTAATTCCCTTTGTAGGTTCTGGGCATAACTCATGACTTATACTCACCTTTGACTGGTAAGGGTCTTAAAGTAGTTGAACTACGACCCTCAAGCCTTCTACATACTGAATAATGATTGGATGTGTAAGCTCCTAGACTTAGAGGCTCTTGGACATACTTTGTGATAATGTGTTGAGGGATGTTTGATATGTTACCAAGTTTTACGTGCATATATATGAATTATTATATTATATAGTGATCGGGCCGAATGTTCTTCGGCATTAACGTGTTATATGTATAGGGATCGGGCCGAACGTTCCTTGGCACTAACGTATTATACTTATAGAGATCACGCTGGATGTTCCCCGACACTAATGTGTTATATATATAAGGATCGGGCCGAACGTTCCTTGGCACTAACATGTTATATATATAGGGATCGGGCCAGACGTTCTTCGGCACTAATGTGTTATATGTATAGGAATTGGGCCGGACGTTCCTCGGCACTAACTTACTATATGCATGGATCGGGCTATACGTTCCATAGCGCTAATAGTATACATATGCTTGTAATGATAAAGTGATGCATTTTTAACACCGTGTCCTCAAACGGGCCGGGTGTGGTATGTGACAATGGTATACATGACTTTATTTTGTAAGATGCAGGTACAGTACTTTGTTAGATGTTATACTTTCCCCCTGCATCCCGATATCATTTGTGATATCCTTATGATATTTGGTACTTTACATACTCAGTACATATATCGTACTAAACCTTTCTTTTCGGAGGGGTTGCATTTTATGTCCGTAGGTACAGATGCACGCTTTGGGGATCCACCAGCCTAGGACTCCATTGTAAATGTTTTTATGTCAGGGAAGCCTTGTCGGCTTGTATTCCCTTTCACAATACGATCAGTAGTAACTCCTCCAGAGATAGAATAAAACAATTAGGGGTTATATGTATATAGAAACGTCATGACCCATTGGGGTTCTTAGGTATGTACATGGGGGTCCAGGTTGGACCCCAAACATGGCCTACAGGTTTGGGTCATGATAGAAGTGATATCAGAGCAGTTCATCTTTGGAATGTCTATAGATCGTGTTTAGTAGAGTTTTGTTTATCGATGTGTTGTGCACCACATCTATAAACAGGAGGCTACAGGACATTAAGGATGTTACCTTTCTTTCATATCTTAGGTTGTGCGATAGAGCCGAGTCATATGGAGTGAAATTCCTCATACTAACCTGTGATTTTAGCAGGAGGAAAATATCGATAAAAGAAAGTAACTGATGATTTTAGAAGTTACACAACACGCAAGTAAGCAAAGGCACGAAGGTGATATATCAGGTGAGGTATTGAAGTTCGATTGGCATGTAAAGTTAAAAATAGAAAGGAAAATTAGATAGGGCAGTGTAATAAGTGTAGTTTGAGTTGGGCATACGAGGTAAGTCCATCATTTATACTGTTATTAATATTAGGCACCATGTGTGGCTGCGATGTGATATGAACTGAATATATATGTTGGCCCTATGAGGCACTGTTGGTATTTTCTGCGTGCAAGTGTTGAAATAGTAAGAAATACAGATGAAACTCGGCCCAAATTTTCCCAGAAATAGAAAAAAAAGAATGAGCTATAAGTTCATAGTATGCTTTCAAAGTTGATACCGATGGGATAAGGCTAGTGTTATGATGAAGCTCAAAGCATGGGTCATCAGAGTGTAAATGCTCCTGAATGGAGAATTTGAGATGATATTAAACACTAGGTAATTACTAACTGGGATAAATGGAATATGGCTTGAATACATTGCTACCCTAAGGATACTACTCGAGTACAAGTGTTTGTATATCGAAATTTTTTAAGTACCTACCGATTGTGTTAAGGTTTCATACATGGGTAACCTAAAGTATAGGTTGTAGAGAGGAAGATATGAATATGTGGAAGTATACCAACTATGAGGGGGAAAGACTCGTATATATCTGCAAGTTGAAAATAAACAGACAACATCATGGATACAACCTAAAGGGGGGAAGAGGATATGAGAAATACAAGCGTGAGATAAAATTAACTGACATTACATCATGTTAATGTGAATACTTAAACTTCAAGTGAGACCCCATACTAGCACAAACTAACAAGATCTAAAAGCCACCAACAAACAGATAGAAGCCAAGAAATCTGAGACAGTGTTGGGTAATTATTGGTAAAGACCTCGAACAATATGACATCAAAGAGTGGGTGAGATAAATATGACAAGAGAATAACACTGAGTAACTTAAAGGTATTTTAAAGAATAAAAAGGCTATACCTGACTAAAGGTCAAGATATTGGCAACAAAGTTATTAACTACTGATATAGCGACATACAAGTAGTACAAAAGGAAGGATAAGAAGTTTTTCCTAAGGTAGAATATAAGAGAACTTAAGCGTAAGTGAAGAAATCAAAACAAGTGTGACAAAAGAGACTGTAAGTGCGTGTTAGTACAAGTACACATGTAGAGCAGAGTAAGCCAAGAGAAGGAAAGACTATGACTAAAATTGAACGCACTTTTGCAGTGTAAATTGTATAAGAATAGTTGTGCGGCCTACGAATATTGGTATACTAAGAGTAAGATCAAGTGATTACTCAATAAAAAAAGCCGATCATAGCAATGTGATTGCCATATTTAGAATCTATTAGAGAAAAGTGTAAGATGGTTCGAGGAAGAACTATTAAAATTTAGTCAGTATTAATGACAAAAGCCATAGTGGAGCCCTAATATCGACTGAAGGAGGTAAAAGACTAGTATAGCAGCGCTAAGGCATTCTCTGGACTGCTCTAAAAACCTACACACATTTGGGTAAAGAATATAATATGATGTATGATAAGAGAACTGGAGAGAAAATTTGAGTAAAAGTGCATTATGACATGCCTAAAGTGTTACAAGTTGGATTAAGATGAATTTTACAATAGCTTAAACAAAATTGAGCATTAGAAGCTAGATAGCCTATTACAAGAAATGGAAGTCCCGACTCAGAAATGGAAAAAAGTTAATATGGGATTATAGTACAGGCTGACCTTGCATTCTACAGAAGTATGAGTTCATATGAGTTATGGTAGATAGGCTGATAGAATCAACCCATTTTTTTCTAGGTAGGAAGATATATTCAGCTGAGGGTTATGCGAGATGATATATTAAGGAAATAGTAAGATTTCACAAAGTTCCCACATCTATTATCTCGGATAGGGAAATTCAATTTATGTCTAACTTCTGAAGATTATTCTAGAAGGTATTGGGAACATAGGTGAATCTTGGTATAATATTTCACCCCCAGACTAATGGACAGGCCGAGCATACTATCCAAATGCTAGAAGGTATATTGCTGGCCTACATTACTAACTACAGGAGTAGTTGGGATGATTATTTTCCACTTAGTGAATTTTCTTAGTAAAACATGATTGACAGGCCCAGACAGGCCTCAGCAGACTTGGAAGTCAACATAAGTCATACAAAGATAATCGACGTCGACACTTAAGGTTTGAAGTTGCGGATTGGGTATTCTTAAAAGCATCACTGATGAAAGATATAATGAAATTTGATAAAAAAAAGGCAGAAAACTTGGCCTGAGATATGTTGGTCCTTATCAGATCATTTGTAGGATAGGCAGAGCTGCCTATGAGTTGGACCTACCTTCAGATTTGGAAGCGGTACACCCAATCCCTCATGTGTCAAGGTTTTGCAAGGGTATAAGTGACCCTTCAAGAATACCTCATGTGGATGAGATCTATGTAACAAGGAATTACCCTACAAGGAGAAACCCATCGCCATCTTGGGTTGGCAAATTAGAAAGTTGTGAGCGAAGGACTTGGCCTCCATCAAAGTCTTGTGATGAGATAAGAATAAAGAAAAAATGACCTGGAAAGCCGAAGAAGAGATAAAAAGAAAATATTCATACTTGTTCCCTACGTCTACAAGTAATCTAAACACCTAAATTGGTGGTGTTGATGAGTAAGAGGCCTATGGATGACAACTAGTATAGAGAGATCCTGAAGCACTCGTAAGACCTTATGAGACTAATTAACATTCGAGGACAAATGTTCTAAAGGGGGGAAGGATGTTATACCCCGTACTTTCACACCTTGGACATTGTATTAAGTCTTTTGAAAAGTGCCATGTGGTCTAGATTATCTACCACGCTATAAAATAACTCTAAGGAAAGGAGAATGAGATACCCTAAAATAGGGAAGATTAGAAATAGGGTTATAAGAATCTGGAAGGAGTTAGAGGCCAAGTAATGAGTCATAGGGCTTGATCTACTTGCGTAAGATACCAATGTGTATATCTTACATAATTAATCTATTTGAGTACATATCGAGCTTAAGTAGTAAGGAATACATAGGCTCTTAAACTAAGATGAGATTACGAACCCAAGGAAATGAAGAAAGCAGGTGACAAGTAGGTGACGCACCTACTTGGGCTAAGTAGGTGACCCACCTACTTTGGGTGGACCCCACACTTCCATGTAGCAGCATGTGGGTGGCCGCATGGATGAGGTGGCGCCCTGGGGGCTTCCACGTATCACCCCTAGGGGATGCCATATGTCACCCTTTAAAGAAGGATATATGCAAGTCTTTTTATGAGTAAGGCTACATTTCAGCATCTTAATTATTTAAGATATCCTACAGTTACATAACAGTGTTTAATAGCGTAAATTGAATTTTTGGGGAAGCAAGATAGGGCGATGAATAGCCCATCAGTTTTCAGCTCGTTAAGGAGCTTTCAAGGGAAATATTCAGTAAGGTAATGTTTAATTATCTCCTCCCACATTTGGGAAAGTGTTTAAGCATGTTATGGGTGTATAAATATGAGAAGGAAATATAAAAATATGCATGTTACGGCTGAAGGATGTTGCAGGTCGTGTATAGACTATTTTGATGCTATTCTAACGAGTTAAAGTTTGGCTAGTGTTGTCGTTAGCATGATGTTGTATTTGGAGGCAATTTATCTATGTTGCAGGGATGGAGCACGACTAAAAATGACTGAATATGCTTTTTTTCATCCACATGAAACCCCATTTTGTGTGGTGAAGATTTTACAAATTCTGTTAACTTCTAACTAACTAATAGACTAGTCGAGACTAGTCAAGAAAGGCGAATAAGGAATTGATTTCTATGGGTTCTTAGTTATGGATTTAGAAGATGGAAAGTTAAAGGTTATTAATATTAGTATTACCTTCATGTTAAATAGGTCCAGAGGACGACGAGACAAGCCGGGTTAAAAGCAATCGATAAGAGGTATGTAAAGCCTGTCTATCTTTTGTTTTGGCATGTCTTCATGTTAAGTAATGAATGATGTAAGCTTGGGGGTAAGTCTACTCATAAATGCCAAGCGTAATTCACATTCCTTATATACTTCTTAGTGAAAGCACTATTACCGTAATTGCACTAGGGATTCTCAAGCCTTCCAAATGTTAGGAAGTGATGCGTAAGTGAAGCTACCCTTTCCCTTCTTTTGACATGTCTTAGTCTTAAGTGGATTGTATATGTAACGTGGGAATAATTCCATTCATAGAAGACCGAGGATGGTTCATAAATCTTAATCACTTCTCGATGTTTGAACTCCTGTGATAGTTAAGTTATGTCCATGTAATTCATCGATATGATGAAAAGTAGTACACGTGAAACCTATCCCTTCTCTCTCTTGAAATGGTTTAATGTAAGTGAAGCGAGATGTGATTTGAGTTAGAAGTAATTCCCTTTGTAGGTTTCGGGCATAACTAATGACTTGTACTCACCTTTGAATGGTAAGGGTCTTAAAGTAGTTGAACTATGACCCTTAAGCCTTCTACATACTGAATAATGATTGGATGTGTAAGATCTTAGACCTAGAGGCTCTTGGACATATTTTATGATAATGTGTTGAGGGATGTTTGATATGTTACCTTGTTTTATGTGTATGTATATGCATTATTATATTATATAGGGATCAGGTCGGACGTTCCTCGGCATTAACATGTTATATGTATAGGGATCGGGCCAAATGTTCCTCGGTACTAACGTATTATATGCATAGGGATCGGGCCAAACGTTTCTCGGCACTAATGTGTTATATGTATAGGGATCGGGCCAAATGTTCCTCGGCACTAACGTGTTATATGTATAGGGATCGGGCCGGACGTTCCTCGACACTAATGTGTTATATGTATAGGGATCGGGCTGGACGTTCCTCGGCACTAACTTACTATATGCATGGATCGGGATGTACGTTCCATAGTGCTAATAGTATAATATGCCTGTGATGATATAGTGATGCATTTGTAACACCGAGTCCTTAAGCGGGCCGCATGTGGTATGTGACAATGGTATACATGACTTTATTTTGTAAGATACAGGTATAGTACTTTGTTAGATGTTATACTTTCCCCCTACATCCCTATATCAGTTGTGATCTCCTTATGATGTTTTGTACTTTACATACTTAGTACATATGTCGTACTGACCCCCTCTTTTTGGGGGGCTGCATTTCATGCCAGCAGGTACAGATGCGCGCATTGGGGATCCGCTAGCCTCAGACTCCACTCAGGGGTTTTGGGGAAAAGATCCATTATATCGGAGATTAGTTTTTTGTACTACTCTTCCAGTGTATATATTGTTTATTTAGGGGTATGGCAAGGGCCTTGTCCCATCATATAATACAGTTAATACTCTTAGAGGTCTGTAGATATGTGCATGTGGGTTATTTGTAAGTTTGTTTCAATTGCGCCTATGCGACGCATTATAAATGTTTTTATGTTAGGGAGGCCTTATCGGCTTGCGTACCCTTTCACGATATGATCAGTGGTAACTCCTCCGAAGACAGAATAAAAAAAGAAGGGGCTATATGTATATAGAAACGTCATGACCTATTGGGGGTTCTTAGGTATGTACACGGGGGTCCAGGTTGGACCCCATTTGTGGCCTATAGGGTCAGGTAGGGACATGTACATAGTAGGCATTATATGTCTACTGATCAATATTAGCAAAAGTAAACTTAAATGTTAGAAAGCAGCCACACCCAAAGATAGGGTACAAGTAAATGTAGGTATGTACATGAGCGTATTCAACATACAAAGAAAAAGAACCTAGAAAAATCCATCCGGCTCTCATAAAATGGACGGGTATGCTCGTGCACAAGTCTAAGGTAACAAACTGAATAGACCCTTATAATCCATACAGGAGTAAAGATAATTGAATTAAAAAGAGCGGATTTGATAAAGTTCCAACGATACCACTAATTTCTCGCACTTGAGTTGTACCATCCGGAAAACCTAAAACCTTAACCCAAAGCTGATGGTAGATAAGAAATTGAACCATATTTAAACTAGACCACAGACTAGATAATAAAATTGAACTGGGTAGCAGTAGCTAAGGAGAAGAATCATGTGTAAACTAGTCCACGAACTTGAAGTTGAACCATGTGTAAGATAGGCCACAAATTTGAACAAGATAACTGTCGCTAATGAGTTAAACCATATGTAAACTAGACAACATACTTGAACTGGGTAACTGTAACGAAGGAGTCAAACCATGTGTAAGATATACCACAAACTTGAACCATGTAAATGTAGCTAAGGAGTCAAACCATGTGTAAGCTAGACAACGTTCTTTAAATGGGTTACTGTAGCTAAGGATTCATACCATGTGAGAAAGCAGAGAGGGGCTTGAACCGAGGTTGTATATAAAGGAGATGGGCTCAAACCATGGCTAAGGGAAGTGAAATATGGACTTGAACCATGAACAAAGGTGAGTTGATCCAAATTAGGATCAACGGCCAATTGTGCATCATAGGGAGTATCCCCAAATCGAGCACCATAAATGAATCACCCCAGCCTAAAACACATCCAACTGAGATCATCAAAAAGACTTCCAAAACCAACAACCAAATGATACAGTATTAATAGAAGAATTGGATGTTGAGGAGGTAAGGCTCCCAAAGTTGTGTTACTCCGTAGGTAAAGCTCATACTATCAGACTCCAGTCTACTATATCAGTCTACAGGGAGCTTAGCAGTCTAAAAATACATCGGTGAGGGTCTAAGGCCCAACAACATCAAATATTGCGCAACTCTAAGGCAACACTAATCTAAGCCTAGACTAATGCCAAACATTCTTTCTAATATATAACCAAATACATAGCACACACCACAAGGTATAGATTATCAATAATAACTGGAGACATGATTTAACTGTCCGACAACACCCCAAAAATAACACATAAGGCATGAAATCTGAGAATTTAGCATGCTTGAAACCTAAACCTTCCAAATTCGCACAATTCAATATACTATTTCCAAAACCTGTTTAGTCTAATGAGGGAAAAATAGTAGCCTACCTGTAGGCCGACCACGCGTGCTCTAACTCGGGAACCAAAGCTTTTCCCTCCCGAACGACCTTCGAATGCTGCCATGCTATCAATAATAGAATCACAATGTTAATTCAGTCTTTATGACATTAAAATTATTGAATTTGTGGAACCCGCTCCATAACTCACGAAATCGATTCCCAGAATAGGCTCCAATTACTACCCGAACTCATGTTCCAAAAAAACAGAAAATTCATAAATTAAAATATCCCCAAACCAAACATGCATTCATAATCAACTTCACAACCCAAGAATATAGAATTGCTGGGGAAAAGGAAAATTTACCACAAGGTAAGCCTCAAAACTTAATTATGATCACAAACTAGAATCCCCTTGAAAAATCACGCAGAATAGATTTTTGATTGTCAAAATCACCTAAGAATTGATGGAGAATTCGTTTCTTAAAGATAGAACTTCAATAGAAATTTGGACAAGGAGATAGCCTCAGGAGTCGCAAAAGCGAACACCAACTGCTCGCTTAAGCTACAACCATACAGAGGTGGGCATCGCTTTAGTGACATCGATTCTCTTTAGCGACAGACCTTTCTCTTAAGCGACACCCACCCAAGAGTCCTTGTCGCTTTAGCAACCTCCTGGCCGGTTTAGCAATGGCATCAGAGTCAGCTGGTGAAAATGAGATATGCTACCCTATCAAATTCGTTTAGAAGCCCGTGCGTGCAAATGAGATATGCTACCCAATAAAATTTGACATTCCAAAATCAAAAGCACATTTGAAATTGCTATAGAAGATCATTTTAATGAAATATAGGTCCCACACATAAGTGTCATTTTAGCCTATTTCCACAAGGGGCCTTGGGATTTGACCAAAAATCTCAAGAAGCAAACGAAGGGTCATTCTAGACCAAACTCAATATTCTGGAACTAATCACAATTTCATAATTCTCATCCGAGTGCATTTTCTAAAAATATTGTCCAAAGTCAACCATAGGCCAAATTTCAATGGTAAAAGCGCTAAATTGTCCCAAAATCATACTTATTACCTCGATACTCATGCCGGCCATGCTAATTTTTCCATTTTGGCGCTAATAAAACCATCAAAATTCTATTTTGTGGTTATTTTCTTGAAGTTATAATTGAAGTCAAATTTCAAGTTGTAAAAGCTCCAAAATAGAAAATGGGCTTAAAACCCAAACGAACGACCAGACAACCAAACAGTCAGTGTGAGTAAGTCAAAAATAACTTGGGGTCTCTATACGAATACTCTAAATGATTAAATAAATGGTTTAATTAGAAAATTACGTAGAGGGTCATTACACTCGAGAAGAACACAAAGGTTCATTCTAGTCTAAACTAGAAATTTCAAAACTAATAGCACTGACAGAATTTTCATTTGAGCACACTTTCCAATAATATTGATCAAAGTCAAACTTAGGCTAAATTTTAAAGGCTAGAATGCCAAATGGTCCCAAACTTACACCAAATGCCTTGATACTCATGTCGGCCATGCTACTAAGATAATTTGGTTATTATAGAGTTGATGAAACCATCAAAAAAAATCTAAGGTTGCTTACTTAATGTTATGATCGAAATCAACTTTTTAAGTTTCAAAATCTCCAAATAAGGTAAGTGAGCCTAAAACCCAAATGAATGACCATGAGATCGAGCATTCAGTACTAGCAAGTCATAAATGACTTGGGGTCACTATACAATTCTCTAAATGATTAAATGAATGCATTAACTCAAAAATAACCTGGAGGGTCATTATAATTTTGTTCAAGTACATGAAAGATCATGGTATTCTTTGAACTACCTTCAGGTTCTCTTTGTGGTTCTTAACTCTTTTATGTAGCTTTTCGTAATGAACCTCTAGGTCATTTTTGAGTTAAGAGATTAATTTCATTGTTTAGAGAATTTTTATAGTGACCCCAAGTCATTTATGTCTTACTAGCACTGACTATTTGGTTACTAAGTCGTTTATTTGGGTTTTAGAACCATTTCCATGTTTGCAAATTTTTGAAACTTAAAAAGTTTATATCGGTGATAACTTTAGGTAAACAACCTCATAATAGAATTTCGACGGTTCTATCAGCTCTGAAATAGCCAAATTAGACTTGTAGCATGGTTAGCATGAGTGTGGAGTCATTCGTTGCGATTTTGGAGCCATTTGGCATTAAGCCCTTGAAATTTGGCCCAAGGTTTACATTACTCAACATTTTTGGAAAACACACTCAGATTAAAATTACATCACCGCAATTAGATTTAGAATGTTTAGTTTAGTCTAGAATGGTATGTCGCTACTAGTCGCTGAAGTGATGTGGTGTTGTAAAAGCAATGCCCAACTCTTTGTATGGCTAGCTTAAGAGATCTTCATGGTCGCTTTTGCAACACCTATAGTCTATTTTGAGTTTCAAATTCAATTATTTCTCTGAAGTTCAAACTTTCATAACTCTCTCATATCTTGGCATATTTGGGTGATTCAAAGGTCAAATTATGGAGAATTACTATGAGAAGGTGTTGGGCTGTTAAGGACCTTCAATTGAGGTAAATTTAGGCTTCCTGCCTTTATGTGTTTTTATGCATAATTTTGAAATATCTTGCATGTTCTTGTTTCCACTGATTCGAGCCATGAATTGTATTCCATTTTGGAACAAAAGATTTGGGTGGTATATGGGACCTTTTCATGGAGTCAATTCCAAAATAACCAGAGCGGATCCCACATACTTATTTTTAACTCTAGAATTGGTTCATATCAAAATTTAGTAATGTTAATGTCAAAGAGATTGTATTAACACTATGTACCAGAATTTGATAGTGTGACAACATTCTAAGGCCGTTCAAAAGGGAAAAGCTCCAGTTCTGTGATTTGGAGCATGTATGATCGACCTATAGGTAGGCTATGAATTTCCATTCCTTAGATTTCGCTTGATTATGTGATTGCATGTGGATGTTTTGAAATTTTGGGTAGATAGTTATTTAACAATTCTTTGATATTTAAAAATCATGCCATATGTTTATTTCAGGGAATTTGGAGGTCTTGCGAGCATGTGATTAGTTTTACATTGATCATCTTCCTTCTGGACTTAATTATGACTATTTTCTATTGATTATGAGCATGTTATACTTAATCTAGGCTTACTAGTGTTGCCATAGACCTGCGATAATTGGAGCTATTAGGCCTTGCTTTTACTCCGAGATCTACTCAGATGGCTTAACTCTCTATAGATTGGAATTGCAGACTTATGTTTGGCTATTTGGGATTTAAATTAGGTATTATTTTAGCTTGATGACCTTCTACACCTCTCTTCCTCTTATTACGACTCATTCATGGACTATTTGAGCTTCAGGCTTCATTTGGTAATTCAATATCGATTTTGGGTCAATCATAGAAGTGTTGAATGGACTATTTGAGAGTGGAAGCAAATCCACAGTTATTTCACTATGACTTGTTAACATGATATATTTTCATAGCCCTTTTTCATTGCTAATTCAATGTCTTATCATGATGACCGCTTATCTTCTACGAAGATGACTTGTCAGGTCATAAACTCTTGCCTCTTTGAGAGATATACGCAATTCGAGGGGCGGGGGATTGACTTGTTTGCTAGGCTATCTATATTGGCTATTTGGAGATTCCCTCTAATTTTCCCCTTTTAGAAACATTTGCATTTTGAGGTCCGGGCACTCGACTTCTTATCCAGGCTGTTACTATTTGATATAGTTGGTTATTTTCAAGCTAACCGCGGTTTGAGGTCCAAGCTATACTTTTTCGGATCTATACCCACCATTTCTTATTCTAAGTAGTTTTAGTAATTTTGTGTACCCATCGGGCTTGTGGGGGTCTGCTCAGGTTTTTTTAAAACTTGCATATGAGTTTACCTTCTGGGTCATGGGGTCTAGTTAGATTTAGTTATCTATACTTAGTTCCTCTAGTTCCTTATGATCGTGTGCATCTCCTTATTTTCTATCTCATTCTATTATTTATATATCAAATTCTATCTCTTCTTATTTTTTTTACTTTTCACGCTCAGTCGGCCTATGATTCCTACTAGGTACCTATTGTTTAGGTAATCATACTATATTGTGCATCTATTTTTGTGATGCAGGTCTGAGCACCAGTTACCAGTGTTGATTCGGGCCATTCGCAGTCTACATCGGAGATAAGGGTGAGCACTTGGAATTTTCGAATCTTCTTGTCTCCATCTATTCATACTTGATTGTCTATTTCTTTTCAAGACTGACTTTGCTTTTGTGGTCCACTTGTGGGACTTATATAAGTATTTTGTTGTAGCTCTGTACTTGTGACTTTTAGGTTCTAGAGGTATCTTATATTTTGGTGTATATATTTACTTACTGTGCTTCTGCTATTCCTATTGTTTTTGTATTATTTTAGTACTATTTAGTTTCATCCCTCAATCTCATAACTCATAGTTATGGGATACGAGATGGCTTACCTACTGGGGATTATAGTAGGTGCTACCAATACTCGAGAGATCGGGTCGTGACAAGTTGGTATCAAAGCCCTAAGTTCATCAATCTCACTTATACATAGATAATGTCTACTACAGTTCCGCGGATTTGTATACAAATATTTGTAACTTATCCTTTTGAGGCTACAGGATGTTATTAGGAATATATCCTATTTTGTATCACTTCATACAGTGTTTGTCTTATTGGTTTATTGAATCTCACTGGCTCTAATATTTTTTATATGTTAGCTCATACTCTATGTAATATGGCTAGGGTGATGCACCTGGGCCTACTCATTGAGCCCCAGCTAAGGGTAAAGGATGACCAGAGGTCATGCCAAGGCTTTATCACTAGCTAAGGTTAGAGAGAAAACTATAAAGCATAAGGTAGAGCCTTAAGTAGAGCCCGTTCATCACCAGTCAGTGGGGCCAAGGCTATCCAACAACTATCTACACTAGTTATGGCTCCCAAATTGCAGGAGGCCATTACATAGTATCTCACAGTGCTAGGAGGTATGCAATAGTAGATGTGAGCTGTTGTTGTAGCCATACTAGTTAAGCAGGGATAGCCTACATTAGCGTCTCCAGAGGTTTAGCGGCTACTAGCCTCCTCTACCAATTAGACAACCTTAGAAGATAGGGCCACGTCTCTACAAGAGCAAAGGATGCTGGGGATGTTCTAGATATTCCCCTCCCTATAGGTTTTCTAGGGGTATAAGGAAGGACACCCAGAAGTTTTTGATTACCTTCAAGGAGAAGGTTTGGTCCTTCGGAATTGTTGAGTTGAGAGAAGACAATACTACCGCTCACAAGTTTTATTTTCCCCCTAGACACTAGTAGTGCTTGTATGTACAGACCAAGCCAGCTATGTCACCATCGATATTGTGGGAGGATTTTTGAAGGATTTCTTAGCAAGGTATATATCACAGAGTGTTAGAGACTTCATGATCAATTTTCCATATTAGAGCAGAGCTCTATGACTGTCTCTTAGGTGAGGTTTCATAATCTATTAGGACATGTCACTATGATCTTGCCAACCAAGGAGTAGAGAGTCCATTATTTTATGCATAGACTCATATTTTAGTTGAGGATTGAGACAGAGCCGATGTCTTTAGTAGGGAAATATTTTCTAGATGTGGTAGATCATGCCCAAATTATGGAGCATATTTATCACAAGGCTGATGGGGGAAGCGATAAGAGCTCGCCACTAAAGCAGCTATAGCGGGTCCTAATCAAGGCCCAATGACTCTTACGATAAATCTCGCCCACATTTTTAGTAGAGTGAGTCTAGACATCCTGTTCAGGCTGCATTACCTTCTTCAAAGGGTATTCGATAGTGCTCCTATTGTCCTAGCATGGGTAAAAATTAGAAGGGTTTAGATCCAGGGTCTGCAAGACATAGTGGTTAATCTAATGTGAGTCATTCCTTCTTGTGTTGTTATAATTGTTGCGATCTAGACCACTAGTTATGAGATTTCCCATGTCATGGAATAGTATCTCAAGGTCCTACTAGTCGAACATTGATGGGGATAATTTCATTTATGAGAGCTCAATGATTGTTTTCTTAATTTATTTGGCCTAAGTATGGGATGTCAACCGGGAGGGCCCTTCAGTTGATTCAATTTCTATAGTCTGGGAGTTTGCATATATGTTTCCTACCGACCTATTTTGCCTACCACAAAGAGTGATATTTATTTTTCTATAAACTTGGAGTACGCACCCATCCTATCTCTATTCTGCCTTATCAGATAGCCCCCTTAGAGCTCAAAGAGCTCAATGTTTAGCTTGAGGACCTCTTGGGTAGGGGGTTTATTAAACCTAGAAATTCTTCTTGGGGTGCCCCTCTCTTGTTCGTAGAGAAGAAGGTCTGCAGATGCGTGTTAATTAAAGGTAGTTGAACAAGGTGACGATGAAGAATCATTACCACTTACCTCATATTAATGTAAGACCCTAGAGATTTTGAAAGTCCTAAAATGAGTAACAAAGGATGAAATCCCAGAAAAATGTAGAAACTGGCACCAGGTGATGACTATGGAGGGCCATCATGGGTTGTGGTCCGCACTACACCTCATGGTGAGCCACTATTATGGAGAATCTTAAACCTAACCCTATAGGGAAGGGACCACAATGAGGGACCATGGACCGTGGTGAGCACCACTGACCATAGTGTCCTCTATGGTGACCCCTCCTAGGCCTTAGAAAACTCTTCAAGGAAAGGACCATGAGTGACAACTACAGACTGTGGAGCTCTTCATTGACTTTGGTATGTTCCATGGTGGTTACTCCTGTAGGTCCTAGAATATGGCAACAATTCACGGACCGTGATGCCCTCTATAGACCGTGAAGGTCTCCGTGGAGGGAGTTCAGAGACTTTCTTACAAACTAGAATTTTTTTTTCTCTAACTCATTTACTATGGGACACCACCACGGGCCTTGGTGAGCACTATGGACTGTGATGGGTCCTCCATGAGGCTTAATCTTGCAAATTTTAAAAAGGGGGTTTTGGTCCTTTCGTTTGTTGTGAACAAAGTGTGGTTGTTTTGAGGATTGAATTCACCTATCTAAATGATCCTAAGACATCCCAAACTCATTTACTCTCACTCGCATTCTTATACTCATATCCCCAACCTCTCAAGATTCTCTCAAGGTCTTTCTTTTCAGCAAGAAAACTAGGGTCTTATTCATGGGTTCTTTCACCCATGGAGCCCAGGTGTTTCTAAACTTAGCTATTCAATTTTAAATAGTAAAATTTTATAGTTTTTTATATCATGATTCCAAATGCATAGATTATTGTCTATTTGAAGTTTATTTACCTATATTGGCTTATATTGATTCTTAATTTCATTAAATGGTTAATTTATCAAAAGTCATTATATGAATGTATTGAAATGAGTTTTAAAGTGCATTGATGGGTTGCTTAAAGATGTTTTAGGTTATGTATTACCATACTCTCATGCATGCTAATATTGATGTCAATGATTTGAAGGTTGAAATAAGTAGAACCCACCTAGTTTTCTATGTTCTCAATGAAGTTTGAATTGAAAGCTTCGACTCCAAAATGAATGTTTATTAAAGAAAATGTTTATGATGAAAGTGAGTCTTATGAAATGAAAGAATGATGAAATAATGTATTCTACTTGCGAAAGGCCATTTCTCACTTGTGTGAATCAAATGAAAGGTTTTATTGAGCTATTCCACCGAATGATGTTTTGATGAGTTAAAGATGTGTAAATGATTATGTTCTAATTATATGAACTATTTTGTGGAATTGACTTGACACCGAATGGGGCATTCAGGTGGGATTCGGTAAGGGAATCTTACTAGAAACCACTTGTCTTATTAATTATTTGCCAACATAAGAGCCCTTGTAGGCTTAGGCTAGTGGATCCAAAAAATCCCTTAAATTTAAAGTTAAAGAAATGAAAGAAGATGACGGAGCTCTACCCGGTAAGTAGTCTCCTCGTGCTAATGTAGGGGGTTATTTTGGATTCCATCTAACAACTTTCATGGTCTTAAATGTTGGTTGTAGTCATTCTCTCACAAAATTAATGTTTCAAATGTTATTCACATTATAGATTATGCATGCATTACCCTATGTTCCATACTACATAAATGTTCAAATATTTCTTGGATGTTGATTCGTGACTACATACTTAGTACATTCAAAGTACTAAAACATAATCTTTTGCCTACAAGAAATTACATGTAGGGACCAACATTTCACCACACTCAACTCGACATGGCTATTTGATTATAATGAAGGCTACTACTTTAGTTAGTTCCCATGTTTCGGGAACAATATGCCTACCTTCTCTCACTTATGAATATTATTACCTTAGTCCCATTATCCCATTTATTTATGGTTGTTATTGAATTTCATTACCTATGAAAAGATAAATGAATGCTAAGAGGCTTGGGTGAGGTACCTTTGAGTGTCTCATTTGTTGCGGCACATCTTGACCCTAGGCTTGGGTCATGACAAACTTGGTATCAGAGATTGAGGTTTTTAATAGTTGTCTAAGTCTGACATAATGGATCTAATAAAGTCTTATTCATGGTTGTGAAGTGCAATACATCTACGAATAAGAGACTACGGGATATTTAGGAAATTTTCACTTCTGTCAATTTCATGTCGTGCCCTAGAGTGTCCGAAGACTTCCTCTAACTAACACATCATATTGTGTCTTCTACATCATGCCTCCAAGAAGAGTAATTCCACCTAGATCAAGGGTTGATGATGAGTACCAAGGTCCTATGATTCCCAAATCTCAACATCATGAGGAATGTGTGACCGATGTAGAATTCTAGAATATCTCACTTTGTTGGCTCAAGTCATAGCCACCCAAAACAACAAAGGCATTGTCCTTCCTCCTAAAGTTCCTACTCCGTATTCTAAGATTCAATACTTTAAGACAATGAATCCACCCGAGTTCTATGCTTATAAAGTAGATGATGAGGATCCTATAGAGTTCATTGAGGAGGTTTATCAAATTGTGGCTATCATGGATGTGCGTCTTTATGAAAAGGTCGAGCTAGTGGGCTATCAACTCAAGGGTATGTCAAGGGTTTAGTATGATAAATAAGTTGTTGAGAGGGGTGAATACATAGAGCCAATAGAGTGGGAAGAATTTAAGAGAGCCTTCCCAGTTCGCTTCTTTCCATTGGAGCTAATAGAGGAAAAGATCCAAGAGTTTGTCAATCATCACCGAGGGGGAATGAGTAGGAGGGAATATGCCCTCAAGTTCATTAAATTATCTAAGTAAGCTCCTTTCATGGTCTCCTACCCAAGGGAAAGGATGAACAACTTTATTTTTGGTGTTTCTAGTTTATTATACAAAGAGTGCAAGAAGGCCATATTGGTCAAGGAAATAGACATCTCCCAACTCATGACCTATGTAGAACAAATTGAGGAAGTGAAGTTGAGGGAGAGTTGAAGAGGGTTCAAGAAGGATTCATTTGATGGTGGAGGATTCAATCCTCAAAGGTATGGTTATGATGGTAATTGAAAGGGCCAAGGTGGGGAATGATTTATGGGATAATGTTCCTCCTATACTCCTCCAAGGTTCAACAAGGACAAGGGTTCCAACCCAATGGTTCCAAGAGAGAATTTTGGTGCTAAAACTTTCACCTCTTGTAAGTAGTGTGGAAGAACTCACAAAGGGGAATGCTTAGCTGGCTCCAATGCATGCTTTAAGTAAGGCAAGTCAGACCACCATGCTAGAGATTGTAGAGGTGGTGGTGGTACGCCTCAAGGGAAAATTTCTCATGGTCAACAAGCTCAAGGAGGTGGCCAATGCACCAACCACTTTTATTATTTGCATGGGAGATAAGAGGTTTAGGAAGCATCCAATGTTTTTACCAGTATGTTAAAGGTCTTTTATTTTGACGTATACTCTTTATTAAATCCAGAAACCAACTTGTCAATTGTTTCTATATTCCTAGCTAATAGGTTTGATATGTTACCCAAAATATTAGTAGAGCCTTATTTGGTGTCTAATCCCATTGGTGAGTTAGTTGTTACTCAGAAAGTTTATAAATGTTGTCCCATGTCTATCTTGCATAAAGTTGTTCCTTGTGATCTCATAGAGCTTAACATGGTAGATTAAGATTTTATACTTAGGATGGATAGCTTGCATGCATCTTATGCCTCTATAGATTGTAGGACTCGTAGAGTCAAGTTTCAATTCCCAAATGAGTCCGTTCTTGAATGGAAGGGTCGTGATTCGGTAGTGAAGGATAGGTTCATTTTGTATCTTAAGGCCTAAAAGTTGATTGCTAAGGGTTGCGTCTACCATATTGTGAGGGTTAGGGATGCCGACTCCTAAAGGCCTTCTCTTGAGTCAGTTCCTGTGGTTAATGAGTTTCTCAATGACTTTCCCGGTGTTCCTCCCAAAAGGGAAATTGATTTTGGTATCGATATTTTCCTTGATACCCAAACTATCTCTATTCCTCCCTACCCAATGGCACCGATGGAATTAAATGAGTTAAAGGAACAATTAAAGGACTTGTTGGATAAAGGTTTCATAACGCCAAGTATTTCTCCATGGAGTGCTCCAGTGTTGTTTATAAGGAAAAAGGATGGGTTTCTTCAGATGTTCATAGATTACCGTCAATTGAACAAGGTGACCATCAAGAACAAACACCCAATCCCTAGAATAAATGATTTGTTCAATCAATTTCAAGGGGAAAGTAACTTATCCAAGATCAATCTCCGGTTCGGCTATCACCAACTAAGGGTACGGGAGTGTGACAATCCCAAGATGGCATTTCAAATAAGGTATAATCACTTTGAGTAGTAATGTCATTTGGTTTGACGAATGCACCGACGGTGTTTACAATCTAATAGAAATGGTGTTCAAACCCTACCTTGATATATTTGTGATGGTCTTCATTGATGACAATTGTATTTATTCTCGGGGTGAGAAAGAACATAAGGATCACTTGACAGTTGTGCTTCAAATTTTGAGGGATAGACAATTGTTTGACAAATTTAGTAAATGTGACTTTTGGTTGAAGGAGGTGGATTTCCACGGTCATATCTTTTCCGGGTATAGGATCAAGGTTTATCCTAAGAAAATGGAGGCAGTGAGGAATGGGCTTAGACCATTGTCTCCTTCGGATATTAGGAGCTTCTTAGGTCTAGCTTGTACTATAAAAGGTTCATAGAAGGGTTCTCTACTATTTCATCTCCTATGAAAAAGTTAACTCAAAAGAAGTCAAAGTTCCTATTGACGGATGAGTGTGAAAAGAGTTTCCAAACTTGGAAAGATCAACTTACCTATGCTCCTATTTTGACTTTACCAGAAGGCATAGAGGGGTTTATAGTTTATTATGATGCTGCAAAGATTGGTTTGGGTTACTTCTTGAAGAAAAATGGTTAGGTTACAACCTACGATTCTTGGCAATTAAAAGTGCATGAGTGTAACTACACTACCTATGATCTTGAGTTAGCAGTAGTTGTGTTTGGTTGAAAGATTTGGCAGAACTACTTCTATGGGGTACGTGTGGAAGTGTTCACCATCCACAAAAGTCTCCAATATGTGTTCACGAAAAAGGACCTCAATATAAGTCAAATGAGGCGACTTGAACTCCTCAAAGACTATGACATAAGTATGCATTATCATCCGGATAAAGCCAATGTGGTTGGTAATACACTTAGTATAATATCTATTGGGAGTGTGGCTCATGTTGATAAAGGAAAGATGGAATTAGTAAAGGATGTTCACCAGTTGGCTAGATTAGGAGTGAAGTTGAGTGGTTTCGATGATGGTAGTATGTTGGTTCATAACGGGTCCAAATCATCTTTGATGGTGGATGTTAGGTCAAAACAAGACCTTGACCCAATAGTAGTGCAGTAAAGAAGTTGGTGAAAGAAAAGCAAGTAGAAGTTTTTTTACAAGGGGGAGATGGGGTACTTCACTACCAAAGATGGTTATGTTTTACGAATGTGGATGGCCTAAGGAGTTTCATTTTGAGGGAAGCTCTTAATTCTTCATATTCTATTCATCTAGGTTCTACTAAAATGTAACGAGACATAAAGGAACTTTATTGGTGGAGTGGCTTGAAAAATGATATAGCAAGGTTCTTGGCCTAACGTCTAAATTGCCAACAACTAAGGATATTTGGTGGTCATCTCTATGTTCCGAGAGTTAGGGGTTTGATACAGTTGATCCTTAGCAAAGACCATGATTCCAGATATTCTATCTATTCGGGCACTGCTAAGATATATCATGACTTGAGGCAGCATTACTGGTGGGATGGCATGGAGAGAGAAAACGTGGATTATGTGTCACATTATTTGAGTTGTTAGTAGGTTAAGGCCAAGCATTTGAGGCTTGGTTGAAAGCTTTAGAGATTTCCCATTCCTGAGGGAAAGTAGGAGCAGGTCATCATTGATTTCATTGTGGGGTTGCCTTGATGACCAAGGAAGGCCATCATAGGTTGTGGTCTGCACCATATTCGTGGTGAGCCACCACCCTACAGGGAAGGGAACATGGACTGTGATGAGCACCACAAACCATAGTGCCCTCCATGGTGTCACCTCCCCTAAGGCCTCAAAAAACTTTCCAAGTCAAGGACCACGAGTGATCACTACGGGCCGTGGAGCTCTTCACAGACCATGGCATGTTCCGTAGTGGTAAATTTTATAGGTCCTGCACCACGGCCAAGGTTCATGGACCATGAAGGTCTCCGTGGAGGAATTTCAAAGACTTTCCTGCAAACCCAAAAAATCTTTTCTCTAAGTCATTTACCATGGGACAGCATCACGGGCCGTGGTGAGCACTATGGATTGTGATAGGTTCTCCGTGAGGCCCAGTGTTTTAACATAAAGTAAGGTCATTTTGATGACATAATTCACCTATCTAAATGATCTTAAGTTTTCCTAAACTCATTTACTAAAACTCACATTCTATAGCTTGTTTGGATTGACTTATTTTTAAGTAGCTTATAAGTTAAAAATTGCTTATAAGTTAAAAAAAAAGTAGGTGTAAACCAACTTTTTTTTCGACTGATAAGCTATTTTCAACTTATAAACTGCTTAAAATAAGTTCATCTAAATAAACTCAATTATTTATTAGAGCTTATTTTAAGCACAAAATGACTTTAAGTTGGCCAGCCAAACACTAAAAAAAAGCTGGAAACATCTTATAAGCCAATCCAAACGGCCTCCTAATACTCAAAACCCTAACCTATCAAATTTCTCTCAAGGTCTTCCTCTTCACCAAGAAGATAGGGTTTCATTCCAAGAGCTTCAAGTCTCCATTTTCAAGATTGCATTGGGATTTTATTCCTCAAGGTATGTGGGTCTCATTCATGGGTTCTCTCACCAATGGATCCCAAGTGTTTCTAAACTTACCAATTCAATTTCAAATGGTGAAATCTTATGGATTTTTATATCATGATTCCAAATCCATAGATTATTGTCTATTTGAAGTTTATTTACATATATTGGCTTATATTGACTCTTAATTACATAAAATAGTTGATTTATCAAAGCTACTTATATGAAGGCATGGAAATGAGTTTTCAAGTGCATTGGTGGGTTGCTTAAACATGCTTTAATTGATAAATTATATTAATCTCATGCATGCTAGTATTGATGTTAATGATTTGAAGATTGTAATAAATAGAACCCCTCTAGTTTTCTATGTTCTCAATGAAGTTTGAATTGAAAGCTTTGACTCCAAAATAAATGTTCATGAAAGCAAATGTTTATGATCAAATGGAGTCTTATAAAATGAAATAATGATGAAATAACGTATTCCACTTGGGAAAGGCCAATTCTCACCTGTGTGAATTAAATAAAAGGTTTTAATGAGTTATTCGACCAAATGATGTTTTGATGAGTTAAATCTATGTAAATGATTATGTTCTTATTATATTAACTATTCCATTGGATTGACTTATTACCAAATGGGGCATTGAGGTGTTGGTCACTGTAGGAATCCTAGTAGCAATCCCATGTCTCATTAACTATGTGCTAACATAGGAGCCCTTGTAGGCTTAGGCTAGTGGATCCACTAAAGGTCTTTAATTTAAAGTTAAAGAAATAAATGAAGTTGACCAAGCTCTACTCAACAAGTAGTCTCCCCATGCCAATATAAGTGATTACGTTGGTGTCACGACCCGAACTAGAGCCAAGATGCGATACAGCGATCGGGATGCGAGGGACCCCAACAAAGCCATCTTAGTATACATCACAAATATAATGTAAAGAAATATAATAAGAAAAGCGGAAGAATAACCCCAAGTTATATGTCCAAAAGGATTACATCAATTCCTTATCTAAACATGCCTCTATCATACTAACATATATGGAGGCATAGAACAACACACTATCTCCTAGAACATGGAAAGAATGTATCAAAATAAAAACATAGTCAAAAAGTGTTAAGGGAAGAAATGAGATCGATAGGTAGTCCCCGAAGATTGATGACTTACCAAATCAAATGAACATATCTTCTATATATCCACGAGATTTGTAGGGTGATCATTGATCCCAACATAACTAAGTTTATGAGAAATGCAATACATGGCATAAAAAAATGACGTATGATAAAGGCTTGAACACAACTATTTATACGTGATAGTGAATCAAGAGTAAGTCTAATGTAAATTTAAAACCATAATTCAACCCTATGAAAAGATCATGTATAGTGCATGACTAGTCATGAGTTATTATGAGGAATCATAAAAGCTCTTGCAAGTTCATAAGTAGTAGTAAGGACCTTAAGTAGTGTTGAGAGTCATAAAAACCATGAGTGAGAAAAACATACTTTACATATTAAAACTACTAACCAAGGTAGACTCCTATATGCCTAAGTTGATCCACTAAGCTACATGAAGGATCGAGCCTCAACTACGGGTGACCCTTGAGGAATCGAGCCTCTACATGGGCCATCCTTTATCCTATATTGGCACGTAGTTAGGGGATGAGGGCATCTTACTACGGGTCTCTTTGATTTACTATGGGAGAGAATGCCTATCCCAATGTCTACTCGGTGCTAGGTAAACTCTCAATGGAATAGAAAAATCATAAGACATAAAGTAAACATCATGTGGGAGGGGCCATATCTACTACCTGTCCACTCTTCATAAGAATATAATTTTAGAATTAGTCCTTAACATTATCTCATGTAATGTTAGTATAGACCCTCCATAATTATATATTTTTGTTCATAAACATCTTTAGGGCCTTAATTCACCTCATTAATTTGCTTAAAGCATCTTCGAATCATCATTCAAAACTTTTCATGAGTCAGTCATAAGCCTTGAAAATCGTTCATAAAGCTTTCACTGAAATCAATAGAAATCCATGATCATAGCTTATACTTAAAAATATGGTGAAAACTATAATAAATGATCAACTGACTTGGAAATCCTGAGATTGACTTAAAAACATGCATGATCATATACTTTCTATCAATCCACACATATTTCATGGAGATGACATCAATTTGAAGCATAATTGGATGCAACAATAATTTATATCATAACCTTAGCTATCAATGTAGTAAATCTAAAGAAAATCATTGAAATCATCATTTATAATCTTCACCAATATTCCATAAATCTCAAGCATCATTTATAAAGCCTTCACTGAAAAACCCATTGAAACTAGTCATAATTCATTAGAATCCCCATTTGAAAATATCATTATGGATGGCATACATAATCCAACTTTAAATCATGCAATAAATGTAGAATCATGCCTATAATGATCATTGATAACAGTCAAAAATAAAATTGAAACAACCCAATGCAATTAATCAAAACTAAGGTTAGAAACCAATGAAATCTAAGGAGATTTTTAAGGAAATTCTTGGGACTCCATGGTTAAAAGGAACCTATGGATAAATTCCCACATACCTTGATTAAATACACTAAGAAATTGAAGAAAAACATTATTGAGCATGAAACCCTAGCTTGTGTATGGGAGAAGGCCTTTGAGAGGAAACCTTGGGAGTGAAGACATGATTTTTGAGAGTTAGTAAGAGAATGAGAGTTTAGGAATACTTAGGGAAGTAAATAGTTTAGAACCTAGTACCAAAAACATCAAAATACATTGCGGAACTTATAGGAAAAATACCAAGAAAACCCTCATAAAATTTGATCAAAAGACCCTACGAATGACTCTTTACAGGTCGTCAAAATGTTTATAGGTCGTAGACCAAATTCATCCTAAAAACCCCTGAAAAAAGTTAAACAATGAGCCTTTGATCTTTGTTTACAACTCATGTTTATGGGTCATAAACATTTCTATGTTTGTAGTTTGTTTCTACCAGTCGTAACTCAAGGTCATAAAATTTTTGATTTGACAGTCTTCAGTAAAATGGTCATAACTTTTTACTCCAAACTCAAAATGATGTATAATTGGTGGGATTGGGATAGGATTCAAAATAATTTAATTTGAGAGATGGTGGGCTTACTAATTCGTTATATTCTAGGATATATGATCATTTGAATTTTACCCAAGTAAAATCTTTCACCAAAACTCAATCGTTAACGAAGCTTTCAACTCGACTTTGTGCTATGGGATTCTTGTAACCTTAAAACCTCTCCAAATATATTCCCACACTTAAGAATTGACCTTAACATTTATGCACAATAAAGAATCACCCCTTTACAAAACTACAAATGGCTTCTATGACTCGTCATTTAGTCCATGGGTCGTCAATATGAGTCGTCAACATAGTGCTCCAACATCATAGGCTACTTGAATGAAACTTTATCCTGATGACTCATCCTTATGAGTCGTTGACTCTCCTCTGAGTTATAAAAATGAATCATCAAACCCCACTGATGTTTGTTCATAATTCAACCCTTAGGACCCATCCTACGAGTCTACCTTATGACTCATCGAATCCTCTATGAATCGTAGAACCCACTCGTCCTGCAGTTTTGAAACCTTGAGCCTCTAAATAACTTTTATGACTCATCATTACAAGTAATCTTTTGGTTTACGAGTCGTCATTTGGATTCCTAGATCTTTCCTTATACTTAATCATATATCCAGCTCCTGAACCACTCCTACAATTTAGTTTGACAAATCGTAGAAGTTCCTGTGAGTCATAGGTTAACTCTTCAAACCTAAAGTCAGTCTTCTTTTCTTGAAATTTTCCCTTCGTTTGATTTTTCAATTTTTGGAGTCTTACAATATCCCATCCCCATTGGAACATTCATCCTTGAATGAGATTCAACTAGCATTAAACGGCTATGGGAGTAGGATTAGCAACCCAACATAAAATACACTAACACATTAAAATGCATAAACCTTGGGAATTTGAAACTCATCAGAATACATGACCTTTAAAATCAACTTCATGAACATGCATACATATGAAAACAAGAGATTGACTAGAACTTGGGAATTCGTTAGGATAGACATGAGAAACTTAACACTTTAACTAGCATGGAAACTCAAACACTCGGGTTGTCAAATTAATCATGGGAAAATGAATACAAAAATAATCCATAACAACCATTATAATAATCAAAGAAAAATCCTAATATTCTAGATGAAGCAGCCCGAGCCATGTCCCTTCCTATTCTAGTAGCCACCGAGCAATCCCTCGTTTTATGCCCCATATCACCATACTTCCAGCGACCCTTCTTACCAGCCATGCAATCTCCTTGGTGATTCCTACCACACCTTTCACAAGGGGTCAAAGAATGTGCTTCCTTGTTAGGTTTAGACATCGTGCCATTAACAAAAGATTTACCACTATTAGTTCGTACCCACTTGGAGTCCCTAGATTTCTACCTTAAATCTTCATCTTCTATTTGATCAATATATGTCATGAGTCAGGAGATATTCATCTCTCTTACTAACATCACCTTCTTATACTATTTGGACACCAAGTCTAAAACTTCTAAAATAAACCTACTCATCCGAGCTTTAGGGTCGACAACTATAAATAGGGCATACTTTGATAATTAGGTGAACTTGAGGACAGACTATCTGACACTCATGCTTCCTTTATTGAGGTTAATGAATTCTTGTATCTTAGCCTACCTAAATTCCAATGGGATGAATTGATCATAAAATACAACTTTAAAGATCTCCCAACTAATAAGACCCTCACCTCTCGAACTTCCATTGGGTATACCAAATTTGAGAAATACCATTGAGTTGGTAGGCCATCAAATCCGCTTTCTCTTTCGAAGTGACCCCCATAATACTTACTATCTTATAGACTTCATCGATGAGCTCTTGGAGATCCTAATCAACTTCTTACCATGGAATTCGGTAGGGTTCATTCTTGCAAAATCACTTACCCTCGAAGATGGAGTAGGTGTATTAGAAGGAACAACAACCCTTTGGTTGGCCACAACTTGGGTTAGCATGGTGAAGGAGGTATGAAACTCTGCATGGGTAACTATATCGGTGAAAGGATCATTAGCTCGAGGGATGTATCTTCTAGGAGGTATTTTTTGAAAATCGCAAAGACCAATTGATAAGAAATGAACCTTTGGGAATAACTTTATTGCATAATATAGATCATAAAAGAAGTGAAACCTTTCCTAAGACATTTTATATCCTCTTATTCATGGATTTAGTGCACTTCGCACCAATGAACAAGAATCTACTGAACGCGGCATGTTAAACACCCTAGGACACTTGAACCTTGTGCTCTGATGTAAAGTTTGTCATGACCTGAACTAGGGCCAAGCTGTGATACGACAATCAGAAGATGAGGGACCCCAACAACCAAGCTATCTTAGCATACATCGCATACATAAGGTAAAGAAATATAAGAAGAAAAGTGGAAGAATAACCTTAAGTAATATGTTCAAACGGACTACATTAACTCCTTTTCAAAACATGCCTCTCATACTGATATACATGGAGGCATAAAACAAGCCACTAGTTCGCTGAACAAGAAAATAATGTAACAAAATTTGAACAAATTCTAAAAGTAGAAAGGGATTAAATAAGCTTGATAAGTAGTCTCCGAAGCATGAGGACTTAGAAAATCAAGTGAACACGTCTTCTATCTATCCACGAGAGTGTGTAGGGTGATCTCTGAGCTTTAGATAAGTAAGTATATGAGAAATACAATACATGGCATAAAACAATGATTTATGATCAAGGCAAGAACATATAATAAGTAAATCATTTATACGTGATAGTGAATCAAGAGTAAGGCTAATGTTATTTAAAACTATAATGCAACCCTATAAAAAGATCTTGTACAATGCTTGAATAGTCATGAGTTATTATGAGGAATCATAAAAGATCTTTCAAGTTCATAACGTAGTAGTAAGGACTTTAAATCGTGTTGAGAGTCATAAAAACCATGAGTGAGAAAAACATACTTTAAGTTGTCAGAAACATATTAGCCATAATAAGAAATACCTTAAACCTTGAAAGAGGGACCTTATACCTTTTGTAAGAGTGAATGTTAACCGGCATAAACCATGTTAGATATAACATAGAGTCCCAATATTTACCCATACATCTGAGGAAAGGGGGAGACTACTTGCCAAGGTAGAATTCTATATGCCTAAGTGGATCCACTATGCTACATGAAATATTAAGCCTCAACTGCTGGTGACCCTTAAGGAATCGAGCCTTTCCTATGGGCCATACTTTATTTTATGGTCTCACGTAGTTATGGGATAATGAGATCTTAATACGTATCTCTTCCCTTTACTATATGAGAGAATGCCTATCCCAATGCTATTAAAACTCTCAATGGAATAGATAAACCATAAGACATAAAGTCAACATCATGTGCGAGTGTCCATATCTACTACCCATCCACTCTTCATAAGAATATAATTCTAGAATAGCACCTTAACTTTATCTCATGTAATGTGAGTATAGACTTTCTATCATTACATATCTTTGTTCATAAACATCTTTAGGGACTTTACTCACCTTATCATTAACTTTCTTAAAACATCTTTGAATCATCATTCATAACTTTTCATGAGTCATTCATAAGCCTTGAAAATTATTCATAAAGCTTTCACTGAAAGAACTTGAAATCCATGATCATAGCTTATACTGAAAAATATGGTGAAAACTTGAATACATGATCAACTGACTTGGAAATACTGAGATTGACTTAAAAACAGGCATGATCATATACTTTGTATTATTCCACACATATTTCATGATTATGACATCAATTAGAAATATAGTTGGACGTACCAATAATCCATATCATAAGACGAATTATAAATGTTGGATATTTATAGAAAATCATTGAAATGATTATTTATAATCTTCAACAATATTTCATAAGTATCAAACATCATTTATACAATCTCCATTGAAAAACCCATTGAAACTAGTCATAATTCATGAGAATCACCACTTGAAAATAGCATTATGCATGAGCCTTCAAAATCCAACTTTAAATCATGCAATAAATGTAGAATCTTGCTTATAGTGATCATTGATAACAATTAAAAATAGAATTGAAACAACCCAATCCAATTCATCAAAACTAGAGTTAGAAACTGATGAAATATAAGGAGATTTTTTAGGAACATCTTGGGACTACATGGGTGAAAGGAACCTATGGATAAATTGCGATATACCTTGACTGAATCTACTTAGAAATTGAAAGGAAACCTTGTTGATATTGAAACCCTATCTTGAGTGTGGGAGAAGACCTTTGAGAGGAGCCCTTGGAAGAGGACATGATATTTGAGAGTTAATAAGAGAACGAGAGTTTAGGAATACTTAGGGTAGTCAATAGTTGAGAACCTAGTCCCAAAAATTTCCAAATAAATTTCGGAACTTATAGGGAAAACACCAAATAATCCCTCATAAAATCTGATTGAAAGACCCTACGAATGACTCTTTATGGGTCGTCAAAATGTTTACGGGTCATAAAAACAATTCATCATGACTACCCTTGAAAAAGAGCTAAAAAAATGAGCCTTTGTTTTTTGTTTACGACTTATGTTTATCCTTCATAAACATTTATATGATTCGTAGTTTGTTTGTATGAGTCATAACTCAAGGTCGTAAAATTTTTGATTTGACAGTCTTTAGTAAAAAGGTTGTAATGTTTTACTCTGAACTGGAAATAAGGTAAAGTTGGTGGCGTTGAAAAGTGGATTCAAAGGAATTTAATTTGATAGGTGACGGGCGACCTAATTAATTATATTCTATGAGATATGATTGTTTGAATTTGACCCAAGTAAAATCTTTCAATAAAACTCAATCGGTAAGAAAACTTTCAACTCCACTTTGTGCTATGGGATTCTTGTGACCTTAAAACCTCTCCAAATCTATTCCCACAATTAAGAATTGACCTTAACATTTTTTCACACTAAAGAATATCCCGTTTACGAAACTATGGATAGCTTCTATGACTCGTCATTTAGTCCTCAAATCATCCACATGAGTCGTCAAAGTAGTGCTCTATAATCATAGGTTACTTGCATGAAACTTGGTCCATATGAAACCTCCTCATATGTCTTCGACTCTCCTATGAGTTGTACAAATGAATCATCGAAACCCACTAATGTTTGGTCATAATTTAACCCTCAGGACCCATCCTACGAGTCCACCTTATGACTCATCGAATCCTCTATGAATCGTAGAACCCACTTGTCCTGTAGTTCTGAAACCTTGAGCCTCTAAATCACTTTTATGACTCATCATTACAAGTCATCTTTTGGGTTACGAGTCATCATTTGGAGTCATAGACCTTCCCTTAGGCTTAATCAATTTTCTACCTCCTGAACCAGTCCTAGGATTCACTTCTACGAATCATAAAAGTTCCTACAAGTCGTAAGTTGAAACGTCAATCCTGAACTCAATCACCTTTTCTTGAAATTGTCCCTTCATTTTGTTTTTTCAAATTTTGGGGTCTTACAATTGGATTCCATGTAATAGCTAGTCTTAAATGTTGGTTATAGTAATTCTCCTACAAAATGAATGTTTCAAATGTTATTCACATGATTGATTATGCATGCATTACCCTATGTTCCATACTACATAAATGTTCAAATGTTTCTTTAAATTTTCATACATGCCTACATACTTAGTACATTCAAAGTACTAACACATACTCTTTTTCCTACATGATATTACCATGTAGATACCGGCGTTGCTCCATACTCACCTCTACATGTCTAGTCGATTACAATGAAGGCTACTACATTTGTGAGTTTCAATTTTTTGGGAAACATATCCCTACCTTTTTAAGCTTATGATATGTATAGACTTTTGGTTACTTTTTTGGTATTTTTGACACTTATGTTAAGGGTGATCTAGGGACATCTCTTAGCCCCCCCTCTCCAAGTCTATTAGTAGAGGTATTTTTGGACAAAAATGTATAATGATCTAAGATTGATGTTGGTTCTTATTATATGTCATTTCCCTTGGTCCCATTATCCCATTTATTTCTACTTGTTAATGAATGCCATTGCCTATGAAAATCTAAATGAATGCTAAGAGGCTTGGGTGAGGTACCTCTGAGTGTCTCATTCTCTATGTCACATCTAGGTCCTAGGTTTGGGTCATGACAAACTTGGTATCATAGGTCGAGGTCTTGAATAGTTCTCAGAGTCCAACATACTGCATCGAATAGAGTTTTATTCATTGTTATAAAGTGCGCCACAACTATAAATAGCAGACTATGGGACATTTAGGAAAGTTTTCACTTCTTTCAAATTCATGTCATGCCCTAAAGTTTCGTAAGACTTCGTCTAACTAATGCATCATTTTGTGTGTTCTAGATCAAGCCTCCAAGAATAGTACCTTTATCTAGAGCAAGGGTTGATGATGAGGACCAAGCTCTTCTGCTTCCCGAAGTTCCACATCATGAGGAAGGGGTGACCCATGCAAAATTTTGGAATATCATCAAATTGTTGGCCTAGGCCATAGCCAACCAAAATAATCAAGGCAATATCCCTCCTCCTCAAGTGTCTACTATGACTTCTAGGATTCAATACTTTTAGAGAATGAATGCACCGAGTTTGATAGTTCTTAAATATATGAGGATCCTGTGGAGTTCATTAATGAGGTTTACCGAGTTGTGGCTATCATGGGTGTGCCTCCATATGAAAAAGCCGAGCCGGTGTCCTATTAACACAAAGGTGTGGAAAGAATTTGGTATGAGCAATGACTTATTGAAATGGGTGAAGACATGGAGCCAATAGAATAAGAAGAATCGAAGGGAGCCTTCCTAGATCACTTCTTTCTGTTGGAGCTAAGAGAGGCTCCAAGAGTTCATAAATCTTCACCAAGGGGGAATGAGTATGAGGGAATATGACCTAAATTTCACTAAAATGTATAAGTACTCTCCTTCCATGGTCTCCGACCCAAGGGAATTGATGAGCAACTTTATTTCCAATATTTCTAGTTTTGTAGCCTAAGAGTTCAAGACGGTCATGTTAGGTAAGGAA
The DNA here is from genome assembly GCF_947179165.1 of Solanum dulcamara. Lineage (NCBI taxonomy): Eukaryota > Viridiplantae > Streptophyta > Magnoliopsida > Solanales > Solanaceae > Solanum > Solanum dulcamara. The sequence goes on from NC_077241.1 coordinate 42,420,825, forward strand.
ATGGACTCTCCCGACTCATAACATATGAGAAACAAATTGGGGAAGTGAAGTTTAGGGAGAGGTCTAGAGGGTTCAACAAGGACAGAGTTGATGGTGGAGGGTTCAATCCTCAAAGGTCCTATTATTATGGTAGTGGAAAGGGACAAGGTTCCACCAATACTCCTCCTTCAAGGTTTAACAAGGAAAATGGTGCCAATCCAATGGTTCCATGAGAGAATGTTGGTTCTCAAACTTTCCTCACTTATAAGAAATGTGGAAGGACTCACAAAAGGGACTACTTAGCTGGCGTTGATGCATGCTTTAAGTGCGGTAAGCTGGACCACTATGCTAGAGATTGTAGATGTATTGGTGGTAGGCCTCAAGGCCAAATTGCTCATGGTCAACAATCTCAAGGAGGTAGTCAATGCACCAACCTCTTTTATGCTTTGCATGGGAGACAAGAGGTTGAGGAAGCTTCTAATGTTATTATCAGTATGTTAAAGGTCTTTCATTTTGATGTATACGCATTATTAGATCCGGGTGCCATCTTGTCGTTTGTTACTCCATTCCTAACTAATAGGTTTGATGTGTTACCCGAAATATTAGTAGAGACTTATTTGGTGTCTACCTCTATTTGTGATTCTGTTGTTTCTAGAAAAGTTTATAACGGTTGTCCCGTGTCTATCTTGCATAAATTTGTTCTTTGTGATCTCACAGATCTTGATATCATAGGTTTTGATTTTATACTTAGTATGGATTGGTTGCATGCATCCTATGCCTCTATAGATTTTAGAATTAGTAGAGTCAGATTTCTATTCCCAAGTGAGTCCACTCTTGAATAGAAGGTCATGATTCAGTAGTGAATAGTAGGTTTATTTCGTATCTTGAGGCCCTAAAGTTGATTTCTAAGGGTTGCATCTTTCACAGTATGAGGGTTAGGGATATTGACTCCAAAATTCCTTCTCTTGAGTCATTTCCCGTGGTCAATGATTTTCCCAATGTCTTTTTCGATGACCTTCCTGGTGTCCTTTCCAATAGGGAAATTGATTTTGGAATCAATCTTATCCCTAATCCCCAACCTATCTCCTCCTCCCTACATAGTGGTACCGATAGAATTAAAGTAGGTAAAGGAACAGTTAAATGACTTTTAGGAGGAAGGGTTCATAAGGCCAAGTATTTCACCATGGGGTACTCTCATATTATTTATAACAAAAAAGGATAGGTAACTTCGGATGTGCATCGATTACCACCAATTGAACAATGTGACTATCAAGAACAAATTACTAATCCCTAGAGTAGATATTTTATTCAGTCAATTACAAGGGGCAAGTCACTTCTCTAAGATCGATCTCCATTTCTGATATCATCAACTAACGGTACGAGAGTGTAACATTCAAAAGAAGGTATTTCAAACAAGATATGGTCACTTTAAGTTTGTAGTAATGTCATTTGGGTTGATGAATGCACCGATGGTGTTTATCGATCAAACGAATAGTTTGTTCAAACCCTACCTTGATACGTTTGCCGTCATATTCATTGATGATATTTTGATTTAATATCGAGGTGAGGAAGTACATAAGGATCACTTGAGAGTCGTGCATCAAACCTTGAGAGATAGACAATTATTTGCCAAATTTAGTAAATGTGAGTTTTTATTGAAGAAGGTGGCGTTCCTTGGTCACATCATGTCCAGGGATGTTATCAAGGTTGATCCTATAAAAATGGAGGCAGTGAGGAAATGGCCTAGACCATTGACTCTTTCAAACATTAAGAGCTTTTTCGGTCTAGCCGAGTACTATAGAAGGTTCGTTGAAGGGTTCTCTACTATTTCATATCCTATGAAAAAGTTGACTCAAAAGAAGGAAAAGTTTCTATGGACGGATGAGTGTAAAAAGAGTTTCCAATTTTTTAAAGATCGACTTACCTCCACTCCTATTTTGATTCTACGAACAAGCTTAAAAGGATTTTTGGTTTATTGTGATGCATCAAAGATTGGTTTGGGTGTCTTTATGTAAAATGGTAAGGTTATAGCCTTTTCTTGTAGACAATTGAAAGTCAATGAGCGTAACTACCCTGCCCATGATCTTGAGTTAGCGTCCATTATGTTTGGTTTATAGAATAGGTTGCACTACCTCTATAGGGTAAATATGAATGTGTTCACTGAGCACAAAAGTCTCCAATATGTGTTCACCTAAAAGGACCTCAATCTAAGGAATATGAGTATCTTAAGCTCTTCAAAGACTATGATATGATTGTGCATTGTCATTCGAGTAAATCCAATGTGGTTGCTGATGCACTTAGTAGAGTATCTATTGGGAGTATGGCTCATGTTGATGAAGGAAAGAGGGAATTGGTAAAGGATATTCACTATTTGGCGAGATTAGAAGTGAAGTTGAGTGGTTATAATAATGGTAGTATGTTTGTTCATAATGGGTCTAAATCATCTTTGATGGTGGATGTACAGTCAAAACAAGATCTTAACCTGGCAATAGTGGAGTTAAAGAAGTTGGTGAAATAAAAGCAAGTAGAAGTGTTTTCACAAGGGGGAGATGGGGTACTTCACTACTAAGGATGCCTGTGTGTTCCGAATATGGATGGCCTAAGGAGTTTGATTTTTGAGGAAGGCTCACAATTCTTCATATTCTATTTATCCCGGTTTGACTAAAATATATTGAGACATAAAGGAACTTTATTGGTGGAGTGGAATGAAAATGTATATAGAAAGGTTCATGCCGAATTTCCGAATTGCCAATAAGTTAAGGCCGAACATCAAAGTCTGAGTGGCCTATCCCAAGACATTGAAATTCCCATTTTGTTGTGGGAGGATGTGAATACAGATTTTTAGTGGGTTTGGCTCATACTCAGAAGCATCATGATTTGATTTGGGTGATTGTTCATAAAATGACAAAGTCAACTCCCTTTCTACAAGTCAAGATATCGTATAGTGCCGAAGATTATGGTAAGTTGTATACCTAGGAATTGGTGAGGTTTCATGGTGTGCCTTTGTTAATTATTTTTGATAGTGGTACCCAATTTACTTCTCACATTTGGAGATCGTTTCAAAGGGGGCTTGGTACTAAAGTGAAGCTAAGTACCGCATTTCATCCTCAAAACAGATGGGAAAGCTGAACGAACAATTAAAACACTAGAGGATATATTAAAGGGTTGTGTGTTTGAGTTTAATGGATTTGGGATGATCATCTACCGCTCATCGAGTTCACCTATACCGGAGCCACTAAGTATCAAAGATGACAAAATTTATAAATATACAATATAGAATCGACTGTCCAAAATACAAAAAAACAAGTCAAAGCAAAAGAGGGAACATAGCAAGTCTCGATTATCGGGAGCTCACCCCAATCCTTATCTGGTACCATTACGGATGATCAAGTACGCGCTGGGGGTGGCTCGAAGTGGGAGCTTCATCAATAAGATGCAAAAGTGAAGTATGAACACTAAAACTAGGTTACCCAGTAGACATCATAGATCGCCCGAGCTTAGAAAGAATAAATATATAACACGCAGCACAATGATACTTATAACAATAACACAAGAGCACAAACTACAAATACGCGAAAAGAGGGCACGACAATAATCATAAGGTAGCCAAGTGTGCCCATCAATCAAGTAAGCACATCAATAATCCCAACGAATAAATACTGAAAGAATAATCATATGTAAACTCATAGATAAGGCACAATATCCTCCAAAGTATCATGAAGCGCCCGTAATTCACGTCTCGAGCTTCCCAACAATAGTAATAATAATAGTAATAATGGGTCGCTCAGAATTCACACCTCGAGCTTCTCAAGAATAGTAGTAATAATGATAACTTGAGATATGTATCAACGGGTTGCCTAGAATTCACACCTCAATCTTTTAAAAGAAAATAATAATAATAATAATAATAATAATAATAATAATAATAATAGCCCGAAATATGTATCAACCAGCTGCCAGAAATTAACGCCTCAAGCTTCCCAATAAGAAATGCCATAATTTAAATATCAGCAGTATTTACTTTAAACATTACACCAATTGATCAATCAAAAGTCTTGATATCTCCATTTGATTCTTTTTAAAAAAGGGGTTTTTAACATTGATGAGGAAAATCACTAATAGTAGTATGTCGAAATCATATATCACTCGAGTTGAGTAAAACTCCATCAAAGGTGCCAAATCACTAACCTGAGACTCCGGTGTAACGAAAGCACGGCCTTGGGGTGAACATTTCAATATTAAAAGCAATCAAGATATAGACATGCATCAAAATCACATTAACTGGCAAAAAGAACCAAGCAAATGGCGCGCTATGATCAAATCACCTAGGAGCAAGCTCTGAGGATTCTAATCGATATAAACAAGCCAAGATATCACCTAGGTTAAGTGTTCAACTACTAAAACTCCAACTAATCACCAATGTTGATCATCGACTCCCAACTCCTCAATGAACTATCAACACCTTAATCACCAACTAATCATGCATTACTATTCATAACATACCAATTCTAGCCAAGACAAGTCTAAAACGAGTATGCCATAGCCTACCTCAAAGCTAAAATTGCACCTAAATTGCTAAATCTGAGTCTTTCCTTTTCGGGTTACCTCCGAATGTTGCCACTTTATCCAATTGTCGAAGAACACATCAAACAAGGACAACGATATCCATATGTATATAATTACAAATAAAACTAAAATTGGGTTAAATTTTGACATTTGGACCCGCGCACGAAATCAAAAAACCAACTCAATCACAAGGTCCCAAACAACTCAATGAACTTGTGGCCTTTAAATTGACACATTCCGAGCACCGGAAGAGCTAAAACAACACAACCAAAATCAAGCCCTAGATTAGTTTAAAAAATTAAAGAAATAATGAAATTGACGCGAAGCTTACAAGGTTTTTCGGATGAAAAAAGGTCTCGGAATGTCCCCTCCAGAATACACAACACACTAGAAAATAAATGATCGAAAATGGTCAAGAATTGCTCTCCAAATCACTCTTTTTCTAAGTGCCAAAATAGTTCTTAGACTGCTTAAAATGGGCATTTAATTCACTGGATTCAGTTATTTTATTAATCACAATCGCGATCTTGTCCTCGTGATCGCGAGGTCTGCTCTAGCTAACCTATCGCAATCGTGATGGTCAATTACACAATCGCGACTCCCAGGTTTTTAGACCTTTACGATCACGGACCCCTGGGTTGTGAACGTGAATAGTAAAAGTTCCTGCACTAGCAGTGCAGCTGATGCTGAACTTTGGAGAATGAGATTTTTCTCTGATGTGGGTTCAGAACCCTGCAAAAGCAAAAGGACTATGCTACCCAATTGGAAATGACATTTCAGATTCAATGGAATCGAAAGATTTCCTAACAGAGGTATTTTATTGAAATATTTACCAAAGTCATCACTTTTCAAACAAAGCTTCCAAAACGCACAAATGGACAAAATCTGATTCCGAGAAACTCGAGAACCAAACCAAAGATCGTTCTAGACCAAACTGGGCATTCCAGAGTTAACCTTGCTGATGAAATTTTCATCCGAGTGTGTTAAATCAAATCTTTGTCTGAATTCAAACTTTGCCAAACTTTAAAGTTAAAAAGGCAAAACCATCTAAATTCAAAACAAAGACTCCACAACCCAAACCAACCCTCCTTCTAGACTAAAATGGACATTCCAGAGCTGATGGAACCGTCAGAATTCTCATACAATGCTCAAATATCTGAATGTTGAATAAGTTCAACTCTTTCAAACCTTAAGCCTAAAAATATCCAAACCACCTTAAAACTCAACCGGACACCTTAGCGAGCACGTCACCCATCCTGACACCTCATATAAGTTATAAAAAAGATACGGGAAGGGGTAAAATGCTAAAAACATGCAAAATCATGAAAATGACCTTGGAGGTTATTACAACATCCACTATTAAAAGGACTTTCATCCTCAAAAGTTAAGAAACAAAGGTACATGGTGCCTCAAAAAGGTAAGGATATCGGGACCGCATGTCCTGGTCGGTCTCCCAAGTAGCCTCCTCGATCGGATGATGCCTCTACTAGACTTTTACCGATGGAATCTTCTTAGACTCTAACTTCCTAACCTTCTTGTCCAAAATAGCCATAGGCTCTTCCTTAAAGGCCAAGGACTCATCAAACTGAACTAAATCCCACTAAATCATATGAGACTTATCTGGAATGTACTGCTGCAGCATAGAAATATGGAATATAGGGTGAATACCAGATAGTGTTTGGGGCAAGGCCAACTAATAATCTACCTCCCTTACCAGTCTTAAATCTAAAAAAGGTAGATAAACTTGGGGCTAAGCTTACCTCTCCTCCCAAATCTCATCATGCCCTTCATGGGCAACACTCGTAGGAATACTCGATCTCCAACCATAAACTCCAAAGGCCTCATGCTCCAATCAGCATAACTCTTCTACATACTCTAGGCAGTACGGAGCCTCTACTGAATTATATGAACTCTTTCCATTGACTAACACATAAAATTAGTTCCCTAAGGTATTACCTCAAAGGCATCAAACCATCCCACTTGGGAATGACATCTCCTACCATAAAATGCCTCAAAAAGTGCTATCTTGATGCCCGAAAGGTAGCTATTATTATATGCAAACTCTGACAAAGACAAAGATTGATCCTACTGACACCTAAAATTAATAACACATGCCCATAGCATGTTCTCCAAGATCTGAATACTTTGATTTGACTAGCTATTGGTCTAGGGGTGGAAAGTTATGCTGAGCTCAACTCAAGTACCCAACTCCTTATGTATAGACCCCCAAGAAATGCAAAGTGAACAAAGTACCATAGTTTGAAAAGATATAAACTAGCAACCCATGCAATTGGACCACCTCTCAAATATAAATTTGAGCCAACTTCTGCGTACTATATCTAGTATGGATCGCTAAGAAGTGAGCAGACTTGGTCAATTAATCTACGATGACCCAAATAGAATCAAAACCTCGAAAGGTGTTGTCATGAACCATCCTCATAGGCCGTGGCTGGGGTCCGACTTGGACCCCCATTTACCTAACTATCAAATATGAGTAAAGTATACAAGAACTCTAGTGGTGATCACACTTTCATATATACATGACCTCTTTTATTTGCATTATACCAAGAAAGGGCACGCAAGCCGACAAAACTGCCATAATGTACCAACATGTATAATATATCATATGGACATAGCTGAAACAAATTGGTAAAGAACCCACACACATATCTACAGACCTCAAAGAGTATGAATGATAATATATGGCGGGACAGGGCCCCCGCCATAACCCTGAATAACAAAACAAATATACACATCAAGGGACCAGTACCAAAACTAGGCTCTGATATAATGGAGCTTCTCCAAACTTATTGATTGGAGTCCTAAGATTGTGGGTCTACAAAATGTGTGTCTGTACCTGCAGGCATGAAATGCATCCCCCCCAAAGAAAGGAGGGTTAGTACTATATATGTACTGAGTATATAAATCATAACATATCATAAATAAGAACACTATTAGAGTAGAGGCTGAGGAGTCAAATGTGGTATCCAATGAACCACTGCACATGTACCTTGTGAATCATAAAATCATGCATGCTCATATCAAATATTATAGATGGCCCATTTAGGGACTCAGTGAAATATATACCTATAGGATCATAATCACCTTATCATATCACATCATCATATATATACATACATACCCGACCCTCTAGTGAGGGATGCCGTGAACAATCATATCATTGCATTATCATATTATTACATAGCGTACCTAACCCTTTAATGAGGGACTCAGTAGACAGCGCAGTAAACTATGCACGATTATGTATCTAGCCTGGGAGTCAGTGATAGAAGTGTTACAGTATGCACGAGCATATTAGTGAGAAACCATACATAATTTAAATCATCATTTTAGACTCAATAGGATAAGAAGAGTAAGCTATCATCTAAGGACCAGAGTAGTACTGTAATCATCTCATGTGCTCTCTAAATGCCATTAGGGGCCATATCAATTGGGATCTCAAGAACCATAGACATGTACTAAGGCAATGTTAGCCACTTATGGAATCAAAAACACCTGTTACCATGTGGTCCTTAAGGCTAGGAGCTTATACCTCTGTCACTTCTTAACATATAGAAGGTGCAAGGAACGTAGCTTAACAATATTAAGAGTTTGACATAAAAAGTGAATAAGAGACATGAAGCCCATTCGGAACTTCAGAATGTAATTACCCTAGAGCTCGTATCATATATAACTTACATCTAAGAGATGCCAAAAGAAGAGAAAGGATAAGCTTTATATATTCTCCACTTTTCCTCATGTAGTCATCATATACATATATACCGAAGAACGTACGGCTCAATCCTTATATAGTAACATATGTCGAGGGACTTTTGGACTGATATTTATATACATATACCATACCTTTCCCATCAAGGGACTCATAAATATCTCATCATAACATTCTATTTATGTCAAGGACATATTGAGAGAAAAGAAGGGTAGCTTTACATACCTTTTTATGGATTAACTGTAATCCAGCTTGCCTCTTTATCTCCTTAACCTATTAACATGAAAGTAATACTAAGATTAATAACCTTTCACTTTCCAATTTCCAAATCTTCAACCAAGTATCCATAGGAATCATTTCCTTATCTATTTCCTTTGACTAGTTTATTACTAGTTCCGAAGTTAGCAGAAATCAGGCAACATCTCCCCTATAACTTGCCCTATACAAATTCTAATCTTAGCAGACATATTACCATCAAATACCAGCAGCTATATACAATCAAATTACTCCAATATGAAGCAATACAAGTTCTACACAACTCGCCCAAAACCACGATACCAAAATAAGGTTTTCTCTCTATTTTATAAGACCATTAACCACACGAACTAGAGGGATATGTGGATGCAACCAGAAGCACCCACACCTCTTTTGTAACACTTTCCACCACTGAAATACTCCATTAAACCATCTCCAAAGACAACACCATAATCACAACAACACTACTCAACTTTAATTTAACTAGAACGACTCTAATTTAGTTTGTTTCTCACATCAAGTGTACTTATGCAATTTTCCTACATCCAGCTTCATTTAATACATATAATATACTCCCTTGTTGTAGCTCTATTTCTCTTGGTCCTTAATTTTATCTCATGCTCTAAGCATAATTGTGATAAAAACTGAAAATTAGTCATCTTACATACATATATAGGCTTCCTTAGAAGGTGAAATGTGTCAGCCCCTTAAAGGACATGTGTCCAGCCCTCTTTGGGCCAGTGCAATTATGCATCCTCTCTTGGGCTTCCACTGTCAAGTAGGTGCATCACCTACTTAGTCCAAGTAGGTGTATCACCTACTTATTTCTTATTCGTGGGTTCATAATCCCATCTCACTTTAAGATCCTATGTAATCCTTTTCATTAATTTCTTCATGGGTGGCACCTTCGAGAGTAATTAATTATTAACTTAAAACTCTAAAGTTCGATGCCGATTATATGCATATAACTTCTGTTGACTCTGAGCTGCTAACAATCCCTCCTGAATGAGCTTCACTTTCTCCACAACTTGTTGAACCATGTCTGGGCCTATTAATTGTGTTTTACCAATATCAAACCAGCCAATGGGCGACCTACACTTTTTATCATACAAAGCCCTATATAGGGCCATCTGGATACTAGAATGATAGTTATTATCATAGGTAATCTCGATAGGTAGTAGGAAATTGTTCTAGCTACATTTGAAGTCAACTGTATAGACCACAACATATGGTTTATCGTTTATCTAGAAAGCTTAGTCTATCTATCGGTCTTAGGGTAAAATGGTATATGAAGACCTATCTATCTTCCCAATCTCCTCATGGAAAGATCATCAGTAGTTAACTGTAACTTGGGCTTTTTCTTTTGAGACAATATCTATGGAAACTCCATACAACCTCACTACCCTCTTGACCTATAACTTCACACAGTCTTGGCTGAACAGGTAGTCCTTGATTGAAGGAACATGGGTTAATATTGGTAATCTATGGATAATAATCCATATAGAATCATCCGTCCATGGAGTCCAAAGTGAGTCTTGTAACTAAGGTCGTATTATTGAATCTTTGACCTCATATATTACTTCTTGCCCTCTTTAGATGATATCAACTGGTACCCTTACCTTTTGGTTTTGCTTTTTGCCCCTTAGAGTTGGCTACTGAGTGGTGATGAAGTTCCTTTACACAACGACCTTCATAGCCGCTCTGTATTTTGTCTATCCTTAACTGGTATAATGTTGAAGGTGTTTGGCATATAAGTGCGCCATCTATTAATAACCAGCTATTCCTTCTCATTTTTCTTAAGCTCTTTTACAACTCCCTTAACCCAACTTGTAACACTCTAGGTACATGATCTTGTGTCGTTGCTTCATCGTTAGTTCCGATTCTTCCACGGTTTTTTTACTCAGATTTGGCTCCAACCATGGCCATGCCCTCTTTGTAATTTAGTTTAACTCTACTTTGTCTTTTTCTGTAATGTATTCAAAATGTCATGACCTTTTTCCATCATGTATTCTTATGCTTCGTCTTATGCTAAATATACAAATGTTCGTGGTTTTCCCCACTACTCTTATACAACCGGTATGAGGTAGACGTAGTCCATCGTCTCCTGGTGCATTTTGCTTTTCATACCACATTCATATTAGAACTTGCTAGTGCTAGTGCTATTTTATACTACTTCTTTCCCCTCCTTTATGTACTCTATGATATCCTCACCTCCTACCATAGAAGGTTTTCTATTTTTTCCCCTTTCTACTTATATGTCATAATATCAGCGGCCAATGACGTTGTTGCCATATCTTAATCTTTATTCAAGCATGGTTTTGCTACCCTTTACAAGGTCTTTAGGTTTCTCAGTCTTAATTTCTTACCATATTTACCCTTTTTTTCTTTTGTATGCACCCATCCCTTAAGGTTTCTACCACTGGTTCTCCGCATGGTCTTAGATATCATGGCTTCTATTTATTTGTTGTTGGCCTTTAGCCTTTGCTAAGTCATGCCAGCATGGGACCTTGCCTGAAGGTTAAGAGTTCTTGTCAACATGTGGTAGTGTCGATTGATTTCATCTCATGCTTGTGTTTCTCTTATCCACTTCCCCCCTTAAGGGTGTACCCATGTCATCCTCTATTTATTTTTAACTGTTCATATGCATATGATTCTGTTCCAGCATATTTGACATACTGCACTATGTCTATAGCTTTTGTCAGATCATCTATACTTTAGGTTGCCCTTGTAAGAACCTTAATGCAACCATGGAGTTCTTGAAATTCTTGATAATTAGTATACAATCTAGTCTAAGTATTGGTACCCAAGTCATATAATTAATGTAGTAGTTTACTCAGAGCCACCTTTCTTTCCTCTTAATCAGTGATTAGCTAGTGCCCATAATTGCTTCAGCTTCTCTATTCGAGAGCACTTGTACTCTAGTGTCCCATGTTTCTAGCTTTGATATGCCACTATCTTTATCCCAGTGTATACTACTTATTCCTCTTACTAGATTTGCAACGCATCAAGGGTTTTGTAGAGCTGCCTCCCTCATACTTGGGGGGTCTTACTATTTTCCATGGTGGAATCACATATCCACATTACTTCTTTATATTTCATAAGTTTTTATCCTTGTTGGGTACCTGAGGTTAAATTGTAATCCTTCTAATTCTCATGCCAACTGTACTTTAATAGCGATCTTGTCTCCCCGCCTTTTCGTACTACACCTTTAGCTCGTAGCTATCTAATCCTCTTTTTGTCTGATACTCATACTTAATTAATCACGTCTATCTGGAGTGCTTCTTGTAGTAGTCCTTTTATTCTTCCAGTCCATGGACATTTTTTTGTGCCCAAGGAGTTTCATGTTACCCCTATGTCCTTTGGGAAAATCATTCCTTAGTATCACCGACCCTTCTGAATCCTTCTAGTACGTTATTCAATATGTGAAACACATAACTCTGGACAACCCATAAGTTCATGTCTTCCATCCACAAGTTACCTTTTCATTTAGTCGGTTAAGAACCAATAAAAGGTTACCCTAAAGTATCCTCCAACCACCACCAAAAGGGGATTAAAATCCAATAAGCACCACAATACTTTTTAGTGCTTAAATCACATGGTTTCCCTCTAGGTTTAATCTTGAGTCGTGAACAAATTATCTAGTTCACCACTATTAGTTGAGGGTTCTGTACTTTCCCACAAATGTGGAATCTAATCACTGGACATTTTTCCCTCAAACAGGGTTTTTTTTCTGAACTTCCCAAGTGAACATGGGCCCCCATCCCAACAACATGGAGGGTACCCCTACGGCTTTAGTTCATCAAATAAGGGTACTCAGTATCGACTTCCAAGTCATATGATGACCTTATATCTTATTCCCTTTTTATTCTAGAAAATTTTGGTAGAGTTTCCTCTATATTTCTTACTATCCCAAAACCCTCACTCAGGAAATACAAATAATGCCATGCAAGGCCAATGTATATATACATCCATATCATATCATATCACAACCATAATGCCTTACAGGGCGAACATATACATATATTTCTAGCATCTCATACTATAGCCACACAGGGATTCCTACATTAAGCCAAAACAAAAATGACAAATTGCCCCATATAGCCAACCAAACCATACCTATCACTCTCTTATACCTATAGTCGATCAGGCCCTACTTATACCGGTGACCTAGGAGGTAAAGTGTGCTCCCTATCTTTATCTATTTTTCATTTACTTGTTTTCCCCTCGTCATCTTCCTCGCTTGAATCTGGGAGACATAGAAAACCAGGTAACTCCTGGTTTACCGACGACTAATAAATAGGGTTTGAATATTCTATAACACTTACCATAGAAGCCAGCCTGACGTAGTGCTCTGTCATAAGAGCAACCGGTATGGCTTCCGAAACCACTTCCCTGGTCATCAAACACTCTGGGGAATTTGTCATTAGGCCCTCCGAGGGATCAGTCTCAATAGCATAATTAGGATCTTACAAAGGATCTGTCTCCATAGAATAGTTGGGACTCCTCCTGATTGGTCTTAGAGCCTGAGGTCCCAAATGCACCCTAAGAGCCTACTCTGTACCCCCTCCACTATCTAGAGCTGACCTTTTCATTTTCCACCACGATCTGTACCTACCTACAAGAAAGGAGGTCCGAAACAATCTCCCCTTAGAGACATTGCCATAGATAATAGTCCATTAGGGAGGGATGGTCTTTAATAAGAAAGCTCTATCACATGATCTTAGATATGACAGAAAGGTAACATCCTAAATGCCCGATATCCTCCTGTCTATAGATGTGGTGCATAACACACCGATAAACAAGACTCTACTAGACACGATCTATAGACATTTCAAGGAAGAACTACTCTGATACCACATATCTCATGACCTATCCCCATAGGCCATGGCTGGGTCCGACTTGGACCCTCATATACCTAACTATCAGATATGAGTACAGTATATAAAAACTTTAGTGGTGATGGCACTTTCATATACGTATAGCCTCTTTTATTTGCATCACACCATGAAAAGAAATGCAAGCCAACAAGGCTGCCATAATGTACCAACATGTATAATACATCATATGGACACAGCTGAAATAAAGCAGTAAAGAACCCACACACATATCTACAGACCTCTAAGAGTATGAAAGATAACATATGGTCGGATAGGGCCCCTACCATACCCTGAATAACAAAACAAATATATACATCAAGGGACTAGTACAAAAACTAGGCTCCGATATAATGAAGCTTCTACAAACTTGCTGATTGGAGTCCTATGTTTGTGGGTCTCCAAAATATGTATTTGTACCTGCGAGCATGAAATGCAGCCCCTCCTGAGGGAAGGGGGTCAGTATAATATATGTATTGAGTATATAAAGCATAACATATCATAAATGAGAACACAGTTGGAGTAGAGGCTCAGGAGCCAAATGTGGTGTCCAATGAACCACTGCACATGTACCTTCTGAATCATAAAATCATGCATACTCATATCACATATTATAGCCGCCCCCCTTAGGGACTTGGTGAAACACATACCTGTAGGACTATCATCACCTTATCATATCACATTATAAGATATATACATACATACCTGACCCTCTAGTAAGGGGCGCGGTGAACAATCATATCATTGCATTATTATGTCATTACATAGCATACCCAACCCTTTAATGAGGGACTCGATAGACAGCGCAGTGAACTATGTATGATTATATATCTGACCCGGGACTCGGTGATAGAAGTGTTACAATATGCATGAGCAGAGTAGTGAGAAACCATACGTAATTTAAATCATTGTTTGAGACTCAATAGGATAAGAAGAGTAAGTTATCGTCTGAGGACCAGAGTAGTAATGCAATCATCTCAGGTGCCCTCTAAATGCCATTAGGGGCCATATCAATTGGGATCTCATAAACCATAGACATGTCCTAAGGTAATGCTAGCCACTTATGGAATCAAAAACACCTGTTACCATGTAGTCCTTAAGGCTAAGAGCTTAGACCTCCGTCACTTCTTAACATACAGAAGGTGTAAGGAACATAGCTTACTAATTTCAAGAGTGTGACATCCAAAAGTGAATAAGAGACATGAAGCCCATTCGAAACTTCATAATGGAATTACCCTAGAGCTCGTATCATATTTAACTTAAATCTAAGACATGCCAAAAGAAGAGAAAGGATAAGCTTTATATATTCTCCACTTTCCCTCATGTTGTCATCATATACATATGTGCGGAGGAACGTACGACCCTATCTTTATATAGTAACATATGTCGTGGGACGTTCAACCCGATCCTTATTTACATATACTATATCCGTCCCATCAAGGGACTTGGTACCATAAAAATCTCATCATAACATTCTATTTACGTCAAGGACATATCGAGAGAAAAGAAGGGTAACTTTACATACCTTTTTATGGATTAACTGTAATGCAGCTTGCCTCTTTATCTCCTTAACCTATTAAAATGAAAGTAATACTAAGATTAATAACTTTCACTTTCCAATTTCCAAATCTATAACCAAGTATCCATAGGAATCATTTCCTTATCCATTTCCTTCGACTAGTTTATTACAAGTTCCGAAGTTAGCGGAAATCTGGCAGCATCTCCCCTATAAGTTGCCCTATCCTAATTCTAATCTTAGCAGCCATATTACAAACAACAACCAATATCTATATAAAATCAAATCACTCCAATATGATGCAATACAAGTTCTACACAACTCACCCAAAACCAAGATACCAAAATAAGGTTTTCTCTCTATTTCGTAAGACCATTAACCACACGAACTAGAGGGCTATCTGGCTGCAACAAGAAGAACCCACACCCCTTTTGGAACACTTTCCAACAATGCAACACACCATTAAACCATCTCCAAAGACAACACCACAATCACAACAACACTACTCAACTTCAATTTAACTAGAACAACTCTGATTTGGTTTGTTTCTCACATCAAGTGTACTTATGCAATTTTTCTACTTTCAGCTTCATTTAATACATTTAATATACTCCATTAAAATATCATTAACTTCAAATAGAAAGAGAGAACCTTAGCTTGACAAAACTTGCCTCAAAAGTTCTTTAATTGTGGCTAAAATGATATGGCTGCTTGTTACCCGTTCTTGCTGCCCTAGATAGGTAAGTTACATTATTAAACACCTCCACGTGATAGAATAACACCCTATATAAGTAATTTATGGAACAAATTCGGAAGAATCACCTTGGGCTTGGGTTGCCGTAGCTCTTTTTCTCTTGGTCGTTAATTTTCTCTCAAGATCTAAGCATAATTATGATAAGAACTGAAAATTAGTCATCTTACATACATATATAGGCATCCGTAGAAGGTGACACGTTTCAACCCCTTAGGGTGACACGTGCCCAGCCCTCATTAGGCCAGCAAAACTATGCTTCCTCTCCTATGCTGCTAGGTGGCAGGTGGGGTCCACCACAAGTAGGTGGGTCACCTACTTTACCCTAAGAAGGTGCATCACCAACTGCCATGTGTCATCTTCCCTTGCTTCTACGTGGAGCCTCCTCCTACTGCCATGTGTCACCTCTCTCTTATGGCCATATGTCTATCCCACGTGCTGCCATGTGTACTCATCCTGCATTGCCATGTGTCAAGTAGTTGCATCGCCTACTTAGTCCAAGTAGGTGTATCACCTACTTATTTCTTCTTTGTTGGTTCGTAATCTTGTCTAACTTTTAGAACCTATGTAATCCTTGCTACGTAATCTTGGCGTGTTCAAGTAGCTTAATTATGTAAGACTTTCAAGTTGGTAGCTTACATAAGTAAGTTGAGTCCTACGACTCATTACTTGAGCTTCAACTCCTTCCGGACTCTTATAACCCTATTTCCAACCTTTCCTATGGTGGGGTATCACATTCTCCTTTCCTTAGAGTTATTCGATAGCATGGTAGATAATGTAGATCACATGGCACTTTTTAACAAGCTTAAGACCATATTCTAAGGCGCGAAGGTACGGGGTATAATAGGTGTGTGGTAAAACTACTACAAAGTCCATATCTATCCACTCTTACTTCCACTCTAGAATGGGTAGTCGTTGCGTCAAACCATCTGGCCTTTGATGCTCGAACTTGAACTACTCACAATTCCAGAACCTAGCCACAAAATCTACAATGTCCTGCTTTATCCTACACCACCAGTAATGCTGCACTAGGTCGCGATACATCTTTGCTGCACTGGGATGAATGGAATATATGGAACAATGGGATTTCTCAAGGTTGAGCCTAACTAGATCTCCAACTCTAGGAATACAGATATAACCCTCAATCCTCAAAATGCCCTCCGAATCTAAGGTCGCCTTTCTAGCCTCCCCATTGAGTACCTTATCATGAATCACCCTAAACTGTGGGTATTTAAACCGCTATGCCCGAATATGCTCTATCAAGGAATACCTAGACTCTACACAAGCAAGTACCATGCCCGGCTTGAAAATATCAAGATGAACTATCTTGTTAGCTAAGGACTGAATGTTCGAAGCTAGAGGTCACTCCTCAGCTGATAAGAATTTCAAACTACCCATACTCACTGCCTTCCAGCTCAGAGCATCTTCTACCATATTTTCCTTGTCCGAGTGATAGAGAGTGGTGACATCATAGTTCTTCAGCAACTCCAACCACTTTCCCCATCTCAAATTAAGGTCCTTTTGGCTGAGTATGTATTGAACACTATGGTGGTCAATGTACATCTCACAATGGGAACCATACAACTAATAACTCCAAGTTTTTAATGTGAAGACTACCGCCACCAACTCTAAATAATATGTGGCATAGTTCCTCTCATCAATCTTCAGTTGCCTAGAAGCATATGTAATAACTCTACCCTACTACATCAGAACGCATCTAAAGCCAACACCTAAGCATCGCAATACACTATAAATCCCTAACCCTTGACGGGAAGATTAAGAATTAGAGCTGAAGTAAACAAGGATTTAAGCTTCAGGAAGCTCACCTCACCCTTGTCAGACTACTGGAAAGGAATATTCTTCTGATTCAATCTGGTCAAAGGTGCGGCATTAGAAGAGAACCCCTCCATAAACCACATGTAATACCCTACCAACCCAATGAAACTCTGAACCTCGATAGAAAAAGGGGGCTATCCCAATCACGAACTACTACTATCATCACATGATCTACCATAATCTCATCCTTAGACACCACGTGCCCTAGGAATGCCACAGACTCAAGCCAAAATTCAGACAGTGAATTTGGCATACAACTACTAATCCCGCAAGATCTGAAGTACTATCCTTGGGTAATGGTCATGCTTCTCTTTACTCCCAGAGTAGACTACAACATCATCAATGAATACAATAACAAAGGAGTCCAAGTAGACCTGAACACACTGTTCATCAAATCCATAAATGCTGCAGGGGCATTAGTAAACCCGAAAGACATGACTAAGAACTCATAGTGCCCGTTTCGAGTCCTGAAAGTAGTCTTAGGTATATTTGGATCCTTAATCCTCAACTGGTGATACACTAACCTCAAGTTAATCTTAGTGAACACTGCTGTACCCTAGAGATGGTTAAATAAGTCATCAATCCACGACATCAGTTACCTATTCATGATGGTCAACTTATTTAGTTGCCTATAATTAATGCGCATGCGCAAGGTTCCATCCTTCTTCTTCACGAGCAGAAAAAGAGAACCCGAAGGAGACACACAGGGACTAATAAACCCCTTACTCAAGAGGTCCTGGAGTTGCACGTTAAGCTAACTCCACTAAACTAGAGCCATCCAATATGGTGGAATAAAGACTGGTTGTGTACCCGACTCAGCATCAATGCCTAAATCAATATCACCCTTAAGAGAAAGACCAGGAAAATCGGTAGGAAAAACAACTACTCCTTCCTACACGACTGGAGGAACACCAGGCATACACAAAGTAATAATCTTGGATAAGCAATCCAATACTGCATAATCAGTATACAACCAATCCATGCATAGAATCAAGTCAAATTCTACCATATCTAGCTTAATGAGGTCTGTTCCAATATCATACCCCACGATAGTCACCATACAGGATCGATACACTTGATATACTACTAAAGAATAACCTACGAGGATAGATACACACATATACACAGGCAATGGCTCAATAAAACATCATATTGAGTAGCATAATGAGTAGAAATATATGAGTAAGTGGAACCCAAATTAAATAAATCATAGGTGGGCTGATGAGAGAAGGAGATCATACCTATGATGATAATATCCGATGTCTCTACCTCCGGCCTACTTGGGAAAGCATATATTTGGCTATATCTACCTCTATCACCTATCTGTACTACTTGGGGACCACCCATAGTACCTTGAGACTCGCCTCTACCACTCTATACACCTTCTCTAGGCAGCTGAACAGGGGCCATAGGCCCTAAACCCTGCTGACCTTGTTGTATCTGGCATGTGTGGTGTCTAATAGTAGGAAACACCCTAGCAAAGTGACCGATAACTCCACACTCATAGCACGATCCTCTGTATGAACCACCCTATGATGTCCCAACTGGACCTAAATGACCATCATGGCCCGAATACCTAGACGTCTGACCCTGAGAAGATTGACCTGAAGTCTTACTGTTGTGACAGCCGATACCTATTGATTAACCGATAGTGAGATGTAAGGCTACCTATATTGTTCTACTAGGTGGATACCACTCTTGATGGCCTCTGTCAAAAGAACACCTATCGTATGGCTGATGCCTATTAAAACTACCCTGGCGGTGAGGCTTTTTATCACTGCCTCTATAGGCCTCATGGCGTATATAATCAATAGTACGGGCGTGATCTACTATCTACCAGAATGAATATCCCGATGCAACCATCTGCTCTATATCCAACCTTAGAGAAACTAATAACCCTCTAACAAACTGGAAAATCCACTCATTCTCTCTCGACATAATCATGGTAGCGTGCCTAGAGAGCTCATGGAACCAAGAATCATACTATGTGACTATCATCAATACCTGTACTAGTAATGGAACCTCATCTCTTATACTCTCCCTGAAACTGCAGGGTACGTCCTTCTCCAAGAAAGCCTCAAAGAACTGAGTGCATGACATCAGTGGCGATCCTATAGGTCTGCAGCAGAGATAAGACCTCCACCACTGTTCTGCTGGTCCATCCAATTGAAAAGAAGTGTAATCGACCTCGTGAGACTCCACCAACCCAAGGTTATGCTATCTCTCCTGTCAATTGATTAAAAAATCATGGGCATCCTCACCTGCGATACTCGAAAACTTGGG
Organism: Solanum dulcamara; assembly: GCF_947179165.1. Lineage (NCBI taxonomy): Eukaryota > Viridiplantae > Streptophyta > Magnoliopsida > Solanales > Solanaceae > Solanum > Solanum dulcamara. The sequence goes on from NC_077241.1 coordinate 42,440,615, forward strand.
AGGGCCCAATATCATAAACCTCTCGAACATCCTCTGCTCCTTTACAATCATAACCGGCCTAGCTGCCATGTGCTGAAAAATAGTAGGAATAGGCTAAATTACAAGACGAGGACCTATAGTAATAGGCTATAGAACTATGGTCAGATCATACTGTGCCCCTGCCTTCCCTGATGTCTGAGCCTTCCCTCGAACCAGGGGTCCGGCGGATGAGCTAGGAAAGGTCCCTACTTATGACATACCCTACATAAAGTTAAGCATCTGGGCCAGAGTATCCTGTAATAGTGGTGTGGCCACAAATTGGGGTGGTGACTAGGCTGGATGCTCCTCCACTAGCTGAGGCTCAAACTTCTCAACCTCTATATTAGGCTCCGACACTAATATTATGGCTTGAGCTCTACCCTGGCCTCTGTGTCAGCCTCGACCTCTACCGCAAGCTGGGCTCTATCTGTAGGCGCAGAGGGTCCTTATCCACCTCGACTAGATCTTATTTGATCCATCTAATAAAATATGAAAAAAATAATATTTAGAGGTTTTTTCATCATTAGCGCATGATCAAAAACAAAAATAGCGGCTTAATTCTGAATAATGTCCTATAACTTCCCAAAGATTGGATACATATATCATCTTACCGATCCACGGGACTCTACTATACATTTTCTCCTATAATAGTGAGAGAGCCGAACCTAAGATCTACTACCACTCTATGATGACTCGAATCTAGGCCATGATGGCCCCTACTACAACTTCCGAGTAGGAAAGCCACATACAAGACTAGCAGGAAAACAAATTCTTAATCTAATTAAATACATCATAACATAAGAAAGTGAAGTCAAAAGAATATAACTAAAGTAAAGTCTGGCCAAGGTATAGATACGTAAATACGATACAAACTATACAAGAGGCATGAGAGTGACAAGGAAAAATAATGAAAAGACACTAGACCAAAGCCAATGTCATGACCCAACCTTGTAGGCCGCAACTAGGGTCTGACTTGGACCCCTGTATACATATCTATCAGCTATGGTCAAGTCAAATCGGAACCCCAGTGGGGTATAACAGTTTCATACACATATAGCTTCTTTCATCATAATATGGAAGGGCACGTAAGCCGATAAGGCATCCACATATATAAACTTTTACAATATTTCATATAGACCCAGCTGAACAAAACATACACATACAATCTACATATATCTATCTATAGACCTCTAAGAGTAGTGACGCTAACATATGGTGGGACAAGTCCCACGCCATACCTCTGTACAACAAAAAGTAATATGTACATCAAGTATCAATACCAAAACTAGGATCTGATCTAATGGAGCTTCTTCCAAATTGGCTAAACAGAATCCTAGGCTAGCGGACTCCCAAAACCTGTACTTGTACCTGTACCTACGGGCATAAAATGTAGCCTCTCAAAGAAAGGGGATCAGTACGACATATATACTGAGTATGTAAAACATAACATAATATGACCAGAAGCATATCTGAAATAGAGAGGTAGGGAATAAAATATCAACTCAGAAACCTATACTTGGGGAAGTAAAATCATGCATGCTTAAATTTTACAATATAGCCGGCCCTATCAGGGATCCGGTGAATCATATTTGTAGAACCATGACCTCCTTATTACAACACATTATCACATATATACATACGTACTCGGCCCTCTAGTGAGGGTGCGATGAACAATGTAGTGGAATTATGCACGAATCTGATAACCGACCCGAGACTCGGAGAAGAAGTGTTAAAGTATACACGAGTAGAGTAGTGAAAAATAAAACACAGTTTAAATCATTATCTGAGACTCAATGAAGTCATCAAGTGAACCATCAATTGGAGATTAAGGTAGGAAGTATCTGACGTATACCCTCTAAATATCACTAAGGACTAAGTAAAAAGGAGTTTTGGAAATCTTAGACTTGAAAAAGTGTGAAATATCTTATAGAAGTCCGAGCATTAGTAAACTCAGAGCCTTTAAAAAAAAGGCATTGTCTAATCAATCAATATACAATCACAAAGAAGACTCGAGGAATAGGAGTTTAACTACCTTAAGAGTCTTAACATCTAGAAGTAATCAATAGTCTTGAAATCACATTCAAAACCTAAGAATGAAATTTCCCCAAAGCTTACATCATTCATAGTCTACATCTAAGACATGCCAAAGGAATAGAAAAGATATGCTTTACACACTTATTCCAAAATCATGCCAGGACAAAGCTTCACATACCTATTATGGCTTACTTTTTATCCCGTTTGTCTTGTCGTTCTTTGAACCTAAGTATCATAAAAGAAACACGAATATTAAACATCCTTGGCTTTCCATCACCTTAGGTTACATATGAGTATTTATAGATCTCATCCCCTCGCTCGCCTTCCCGACTAGTTCCTTAACTAGTTAAAGAGTTAACGAAAATTGGGCAGCATCTCCCTTATAATGTGCCCCACCTGAATTTCCAATTACACTCCTAATTGCTACAGTCAACCAAAAAAAATAACCTGAATCATATATATATGCAATTCACATCAACCTTATACAACATAAAGTCCAAACGACTCGCTCGAAACTACGATACCAAAATAGGGTTTTTAACCTTTATTTTGTAAAATAGTTAACTACGCAAAGTGGAGGGCCATGTGGCTGCAACCAGAAGCACCCATGACCTATTTAAACTATATAAAAGCACCTTAAAACACCACCACATGACCATCAGCCACACACCACAAACACAACGCACTATTCGACTTCAATTTAGCTACGACGACTTCAATTTAGATTGTTTCGAACGTCAGGCATTTCCACGGATTTTTTTATACTTAAAGCCATGTATAAGGTGTATAATACACTTCACAAAAACCCCATAAAGTCCAAATTGAAAGGAAAAACCTTACCTTACCCGAAATTAGCTAAAACTTGCCAAAATTGCACTTCAGAACTGGTGGGGCCCACCCCTCCCCCAATCAGGTGGGTCACCTACTTGACCCTAATCGGGTGGGTCACCTTCTTGCTTGATGTGCTTCCATGTGTCACTCCTTCATGGGCTGCCACGTGTCATCTTTTCCCCTTTCTCGTGGGTTTGTAATCTCATCTTATTTTAAGAGCCTATGTAGTACGTGCTACGCAAGCTTGGTATATCCTCAGGTAGCTTAAGTATGTAAGGATTCTAATTTATTAGCTTACATAGGTAAATTTAGTTTTACGACTCACTACTGGGCTTCCAACTCATTTCGGATTCTTATAACTCTATTTCTAACCTTCTCTACTGTGGGGTGTCACATTCTTCTTTCCTTAGGGTTGTTTGATATGTATGGATAGTAGAGGTCTCATGGACACTTTAAAGAAGGTTAGAAACACATTTCAAGGTTCAAAATTGTGGGGTGTAACATCTTTCCCCCCTTTAGAACATTCGTCCTTGAATGTTAACTCGGCTTATAGGGTTTTACGAGGATTTCGGGGGGTTTTTGTATAATCATCATCTGCCAATTCAGTTAGGAGGTTAGATTACCTTTGGTATATGGTGAACAAGGGTGGATATTTTCTTTCTACCTCCTTTTTTACTTCTCAGATCATTCTCTTCTTGGTTTTTGTTTGCCACAATATTTTGACGAAAGTCATGTCTTAATCCACGGTTGTCTAATCTATCAATCCATGATAGTGGTAGGTTACTTTTCACAAGATAATGTTACACCCCGTACTTTGGTACCTTGAAATGCTTATTAAGCTTCTTAAGTTTCTGGAAAGTCTCTTAAGTTTCTTAGAAGTCATCATGTGAGTCGGATAATCTATAACGCTATCAAATAATCTTAAAGAAAGGAGAAGGAGATACTCCATAAGGCAGAATATTGGAAATAGGGTTATAAGAATCCGAAAAAAGTTGGAGGTTAAGTAGTAAGTTGTAAGACTCGACTTACTTGTGAAAGCTATTACTCGGGATATTTTACATACTAATCTACTTGAGTACACGTAGATCTTAAGTAGCAAGGAATACATAGGATCTTGAAGTGAGATGAGATTATGAGCTCACAAAAGAGAAACAAGGAAATGACATGCCTAGTCGAAGCAAATAGGTGATGCACCTACTTAGAAAAGTAGGTGATGCACCTAGTTAGGGTCAAGTAGGTGATTTAGCAGCTTAGGTGGACCCCCATACTGCCACATGGCAGCTTTGGATTGGATGCATGATTGAGGTGGCGTCCTAGGGGCTGCCATATGTCACCCCTAGGGGCTTCCACGTATCACATTCTAAGGGAGTGTATAAATACATGTAAATATGACTATTCTTTCACGTAGACTTAATCTTTCAACTTGGAAAAAGAAAAGAAAAATGTAGAGAGGGAGAGAGATACGGCAGCCATGGCTTTGGCCAATTTGAGGTATGCTTTCTAATTTCGTTCTGTAAATTAATTCTTTAAGATATACCACAGCTACATAAAGGGGTTTAATAGAGTAAAATTACTATTTTGTCAGCCAATAAGGGACACGAACAGTCCGCAACTTTCAGCATATAAAGGAGTTTCCGAAGTTAATTTTCAACAAGTTTGGGAAGTTGTTTGTTAAGGTATGGCTTGGTTATCTTCTCCCACGTTTTGGTAAGGGTTTGTACATGATATAAAGTTTTTAATAATGTAAATTTATGGTTTTTAGCATCACAATACGGATATCAAATAGCCATAATATTTCTGTCGCAATTAAGGAATTTCCGAGTTCAGTGAGACACCTCAGGAGGTTGGCGCGGAAGTTATGCTCGGGGACCAAGCCATCCAAAAGAAAAGTAGTTTTAAGTACCTTGGTTCTTTAATGCAAGGCAACGGGGAGATCGACGAGGATGTCACACATCGTATTGGGGCAGTATGGAGGAAATGGAGGCTCGCCTCCGGTTTGTTGTGTGACAAGAAGGTGCCACCACAACTTAAGGGCAAGTTCTACAAAATTGTGGTTAGACTAGCTATGTTATACGGGGTGGAGTATTGGCCAGTTAAGGTCTCCCACGTGCAAAAGATGAAAGTTGCCGAGATGAGAATGTTGAGATGGATGTGTGGGCATACTAGGAGCGACAAGATTAGAAATGAGGCTATTCGAGACAAGGTAGGAGTGGCCTCAGTGGAAGACAAGATGTGGGAGACGCGACTGAGATGGTTTGGGCATGTGAAGAGGAGAGGTCCAGATGCACCAGTGTGGAGATGTGAGAGGTTGGCCATGGATGGTTTCAGAAGAGGTAGGGGTAGGCCGAAGAAATACTGGGGAGAGGTGATCAGATAGGACATGACGCATTTATGACTTACCGAGGACATGACCTTAGATAGGAGGGTGTGGAGGACACATATTAGGGTAGAAGGCTAGCACATAGTGGCATTTCTCCCTCTTATCCGTAGGCGTATTAATGCACTATGATTCCTTGTACTTTGATTTATTGTATTTATGTTACTATCTAATAATACCTACTGCTTTTTATGCTTTGATTATTTCGTTATCTATTTATCTACTTTTAATATTTTTGTCTGACCTTTTTTTTATGCTTCTATTGAGCTGAGGGTCTTTTGGAAACAGCCGTCCTACATTGGTAGGAGTCAGGTCTGCGTACACTTTACCCTCCACAGACCCTACGATGTGGGATTTCACTGGGTTGTTGTTGTTGTTGTTGTTGTAATTAAGGAATTTCCGAGGCGAGTTTTGGTAAGCTTTGGCAAATTTCGGGTAAGTGAGACCTTTTCCTTAAAATTGGGGTTTATGGTGTATTTATGAAGTGTGTTATATGTTGTGTAAGTGTCTTTAAATGTAAAAATATCCTAGAGATGCTTGACGTTGGAAATAACCTAATTTGAAGTCGCTATTGTTAAATTGTAGTCGAAATAAGGTGTTGTGCCTGTGAGGTGCTGCTGCAGGTGTGTGGTGTTGTGTTTAAGAGCCTAAAAGTATTCTAAAATGAGTTTTTTAGCTGCTGGTTCCAACCACCCAACCCTCCATCTCCTATAGTTAAAGGTTTTGCAAAATGGAAACTAGAAACCCTATTTTGGTATAGTGGTTTTGAGCGAGTCATTTGCAGTTTGTGTTGTATTATGTTGGTGTGAACTTCTTATACATGTTCTACAGGTTGTTTTTGTTGGTTTTTCGTAGTTATTAGGAGTGTAATTGGAAATTCGGATAGGGCATATTATAGAGGAGGTGCTGCCCTATTTCCGTTAACTCCTTAACTAGTTAAGGAATTAGTCGAGAAGGCGAGCGAGGGGCTGAGTTCTATGAATACTCATATGTAACGTAATATTATGGAAAGCTAAGGGTTTTTGATACTTGCATTACTTTAATTCTACCTAGGTTCAAGGAACGACGAGGCGAACGGGATAAAGAGTAACCCGTAAGAGGTATGTAAAGCCTCTCTCTCTTTTCTTTTGGGCATGTCTTAGATTTAAGTGACAAATGATGTGTGTATGAAGACTGGGGTAATTCTATTCATGAGCTCTGAACATGATTCATGATTCATAATTTGTGAATGTTACAACAACAACAATAATAACCCAGTGAAATCCCACAACATGGGGTCTGGGGAGGGTAGAATGTACGCAGACCTTACTCTTAAAGTAGTTAAGCTCCCAGCCCTCAAGTCTTATATGTGCTGAAAAGTAGTGTATGTAAAGCTAATGTTTCCTTCTTTTGGCATGTCTTAAAGTTAAATAAGGAATGATATGAACTTGAGGGTAAAACTACTCATAAATACCAAGTATAATTCACAGTTCTTATGTACTCCTTGATGAAAGCACTCTTACAGTAATTGAACTAGGGCTTCTCAAGCCTTCCATACATTAGAAAGGGATGAGTATGTGAAGCTACCCTTTCTTCTCTTTTGGAAGTTATTCCACTCTTAAAAACTCTGAGTGTGAGTTAAGTCTCTTGTTCACTTCCTACTGATTAGAACTCCTGTAACAAGTTGAGTCATTACTTTTCATATCTTCCATGTTATAGCAAGTGGTACATGTAAAGCTTGTCTTTTCCTACTTTTAGAAAGACTGGACTATAGGTACTATAGAACATGGATTTGGAGATAGCTCCATTTATAGATTCTGTACATAACTCATAACTTGTACCCACTTCTGATTGATAAGGGCCTTGAAGTAGTTAAACTATGACCCTTCCACCTACTATAGGCTGAATAGTGTTGGGATGTGTAAGCTCCTATACCTAGGGGCTCTTGAACATGCTTTATGGTGATATATAAGGGATGTTTGATATGTTACAGAGTTTTACGTGGATGTATCTGCATTATGATATATATGGATTGGGCCAAACATACCTCAGCACATTTTGCTATTTAAGGATCGGGCCGTACATTCCACAGTATGTTGTGCTCATTATAGATCGGGTCATCGTACCTCGGCATTGTTGCACGATATATGGACCGAGCCATCATTCCTTGGCATTATTATATAATATACGGATTTGGCCATCGTACCTCGGCATTATTACATGATATATGGATTGGGCCATTATTCCTTGGCATTATTATGCAATATACAGATCGGGTTGTCGTTCCTCGGCATTATTATAAGATATGTATATTGGGCCGTCATTCCTCGGCATGTACTTTGTATAAACATGGATCGGGATGTACGTTCCACAGCACTAATGGTATATATGTTCTTATGATGAAAAAATGATGTAGTTGTTACACAAATCCCCAAATGGGCCAGATACAGTACGTGATGATAGTATGTATGCCTTTATTTTATAAGATGCAGGTGTGTTAGATAGATAAATGTTATACTTGCCCCTGCATCCCTATTTCAGTTGTTGTCTCAATTATGTTTTTTTATGCTTTATATACTCAGTACATATATCGTACTGACCCTCCGTTCTTCGCAGGACTACATTTCATGCCCGCAGGTATAGATATTCATTTCAGGGATCCACCAGCTTAGAATTTCCACTTAGCTATGTCGGAGGTGCTCCACTATTTTAGAGCCTAAATTTTGGTGCTGATCTGCTAATGTATACATTTGTTTATTCAGGGGTACGGCGGGGGCCCTGTCCCACCATATGTTACTGTTAATATTCTTAGAGGTTTGTAGACATGTATGTAAGTTGTACGTGTAAGTTCTATTCAGTTATGTCCACATGGTGAATGGAAAATGTTAAGACGTTATGGAAGCTCTGTCGTCTTACACGCTCTTTCATGATAAGATACAGATGAAAGCGGCTACATGTACATAGAAATGCTATGACCTACTGGGGTTCTTATGTATAGTTTTTATATTGATTGTTACATCTGACAATTAAGTATATGGGGGTCCAAGTCAGACCCTAGTCGTGGCCTACAGGGTTAGGTCATGACAGAAGTAGTATCAGAGCAGTTCGTCCTTAGAATATCTACAAACCATGTCTAGTAGAGTCTTGTCTATCGGTGTGTTGTGTACCACATCTATAGACAGGAGGCTATAGGACATTTAGGAAGTTACTTTCTTTCAGATCTAAGATCGTGCGATAGAGCCGAGTCATAGGGAATAAAATTCCTCATACTAACCTGTGATTTCAACAGAAGGACAACATCGATAGAAGAAGTGATTGACGATGTTGGAAGTTACAAGTCACGCAAGTAAGCAAAGGCACGAAGGACCTATGTCAGGTAAGGTATTGCAATACGATTGACACATAAAGTTGAAAAATGAAAGGAAAAGTAAGCACGAAAGTACAACAGGTGCAGTTCAAGCAGATATATGAGGTAAGTCTATTTTTATACTGCTAATTATGGGCGCCCTATATGGCTGCGATGTGAGATAATATGACTATATATGTGTGTGCCTTGTGAGGAACTGTTGGTATTTCCTGAGTGCAGGTTTGGGATAGTAAGGAATACAGAGAAAACTTTGCCTAAATTTTCCTAGAAATAAGAAGAGAATCTCCCTTTTCTTGAAATGGCTTAATGTAAGTGAAATAATGTATAATATGAGTTAGAGAAAGTTCCATTTATAGGTTCTGGATTTGACTCATGACATGTACTCACTTTTGAATGATAAGGGTCTTAAAGTAGTTAAGCTACGACCCCCGAGCCTTCTATAGGCTGAATAGAGATGGAATGTGTAATCTCCTATACCTAGGGGCTCTTGAACATACTTTATGGTGATACCTGAGGGATGTTTGATATGTTATAGAGTTTTACATGCACGTATATGCATTGTTATGTGATATGTGGATCGGGTCGTCGTTCCTCGGCATAATTAAATGATATATATGCATACGGATCGGGTCGTCGTACCTCGGCATTATCATATGATATACAGATTGAGCCATCGTACCTCAACATTATCATACGATATATGGATTGATCCATCATATCTCGGCATTATCATACGATATACGGATTAGGCCATCGTACCTTGACATTATCATACGATATATGGATCGGGCCATTGTACCTCGGCATTATCATATGATATACGGATTGGGACATCGTACCTCAGCATTATCATATGATATATGGAGCGGTTCATCGTACCTCGGCATTATCATATGATATATGGATCAAGCCGTCATTCCTCGACATTATTACACTATATGTGGAAGCCATTGTTCCTCAGCATGTGATTGCTATATACATGGATTTGGGCTGTACTTTCCATAGCGCTAATGGCATATATATACCTATCATGATAGATGATGTATTTGTAACCCCGAACCCCCAAGCGGGCCAGATACAGTACATGATAATGGTATACATGACTTTATTTTGTGAGGTGCAGGTACAGTACCCTATTAAATGTTATACTTAGTTTCCTGTATCCTTGTTCCAGTTGTTATCTCAGTTATGTTATGCTTATATACTCAGTACATATGTCGTACTGACCCCCCATTCTCTGGGAGGCTGCGTTTCATACCCGTAGGTACAGACACAGGTATTGGGAGTCTGCCAGCTTAGGATTCCACTCAGCCAGTTTGGAAGAAGCTCCATTGATTCGGAGCCGAGTTGTAGTACTAAACCTCCTATGTATATATTTGTTTATTCAGGGGTACGATGGGGGCCCTATCTCACCATATATTACTATTAATGTTCTTAGAGGTCTGTACACATATGTGTGGGTTATACATGTAAGTTCTATTCAATTATGTCTACATGATGTATTGTAAATATTAAGGTATTATGGTAGCCTTGTCGTCTTGCACGCCCTTTCATGATAAGATACAAATGAAAGAGGCTACAGGTATGAAAATGCTAGGACCCACTAGGGTTCTTATGGATAGTTCTTATATTGATCATTACATCTGATAAATGCAGATACGGGGGTCCAGGTTGGACCCCAGTTGCATCCCACAGGGTTGGGTCATGACAATAGTGGTATTAGAGCAGTTCATTCTTGGATTGTCTAAAGACCATATCTAGTAGAGTCTTGTTTATCGGTGTGTTGTGCGCCATATATATAAATAAGAGGCTACAAGATATTTTGGATGTTACTTTCTTTCATATCTAAGATCGTGTTATACATCCGAGTTATAGAAAAACTCCTTATACTAACCTTGGATCTTAACAGAAGGACGACATCAATGGAAGGAAGTGACTGACGATATTGGAAGTCACAAAGCATGCAGGTAAGCAAAGGTATAAAGGATATATGTTAGGTATGATATTGAAGTATCATTGAAATATAAAGTTGAAAACTAAAAGTAGAGTAGACAGAGAAGTGTAACAGATTCAGTTCGAAGTTGGACATACGAGGTAAGTCCATTATTTTTATTCTATTGTTGATATTAAAAGCCCTGTGTGGCTATGATATGAGATGATATTGAAAACCTTGTGGTGTTGTGATGTGATATGAATATATATGTTGTCTCGTGAGGCATTGTTGGTATTTCCTGTGTGCAGGTTTTGGGGATAGTTAAGAAATATAGAGAAAACTCTGCTAAAATTTTTCCAAAATAGGAAAAGGGAATAAAATGAAGATTCTTAATATGTCTTGGAAGTTGATACCAAATACCCCTAGTATATTGAATTAAAGCAGATACCCTTCCAGGTCATCGATAAGCGGCACCCTTTTTACTTGGTGAATTTTATTTCGGGAAAGCAAAAGCCTATCTGAGCAGTAAAGTTCAGCCTAAGGTATCTTTAGTTGTAGTTTTTCTTAGGCAAAAGCTCATGTTGAAGAGTAAGATGCCCAATGATGGAGTTTTATTTTTGGTAGGAAAGTACAGAACCCTCAAATATTATTAGAGGACTAGATAAATTGTTCACCACTTAAGAATAAATCTATAGGAAAACCATGTGATTCAAACATTAAGGAGCACAGTGATGCTCATTGGGTTTTAGTTCCCTTTTGGTGGTAATTGGAATATTTCCTAGGATAACACTTTATTAGCCCTTCACCAACTAATTGAAGATGAAGTCTATGGAAGGAAATTCTAACAGAAGTACCCCAGATAGATGTCATGAACTGAATATATAAGTATGAATTTAAAGGTGTGGTACAATAATACAGGGACAGGATACAGTACTAAGTTAGGAAAAGAAATTGGATAAATTTGAGACTGGACAAAGAGACATAGAGCAAATTATAAAAGGATAAAGGTATAAGTACCCCGTTAAAGGGGGGAAGAGGATAAGAGGAATGCAAGGGTGAGATGGAAATAGTGGACACTATAATATATTGAACATGGATGCTTAAACTCAATAAGATCCCTTGCTGAAACAAGTTAGTAAGGTCTGAAAGCCACTAATGATTGGATAGAAGTTATAATGGTATCTAAGGTAGTGTTAAGAAGTTTTTGACAAGACCCATAACAACACAACGTTAGAAGATGAATGCGCATGGAAATTAAAGGGTACGACTAGGGAATAGTATCGATTAACTCAGGAGATACTATAAAGGATAAGGATATGATGCTTGATTAAAAGCCAAGATGTTGGCTATAGAATTAGTTGCGACTGGTGTTGCAATAGATAAATAACCAAGGAAGGGGAACAGAAAACCCCCTATGATAGGAGATGAGAGATGCTAAGATGGGTTCAGCCAAACTACCGAAATGGTATTTGAGTTAAGGGCAAGTAAGACATGGTCATAGTTGGACCAAAGAGCTATCCTAATATCAATTGTAGAATAAGAGAGGAAAAGGCAAGGTAACACATAAGACATAGCAAGACGATGCTAAGATATTTCTCAGGTCAAGTTGAGCACCTTCTTTTATTCTCGTGAAGGTAAAGGATGACACGAGATAACATGTTTAGAGGGTTATAAGATGGATAAGAAAATTGTAAAATGGTTAAACCAAGACAAGCAGAATTAACTGGTTCCTAAAATATGGCGAACTTATATGCCAAATTCCTTCCGAATTATACTAGCTAATGAAAGACCGACCTCAAAGCGGCTATGAAGGTCACTGTATGAACGATCTTTAGTACTACTCAGTAGCCAACCCTAAGGATTGGGAAAACAAGAAGAAACCCAAAGGGTAGAGTACCAGTTAAATTCTTCTCTAAGAAGTCGAGAAGTAATACACGAGGTCCCCACAGCTATTGTCTTGAATAAAGGAGTTTAACTTACAGCTAGCATTTGGATAAAAGTCTAAGAAGAAGTCAAGAACATAAGTAGGTCTTACTACCGCCTTTCACCCTCATAACTAATGAGCAGACTAAGCATAATACTTAAACGATGGGAGATATGTCGTGAGTTAGTGTTGTTAACTTTGAAGGTAGCTGGGATGGTTACCTACCACCTATAAAGTTTGCCTACAACAATAGCTACCATCTCAACATCTAGAGGGCCCCGTATAAGGCTTTATATGGCAAAACGTGTAAGTCCCTTATTGAATGGGTTAACGTTGGGAAGACTAAACTAGCAGACCCAGACCTAATTGAGCAAGCTATTAACTAGAAGCCCAGAGTCGGCAAAACTTACAAGCAGATAATCGACATTGACATTTAGCATTCAAGTCGATGATTGGGTATTCTTAAAAGTATCACCCAGGAAGGAAATAATAATATTCGGCAAGAAAAGGAAACTTATCCCAAACTACAATAGAACTTATCAAGTTGCTCGTAAGATAGAAAAAGTTACTTGTAAATTGAACTTACCACCTGATTTGGAAACCATACGCCCATTTCATCAGATATGGATGCTTCGCAAATGTACTGGTGATCCACCCAGAGTATGTCCCATAAATGATGTCTATGAAATGAAAGATTTGTCCTATGAGGAAGAACTTATCGCCATCTTGGATTGGCAAATTAGAAGGTTGCAAACTGAGGACGTGACTTCCATCAAAGAAGTGTGGCAAAACAAAAACAAAGAGAGGGAATGACCTGAGAAGTCGAAAAAGAGATCGAGAGAAGATACTCGTACTTGTCCCTTATATCCAAGGGTAATTTGAACTCCTAAATGGAGCGGATGGCGACTGTTATAGAGAATGCCCAAAATCTCCCTGAAAACCTATAAGACAAGTTAACATTCAACGACAAATGTTCTAAAGGGGGGAAGGATGTTATATCCCGTACTTCTGTACCTTGAGATGTGTTCTTAAGCTTCTTAAAAATCGCCATGTGATCCCTATTATCTATCACATTACCAAATAACTCTAAGGGAGGATGTGATTCTCTATGATAGTGAAGGTTGGAAATAGAGTTATAAGTATTTGAAAGGAGTTGGAGGCCAACTAAGAAATCATGGAACTCAACTTGCTTTCATAAGCTATCGGCTTGGACGTCTTATATAACTAAGCTACTTGAATACACATCGAGCTTAAGTAGCAAGGAATACATAGGCTCTTAAAGTGAGACGAGATAATGAAACCATGAATAAAAATAAGAAGAGGGCGCACTTACTTGAAACAAGTAGGTGATGAACCTACTTGGAGCAAGTAGGTGACTCACCTACTTGGGGTGGACCCCATGCTGCCACATGGCAGCTTTGGGTTGGAGGCATAGATGAGGTGGCACCCTAGGGGGCTTCCATGTGTCACCCCTAGGACTTTTCCACGTGTCACCTTCTGAAGAAGGTATATATACATATGTAATATGCTGAAAATATTTCATTTCTTCATCCTTTCACTTTGGAAAACTTAGAGAAACTAGAGAGACGACTAGAGGCAGCCACGAATTTTGCCAAGAAGAGGTAAGTCCTCCGATTTCATTTCGTAAGTTAAGTGTCTAAGGTATTCTTCAGTTAAGCAACGGTGTTTAACAACATCAAATTTATCGTTTGGTCAACTAGGAGCTTTTTGTTCTTGTCAACAAACCTATTTTTTAAATGGGACTACTGTTAGTAATACTAGTATAACTCCTTGTGTAAAGCTTTATTTTAAGTGATTCAAGATATTTTGGAAAGATATTTCAAAGGTATATAACGTTCATTTAGCCTCTAAAACCCATTTTTGCTTTTATATGCTCGAAAAAGGGTGATGAAATATAGAAGAGTTGCTGCCCAAATTTTGTTTTGGAAATTCTACACGGACTACTGTTGGTATTTTGGGCATCTCCTTTTGTACAAAATTGTTGTGGGGTTATTTGAAATTGTATGCGACCCTAAGACACATATATATAACTTTCATTGAGGCCACAAATACTATTTCCCTCAATTACCCCTTCAAAACTAAGCGACAATACAAGACAGTAGGCTGTCTAGAATTCACGTTTTGATAGTTTTGGCGAGTTTTGGCCAATTTCGGGTAAGGTAAGGTCTTTCATTTCAATTTGGAGGTTATGGTGTTGGTATGAAGTGTATTATATGTTGTGTAAATGGCTGGAAATGTGAAAATATCATAGAAATGCTTGACATTGGAAACAATCTAAAATTGAAGTTATTATAGTTAAATTATAGTCGAAATGAGGCGTTGTGAGTGTGGGGTGCTCCTTCAGGTGTGTGCGGGTGTGTTGAAGGGCCTAAAAGTATTCTAAAATAGGTTTGGTATCTTCTAGCTGCAGCCACATGACCCTCTACTTCATACGGTTAAAGGTTTTACAAAATAGAGACTAGAAACCCTATTTTGGATATCGTAACTTTGAGCAAGTAGATAAGTTGTGATGGCCAAAATCTCCTCTCTAACGGTCATCTCCTCTCTCTCTCTCTCATACTTTTCATCATCTCCGGTCAGTTCTGAATGGCTTCACCGCCGCCGGTGAAGCTCCCTTGGCCACCGAATATAGATCATCAAACATCACCCCTTTATCCAGCTAATGACACTCTGAATCTGCAAAATAACACTGTAATTTCAAGTGAAGCTGGTTTGGATCAACAACAATCGATCGGTCAACAAAATACTGATGCAATCACTGTCTTTGAAGAGAAGTTGAGAATTGCACATAAGATCATCAATTTTCAGAAACATGGTTTGATTCGAGTATCAAGAGCTGTGGTAAATGATTCCTTATCGTTTGGACTACATACAGTCCAAAAATTGGATCAAACCACCGCACCATTTGAGAGCACTGATCAGGCGACTCCTGAGAAAAACATCGCAGAGTCGCCGGAGTTGCGCCTTCATATTCGAAGGGGCTCCGGCGACACTCGAGATGGCGGACCCCTTGGGTTTTTTCCCCACCTCATGGCACTCCTACCACCAAAATTTCAACCCAAATGGACGGTGAAATTGTTGGGGATGATGGTACCGGCGAGGTTGCCAGAGCTCAGGCGACATTTTCAGGTGGAAACAAATGCAAAACAGGGCGTTCCAATGATACAAATACACCCCACCAGGTGAACTCTCTCGAATATATGCCCAGCAATTCAAATTTCAAATTTGATGCTACTGGAGGTGCCACAGTCGAGTTTTTGGCAAAAAAATTTCAAGTTTCGAATTTGGATAATGTTCAAGTTATTGGACTACATCCTAATGAAAACAAGTTTTAGAAGCTCACAAACACTAGAGAAGGAATCAAATCCTCTCAAATTAGCTCAAATTTGCCAAATCAACAGGGTCACTGTCAGAGTGTCGGCGCCGGCGCTCCGACGAACCATTTGTCACAAGATCAAATCCAAAATGTCCCTAAGGGCAATGCGCAACTTCCCATCCATAAGAGGTGTCTCAAATCATCAACAACAAATTCAAATTCAAAAAGTCGTCGAGACACTCGTCAAGGTGATATGCACATTTTCACTGATAATCAAACTGAAGAACACACATTGGTTCAAGACCAATATCAACAATATGATCAATTCAATCAACTAAAGTATGATATGCACACAATTGATAATGTAAAGTTGATGCATCCTTTTTCCAAAAATAATAAACATGCCTCAAGAACTTCACAGCAATGTAACAGTGCTAATGTTGCAGACCTTCAAGGTAAGACCAATCCTTCCAACTTGATATACTCTGAGACTGCCAATTTGAAATCCAGTGGAGTTCTTTTGCAATCTCATGTAAATGTAATCCCTAGTAATGCTGTAGGTAACTCCTTGCAGGGCACTGATCATACCAAAATCAATTCTAAAAGCAGCCCTAAAATTCCAACCAAAATGCCTAACAATTCTATTCCTCAAACTAGTAACCAGATACACACTCAACAGCCTACCACCACCCACAATAGCTTCCCTAAGGTGTCTAGTAATTTTGACATCAAGGTTCAGACTAGTCAACCTAAAGTGCCCAGCAGCTATGCTAATGTTGGTCCTAGACATGTTGGAACTAAATCAGTCAATACCCAACCTCAACCAAATTCCACTAACCAAAACCCCCAGAAAAATATTTTTCCTAACTTAAAGGACCAGGTCCCTCAGCCTGCCGCTTATACTGTAGTTCAGACCTTTGCTGCCAAACTCAGAAATAATCAAGCAAAGAATGAGGCTTCTATTGAATTAGCCACCCCTGAATACACAACCAAATAGGGCCTGCCTGCTGTGTTTTTTGAAAAAGAAGACTTCATGCACAAACTAGCTCAAAGATGCAAATACACCTTGGTTGGCAAATTTACCCACACCTTGCCAAAGATAGAGTTGATAAGAAGGAGCTTTATCATTCAAACTCAGCTCTCAGGAGGTGTAAAAATTGCTCATTTCAATGCTAGACATGTCTACATTGACTTGGACAATGAGTTGGATTATAATACTGTCTAGACCAAACAGAGAATGACAATAGAGGGCCAACTCATGAGGATTCAGACATGGACACCTACTTTTAAACCTGATGAAGAAACCCCAATAGTGCCAATCTGGGTAGCCTTACCAGAACTACCTTGGCATATTTATAACATGGAGTTCACCACTACCCTGCTAGCCTCTGTAGGGAAGGTACTTTATCTAGACACTGCTTCCATACAAAAAACAAGGGGAAGCATAGCCAAGGTGAGACTTCAAGTGAACCTCACCAATAAAAGACCTCACCATGTTTGGCTGGGATATGACAAAACTGATAAAACTCTAGGGAGGTGGCAAGCTATTTTATATGAAAATGCACCTGATTACTGCATGTATTGCAAACATCAGGGTCACTGGATACATACTTGTAATATTCAAAGAAGGGATGAAGAACAAAAAAAAAAGAGGAAACAACAAAAATGAACAAAAACAAGGAGGGCATGATAACCAAGGATCATGATGACACACATATCAATACATCTATAAAGGATGCTCCTGCTCAGCCACAACAAATACTTGATAATGCAAAAGAACTGTTGTGGCAAGTTCAGAGGAAGAAACAGTCTAAGGGACAAAACAAGCCCCAACAAACAAATGTGATCAGCTCTATTCAACCACAGCAGAACAGGGGAGTTGATAAACCTCAGCAAAACATCATAGATCCAGGTAAGCCCTCTACTCCTATTTATACTTCCAATAATTATGTTGATCTTGCTACCCAAGATCAAACCAATAACCAAAATGCAGGAGAACCAAGTAACCAAAGGAATTCCACTTTGAAGAATTCAGCAAAAATATAGGAAAACACCATAATTCAATAACAAGGTATTACTCAAGGGAGCAATCTAACAAGGAATGCATGTATTGACTTATTACTCCCCATACCCCTTACACCCCCACATCATATCTTTGCTGCTGTTGGCTGTGTAGTTGATGGAGGAATGGTTGGAGTAGTAATAGAGAACCCCACTAATCTGCAGGATGGGGAACCGAAAGGGGGGGATTTTGTCTCATGTTCTGCATGAGAATATCACTGACCGTAGGAGTGACCTTATAACCCCTGCTACCCCTGTACACAAGGCTCAAAATGACATACCAAATCCTGAATCCATCAAAAGAGATCCCCCTACTGATGACTCTACCATGCAAAACATCTTAGGCTCTATGGCCAAGGATTTGGGATCCATTGCAAGCAGTAGTGGCAAAGACTCTAATGCTAAAAAGAACAAGTTAAGCAATAAAAGGAGAGAGGCTATCAAAAAGAAAACAAACCTTTCTGAGAAATGCCAAACTCCTTTAACTGACAGTGTTGCAATGCAGCAAAGTGAACAGGGATGTCAATAATTTGTACTTGATGATGATCAGGTGGGTATAGATATCACTCCTTTTCAAACTCCAGAGGTAGCTACAGATCACTTCACCCTCAACACCAAGATACAGGACCTTACTGATGAGTATGGTGTATGTGATTCAGAAAATGAAGAAGATAATAATTATCAGCCCTTGCATGATCAGGAGGAAGATGATATTATAAGTGAGCATTTAATCAAAACCATCAACCCCTTTTCTGAGAATATATATGAGAAAGACATCCAACAGGTGGCTAGTTCACAAGGTCTATCTCCTAGAGGGATACATAGGACTAGATTTAGCAACAAGGCAAAAATTTCTACAAAAACTGCCCCTACAGGCAGACCAAGTACCAGGTCCCATACTTCAAGAATTCCTCAATGATTAGTACCCTTTGCTGGAATATAAGGGGTATTAATACCCAAGGAGCCATGGATAGAATAAAACTTCTCAAAAATATCCATCAAATTTCTCTTATAGCTCTAATGGAACCTTTTTCTGATAACTCTCAGCTACAATACTTTAGAAACCAGCTCAATATGGACCATGCCATCCACAATCCCAATGGTAAGATTTGGATTTTTTGGACCAAAGATGTGAATTACAAGATTTTGGAGAATGACGAGCAACTAAGCACTTGTGAGCTCAATCATGTCATGATCCCAAATTAATTCATCACTACCTTTGTCTATGCTAAATGTAAAGATCATCTCAGAAGACCTTTGTGGGATAGCCTTCTACAGCAGTCTACTACATCCAATCCATGGTGCACTATAGGAGACTTTAATGTTATTGTAGACCCTGAAGAAAAACTAGGGGGTGTCCCCTATAATATGAGAAAGAGTTTTGAGTTCATTAGCATTATTGAGGCCTTAGGTCTTCAAGACCTTGGTTTCTTAGGTCAGAAATACACTTGGTCCAACCTGAGGGGTATCAACTTTAGAATTTGGAAGAGACTTGATAGAGGGATGGTTAATGATAATTAGCTAGAGACCATGCCCCATACCAGTATCACTCATCTTCCTTCTGTGGGTTCTGATCACTGCCCCTTGCTCTTGGAAATAATTGACCAATAACACAACCCCATCAAGTATTTCAAATTCCTGAACCGCTGGCCTGAGCAACCTTCTTTCATGGATACTGTCAAGAATTGCTGGAGCAGACCTTCTAAAGGAAATCCAATGTGGAGTTTTCATCAGAAAATAAAGAGACTTACTTCTACTCTTAGCTGCTGGTCAAGAAATCAGTTTGGAGACATCTATGCTAAAGTCAAATAATATGAGGAGAAGTCTAGACAAGCTGAAGAGAATCTGATCAGTATAAACTCTAATGAAAATAGGT
Source organism: Solanum dulcamara (assembly GCF_947179165.1). Taxonomy (NCBI): domain Eukaryota; kingdom Viridiplantae; phylum Streptophyta; class Magnoliopsida; order Solanales; family Solanaceae; genus Solanum; species Solanum dulcamara. The sequence goes on from NC_077241.1 coordinate 42,460,352, forward strand.
CTCAACTGCATGCTATCAATGTTGAGTACATTAGATATATAAAGATGGAGGATTCTATTCTCAGACAAAAGTCTCAACTTCACTGGTTCAAAGAATGTGACAGGAACTCTAGCTACTTTTATGCTCTCATCAGAGGCAGGAGAAAAAAGCTTTACATCCACAGGATCTAAAATGAAGAAGGCTCTTGGGTGCAAGGTGATAAAGAGATAGCTGATGCTGCTTGTGAATATTTCCAACAAATTTTTATTGGAAAGGAGGAGCACATCCAACAGCAGACACTCCATTGCATCCCTACAATGGTGACTGACAAAGACAATGAAGATTTACAAGCCATGCCTACTATGGAAGAAGTGAAAACTGTTGTTTTTACTATGAATCCTCACTCTGCTGCTGGCCCTGATGGGATGAATGGAACTTTATTTTAGGTGTGCTGGGACATCATCAAAGAAGACCTCCTTAGAGTGATCACATCCTTCTTTTATGGACAAACTATGCCTAAATATTTCACCCAAACTTATTTGGTTCTACTCCCAAAAGTAAACCATCCTACAAAAATCTCTGAGTTCAAACCCATAAGCCTTAGCAACTTCACTAACAAAATCATTTCCAAACTCTTTTACCTAAGACTTGCTCCTATTCTCCCCAACCTCATTTCCTTGAACCAATCTGGCTTTGTCAAGAATAGAAACATCTCTGAAAATATCATGCTTGCCCAGGAAATAATCCACCAGATCAAAAAAATAAATGTTGGAGGCAATGTTCTGATAAAACTTGACATGACCAAGGCTTATGATAGGGTCTCTTAGACTTACACTTGTCTTGTGATGAGAAGAATGGGGTTTAAAGAAACTTTCATAGACATGGTTTGGAGAATCATGGCTGATAAGTGGTACTCTGTTATAGTCAATGGTTCAAGACATGGTTTCTTTCACTCCACAAGGGGTCTCAAACAAGGTGATCCTCTCTCCCCTTCTTTATTTGTCCTAGGTGTTGAAGTGCTATCCAAACTTTTGAATAATCTTCATCAGCATCCCCAATTTCATGGTTTCTTTATGGCAAAAAAGGGACCTCAGATCAATCATCTGAGTTTTGCAGATGATATCACCATCTTTGCTTCTGGAAGAAGGCACACCTTAGATCTTATTATGGAAACATTAGCTACCTATGAAAGAGTTTCTGGACAATTGATCAACAAGCAAAAAAGTCATTTCATGGTTCCCTCCAATGCTTTCAAGTCTACTGTACTGAGAATCAAGAAAATCACTAGTTTCAACCAAAACAGTAGTCCTATAACATACTTGGGATGTCCTATTTATATTGGTAGGCAAAGAGTTATTTACTACTCTGATCTTATTGCAAAAGTTGTAAGCAGGATCACTGGTTGGCATGCTAAAATCCTGAGCTATGGGGTAGAGTTATTCTTGTGAAGCATGTTATTCAAGCTATGCCAATACATTTGCTTTCAGCCAACATCCCTCCCTCAACCATCATCAAGCAGACTCAGAGCATCACTGCTAACTTCTTCTGGGGATGGAAAAATGACAAGAGGAAGTACCACTGGTCCTCATGGAAGAACCTTAGCTATCCTTATGATAAAGGGGGCATAGGGTTTAGACAAATCACTGATGTGGTTAAATCTTTTCAATACAAGCAGTGGTGGACCCTTAGAACCAAGAACACCTTGTGGGGAGAATTCCTTAAATCCAAATACTGTTAGAGGGCCAATATTATTACAAAAAATGGGACACTGGTCAGTCCTTAATTTGGAAGAACCTCATGAACAACAAACACAACATTGAGCCTCACATTCAGTGGCAAATTAAGTCTGGCTCTTGCCTTTTTTGGTGGGACAACTGGCTAGGTGTTCCTTTAGCTCACTTTTCTACTAATAGCTGTAGGTTTAACCACACCCAAGTTTCAGCTTTTCTAACTAATGGCCAATGGAATGTTGATCTCATTATCCAAAAATCCCCTCCTCAGTTTGTTCCTAATATTTTAGCAACTCAATTCAGCTACCATCCTCTCAAACAGGACCATCCTTGCTGGACTCCTAATACCAATGGGGAGTTCAGTTGTTCTTCTACCTGGGAGCTCATTAGAGACAAGAGGACAAATACTATGCTGAATACATGTACTTGGCACCAATTAATACCTTTCAAATGCTCTTTTCTTGTTTGGAGAGCTCTTAGAAGGAAATTACCTACCAATGAGAAAATAACCAGCTTTGGCAAAGCCTCCTCTCAGTGCCATTGTTGTGATAGACCTGGCCAAGACACCATTGATCACACCTTTGTTGCAGGAACCTTTGCCAAGAATACTTGGAGGGTGTTTGCTGATTCTTTGGGCATAAAAAAGGATTACACACCTCTTAGAAATATGCTTATGAGATGGTGGACATCTAAATACAAGAATGAAGCCCATAAGCTCCTGTTACAAGGAGTCCTTGTCTTCATTTGTTGGAACTTATGGAAGAATAGATGTGCTTCCAAATATGGAGGGAAGAAATCTAACCTTTCAAGAGTCAAATTTTCTATCTACAAAGATATCTCTAACCTGCTCATCACAACTTTTCCTTATATTGAGTGGCCAAATAAATGGAATGACCTAGTCATTTCAGTGGAATAATGCTACCATGACACCAAAATTACCCCTGTATGCTGGATTAAACCAGGTGATCACATGGTAAAGCTAAATACAGATGGTAATGCCCTTAACAACCCAGGCAACATTGGTTGAGGAGGAATACTTAGAAATACTCATAGTGACATTATCTTTGCCTATGCAGTTCCATTGGGGGAAGGAACTAACAACCAAGCAGAAATCAGGGCTGCTATCTTTGGTCTATCTTGGTGTATTCAGCTTGGTTATTTACAAGTAGAGTTAGAGGTAGATTCTCAACTCCTAATCAGGTGGTTACAACAAGAAGCAAAACCCCCTTGGTCAATCAAGGAGCTGCTGGACAGTTTAAATAACATCATCAACCAATTCCAAACTTTCAGCTGTAAACATATCCTTAGAGAAGCAAACTATACAACTGATGTCTTATCTAAACACAGCCACAAATACAAATCTCCTGAACTCTATTTCACTGTGCATAATCTCCCCAAACAAGCTAAGTCATACCTTGAGATGGACAAGATGGAAATGCCTTCTTTCAGAAGAAAGAAACTTAGGAGAATCAAGAAACCTCCCTAACTCATTCCAGTTTGGTTCTAACTCAAACTTCAACATGGTTTTGTCTATGCATAGCTATAAATACCTTGAAGATTTCATAGTTAGAACTCTTGTACAAGGGAAAATCTCCCTTCCTTATTACTATCCTTATTATTTTCATAGAATAACTAGTCTAACTTTAGAGGTAAGGAGTAGAGTAGTTTATATTTTGTCTTCTCTTCTTTCTTGGCTTAACAGGTATAGGAATCTTGATTGGAAGCCCAGGCTGGATTCCTTGCACCACACATGGGACACATTCAAGTTCTTGTTTTTATTTTTATTTGCTGGTCTATGCAGATACACCACACTACACATCCTGGAATTTTTCTACATCAGTAACAACAAGAGGAGCCACAAGGGAAGTGCTTCTTTGTTTTGGGGTTACAGAATTGTTTCCATACTTTGCTTTTTGTTTTTGCTTCTGTACAGGTTACAAACTACAGCAAGAACAACATTCCATCCTCTTCCAAGATTACAGCAGTTACAACAATCTAAAAGCATTCATCAGGAACACCTCTCAACAACTCCTACCAACCTGAAATTGCACCTCTTAAGCCATCTGTGTTTGTTTGTTTATCATTACAGATTCACACCACACTCCAGCTGTGATAATTTGAACAACTTGCAGACATACAGATCTACAGATTCAGCAAGATCCCAATATAAAAAATAAGAGGAGTTGTTCCTTGCAACAAGTTGTCCAAACTAAGAAGAAGCAGATGCCAGAAACAGCACATCACCTCAGCAACAGCCATCAGCCCTCAACAACATGCATTATGCAGCATCCAAAATCCTCCAAATTTTGCAGGATAATATCATCCCTAAAGTTGGTTGAGTCCAAGAAATTTCAGCTCGAACGGATAACCGGAGACGTTAGTCGAGCAACATTGAAAAAGACAGTCGATGTTACAGGCAGAACAGTAACTCTCAAGAGGAGCAACAGTATACATCATCAAAAATGCTCCAAATTTTCCAGGAATACAGCAACTCCAACAATTGTAGAGCCCAAGAAATTTCAGCCCGAACGGAGAATCGGAGACATTAGTCAAGTGACCTTGAAAAAGATAGCTGATTGTTATGGAACCCCTTTGTTTCTTCTTCTTTGGCAAAATCTGAATATTAACAACTTTCAACAACTTGTATGTTAGCTATTATATGGACCCAAGAATTTAAAGCCAGAATGGATTCTCAGAAACATTAGTCGAGCATCACAGAAGATATGACCGATCTCAACCCATGTAAAGGAAATTGGGTATACTTGATTTTCTTCAATTTATCTAGGTTCTGTACCTTAGTTGAATACAACTAGTTTCCTATACTTGATCTTCCTAGTCGAGAGAAGTCCTCTCATTAGATATCTTCCTTTTTTATTTTCGGAGGTAAGGCTTTTCACGTCCCCCTCCTTGTACTTGTAAACTTACTTTTTTATATATAAGATGAAAATTTTGATGAAAAAAAAACTTTGAGCAAGTCATTTAGAGTTTGTATTGTGAAATGTTGATGTGAATTGATTATATATATGCTGCAGGTTTTTGTTGTTGGTTGGCTTTAGTGATTATGGATGTAATTGGAAATTCAGATAGGGTATGTTATAGAGGAGGTGCTGCCTGATTTCCGGTAACGCCTTAACTAACTAAAGAACTAGTCGAGAAGACGAGCGAGGAAATGAGTTCTATGAATACTCGTGTGCAACTTAAGATATTGAAAAGTCAAGGGTTGTTGATGTTTGTATTGCTTCCGTGTTGAATAGGTTCAAAGAAAGATGAGGCAAACATGACAAAGAGTAACCTGTAAGAGGTATGTAAAGCCTGTCTCTCTTTTTTTTAGGCATGTCTTAGATTTAAGTGACAAATGATATGTGCATGAAGTCTGGGGTAATTCTATTCATGAGCTCTGAACATGATTCATGATTCATAATTCGTGTTCACTTTTGAATGTTAAGACTCTTAAAGTAGTTAATCTCCCATTCCTCAAGTCTTCTATATGCTAAAAAGTAGTGTATGTAAAGCTTATTCCTTCTCTTGGTAAAGTACGTAGAGTTTATCTCTTCCTTTCTTTTGGTATGTCTTCAAGTTAAGTAGTGAATTATATGAGCTTAAGTGTAAATCTACTCATATATGCCAAGCGTAATTCATGGTTCATATTTACTTCTTAATGTTAGAACTCCCACAATGGTTGAGTTATGGTCTTATAAGCCTTCTATGTGATACAAAGTAATACACGTGAAGCCTATCACTCCTTTTTCTTGAAATGGCTTAATGTAAGTGAAACAATGTATAATATGAGTTAGAGACAGTTCTATTTATAGGTTTTGGATTTGACTCATGACCTGTACTACTTTTGAATGATAAGGGTCTTAAAGTAGTTGAGCTACGACCCTCGAGCCTTCTATTGGCTGAATAGTGATGGAATGTGTATTCTCCTCTGCCTAGGGGATCTTGAACATACTTTATGGTGATACCTGAGGGATGTTTGATATGTTATAGAGTTTTATGTGCACGTATATGCATTGTTATATGATATGTGGATTGGGTCGTCGTTCCTCAAGACTATTAAATGATATATATACATACGGATCGGGCCATCGTACCTAGTCATTATAATACAATATATGGATCGGGCTATCGTACCTCGGCATTATCATATGATAGATGGATTAGGCTATCTTTCCTCAGTATTATCATATAATATATGAATCGGGCCATCGTACCTTCATATTATCATATGATATATGGATCGGGCCATCATACCTCGGTATTATCATATGATATATGGATTGGGCCATTGTACCTCGGCATTATCATACAATATATGTATAGGGCCATCGTACCTCGGCATTATCATATGATATACGGATTGGGCCATCGTTCCTTGGTATTATTACATGATATGTGGATTGGGCCATCGTTCTTCGGCATGTGCTTGCTATATACATGGATCGGGTTGTACGTTCCACAACGCTAATGGCATATATATGCCTATCATGATAGATGATGTATTTGTAACACCGAGTCCTCGAGCGGGCTGGATACGGTATGTGATAATGGTATACATGACTTTATTTTGTGAGGTGCAGGTATAGTACCCTATTAAATGTTATACTTGGTTTCCTACATCTTTGTTTCAATTTTTACCTCAGTTACGTTATGCTTATATACTCAGTACATATGTCATACTGACCCCTCATTCTCTGGAGGGCTGCGTTTCATGCCCATAGGTACAGACACATGTGTTGGGAGTCCACCAGCTTAGGATTCCACTCAGCCAGTTTGAAAGGAGCTCCACGGATTCGGAACCGAGTTGTAGTACCAAACCTCCTATGTATATATTTGTTTATTCAGGGGTATGGCGGGGGCCTATCTCGCCATATATTACTATTAATATTCTTAGAGGTCTGTACACATATGTATGGGTTATACCTATAATTTCTGTTCAGCTATGCCTACATGATGTATTGTAAATATTAAGGTACTATGACAGTCTTGTTGGCTTGCACGTCCTTTTATGATAAGATACAAATAAAAGAGGATACATGTATGAAAATGCTAGGACCCACTAGGGTTCTTATGGATAGTTCTTATATTGATCATTACATCTGATAGATGCGGATACAGGGGTCCGGGTCAAACCCTCATCGCAGCCCACGGTGTTGGATCATGATAATGATGCCTAATAGGTACCAATTGTTTTGATACTCATACTACACTCTGCATCTATTTTTTTGATGCAAATTCTAGAACTAGCTATCAATATTGATTCAAGCAAGATGCGATTGTGATTGAAGGCAAGGGTGAGCACATTGCATTAGGATTTACCCGTATCCCTCTATATATGTATTTTGCATGTCTTTGGCTTTTTGAGACAAACCTATTTCTGTAGTCCACTTTTGGGGCTTGTACACTTTTGTAGTAGCTCTGTTCATGTGAATTCTAGGTTCTAGGAGGGATCTTTTATTTGTATATATTTAGATTTGCTTCTGTTTGTTCATGTATATTCGTATTATTTCATTACTGTTGTTAGATTGAATTGCTAGTCTTTTACCCTAACATTCCATTACTCACAGTTCTAGGATATGGGTCAGCTTGCTTACTGGTAGGTCAGAGTAGGCGTCATCATGACCTGAGAAATTAGGTCGTGACATCGAGGCTTCTGATCCAATTTCAAGACCCATTATGAAATTTTGTTAAAAATGAACTGTGGGTATGGGACCCACTTTTGTTAAAATGCCCTCGTATAGAAATTTTGTTTGGGTCATTGAGTCCAAAACATTGAATTTGGTAGGGTATATCTCATTTGCGTACATGGGGTTTCGAATAGATTATCAAGCACCCCGTCGGAGACTTGGACAATGTCAAAACTTTTATGTTGCAGCAGTACGTGGGCATGGCCCAATTTCCCTTTTGGCCTTCGCATTTGTGGACCCCTTTTTCATATTTAATATAGACATGTTTCCTAACCTCCATAGTCGTGGGCCACAGTGCTCGCGTTGGCGAAGGTCATTTGAGCACTGATCTATTTTTATAAAACTAGTTGTGTTTCAGCTTTAGTCCCAAACATCAAACCTCCATATTATGAGCTAGAGGAGTTTGTTTGGGGTGATTCAATATCCCAAAAGTCTGGAATTGTTGTGGCTTTTATCACGACCAAACCCTGTAGGCCGCGACTGGGGTCCAACCTAGACCCCCCGTATACATATCTATCAGCTGTGGTCACATCGAATTATAAACATGCAATGCATATAAATCAAGTGTAGTCAAATTGGACTACAACAACATGATACGTACATGAGAACCCCCATGGGTCATAAAATTATTGATATATATAGCCTCTTTCATTTATATCACCTCATGAAAGGGCACACAAGCCGACCAGGCAGCCATAATATAACAACACGTACAATATATCATATAGATCCAACTAAACCAAACTGACATATACAACCCACATATACATGTCTGTAGACCTCTAAAATATTAACGACAATATATGGTGGGACAGGGCCCCCGTCGTACCCCTAAATAGACAAAACAATTTTGTATATCAGTGGTCAGTACCAAAAACTGGGCTCTGATACAATGGAGCCTCTTTCAGTTGAGCTGTACGGAATCCTAAGCTAACGGACTCCCAAAACCTGTATATGTACCTGCGGGTATGAAACGCATCCCTCCGAGAAAAGGGGGTCAGTACGACATATATACTGAATATGTAAAATGTAAAATAATACAACTGGAGGTATATCCGAAATAAATAAGTCGGGGAAAAAAATATCAAATTAGAAGTCTGTACCTGTACTTTGTAAATTACAAAAGCATGCATGCTCATATCATACCATATAGCCGGCCCTTTCAGGGGTCTAGTGAATCATATATGAAAAACCATCATGGACCAGTGCCATCACCACCTTGTTACAATACATCATCATATATATACATACGTACTCGGCCCTCTAGTGAGGGAATGGTGAAAATGCAATGAGTTGTGCATGATTACTATTCTCGTCTCGGGCGCGATGAAAGAAGTGTTATAGTATACACGAGTACAGTAGTGAGAAACAAAACATGGTTTAAATCATTAATAGAGACTCAATGAGGTCATCAGGTGAATCATCCCTGGAGATTACGGCAGAAAGTATCTGATGTATACCCTCTAAGTGTCACTAAAGACTATGTAAAAGGGAGTTTTGGAAATCTTAGACATATGCCAATATGAAATATCTTATAGCAGTCTGAGTGTTGGTTATCTCATAGCCTTTCTTTTTTTACAAAAAGGAGTTTAGTCGAATCAATTATTATACAGTCATATAGAAGACTCGAGGAGTAGGAGTTTAACTACTTTAAAAGTCTTAACATCCAGAAGTGATCAAGAGTCCTGAATTCATATTCATAACCTAAGAGTGAAGTTGCCCCGAAGATTTCATCATCCATAGCCTACATCTAATACATTCCAAAAAGGAAGAGAAAAGATAGACTTTACATACCTATGTCAAAACCATGCCAAGAGAGGGCTTCACATACCTCTTATGAGTTACTCTTTATCCCATTTGCCTCATCGTCCTTTGAACCTATTGAACATGAAAGTAATACGAATATCAACCACTCTTAACTTTCCATCATTTTAGGTTGCACCTTAGTATTCATGGAATCTATTTCCTTATTCATCTCCTCGACTAGTTCTTTAATTAGTAAGGCGTTAACGAAAATTGGGCAGCACCTCCCCTATAACGTGACCTATCCAAATTTCTAATTAGATCCCTAAAGACTACAGCCAACCAACAACAACAACCTGCAGAATATGCTTAAGCAATTCACGTCAACAATATACAACATAAACTCCAAACGACTTGCTCGAAACTATGATACCAAAAGAGGGTCTCTAGTCTTTGTTGCACAACATCTTTACTTATATGAAACAAGGGGTCTTGTGGAAGAAACCAGAATAACTCCTAACCCTTTTAGAACACATTTAGTTCCTGCAACAAAACACCACACCCCTAGAGTAGCACCTCACAAGAACAATACTTTACTTCGACGATAATTCAACTATAACGACTAGAATTTGGACTGTCTCCAATGTCAAGCATTCCTATACCATTTTTATGTTCCCATCCACACACAAGGAGTATAATAAACTCTATAACAACACCATAAAGTCCAAATTGAAGGAAGAAACCTTACCTTACCCAAAATTGGCCAAAACTGCCAAATTGCAACTCGGAACTTCTCCAAACGTGCTGAAATTAAGCTGGCTGTTGGTGTCACTTCTTTGCTGCCCCAAATAATGATTTTATGTTCTTAAGTATCATTATATAACCATGGGATACCTGAAATAATTAATTCATGGAACAAAATTTGGGGGCTCACCTTTTGGAGACCAAACACGTAGCCCTCCTTTCCTTGCGTCCAACGTTTTCCTTCAGCTTTCTCTTATTAGTTCCAGATGTAAAGCTGAAGATATGGTTCCCTATATATCATAAGGTACATATATACACCCACACTTAGTTGAGGAACACCCTAGATAATTAATTCATGGAGAAAATTTGAAGAACTTACATTTAATTTCTCAAGACCATGGTTGCGTTGTTCTTTTCCTTCTTCACATTTTTCTCTCTATGTTCTTGGATGATTTTTGTATAATGAACAAGTTAAGAGTCACATAATACATATATATACAACTCTTTAGAAGGTGCCATGTAGCATCCCCCTAGGGTGACATGTGGTAGCCTCCTAGGGTGCCACCTCAACCTATTCGGCCAATCACATGCTGCCATGTAGAAGTGGGGTCCACCCCAATCTACTCTTGTCCAAGTAGGTGAGTCACCTACTTGCTTTGAGTAGGTGCGTTGTTTCCTTATTTCACTTTCATGAGCTCGTAATCCCATCTTACTTCAAGCTACTTAAGCTCGATGTGTACTCAAGTAGCTTAAGTGTGTAGGACTTCTAAGTTAGTACCTTACGTAGATAATTCAAGTCCTACAACTCCTTTCTTGGCCTCCAACTTCTTCCGACTCCTCATAACCCTACTTCCAACCTTCCCTACTATGCGGTATTATATTCTCCTTTTCTTGGAGTTTTTTAATAGCGTTGTAGATTATATGACTCACATAGTAACTGCTAATAAGCTTGAGGGACATTCCGAGCTCCGAATGTTAAATAAAACTTCCCTCAAGACCTTATACCGATTGTAGGGAGATTGTTTTTCTATCGCGATCATACATATTTTCATCCAAGTAATTAATATACGAGTTTCAGGAGTTGGTGTTACCTGTAGACATTGGGAATAGGTACGAATACTTGTGTTTTATGTCCTCTTCAATTTCTCAGGTCATCCTCTTTTCTGGTTTTGGTTTTGCCACAATATATTAATGGAAGGCACGTCTTTAGTCTACAATCTTCCAGTTTACCGATCTAAGATGGCGATAGGTTGTTCCTCATAGGATTCCATTTCCTAGACATCATCTATGGAATATACCCTGGGTGGCTCGTTAGTACCCTTGCAAAGCATCCCTATCTGAAGGACTGGCCGTATAGTTTTCAAATAACGTGGTAAGCTCAACTTACCGGCCACTTTGCCCACCTTACGAGCAACTTGATACTGTCTAATATATTTTGGGCTAAGTTTCCTTTTCTAATCGAATCTTATTACTCCTTTCCTGGGTAACCTTGTAACGAACTCCTAATCATCAATTTGAATTTTGACTGTCAGTGTCGATTATCAGTATATCATTTTTTCGACTCTGGGCTGCTAATTCTTAGCTTGCTCAATCATGTTGGGCCCTTTTAGCTTAGTCTCTCTAATATCTCTCTATCCAATAGGGAACTTACACATCTTGCTCTACCAGTCTTGTATGGAGCTATTGGGATACTGGAGTAGTAGATATTATGGTGGGCAACTTGATAAGTGATGGATAATCATCCTAGCTACCTTTGAAGTTAACAACACCAACTCATGATATATCTTTTAGCATTTAAAAGGTATGTTTTAGCCTGTTCATCAGGTTTGAGGGTAAAGTAGTGTACGAAGACTTATGTGTCTTCCTAGTTTCTTCGCGGACTGATTCTATGTAGTTAACTGCAACTTGGGCTCCTTCGTCTGGGATAATAGCTATGGGGACTCCGTAAGGTCCATCCCTCTTTTACCCTATAATTTTACCCCTTCTTGGCTGAGTAGGTAGACTTTGATTGAAGGAGTATGGGCTAATATCGTTAATCCTTAGGTAACATTCCCTCCAAAGTCATTTGTCGATGGAGTGCAAAGTGAGTTTTGTAGCCCTGGTCATATTGTGGGATTTTCAACCTCAGGTATTACCTTTTATCTTCCGTAAATTATATCAACTGGTACCCTTATCTTTTGGGTTTTTCTTTTTCTCCCTCAGAGTTAGCTGCCAAGTGGTGTTGAAATTTCCTCGCCCACTGGCCTATACAGCCTTTATGTGGTTTGCCTCTCATTAACTAGTACTATGTTGAAGAACTGTGGCATTCGAGTGCATCGTCAGTTAGCAATTAGCTAATCCTTCTTGTCTTGCTTAAATCCTTTTTACAATACCCTCAACGTAACTTATAGTACTCCAGGAACATAATCTCATATCATTTCTCCACCGCTAGTTCAGATTCTTCCATCTCGCGCGATCACACCTGCACTATCGCACTAAATTCCACCAGAATTTAGAAGTTAAGCGTGCTTGGGCGAGAGTAATACTGGGATGGGCGACCTCCCTAAGAATTCTTCGTGTCGCGTTTCATTGTAATCCTTGCCATAAAGTACAGGGCACTCAACTTAGCCCAAGATTTATCTTAGCGTCGTCTCACCAATCTTTATGTGTTGCCTTGCCCTTTTCTTTGTTAACTTGTAAGCGGTATAGGGGTAGATCTTTAGTTCCACTATGACCATGTCCTTTTTTGGTCATTTTGGTTTAACTCCTCCTATTGTATTCACCCCTTTTTGTACGCACCCATTCATTAGAGTTGGCTACCGAGTAGCGCTAAAGTTCGTTCATATAGTGACCTTTAGAGCCACTTTGAGTTCTGTCTATCCTTAGCTGGCATAGTTTTAAAGGAATTTGATATATAATCTTGCCAATCCTATAGTAACCAGTTAGTCCTGTCCATCTTATTTAAACCATTTCACAATTTTTCCTTACCCCCGCTTGTAACCTTCTTGACATATTCTCGTGTCATTCTTTACCTTTATGAGAATATGAGAGAGTGCAAGAAATACCTTGTCTCACTTATTTCTATTTCCTTATTTACTCCTTACTCATATTATCTCCTACCATAGGAGTCTTGCTATTTCTTTTCCTTGGTTATTTATCTATCGTAATATCATTTGCGACAAACTCGATAGCCAACATTTGGCTTTTGATGTAGCATGCTGTCACTATCCTTCGTAGTGTCCCTTGAGTTATTCGATATCCTTTCATTGCTATATTTTTTTTCTTTTATACGCACCCACCTTCTAGTGTTATATCGTTCAGGGTCTCATCAAAACTTCTTAATGCTGTCTTACATACCATTCTGACTTTTATCTAATTACTGGTGGCTTCCAGATCTTTCTAACTTGGTTCAGCAAGGGATCTTATTATAGTTTAAAAATCCATCTCAAGCATGTTGCCCCATCATTTGCCTCTATCTTCCATTGCATTTCTCTCACTTGCTTCCCCCTTTAGAAGGTACTTATACTTTTACCTACTTATACCTTGCTCTATCTCTCTAGGTCCAGTCTCAAATTTGTCCAATCTCTTTCCCCAGTCTATTTGGTTCTGTATCATGCCCCCATTTTTCTATGTATTTTATAATCTTTTTATCCACGTATGGAACCTTGACTAACTCATGAAGCGACGAGAACTTTTCCATACATTGTGCGACACCTCATTTATTACTATGTACTTGAGTAATGGGACCCATGGAATAACTCGTCCAAGGCCATATTTCACTTATATTTATAAAAATTTAATATACACTTGTAGCCACTCTAAATTTTCTTTTAACTAGGCAACATTTCTATTCCGACATTCATTGGCCAAGGTTCTCTTGGAGTAGTGGCTTTCTTAACCTATACCCTTTGTTTTTTGGGGTGAATGGAAGTTGTGCCATTTATTCCTTAAGTTTGTCGTCTTTTTCCTTTAAGAGTTCCATTATTTTTGGGGCAACGTTGTGTACACGCGTCATTCCTTTATACCTTATTCCCCTTGCCCTTACTGTGTACCCAACACAGGCTTTTAACTTAGTTAACATATACCAAGTACGCCTTACTAGTGGTCCTACTTTATCCATGTACAATTATATCACACCGTTCAATTTATACTTACATATCCCCCTTTTAGTTCGTACTCATATTCAGTTCCTGACATCTCTTTGAAGTGTTTTTTTTCGAATCTCTTTCCCCAATTAATCGGTAGAAGACTATAAATTGTTATCGTAAACCATTTTCCAACCATTGTTGGAAGAAACTAGAATCTCTTAAACATCACAGTACTTCTTTTAATACTTGACCTACCTGATCTCCTTCTGAGTTTATCCTCAAGTTATGAACAACTTATCTAATTTACAATTAGGATTTGGGGGCTTGGTACTTTCAAAATGATTGAAGCTCAATTACTGTACATTTTACCGTTCAACCTAAGCTTGTCTTTTTTTTCTATAGAACAATTACGGCTGGAGATACCGTGATCTAAACTTTACTTCTCAGGTAGGCTTTTGTTTCTCTGAAATAAAATTCTCCAAGTAGGAATGGTGCCCCTTTTTGATGACATAAAGAGTACCTCCTACAGCTTTAATTAAATACAATAGGGGTACTTGGTATCCATTTCCAAGACATTTTATAAATCTATGTTTCATTCTTTTTCTTGTCTTGGGAAACTTTCGGCAGAGTTTCCTCTATATTTCTTACTTATCCCAAATCTCCACGTAGAAAATACTAATAATGCCTCACAGGGCCAACACATATATATATATTCGTATCATATCACAGCCACACAGGGCTTTCAATATCATCTCGTATCGGAGCCACACAGGGCTTTCAATGTCAATAATAATATAAAAATAATGGACTTACCTCATATGTCCAACTTCGAACTACATTTGTTGCCCTGTCTTTCGCCTTTACATTTCAATCATATGTCAATACCTTACCCAACAGATATCTCTGTGCCTTTACTTACCTGCATGCTCCATAACTTCCCATGTCGTCACTTACTTCCTTTTGTTGATGTCGTCCTTCTGTTAAGATCCAAGGTTAGTATAAGAAGGTTTCCTATGACTCGGGTCTATAGCACGATCTCAAATATGAAAGAAAGGTAGCATCCTAAATGTCCTGTAGCCTCTTATTTATACATGTGGTGCGTAACACATCGATAACAAAGACTCTACTAGACACGGTCTGCAGATAACCCCATAGGCCGAGACTGGGGTCTGACCTGTACCCCCTGTATATATATCTATCAGTTGTGGTCACATCGAATTATAAACATGCAATGCATATAAATCAAGTATAGTCAAACCGGACTACAACAACATGATACGTACATGAGAACCCCTATGGGTCATAACATTCTGTATATTTCTAGCCTCTTTTATTTGTACAACCTAATAAAAGGGCACACAAGCCGACCATGCTGCCATAATATAACAACACGTACAATATATCATATAGACTCAGCTGAACCAAACTGACATATACAACCCACATATACATATATGCAGACCTCTAAAATATTAACGATAACATATGGCGGGACAGAGCCTCCGCCGTAACCCTGAATAGATAAAACAATTTTATATATCAGTGGTCAGTACCAAAAACTAGGGTCCGATACAATAGAGCCTCTTCAAGCTGAGTTGTGTGGAATCCTAAGCTGACGGACTCCCAAAACCTGTATATATACCTGTGGGCATGAAATGCAGCCCCCCTAGAAAAGAGGGTCAGTACGATATATATACTGAGTATGTAAAATGTAAAATAATACAACTGGAGGTATATCCGAAATAAATAAGTAGGGGGGAAAATTATCAAATTAGAAGTATGTACCTGTACTCTGTGAATTACAAAAGCATGCATGCTCATATCATACCATATAGCCAGCCCTTTCAGGGGTCCAGTGAATCATATATGAAAAACCATCATGGCCCTAGTGCCATTACCACCTTATTACAACACATCATCATATATATGCATACATACCCAGCCCTCTAGTGAGAGAATGGTGAAAATGCAATGAATTGTGAACGATTACTATTCCTGGACCAGGCGCAATGAAAGAAGTATTACAGTATATATGAGTACAGTAGTGAGAAACAAAACACAGTTTAAATCATTAATGGAGAGTCAATGAGGTCATTAGGTGAATCATCCCTGGAGATTAGGGCAGAAAGTATCTGACGTATACCCTTTAAATGTTACTAAGGACTATGTAAAAGGGAATTTTGGAAATCTTAGGCATATACCAATATGAAATATCTTATAACAATCCGAGCATTGGGTATCTCAGAGCCTTTCTTTTTTTATAAAAAAGATCTTAGTCAAATCAGTTGTTATACAGTCATATAGAAGACTCGAGGAGTAGGAGTTTAACTACTTTAAAAGTCTTAACATCCAGAAGTGATCAAGAGTCCTGAAGTCATATTCATAACCTAAGAGTGAAGTTGCCCCAAAGATTTCATCATCCATAGACTACATCTAAAACATGCCAAAAAGGAAGAGAAAATATAGGCTTTACATACCTATGCCAAAAACATGCCAAGAGAGGGCTTCACATACCTCTTATGAGTTACTCTTTATCCCGTTCGCCTTGTCGTTCTTTGAAACTATTGAACATGAAATTAATATGAATATCAATCACTCTTAACTTTCCATCTTCTTAGATTTCACCTTAGTATTCATGGAATCTATTTCCTTGTTCGTCTCCTCGACTAGTTCTTTAATTAGTAAGGCGTTAACAAAAATTGGGCAGCACCTCCCTTATAACGTGCCCAATCCAAATTTCCAATTAGATCCCTAAACACTACATCCAACCAAAAAAAACAACATGAAGCAGGTGTTTAAGCAATTCACGTCAACAATATACAACATAAACTCCAAACGACTTGCTCTAAACTATGATATCAAAAGAGGGTCTCTAGTCTTTGTTTCGCAACATCTTTACTTATATGAAATAAGGGGTCATGTGGCTGCAACCAGAAGAACCCCTACCCCTTTTAGAAAACATTTAGGTCCTGCGACAAAACACCACACCCCTGCAGCAGCACCTCATAAGAACAACACTTTACTTCGACGATAATTCAACTATAACGACTACAATTTGGACTATCTCCAACGTCAAGCGTTCCTATAACATTTTTATGTTACCAGACAAAACAAGGTGTATAATACACTCCATAACAACACATAAAGTCCAAATTTAAGGGAGAAACCTTACCTTACCCGAAATTGGCCAAAACTGCCAAATTACAACTCGGAACTTCTCCAACCGTGCTGAAATTGAGCGGGCTGGTGGTGTCACTTCATTGCTGCCCCAAATAATGATTTTATGTTGTTAAATACCATTATATAACCGTGGGATACCTTAAATAATTAATTCATGAAACAAAAGTCGGGGGCTTACCTTTTGGAGACCAAACCTGTAGCCCTCCTTTCCTTGCCTCAATCGTTTTCCTTCAGCTTTCTCTTATTAGTTCCAGGTGTAAAGCTGAAGATATGGTTCCGTAGACATCATAAGGTACATATATACACCCCCACGTAGTTGAGGAACACCCTAGATAATTAATTCATGGAGAAAAATTGAAGAACTTACCTATAATTTCTCAAGACCATGGCTGCCTTGTTCTTTTCCTTCGTCACATTTTTCTCTCTATGTTCTTGGCTGATTTTTGGATAATGACCAAGTTAAGAGTCACATAATACATATATATACACCTCTTTAGAAGGTGACATATGACAGCCCCCTAGGGTGACATGTGGCAGCCTCCTAGGGTGACACTTGTCACCTAGGGTGCCACCTCAACCTATTCGGCCAATCACATGCTGCCATGTGGAAGTGGGGTCCACCTCAAGCTACTGCGTCATATACTTGACCCTAAGTAGGTGCATCACCTGCTTGTCCAAGTAGGTTCATCACCTATTTGCTTTGAGTAGGTGCTTCATTTCTTTATTTCTCTTTCGTGAGCTTGTATTCCTGTCTTACTTCAAGAGTGTATGCACTCCTTGCTACTTAAGCTCGACATGTACTCAAGTAGCTTAAGTGTATAGTACTTCTAAGTTAGTACCTTACATAGGTAAGTCGAGTCCTACAACTCCTTGTTTGGCCTCCAACTTCTTCCGACTTCTTATAACCCTACTTCCAACCTTCTCTACTATGGGTTATCACATTATCCTTTCCTTGGAGTTGTTTAATAGCGTTGTAGATTATCCGGCTCACATAGTAACTGCTAAGAAGCTTGAGGGACATTTCGAGCTCCAGAGTGTGGGGTGTAATAGCTTTATGGGTGATTGTTGTTGCATGTATTTATTTGGACTATTTTGAGCTCCGAATTGTGTTCTATTTTGGAAGACTTGTTTGGGGTGGTAAATGGAACTTTTTCATGGAGTCAATGCTTGAATTACCAAAGCGGGTCCCACAATCCTGTTTTTGACTCCAAAATTGTTCAATCTCTATTTTTAGTAATTTTGATGTAAAAAAGACCGTATTGACGTTGTATACAATTTTTATAGTATGGAAGCATTCGGAGGTTTTTCAAAAAGGGAAAGCTCTAATTTTGTGATTTTTGAGCGCTCGTGATCAGCTTATAGGTAGGCTATGACTTCCCTCTTCCTAGAATGAACTTAATTATGTGTTCGCATGAGGATCCTTTAGAACTATGGTTGGTTAGGTGATTAAGCATGCATGTTAGTGTAGAATTCATGTTTAAGTCCTTTTTGGGTAGTTCAGGTACTTGTGAGCATGTTGTCGTCCTTGTTATAATCATCCATACCTTATGGCCTTGGATTTTACTATTTTCTATTGATATATAACATGTTGGCCTAAGTGTAGGGTTAAACTAGTATTGCTATAAACTTGCTATAATTGGAGCCGTTAGGCCTTGCTTTTACTCCGACGTATATTTAAACAGCAAAGCTCCCTCTAGACAAGATAGCAAACTTGGGTTAGATTAGGAGTTTCCTTAGCTTGGTGACGTTTTACTTTTTTTCCCTCCTCTTTCGACTTGTTTATGGATGAATTGAGCCTTGGGGCCTTATTTGGCTATTCATGATCGATTATGGGTCAAGCTTGGAGTTGTGAACTAATTATTTGAGAGTGGACATCGATTCACAATGGTTTCCTAAAAATGAGATGATATGGTATTATTCTATAGCCACTATGATCATAAAATCAAGATCTGGTCATGCTTCCTGCTTATCCTTTACGGAGATGACTTATCTGATTACAGACTCTTGCCCCTTTGAGACACATCCACAACTTTGAGGTCCGAGTGCAGAACCTCCTGGTTGGGCCATTCATATTAACTATTTTGACATTACTACTGATTTTCTATTTTGAGACTTATCCACAGTTCGAGGTCTGGGAGCTGGACTTATTAGCATGGATGTTACTATTGGATGTTATTGGTTACTTGGAGTTTAACCGTAGTTTGAGGTCCGGGATACGATTTTCGACACTAGACTCATCATCTCTCATTCTAGTAGTTTTAGAAATCTTTTGCACCATTGCACCGATGGT
Organism: Solanum dulcamara; assembly: GCF_947179165.1. Lineage (NCBI taxonomy): Eukaryota > Viridiplantae > Streptophyta > Magnoliopsida > Solanales > Solanaceae > Solanum > Solanum dulcamara. The sequence goes on from NC_077241.1 coordinate 42,479,772, forward strand.
GTCCACTTAGGTGTTTATTTAAACTAGTACACGAGTGTACCTTCTTGGCTTATGGGGGTCCAGTTATGTTTAGAGAGCTTTACTTAGTACCTATAGTTCCATATATTCATGTGCATCTCCTTCTTTTCTTTCTCATAGATATAATCTTTTCTTATTGGTTTTACTGTCAAGCATAGTCGTCCTATGATGCCTACTAGGAGCTTGTTATTTTGACACTCATACTATACTCTACATTTGTTTTACTAATGGAAGTCCCAGAATCAGTTACCAGCGCTGAATCAAGCAGCTATAGTATGCACCGGAGATGAGGGTGAGCACTTAGCATTTTGGTATCTTTCTATCTCCATATGTACATATTTGTCGTGTCTTTTGCTTTTTAAGACAGTCTTTATTTATGTGGTCTACTTTTGGGACTTATATCAATATTTGTAGTAGCTCTATACTTGTGACTTCAAATTTTTAGGAGGGCTCTTACATTTTTCTATGTTTATAGGTTAGTCGATATTCTTTCGCTTATTCCTATTGTTTCTATTATTGTTTTAGCATTATTTCATATCTACCCTTAATCTAAATACTCGCAGTTTCGGAATATGGGTCGCCTTACGTATTGCTGAGTTATAGTAAGTGTATTCTTGACTCGAGAGGTCAGGTTTTAACAAATTGGTATCAAAAACCCAAGTTTACCGATCTTACTTGTATAGAGCTAATGCCAAGTAGAGTCATTTAGATTGGCATAGAGACATCCATAACTTATCATTAGGAGGTTACAGGATGTTTTTATGAATTCTATCACTTTTGTGTAGTGTGTGTCTTATTGGTTTCATAAAGCTCACTTTTTCCACTCTTTTATAGGGATGGCTCCCAAGCGCGGTACCTCAACAAGGGGTAACCTAGCTTGGTGCACAGAGAGAGCCCCTATTAGTTGTAGAGATCAACCCTGAGGTTTTGCATGGGCTCTTGCACCATCTTATGAGAGATAGCAAACTCTAGAGTAGGAAGCAGTGTCTTAGGTAGAGCTCGTTCATCACCATCCAGTGCGGTCGGGGCCAGCCAAGCCAACACCCATACCAAAATATCTCCTGAGCTGTAGGTGGCCATTAAATAGCTTCTTATAGTATTAGAGGGTATATAGCAACAACCACCAGCTATAGTCACACTTATACCAGTTTGGCAGGGTCAGCCTTCCACGATGGCTTCAGAGATTTAGCAACAACTAGCCCCTACCGTCAATCAGCCTTCTATAGTTGATGGGGCTATATCTCTGCGTGAGAAGAAGATGATTGTGGTGTTTAAGAGATTTTCCTCGCCAAGATTTTTTGGAGCTGTAAGGGAGGATACTTAGGAGTTTCTAATTACATAAAAGGATCAACTAAAGTTCTTCATTCTTGTTGGGTAGAGAGGAGCCAAATTTATCTCTCACCTATTCTACAATGTTGTCAGACAGTAGTGACATTCGTATCTGTAGACCAAGCTCGTTGGGACACCACCACTTTCATGGGATGAGTTTTTATTGGCCTTCTTTGACATGTACATACCACAGAGTATCAGAGACAGACTTTGTGATTAATTTTATAGGTTAGAGTAGGGCTCGATGACTGTCTTGGAGTATGAGGCAAATTTCTACGAGCTTTCTCGCCATGCCACTATCATCTTACCCACCGAGGAGGACATAGTCAATTGTTTTATGCATTGACTCATATTTTGGTCAAGGATTAAGGCAAGCCTATGGATTTAGAAAGGCAATTGTTTCTAGATGTGGTAGACCACGCCTTCAGTATGAGCACATTCATCATGAGGCCCACAGGGGCAGCAATAAGAGGGCTTATCACCAGAATAGCTACAATAAGTCTAGCTCCATGCCCAGGGACACATATGATAGGTCTCGCCCAAATTTTCAATAGGTTCAGTCCAGTCAGCCTATTCAGCCGACTCTACCTACTTTAGATGGTAGTCAGCTCGTACGTGGTATCCTTGCCCAGGCTAGAGTTCGAGGGGTTTAGATTCGGAACCTAAAGGGCGTATTGGCTAATTTTTTATGGGTCATTTCTCCTAGGGTTGTTATGATTGTTCTGAGCTAGACCAATTGTCTCAAGATTGCCCACATCATGGGATAGTAACTCCAACTCTTAGTATAGCCAAACTAGTTTAAGTAGAACCCCTCCAGCTAGAGGTGGTGATAAGGATCATGATCGTGAAGACGACTGATAAAGTGCTAGAGGTGGAACTCAAAGAGGCAGGATAGGCAGTAGGTCAGACACACCGGGCAGAGGTGCTCATCACTATTTCTATGTAGCCCTAACAAAGGCTGAGGCATCTAACAATATCATCATATGTATGCTTTTATTATGTCATCAACCTGCCATAATGTTATTTGATCCAGGCTGCACTTTTTCATATGTTTTTGTTTATTATGCTCCTCGATTGGGTATGAGTATAGAGTCATTGTCAGAGCCAGTTCATGTTTCAACCATGATAAGTGAGTCCTTAGTAGTAGATTAGGTATTACAATATTGCTTAGTCACTATCCAGGGTTATGATACTAGAGTTTATTTGATTCTATAGGATATAGTTGATTTCGATATAATTCTAGGCATGGATTGGTTATTCCCCTACCATGAGGTCTTAAATTGCTATGCTTAGACCATTACCTTAGCCATGCCCTTTATTCCTCTTGTGTTGTTGTAGGATGCTTATAGTTGCACACCGATAGAGAATATCTCTTTTAAGCAGGCTCAACAGTTTTCTTCTGGGTGTTTAGCGTATTTGGACTATGTTCACGGTGTTACTCGGGAGGTCCCTTTAGTTGATTTAGTTTCTATAGTCAGAGAGTTTGCAGATGTGATTCCTACTGACCAACTTGGCCGATCCCTAATGTGCGATATCTATTTTTCTATAGATATGGAGCTAAACACCCTTCCTATTTCTATTTTACCTTATCGGATGGCCCTCGCAGAGCTTAAGGAGCTCAGTTTTCAGTTGGAGTACCTCTTAGATAAGGGGTTTATTCAATCTAGTGTCTCACCTTGGGGTGCCCCAGTCCTATTTGTGAAGAAAAAGGAGGAAACTATGCGGATATGTATTGATTACAGGCAGTTAAATAAGGTGACGTTGATGAACCATTAGCCCATGACTTGTATTGTTGACCTCTTTTATCAGATTCAGTGTGCCACAGTTTTTTGTAAGATAGACATAAGATCCAGTTATCATCATTTGAGGATTAAGGAAGAAAATATCTCTAAGACCGTAATTAGGACTCGATACAACCACTATGAGTTCTTAGTGATGACTTTTAGGTTGACCAATGCCCCTGCCACCTTCTAAGACTTGATGACCCATGTATTTTATACATATATTTTTTTTTTTTCATAGTCTTCATAGATGACATCTTGGTATACTCGTGGAGTCGGGGTGAGCTTGAGCAGCATTTGAGATTAGAGCTCCAAACTTGAAGAGATCAGTGGCTTTATTCAAAGTACTCAAAGTGCGAGTTTTGACAAGATTCGTTAGCATTCTTAGGTCTTGTGATGTCAAAGGATGACATTATAGTAGATCTAATGAAAATTGTGACTTTTAATGAATAGGCAAGGCCCACATTTGTGAATAAGATTTGTAGCTTCATCAGAGTAGCAGGCTACTATCATTGATTTGTTGAGGTCTTTTGTACCATTGAAGCACTATTGACTTGATTGACTCGTCATAATGTTCCATTTGAGTAGTTTGAGGAGAGTCAATTTAGATTTTAGAGGCACAAAGAGTTACTTACCACAGCTCACATATTAACTCTTCTTATTAGGGCGAGGGCTTCACTCTGTACTTAAGAACCCAAAGGTCACCTTTGGATATTATCGTGACACTTTTGATGTATCTAGTATTTGTTTGAGTTGTGAACTAATGTAGCTGGGTCGGGTTATTGCTTATGCATTGAGGCAGCTTAATTTGTATGAGTTCAACTAACCCACTCACGACTTGGAGATTATAGTGGTAGCTTTTTTGCTAAAGATTCTGAGGCACTACCTGTATGGAGTTCGTTTTCATATCTACAGTGATCACAGTATCCTTCAGTAAATTATGATCCAGATGGACCTTAATTTGAGGTAGAGCCATTGGATTGAGCTCCTGAAGGACTAGGAACTCTCTATTCTCTACCATCCGAGAAAGGTGAATGTAGTAGCACATGCCTTGAGTCGAAAGGCAATGAGTGCGGCTAGTCTAGTGTCCTTTCTACTGTGGAGCGACCTTTGTCATTGGATATCCAGTCCTTAGCCAACAGGATGATTCAGCTTGATATTTTACATTCCATGTATGTGCTAGCTTATGTGGGAGCTCAATATTCTCTATTAGATCGTATTCATGGTCAATATTTTGTGGATGAGAAGTTGGCAGATTTGAGATTGAGTTTTGCGAGGTGACATCAGTCTGCCTACCTTAAATCCAGATGTAGTTTTGATATTTAATGGTCGCTTATGTGTTCCAAGAGTTAGGATTTGATTTAGTTCATTCTTAGCAAGGCGCATGATTCTATATACTCTATCCCTCCAGGCACACCTAAGATTTATCGTAAATTGCGTCAATAGTACTGGTGGATCAGTATAATGAGAGATATCGCAGAATATGTGTTATGTTCCTTGAGTTGTCAGCAAGTGAAGGTTGAGCAGTCGAGGCTTGGTGGTGAATTTTAGAAATTACCCATTCCTAAGTGGAAATAGGAGCGTGTCACCATGGACCTCATTGTGGGACTGCCTCGCACTCCCGGAGGTATTAATAGCATTTGTTTCATCGTTGATTGATTGAACAAGTCATCACACTTTTTTCTAGTTCATACTTCCTACAGTGCTGAGAAGTTGGCATGTATGTACATTTATGAGGTGTTTCGTCTTCATAGTGCGCATACGTCATAACCCGACCTAGGGCCTAGCCATAACACGGTGAATTGAATCCCAAAGGACTACAACCAAGCCTATTAGCATCACATTCATGAGAATACATAAGGTAAATTAAGCAATAAATCTAAATAAATATACGAAAGAAAAATATCAAATAGAACATTAGTCTCAAACCAGAAACCACAATAAAGACTCTTATGTATCTATCATGCCTCTAATAACTCGAAAGAGGTATAAGACAAGTTCCTAGATCACCCATATTGACAATATAAGAGAATGAAGTAACAATTGTCAAGATAAAAAAATAGTGTAATATCCTCGAACTGTGAGGACTCACCAACTTGAAGCTAATAGTAAACTCTAGCCATAAGTGTGTCACGACCCAATCCTGGGGCCTAGACGTGACACGATGAATGAGGAACCTGAAAGTACCTCAAACAAGCCTCTTAGCATCCACTTAGCCTTCCAAAGGTAATGATAATAAATAAACAAGTGAAAATCATAATAGTAAATCTTCAACTTACATATGTCCAACAATACCTATAACTTTTAGATTTAACGTGGCTAAGACAAGTCCCTAGCTCACCCTAAATTATTATAGAATGAAATGCCATAGTAAATGTCTAAAGGTCTCAACAAATCATAAGCTAGAACGACAAAGGAGTATTATTCCCGGAACATGGAAACTCACCAAAAGTAGCCTTAAAATGAAATCTCAACTAGCCACGTGGAAGAGAGGAGCACAAGTTGCTACATGGTGATATCATGTAGGCAAAAGTATGATTTAGTACTTTGAATGTATTAAATATGTAGACATGCAATACAATGTAAATTATTTTGGACATTTATAAGGTAAAGTACATAAATGAGTGCATGCATAAGAAATTAAGTAGATAACATTTAAATCATGTATATGTGGATATATACATGCATGATTAATCATGTATATTTGAAACATTCTTTGATGGGAAGCTAAATCATATAGATATCCTTTAAAACATTCATTTTGTGGGAAAATGACCATAACCGGCATTTAAAACTATTTGAGCTATTACATAGAATCCAACATAACCCCCTACGTTGGCCTAGAATTCTATTTGCCTAGGGTAGAACTCCGTCAATTTTATATTCTTTCTATAACTTCAACTTTAAGGGCTTTCGTGGATCCATTATCCTAAGCCTACAAGGGATCCTTTATTGCCACATAGTTAATGAGACAAGGAGTTGCTACTAGGATTCCCTTACCGAATCCAACCTCAATGCCCTATTCGGTGCTAAGTCAATCCCATGGAATAGCTTAATACTTCAAAATAGTTATAGCATATAGCTTGAGAATTCAAAACATCACATTGATGGAATAGCTCATTAAAACCTTTTGTGATTAAAATATGCAAGAATTGTCCTTATTGCACAAAGAATCCATCATTCATATCATTTCATCATTCTTTCATTTCATAAGACTCCCTTTTGATCATAGATATTGCTTTTATAAACATTTATTTGGAGTCAAAGCTTTCAAGTCAAACTTCATTGAAAATATAGTAAAACTAGGTGGGTTCAAATCACTTCAACTTTCAAACATGTATGTAAATGAAATTATGCAAAAACACTTTAAAATCCATTAATTAAGAATAATGTTTTAAACAACCAATCATGAATTTCGAGAACCTTTAAACAGCTAAATAGAGAAAATACTTGGAAACCATCAATTCATCCATATAAAATCATTTTGCATCAAAATAGATTAATAATCATTAGTTTAACCATGATTCATGCTATTAAGTAGAAATAACAATTACCTATAAGAGAATCTTACTTGAAATCAAGAGATTTAGTTGAAAGAGTTTTGGACTACATAGGTGGAAAAACCCATGGATAAACACCCACATACATTAGTGTAAAGCTTGAAAAGAATTGGGTAAATAAATATAATTTATCATATAATCAAAATACATTAGGAATGAGAGTGGAAGGAATAATCTCATTGAAGCCTTACAAACCTGAAATCTGAAGTTTTACTCAGAATCGTAGAACTCAATGAACACTCTTGAATCGTAGCCTTTTCTCCTCGCCGGAGCGCTTTGTGTACTATTCGGAATATATGAATTACTGAAATAGTATTTCTACACTACTAAAAACCTAATCCATATTTGGAAATGAGTAAAAAAAGTATATAGAGAGAAGAGTTACTTGAGAAAGCTTGATGAACAAAATGATAAAATAAGGTGGGTATTTATAGATGTGAAGAAGGACCTAACAATAATTAAAATAATTATAAATAATAATCTGAAAATTTAATGAAGGATTGTGATGTCATGGGTGATGTCAAATGGAGGACTATTGATGTCATGGGTGATGTCAAGTAGATCTAGATCTTCCATGATTTGTGAGGTGAATCTTCTTTTATGGAATACCCTTTTTTGGAGCTACGTGTGAACAAGATAACTTCCTAATTAGAATTTGGTGTCTTCATATAAATTGTAGCTCTAGAAGTCTCCTTTCTTGTTGTTTAAGAATAAAATGAATTAGAGAATCCTACAGTGAGATATGATTTTTCTTCTACAAATATTTCATTTCTTCAAAGTACCAGGTTTTGAAAAAATTAATTTATTTGACCTACTTAGCCTCCGAATCTTTAGCTATGGTCTTCACAAAAGTTGTAGGTAATGAGGTTGGGGTTACTCAAAAATTTGAAACACGTAATTTAGACCATTCCTATGAAAAGTTATGCTCAAATTATAGAAGCAGTATTATTTTTGTTGAAAATTGGAATACCATATATAATGTTTTTAGGGGTTGTTACAGAGCGGGAGGAGGATGAACATGATCGTCAATCCCAATATTATGATACAATGTAGTAAAAAAGTATGCATTAGTACATGGAATATACTAAGTATGTGAGAATATGTATGATCAATAAACTTAGGACATAATCTATATGAATCAGGGGATGCAAGAGCAATATCTTTAAACATGAGTAAAGTCATGAAAACATTAAAATATTTAGCTCATTGGTCAATGCATCAAAAGAACCTCATACTCATCATAAGAACTTATAACTCAACTGAAACTATGTGGGATAGGACCTTTAACCGATATATAAGACCATGTGAGCTAATACATAGTAACCAATGAATTCTACATCAAGACAAAAGAGGCTACTTTGCCAGGACCTACTCTATAAGTAACTCTTTAACTGGGCAATTTGGATCCACTAGCTTTGCCATATTGGCATATGTAAACCTATGTGTGCAACGTAGTTTGGGACTAAAGGTTCCTACTAGGATTTTCTTGGATAACTAACAGTATTACTGGACCAAATCCCACCTAAAAGTCCTCTCGGTGCTTAGTTAATATCCCAATGGAACTCATAAACATAATTGTAGACATAATATGGAAAGATAATAATAGATATCAATCCATATTTATAAAATATCATAATAATAGATCATCTAGCATCATCATAATAAAAGTATAGCATTAGCTCATCTATCATATAACACATGCAATATAGTTGTAGGTCTTCCGTCATTACATATCTTTGATCATAAACATCTTTAGAGACTTAACTTGTCCAATCTTTAACTTTGCTTGAAATATCATATCATCATCATTCACAAACTTCTTTGCATAAAGCATCTTTAATTTGTGGCATAAATCTTTCATATAATCTAACTTGAAAATCATGATCATATCTCATAAATCATACTTGAAACTAGAATATAGAATTGATGATTAAAATTCAACATGAAATCATGCAATATATTGTGAATTATGCATAATTAGATTAATAACATTGAAATATATCATAAATCAGAATAACCAATGCAAATCATGAAATTAAGGATTTTTATTGATGAAATTACAACAGGAATGAGAAGAAATCTTTGGGATTCCATGGTTGAACTAGCACATACCTTGGACTTGATAAATCCTTAACTGAAAATAATGAAGGCTTGATCTTGAAGAAATTCTCTTAAATTGCTTGTGGAAGAAGAAGTCTTTGAGAGAAAACACGAAAGAGAAAGTTTTGTGATTTAAGGATTATGGAGAGAATGAGAGGGTTAGAATACTTTAGGGTAGTTAATAGTTAGGAACTTAGTCCCTAAATCTGTCTATATTTATTTAAGAGATATAGTGAAAGGACTAAAATAACCTCACTTAAAAACTAGAAATTGGGGCTCACTAAGGACCCACCACTGTCCATGGAACTCACAACGGTCCCTGGTGGCCCTCGTGGTGAATACCTTGGACTTGAGAAAAGGGGAAATCTTTAGGACCTTCTTCACGGAGAACAAAACGGTCCATGAAGGTCACCACGGCCTATGGTGAGGGTCGTGGTTAGAATCCTAATAGGAGGGTCTACAGGGTGACTAGCACATAGCCCACCACAGTCTGTGAAAGTCTACATGGCCCGTGCTGGTTAAGCATAATCCCTGTCTTGAAAATAATGTTTGAGGGTTTCTAGGGAAGGTTACCATAGAGGGCACCACAACTCGTGGTGCTCACCATGGCCCGTGGTCCATGTCATGAACCTAACCGTACAAGTTTTTAGTTTCTGTGCCACTACCACTTTGGCACATCACGAAGCGTGGTGAGGACCACAACCCGTAAGGGGCCATCATAGTTATCTCCTGGTGCCAAAACTGAAAGTTTCTAGAATTACATCTTTTGTTCCTTATTTTTCTGTCTTTCCAACTTCTGGAATATTACAATATATTTCAATCATCTTAAATTGGGGCTCACATTTCATATCTAGCTTTTAGAGGACTTATTAGAAGGAGTTGGAACTCATTTTGATTTAAGAACAACATTTCACTGAAAGACTAATTGTCAGTTGGAGTGCATTATTTATGTTCTTGAGGATTTGTTCTAGCCTGTGTTTTTTATTTTAGAGATTAGTGGGACAAGTTCTTGCTTTGGCGGATTTTGTGTACAACAGCAGCTACCACTCTAGTATTCAGATGCACCCGTTCGAGAATTTATATGGTAGGTTTTGTCTCTCTATGGTTGCTTGGTTTGAGTATAAGGAGCCTATGCTGCGTGTGTCACGACCCAAGCCTAGGGCCTAGACGTGACATGGCGAATGAAGTACCCAGAGATACCTCACCTAATCCTCTTAGCATTTCATTAAGATTTTTCGATAAAGATAAAGAAAAGAGTAGAAACATAAAGGGGTAACGGGACTAAGGTATTTCACATAGAATAAAAATCAAGTCATCTCAAACATCAAAGATTTTGTCCAACAATACCTTCTACATTTAAGACTTGGTGGGGGCTAAGACATGTCCCTAGCTCACCCTTAAAATATAAGTCAAAAGTACCAAAAGTAATTCAAGAGTCTACACAAACATAAGCTAGAAATATAGGAGTGTTGTTCTCGAAACAAGGGAACTCACCAAATAGTGATAGCCTTCAACAATCGAACTTAGCCATGAGGAGAAGAGTGTGGAGCAATGCCGGTTCATACATGGTGATATCATGTAGGCCAATGTATGTATTAGCACTTTGAATGGACTAAGTATATGAGAATACTAAGTAATGAAGAACATCAAGACATTTATAAGTAACATGCATTAGTGAATGCATTCATGAGGAAACATCATATGAAACGTTAAAAGATTTTTTTTGTGGAAAGATGACCGTAATCGACATATGATACCATGCGATGTATTACATGGAATTCAACATAAACCCTTACGTTGGCATGGGGAGACTACTTTCCGGGTAGAACTCCATCAACTTTAATTATTTCTTTAAATTTAACTTTAATACCTAATTATGGATCTACTAGCCTAAATACCCTACAAGGGTTCCTATGTTGGCGCATAGTTAATGCAACTTGACACTTTACTTAAGCACCCCTTAGGTTGAGTTTCCATCTACATGCTACATTCGGTTCTAGGTCAATCCCACGGAATAACATTTATATATCATAATAGTATAAGTATTTATATAACTTTAAAATCAAATCATCATTCGGTGGAATAGCTCATTAAAACATTTCTTTTGATTCAAATATGTGAGAATTGTCCTTTCACATTGAATCCTTTCTTTGGCTAAGAAGCCCTTTCATCATCATTCAATCATTTCCTATGACTCCCTCAAACATAAAACATTTTCTTCATAAACTTTCATTTGAGTCAAAGCTTCCATTTCAAATTCGAGCATCTTATAACAATAGAATACAAGGCCTTTACAATACAAATATAAGTATAGTCTGCCTGCTAGAACAAAGAAAAGATTAGTCCAACAAGTCATAAATGACTTGGGGTCGCTACAGAAATGCTCTAAATGATGAAATAAATACTTTAATTCAAAATTAACATGGAGGGTCATTACAACATCTGCTACTAAAAGAACTTTTGTCCACGAAAGTAAGAGTCAAGAAGTACCTGAAGGCTCAAATAAGCTGGGGAACTGTGACCAAATCTCGTGCTCGGTCTCCCAGGTAACCTCCTCGACTGGAAGATGCCTCCAACAGACCTTAACCACAGGAATGGCTCTGGATCGCAATTGCCTGACATCTCTTTCCAAAATAGCAATGGGCTCCTTAATATAGCTCAAACAATCATCCAGGTCAATTGTGTAATACTGAAGCACGTGGGACTTGTCTGGAACATACCGCCACACCATCGAAATAATAAAGACCAGATAGATTGTTGAAAAGGCTGGAGTAAAGGCTATCTCATATGCAACCTCGCCAACTGTCCTCAATATCTCAAAAGGGCCAATATACCTGGAACTAAGCTTTCCCCGCCTCCCAAATCTTATCACCCATCATAGGTGATACACGGAGGAAAACCCAGTCACTAACGACAACTCTCAACGGTCGACGTCTACAATCCGCATAACTCTAGTATCTACTCTGAGTTGTCTTGACCCTTTCCTGAATCACCCTCACATTAATTAAGGCCTTATGCATCAAGTTCTTGTCGCACGTCCTAAACTCCATAGACTCAAACCAACCAACCGATGAGCAACAACGCCTATCATATAAGGCCATGAATGAGCCTATCTGAATACTGGAGCGGTAACTGTTGTTGTATGCAAACTCTGCCAAGGGCAAATCATGATCCTACTAACGTCAAAAATCCATAATAGAAGCCCGCAACATATCCTTAAGAACCTAAATAATGAGCTCCAACTGCTATTAGTCTACTAGTGGAAAGTTGTGCTAAGGTCGACATGAGTACCTAAATCCTTCTGAAAAATCCTCCAAAAGCTAGAGATGAACTGTGAGCCCCGGTCTGAGATGATAGAAACTGGCACACCATAAATGCGAACCACCTCTCGAATATACATATGGGCCAAATGCTCAGCGCTGTAGGAAGTATGAATGGGAAGGAAGTGCACTGAATTAGTCAATTGATCCACGATGACCTAAATAATAACAAGACCAAGGGTGGTGCGAGGAAACCCAATAACAAAGTCCATGGTGATCCGTTCCCACTTCCAGTTGGGAATGGGTAATCTTTGAAGCTCTCCACTAAGCCTCAAATGCTCGGCCTTAACCTGCTGACAACTCAAATAACGCAAAATATAATTTTGTGATCTCTCTCCTCATGCCACTCCACCAGTAATGTTATCTTAAGTCATGATACATCTTAGCAGTGCCCGGATTGATAGAATATATGGAACTATGGGCCTCGCTAAGGATTAAATGAATCAAAACCCCAACTCTCTGAACACAATGACGACCACCAAACCTCAAAACCCATTTGAATCTAGAGCTGCTAGGCTGGCGTCATCTCCCTAAACCCGATCTTGAAGTGCAACTAAACCCTCATCTTCAAATTGATTGCTGCGAATTCGGTCTAATAGAGATGACTGAGCTCCTACATAAGCTAGAACATACTAGAATCAACAATGTCAAGCCGAATCATCCGATTAGCTAAGGACTGTATAGAGAGGTTGTAGACCTTCAGAAGCTTAATCCAGTAGCGCTGCCTCAAATGAAGATCCCTCTAGCTCATATACTGAAGGATTTTGTGATTTGGGTAAATCTCACACCAAACTCCATACAGGTAGTGCCTCCAAATCTTAAGCGCAACAACTACTATTGCCAACTCCAGGTGATAAATGGGGTAGTTACGCGCATACAGCTTAAGCTACTTCAATACATATGCGATAACGCGATGCTTCTTCATCAGTACACAACCCAAACCAATGCTGGATGTTTAATAATAAATGGTAAATCTCTCGCCCTCAACTGGAAGTGTCAATATAGGAGCGGTGGTAAGAAACTCCTTGAGCCTCAGAATGCTCCTCTCATACTCCTTCGACCACACAAATAGAACATCTTGACAAGTCAACCGAGTCACAGCTATGGTAGAGAACCCCTCAATAAAGTGCCTATAGTACCCCGCCAATCTGATAAACCTATGAATCTCAATCACAGAGGTGGGCTTGGCCCAATCACGAATCTCAATCTTTTCTGGATCTACCATAAGGCCATACTTGGACACCACGTGCCCTAAGAATGCTATGGACTCAAGCTAAAACTTGCACTTTGAGAAATTAGCATAAAGTCATTGATATCTCAAAGTCTAGAGCATTACTCTCAAATGCTGCTCATGTTCATCCTGGCTCCACGAGTATACCAAAATGTTATCGATGAAGAATTTGACAAATGAGTTTATGTATGGCCTAAACGCTCGAGTAATCAAGTTTATGAATATGGCAGGGGCATTATTCAACCCAAAAGACATCACTAGGAACTCATAGTGGCTGTAACGAGTCATAAATGTGGTCTTAGGGACTTCTACTACCCTAATCCTGAAAAGGTGGTAGCTGAATATCAAATCGATCTTAGAAAATACCACGGCACCCAAAAGCTAGTCGAATAGATCAGCAATCCTAGGCATGGGATAATGGTTCTTCATCGTCACCTTGTTCAACTACTTGTAATTAATACAAAACCATATAGCACCATTATTCTTCTTAACAAACAAGACCGGCACCCCAAGGAGATACACTAGGCCAAATAAATCCCTTATCCAAGAGATCCTGAAGCTGAACACTGAGATCCTTGAGATCTGTGGGGGCCATACGATGTTTTGGGATGGAAATAGGGAAACTGCTCGGCTCTACATCAATGGTGAAGTCAATATCACGATCTGGAGGAAGGACATCTACAAACTCTCGCACTAAAGGTAATGAATCAACTATATGGCCCTCCCTACACATATATCTAACACAAACCAAGTATGTCAAACACCTTCTAGCCACTAACCTCTGAGCCCGAATAAAAGAAATCACCCTAATAGGCATACAACTATAAGATCCCGGCCACACCACCGGCGGAATATCAGGCATGGCTAAGGTAATGGTCTTAGCATAATAATCCAAGACCGCACGGTGAGGGGATAGCTAGTCCAGGCCTAGAATCATATCAAAATCCACCATATCAAGCAAAATGAGATCAACCCTAGTGTCTCGCCCTGGAATAGTCAACAAAAAGGATCTAAAGACCTGATCCACTACTAAAGAATCACCTGCATGGATCAAAATATGCAATGGCTCAGCTAAGGGCTACTGACTCATACTTATTTGAGGGGAACAATATACAGATATATAAGAATATATGAAGCCTGAATCAAATAAAGCGAATAAGGGCTAATGACATAATAAAATCATACATGTGATACATCATTTGAGGCCTTATCATTTACTCTAGCAGGAGTTGCCTAGAAGTAGGCCTCGACTCCTCTACCCTGTGCATTGACCCTTTCTCTTGCCCTGCTTCCTCAAGGACCTCTCTGTGCTCCCTGTTGACCACCCTGTGGTCTTCTCCTTAGAATCTGCCTCTAAATAAAGGTGTTGGTGCTAGCATAGGTCTAGCCTGACTTGCTCTCTTACTGTTGCCCCTTTGGCCTCCCGAAAAGCTACTAAAGCATATAGTCATGATCCACCACATCAAAAAATGAGAAGCCTACTAAGACTAAATATTGAGTCTCAATCCGCAGCTGGAGTCTCAATCCCCTAATGAAGCACTGAACCTTCTCTTCCTCAGATGGTAAAATCAGGGTGGCATATTTAGAGAGCTCATGGAATAAGGCCTCGTACACCGATATGATCATGAAGCCTTACTCAAATTGTGAAAACTGATCCTGGAGCTGATCTCTAATTCTTCTAGAATAAATCGAGCAAAGAAGGACTCTAAAAAATCAGCCCATGTCACCGATGGTGACCCAGCTAGCCTGGTCACCACGTATGGTTTCCACCACTATCAGGAAGGACCGTCTAGCTGATAAGTAGTGAAATCGTCTCCTCTCGACTCCACTAGACCCAAGGTCTGCAGCCTCTCTTAGCAAGTGAGTAGAAACTCATGGGCATCCACACCCATATCCCCCAAAAACCTTGGCGGTGATAGTCTAAGGAATACCTCGAGCATCTTTTTCTCCTAAAGTGGCATGACGCCCTCCAAATCATCCGACTGAGTGGCAGGTTCTAGTGGCTATTGAAAAACTTATGCCTCTGGCATAGGCTGGTCCTGCGGTACTGGAGCGGTAAGAGTTGGGACCTACTGCATACCCCCAATAGCTGCCAAAATATGGGCAAACATCGCCTGTTTGTTCGGAGCAGTGACTGGCTCGGAAGGTAGCTGGGCTGATCGGCTGCTGAGGTGCTAGAGCTATTGATGGTTCCACCTCCGGCTCTGGAGTCTTCTCTTTGTCCCGGGCTAGTGCTGCAACTCTAGAACAATCTCGAGGTCGGCCTCTACCTCTAGCACGCGTGTGAGCCATCCCATAAAAGAGTAGAATAAGTGATATTTCAAGAAACCAATAAGACCCATACTACACGACAATAATACAAAAGAGACATGTTCCTAAAGACATCTTGTATCCTCCCGAAGATAAGTCACAGATGTCTTCACACCGATCTGCAGAACTCTACTAGACGTTAGTTATGTATAAGTGAGATGGTGAACCTAGGGCTCTGATATCAACTTTTCATGAACTGATTACTTAGATCATGATTGAGGCAAGCTGACCCATATCCTAGAACAATGAGTAATAGGATGTTAGTGTAGAAGACCAATAATTCAATCTAAAAACACAATGAATTATTAGGAACATACAAGAACGGGTGGAAGCAAAGCTAAGCATATACAAATAAAAAGATCCCTCCCAGAACTTGGAAGTCACAAGTACAGAGATGCTACCAAAATAAGTACAAGTTCCAAAAGTGGAGCACAGAAACAAGGTTGTCTCAAAAAGTAGAAGATAAGCAAAATATATGTACAGAGGGACACGAGTAAATCCTGAAATGTAATGTGCTCACCCTCACTTCCGATCACGACCACAGTTGGCTCAAATCAACGCCGACAGCTAGTACTCAGACCTACATCACGAAAACAGATGTAAAGTGTAGTATGAGAACCAACAAAACAGTATCTAGTAGGCATCATAGGCCAACTAAGCAAGATAAGCAAAAGTAAACTAAAATGCGAGAAAATAACCACAACCAAAAATATGACAAGAAGTAAATATAGGTATGTACACGAGTGTACTCAACAAACAAAGAAAAGGAATCTAGCAAAATCTATCGAGCTCCTATAAATATGATAGGTACGCTCATGCACAAGTCTAAGATAACAACCTGACGGACTACTAAAAGTCCAAAAGGAGCAAAGATAGTTTAAGTAAAATTAATAGAGCCGAAAGATTTCCGATACTACTACCAATTTCCTAGACTTCAACAGAACCATCCCAAAAACCAAAAACTTTAACCAAAAGATGAGAGTAAATAAAGACTTAAAACAAAGATACATCGGGAAATCAAGAACTCAAACCAAGATTTTAAAAGCAACCACAGACTTGAACCGGGCAACAGATAATCATGGATTTGAGCAACCGATAAGCTGGACCACACTCTTCAACTGGGTAACTATAGCTAAGGATCCAAGCACGAGCAAGATGGACCACGGTCTTGAAATGAGTAACTATAGCTAAGAAGTCAAACATGAGTAATATGGACCAAGGACTTGAACTGAGTAACTGTAGCTAAGGAGTCAATCACAAGTAAGCTGGACCACGGACTTGAACTGTGTAACTGTAGGTAAGGAGTCAATCACGAGTAAGGTGTACCACGGGCTTCAATCAAGTAATTGTAACTAAGGAATCGATCACGATTAAAATGGACCATAGGCTCGAACTGAGTAACTATAGCAAAGGAGTCGATCACAAGTAACCTAGACCACGGACTTGAACTAGGTAACTGTAGCTAAAAAGTCAAATAAAATTAGGATCAGCAGATAACTAATCGTAGAGAGGAGTACCCCCAAACCAAGTGCCATCAATATATCATTCCAGCCCGAACCATATTAAGCCGGAATCATAGAGAAGACTCCTAGAATAAAGAACCAAGAGACACAGGACCAATAAGAGAATAGGGCATTATGGAGGTAAGGTCCTAAAGCTGTGTTAATGCCTAACTAAAGCTTAGACTATTAGACTCAAGTCTACTACATCAGTCTATGGGAGCTAACTGTCTGAAATAATGTCGGAGAAGTTCTAAGGCCCAACGGCACCAAAATCATACAAGTATAAGGCAACACTAGTCTAAGCCTAGACTAAGGCCAGACATGCTTCCAAATATATAACCAAAGGCACCGCACACACAACAAGGTAGGGATAACCAAAAATAATAGGAGTTCTTCTTAAACAGTCCGACAATTTCCCGAAGTAATGCCTAGGACATGGATTCTAGGAATTTAGCATGCTCGACACCCAAGCTCCCTCCAAACTCATACAATTCAATATACAAATGCCTAAACATGCTCAGTCTAAAAAGGAAAAAATCATAGTCTACCCATAGGCCAACCACGCACGCTCCAACTCATGAAATCATAGCTTTTTCCTTTCAAAAAACCTCCAAATACTGTCAGGCTATCAATAATAGAATCGCAATGTTAATGTGGTCATCAAGACACTAAAATTATTGAATTTGGAGATGGACCAATTTTAGAGTCAAAAATCGGGAATTGTGAGATCAGCTCCATAATTTCTAGAATTGACTCCAAAAATAGGCTCCAACTACTACCCCTATCTCATTTTCCAAAAAGAAACACAATTAACACACCAAAACAGACCTAAACCAAACATACATTCAACATTGATATCTTAGCTTCAAGAATATTAGATATGCAAGGGAAAAGGGAAATTTACCTCAAGGGAAGCTCAAATCTTCATTATGAATACACCACTGGTTTCTCCTAGAAAATCTATACAATTTAGCCTTTTGAATAGCCCAAATTGACTAAGAATTAAAGGAGAAAACGTAATTTGAAGTTGTAGATAAAATCTGGAAAAAGGGTCTCAAGAACGACCCTCTGTTGTTGCTTTAGCGACTCCCTTGTGGTCACTTATGTGACACCCGCCCAAGAGGGATGATCGATTTAGCGACCAGGTGTTGCTTTAGCAAACGCACCAGACTCAGCTGATGCAAAATTGACTTTGGCATGTCCGATTCTCCGACGGGGTGCTCGAGATTCATTTGGAACTCGATGCACGCAAATGATATTTACCACCCCACCAAATTGGACATTCTGGAATCAATGGAGCATTTGAAATTCCCTTACAAGGTCATTTTAAAGAAAACTAGGTCTCACACCTAAGTGCCATTTTGAACCTATTTTCACAACAGGTCTCAAGATTAGACTGTAAGCCTCTGGAAGCAAACGAAGGGTTGTTTTAGACCAAACTTGACATTTTAGAACTAACCGCACTGTTAGAATTCTCCTCTAAGTGAATTTTCCAAGAATTTTGATCAAAGTCCATCATAGGCCAAATTTTAAAGGCAAAAACGTCAAATGATCTCAAACTCTTATTGATTGTCTCGATACTCGTGTTGACCATGCTACTAGCCTAATTTGGCCATTTTGAAGCTGATGAAACTATCACAATTCTACTTTGAGGTCATTTTCTTGAATTTATGACCGATGTGAATTTTTCAAGTTATAAAATCTTCAAAACAGGGAAACAGGCCTAAAATCCAAACAGTCAGTGCCAACAAGTCTTAAATGACTTGGGCTCTTTACAGGAATACTCTAAATGATGAAATAAATTGTTTAATTCAAAAATGACCTAGAGGGTCATTACAGTAAGTCTCCTTTTAATGGTCCTTATGATGAAACCACCAAGTGTTCAAAGAGAGGCTCATCTTAGGTTCTTTGTATTTCTTTCCAGTTTTCTCATCTGCTTAAATTTTTTAAGAATGGTTCAAAGTTAGCATAGTTCTTCCCATATATGGAATTTCTTGGGATCCGTACCTCTCTTGTTAGTAGCTGAAACTAAATCAGCTAGTCTATGACTTCCTGTCCACTCAAACTTAGTAATAATCTGCCAAGCATAATGGGGAAATTATGCATGCTTTTTTCTACAAAAAAAAATTAAATGTCTAACGTTATAAATGTATCATAGTAAATATATTTTTTGAATAAATATAATAAATTCAAATATTTCTTAAATTATTTAATAATTTTTTGCAAGTGGTTGTGATATATCACCCCAAGTATACCTCAAAAAATCTAGTTGACAAAGAGAAGATGTATGTATAGCTGATCACTTTTATGTCACTATCTTCTAAGTATATGTATGCATACATTTTTTCACGCCCAAAACCTTAGAACTATTCTTCCACCATTCTCATGATTCTCTTCTAATTGGTTAGGTAAAGAAAAAAAGATACCACTATAATATAAACCTTCAAGGACTCTGGCTGCTAGGCATTTTATTCCCCAAAAATAATCTCAATGTGGAGATGGAGATTTAATTCATATAGCCAACAATCATGCCATTAGTGAAGTTGTAGTATCCCTTGTATATTATCATATATATCTCACCTTGACTAATATGAGTTACTAACTAGTATTCAACTGTAAATTCGAGTGACCCTTCTGTTGCACACCCTAAAAAACCAAAAGAAATGAGATACAAATTGATGATCCATCTCGCAACGAGCTAGTAGGAAAAACCCTTATTTATTCAAATCACAAGCTTGCGAATAAACTTTACCAGCAGGAAAGAGGCTGCGAATAAAATCTACTAGCAGGAAAGAAGAATTTCAAAGTCAAGAGTTTAAGATATTTATATTGGTATTCCCTCTACACATAATGTTTCACATAATTTCCTGTTGGTAAAGTTTATTTGCAGGCTTACAATCTGGTTGGACATTGCTTTTTCGGTCAACTTATTGTAAGATGGATTATCAATTTATACCCCATTGCTTAGGGTTATTTTCGGTCATGCAAAAGAAGGGATCAGTAACAATTACAGTTGAATACGAGTTTGAAGCTCCTATAAGTCCAGGCAAGGAATACGTAAGAATGTACAAGAGATACTACACCTTCACTAGTGGTGTGGTTGTTGGCTGCCAAAACCTGTTTGGTTTAACTTGGAAAGCATTTTTAGATTAAGATAGTTTCATCCTTTATCAATGGAATCTTGCATCCCCGCGTTGAAATTACTAGCAGGGATTAGAATGTTTAGCCGTCAGAATCCTGCAAGATTTACATTGTAGTAGGCTATAAAATACAAAACAAAATTGCTTTATAAACTCACATATAGAGAGCAATTCAATTCTTTCTCTTCACTGTTTTTCATTGTTGTGAACTTCCTTCATTTCAATCGCAATTGGTTTTAGTTGTGTTAAGAATAAGAGAGACTGGTAAAAGATATGATTGTAAGGTATTAGGGTTCTCGAAATCTCGGTCCAAAAATTATTTCTAACACTTTTATAGTCCAAAAGTTTTAAAATTTGATCATTTTCTCCAAATTTTAACAGGTATATCAAGATGCTACTTTTTATGGAACCATTTGTCTCGATGAAATGAATTGAAATAAATAGAAGAAACGAATCTTTCTTATTTTGGTTCAAGAAGAAATGAATATATATGTTTCAACTATTCTCATTTGTGATAATGTTTTTTGACATGAATTTCGTGTGAAAATAAAATAATTTTTCAAGTAAAAAAATATTATTTCACATGAAATATTCTCTGGACCCGTCTTTCAAAAATATCAAAAATTATCTTTTTTTTTCGTGGAATTGTAATTAAAGATCTCTTACATTTCTGAGCTTCAGAAACAAAATTAGTTCATCTTCTCCATGGAGGAACATTGATCTCCCAAAGTAGATGACGGAGGAAAATAAGGTTGGTGAAAGGAGGAGCTATCACATTGAAGAAGGAGAAGCTGCTGGATTAGGAAACCCTTGGCGCACTTAAATTAGAAATGGTAGAATAGGGTATTAGTATTAGATACCGAACCGTCTTATCATTGGGTTGTTCAACAGATTTTATTTTGGGTCCAATTTGGGCCTGTTTGTTTTGTCTATTTTTGTGTAATTTTGTCTTCTTTAATCAATAAAATGAGTGTTGCGGTAAAATTTAATTATAAAAAAAGGTATTAAAGTTATAATTGTTTTCCTCAATTACTATTTTTGAGTTCCATTCAAAAAAAAGAAGAAGAATAAATCGAGTTTTTTCTTATCTAAGATGAAATAAAAGTTAAATATGAATAATTTGCATATAAAATACATTGAACTTTTTCATGTACATTAATAAGATCACCATGTGAATTGTATTATTAACGACTTTCTTTAGATCGTTGATTAAATTATGAAATACAGAAAAACATTAAAAATTACACTTAGAATTTTAGGTCTTGTTTCGAAAATATACAAATCGAACAAAATAAATCTAAAGTAAATTGTTACGAATCAAGAAAAACAAATCTATATCTATCTATATATTAATTAAAAGGAGATCAGAGGAAGATACCATCTTATTAAGGCAAGCAGCAACTTTAAAAAATTCCACATAAATGTAGGACAAAAGAAACTACCTTTTATCAATAATTTAAATTTTAAAATTAAAAATAAACTGTGAAAAATAATTGAATTGCATAATTATTTGAACAAAGGTTACTTTCCTCAATTTGCAGCATAATAAAAATGTGGTAACTGACAAGAGATTTGGAGTTTGCAAATAATATTTTTTATTGAAAACAATTGCAATAACGTGTTGTTTACTTGTTGTTTAAATAAATATAATTTTAGCAAATAATTAACTAATGTTTTAATCGAAAAGAAAAACCTTTACCTAAATAATAATACAATCATTACATAAAATAATAATTTGAGTAAATACAATTTGACTATTTGTGTATATCTCATAATATATCTAAACTTTTAATATTCAAGGCAACATCATATAGAATTTGATTAATGAAGAATAGCAAGGAAAAAAATAAATTAAAAAAATAAGAAAATGATAAACAAAAATTAATTGAGAAATTATTAATAATATATTAATTTTAAAATTTTAAAATTTTAAAATATTTTTTCCACAAATTTATAGTTGTCGCAGGCGGAAAAATTATATTTTAAGCAATGTGGACCGTTGAAACTAACATGAAAAAGTCAAGTGATTTTTTGAGACAGAATAACATAAAGTGACTATGGAGGCCAATTATCCAAAATTAAGTGTCACGATCTGATTTCTTGAATCATGATGACACGTACTATGATCCATTGGTAGGCAAGCTGACTCGTATCCAGAATAAGACTGTTGTGGGCTCGATGTCAACAATGGTAGCTGGTGCTAAGACCAACATCACAAAAACAGATACAAAGTGTAGTATAAGTACCAAACCAACAGGTATTTAGTAGGCATCATAGGTCTACTAAGCAAGAATAGTAAAAGTAATATGAAATGCTAGAATCCAAACACAATTGAGATATCAAGGCGGGAAAACTAACAGGTATTCACATGTGTGTACTAAGGACAAAAAGGTAGAAGGTACAACTAACTAAACAAAACTGGCCCCCCATAAGTCAGAGCATATACTCGTGTGTAAGTTAAAGTAAAATTGAAATGGGCCCCATAAGCCTAAAAGTATCACAAACCGACTTCTCGAGTCATTATGGATTCTGCTATAACCCTTCAGTAAGCCAACCCGTATCCTGGAACTACGAATAATGGAATAGAGGGCAGAAACTAAATAGTACCAAAATAATACAGAAACAATAGGAATAACGGAAGCACAATGACTAAATATTAGTTCCTTCCCAGAACCTGGAAGTCACAAGTATTAAGCTACTACAAAATACTGATACAAGTCCCAAAAGTGAACCACGAAAGCAAAGGTTGTGTCAAAAAGCAAAAGACAATCAAATATGTACAGATGGATACAAGAAGATCTCAAAATGCCAAGTGCTCACCCTTTTATTCAGTGCAGGCAGCAATTTGTGTGAATACGCGCTGGTAACTCATGCTCGTACCTGCATCACGAAATATGATATAGAGTGTAGTATGAGTACAAAAATAATGTGTACTCATTCAGCATCATAGGCTGATTGAGCATGAGTAAAACCAATAAAAAGAGATAGAATCTGAGAATAATAGAATGTGATGGAAAATAAGGCGATGCACACGAGTGTAAGGAACTAAAGGAACTAAGTATAGCTAACTAAACCTAACTAGGACCCATGAGCTGAGAAGGTACATTCGTGACCAAGTTTAAATAAAAATTTGAGTGGACCCCCATAACCTTGATGGATACACAGAATTGCTAAACTACTAAGAATGAGAAACGGTGATTCCAGAACTGGAAAAGCATAGCCCAGACCTCAAACCGCCGTTAGTTTCCAAGTAACTAATAATATCTAATAGTAACGGCCCGACTAACAAGTCCAGTGCCCTGACCGCAAACTGCGGATGTCTCTCAAAATGGCAAATCAAAAGGAATCTCCAAATAGGTAATATAAATAGTTGATCTAAGAAGTCTAGCACACGGAGCTCGAACAATGGATGTGTCTCAAAGAGGAAAGAGTCTGTGACTTAGTAAGTAATCTCCATAGAGGATAAGTGGATAGCATGACCATACCTTGAATCTGTGATGATAATGGCTACCAAAAGAGACCATGTCATCTTGTCATAGTAAAATAACCATAGATTTACTTCCACTCTCAGATAGTCCATTCAATACTTCCAAGATTGACCCAAACCCAATCCTGAATCACCAAATGAAGCTTGAAGCTCAAATCGCCCATGAACAAGTCATAATAAGAGGGAGATGGGGGGGTAGAAGATCGTCAAACTGAGATAACACCTAATCTAAGGCTCAAACTATCGAACCCAAGTATGCTATTCTAGTCTATAGGGAGCTAAGCCATCTGAGTCGGCGTTGGAGTAAACGCAAGGCCTAACATCTCTAACTATTTCAAGTACATAGCAGCACTGGCCTAAGCCTAGACTAAGGCCAAGATGCTCATAATCAATATAAAATAGTCATAACTAAGGCCACAAGTTATGGATGATCAATATAAAACTAATCACATTTTCGCAAGACCCCAAAATTCCCCAAAATAAACCTAAGGCATGATTTCTAAACACCTAAGCATGGTTCAATACCAATCAAACCTAAATTCCAATTAATCAAGAAACATTCACATAATCAAGTTCAATCTAAGGAAAGGGAAGTCGTAGCTTACTTGGAGGCCGATCACGCGTGCTCCAAATCATAGAACCAAAACTTTTCCCTTTTGAAAATCATCCGAAGGTTGCCAGACTATCAAATATAGGTACACCAAATTATTACAATCGTTTAGACATTAATATTACTAAATTTGGAGATGGACCAATTTCAAAGTACAAAATGGAAATGTGAGACCTGCTCCGGTAATTCAAAAACTGGCTCTGTGAAAAGGTCCCATATACCAGCCCAAGCTTGTATTCCAAAATGAAACACAATTCGGAACCCGAATCAGCAAAAATAAGAACATGCATGATATTTCTCAATTACGCTTAAAAACACATAAAGGCAGCAAGTTCAAGCCATAATTTACCTCAATCAAAGTTCGTTAACCACTTTTCGGAGACCCCAACACCTTCTCCTAGTAATTCCCAAAAATTTGACTTTTGATCCACCAAAATCCACCAACAAATGAGAGAGTTATGAAGGTTTTAAAATTTGGAGAAATAACAAAATTTCGAACTCAAAATAGACCCATAGGAATCGTGAAAGAGATCCTAAAGATCACTTAAGCGACCCCCACCAAGTTGTTTTAGCAACAACCGCCCATAGGGACCGGTTTGCCGTTGTCTCTTTAGCGACGACACCAGGTATATATGGGGAAAAAGAGGTTTGGCATTGTCCAAGTGTCTGATGGGGTGCTTGGAATTTGTTCATAACCCTGAGCATGCAAATGAGATATGCTACCCAACCAAATTCGACATTCCGGACTCAATAGCGTATTTAAAATTTTAATACTAGATTATTTTAATGAAAAATAAGTCCCACACCTAATGTCTTCTTAGAAAAAATTCCACAACGGAACTTGAGATTCAACTAGAAGACTTGGACAACACAGAGAGGGTTGTTTTATACAAAAATTGACATTCCAAAACTAACTACGTTGATAGAATTTTCTTCTGAACACCAAATTTCAAAGGCTAGAATGTCAAATGGCCCCAAACTCACATTGAATGCCTCGATACTGATGTTGATCATGATATAATCTAATTTGGCTATTCCGGAGCTTATAGAACCATCGAAATTTCGCTCTAAGGTAGGTTACCTAAAGTTATGACCGAAATTAACTTTTCAAGTTTAAAAAAAATCTAAACAGGAAAACGAGTCTAAAATCCAAAATGAACGACCAGACGATCAAATAGCCAGTTCCCTCAAGCCATAAATTACTTGGGGTCTCTTTAGGAATGCTCTAAACAACGGAATGAATGCTTTAACTCAAAAATAACCTGGAGAGTCATTATAACATTCACTACTAAAAGAACTTTCATCCACAAAAGCAAAAGTTAAGAAGTACCTGAAGGCTTACTTAAGCTGGGGAATTACTCACGCATCTCCTGTATGGTTTCCCAAGTAGCCTCCTCAACTGGTCAATGTGTCCAATGGACCTTGACCTTGGGAAAGGCTCTGGATTGCAACTGCCTCTTATCTCTTACCAGAATAGCAATTGGCTCCTCAATAAAGGTCAAACGATCATCTAACTAAACCGCGTCACACTAGAGCACATGTGAGTCATCTAGAACATACTCGCGCAATATTAAAACATGAAAAACTGGATGAATAGCTGAGAAAGATGGAGGTAAAGCTAACTCATCGACCACATCAACAACTGTCCTCAAAATCTCAAAAGGTAGAATATACCTTGGGCTAAGCTTGACCCTCTTCCCAAATCTCATCACGCCCTTCATGGGAGATACTCAAATGAACACCCTGTCACTAACAACAAATCTCAACGATCGACACCTATGATCTACATAACTCTGATGCCTTCTCTGAGTTATCCTAAGCCTATCATGTATCACTCTCACATGATCTAAGGACTCCTAAATAAAATTTGTAACACGCAGCCTAGGCTCTATAAACTAAAACCAACTAATCGAAGAGAGACAACGTCTACCATATAAGGCCTCAAATAGGGCAATCTGAATATTAGAGTGGTAGTTGTTGTTCTATGCGAACTCTACCAAAGGCAAGAATTATTCCTACTGACTCCTAAAATCCAAAACGCAGCCATGCAACATATCCTCAAAAACCTAAATAGTGTACTATGACTGAACATCAGTCTGGGGTGAAAAGTTATGCTGAGTTCAATGCGGATACACAACTCCTCTTGAAAATTCCTCCAAAAGCTAGATTTTAACTATGAACCTCTATTTAAGATAATAAAAGTAGGTATACCATAAAGAAGAACCACCTCTCATATGTCGATACGACCAATTTCTCAGCATTGAAGAAAGTATGAATCGAAAGGAAGTGTACTGACTTGGTCAATCAACCAACGATGAACAAAATACTATCATTACCTCTGGAAGTGCGAGGGAACCCTACAATGAAATCGATGGTGATAAAATCCCATTTCCACTCAAGAATGGGTAATCTCTGAAATTTAGCACCAGAACTCAAATACTCAACCTTCATATGTTGGCAACTCAAACAATGAGACATAGAGTCTACGATGTCTCTCCTTATACCGCTCCACCAGCAATGCTACCTCAATTCACAATACATCTTAGTTGTGCTCGAATGTATAGGGTATTTGGAATCATGGGCCTGACCAATGTCACATCTCAAAACTCAATCTCAAAGTGCTACCAACTCCATATCTTAAAAATATCGACCACAGATCCAATATAATAGAGATAACAGAACTCCCACATAAGCTAGCACACACTTAGAATCTAAAAAATCAAGACTAATAATTATGTTGTCTAAGGAATAGACATACATAGCTAAAACTTGTGCCACTATGTCCTGCCTTCTGAATCATGGCATCCGTTACTACATTCGCCTTACCCAAATGGTAGAGAATAGAGAGGTCATAGTCCTTCAAGATCTCAATACAAAAACGTTGCCATGAATGAAGGTCTCTCTCGATCATAATATATTGAAGCCTCCTGCGATCAGTATAGATCTCATAAAGAAATCCATATAGGTACTGCCTCTAAATCTTAAGCGCAAAAACTACTGCTGCTAACTCCAAGTTATGAGTGGGGTAGTTGCGCTCATGCAACTTAAGTTGCCTCGATGCATAAGAAACAACCCGAATACATCAGAACATAGCCCAAATTAATGCCGAATACATCACAATACACAGTGAATCCCTTACCCTCAATTGGAAAAGTCAATATAGAATTAGTGGTAAGTAACTCGTTGATCTTCCGAAAGCTTAACTTACACTGCTTAGACAACTCAAGTGGAACATTATGATGAGTCAACCAAGTCAATGGTGCTGCAATGGTGGAGAAGCCCTCAACAAATCGATGATAGTAACCCACTAGTTCGATGAAACTATAAATCTTAGTAACAAAGGTAGGCTCAATCTTGAATAGCCTTAATCTTTATCGGATCTACCATGATACCATCCTTTGACACCATGTTCCCCAAGAATGCTACAGAATTAAGAAAAAACTCGCACTTTGAGAACTTAGCATAAAGTCGCTGATCTCTCAAAGTTTGGAGCACTAATCTCAAATACTATTCATACTTACTCCAGCTCCGTAAGTATACCAAAATGTCATCTATGAAGAATATGATAAAGTAATTAAGGTATTTCCTAAATATAGGTCATCATCCATGAAGGCAGTAGGAGCATTAGTCAACCCAAAAGATATCGCTAGGAATTTATAGTGGCCGTATTGAGTCCTAAATGCAGTCTTAAGGATGTTCGCTGCCCTAATCCTCATCTGATGGTAATCAAATCTCAAGTTAATCTTCAAAAATACTGTGGCACCATGAAGCTGATCAAAGAGGTCATCAATACAAGGTATGGGGTAATGGTTCTTCACCGTCACCTTGTTCAACTGCCTATAATCAATATACATCCACATAGTTGAGTCCTTCTTCCTTACAAACAGGATTGGGGCATCGGAAGGAGAATTTCTAAGTTGAATGAACCCCTTGACCAAGAGGTCCTCAAGCTGAACACTGATCTCTTTGAGCTCTAAAGGGGCTATCTGATAAGGCAAAATAGAGATAGGATGTGTGCCTGCTCAAAGTCTATAGCAAAATCAATATCACTCTCTTGGATAGGAAAGATAGGTCAGTAGGAAACATATCTACAAACTCCTAGACTATAGGAACTAAAAATAACTGAAGGGCCCTCCCGATTGACATCCATAGATAGGCCAAATAATCTAAGAACTCAGTAAAAACAAACCACTAAGCTCTCAAAGAAGAAATGGTCCCCATCCGTGTACGACTATAAGCATCTTGCCATAAAATTTGAGGAATGTCAGGCATGGCTAAGGTAATGGTTTTACCATACAATTCTAAGATCGCGTGGTAGGGGAATAACCAGTCCATGCCAGATGCATCAAAATATACCATATCAAGCAATATAACTTTAATTCTACTATCATAGCCCTGGATAGTCACTAAGCAAGATCAAAACATGAACTGACTCTGCCAAGGACTCTGAACTCATACCCAAACAGGGAGCATAAGCAACAAAAAACATACGAAAGTGTGGACCTGGATCAAATAACATTGTGGAAGGCTGATGGCATAATAAAAGCATATGGGTAATAATATTGTCAAATGCCTCAGCCTCTACCCTTGTTGGGGCTGCATAGAAATGGTCCTAAGCTCCTCTACCTGGAGCATCTGACCTATAGCCTGACCTGCTTACCCATGCTCCATCTCTAGAGAGAATTCCCTAGATTGCCTTAGAAGTCTTTTTGAGAATGAATTAGAATAGGGGGAATTTTACAGGGTTGGGTAGTTATAGGTTCTAAATTTTCCCTTAAAAGTGACTAGATTCATTGAATCGAGATTAGAAAAGATGATATTACCCTTTATTTAATCTAGCAGGAGACTCTATGAATGGGCTTCTACGATTCGTCATTTGGACTATGAGTCATACAAATGACTCATCCTATTGAGTTTGAAAAACCCTAAAAACAGTCTCTCTGAATCATTCATATGACTCGTTCTTATGAATCATCAAAAGGCTTATGGGTCATAGACCCTACTCTTCCTGCAACTTTTGAAAACCTATAAAACCTGAGTTTCTAAAGTTTCTTTATGAGTTCTATCTAAGACTCGTTAGTCCTACTATGAGTCATAACTTAGCTTTTAGACTCACTTCCTCACTTAATCAAATTCCCAACCTCAGAACTATTCCTATGAGTCACTCCTAAGATTCGTACAAGTACCTACGACTCGTAGGTCAACTTGTATACTCTGAGTCAGTCTATTTTTCTTGAAATTTTCCTTTGTTCAAACTTTTCAATTTTTGGGGTCTTACAATATCTCCCTCGTGGAAACATTCATCCTCAAATATTTTCAACGTACTCAAAAGGACATGAAAAGAGGACTAACATCCCAATCATGAATGAATGACACATTAAACAACACAGAACATGAGATTTTCAAACTTAGCTTGAAACATGACTTTAAAATCAATCTTAATGAACATGCATGTATATGAAAGACATAGTAAAAACTGAAACGTAAGAATTTAGGCGACTTGAGTAAGAACAACCTAATACCTTAAGATTGAGTAGAAGGAAAGAGGTACGGATATTGTTTCATCATGCCCACTTTCGCTTCCCATATAGCACTCTCTACTAGTGGATTTCTCCACAATACTTTGATGTATGCAACTTCTTTGTTTCTTAACCTCTTCACTTGTCGGTCTAGAATTTCCACCAGAACCTCCTCATAAGTCAAGTTTTCTTCAATATTCACATTTTCCAATGGCACAATAGAATTTGGATCACCTACAAACTTACTCAACATCGACACATGAAACACAAGATGAACAACTGCCAAATCAAACGGCAAGTCTAACTCATATGCCACCTTGCCAATATGCTTCAAAATATCTTATAGAGTCCAGCATACTTAGGAATCAATTTCCCCTTCTTACCAAAGCGTATCACACCCTTCATGGGCATTCAAATAGATCTAGTCATCCACATCAAATTTAAGTTCTCTTTTCTTAATCTCCGAATATGACTTTTTGCTACTTTGAGCCTCTTCAACCTCTCTCTTATGATCTTCACCTGCTCCATAGCATCAAATACTAAATAGGGAACAATCAATGCCATCTCACCCACTTCAAACCCACCGGGGACCTACACCTTCTCTCATACAAATCTTCAAAAGGAGTCATTAGTTGCTAGAGTGATAACTATTATTGTAGGCAAACTCAATCAATGATAGATGCTCATCCCAATTTCCTTTGAAATCAATGACACACGCCCTCAACATATCCTCCAAAGTTTGAATTGTTCTTTTGGCTTGGCCATCGGTTTGAGGATGGAAAGCGGTACTTAGCTTAACTTTCATACCAAGACCCTTTTGAAATGAATTCCTAAAATATAAAATGAATTGAGTACCTCGATCCAATATAATTCACCTGGGGACACCATAAAGTGTTACCAACTCAGGAATATACAACTTGGCATAATCTTAAAGCACTATAAGAAGTATTCACCGATAAAAAATATGTCAAACAACCCAAATAGAAGCATGTTGTTTCTTAGTATGAGGCAAACCCATCACAAAGTTCATATTCACATCTTCCCACTTTCAAGTAAAAATCTCAATGTCTTGAGTTAAACCTCCCATTTTTTATGCTCGATCTTTACTTGTTGTCAATTAGGACACCTTGCCACATAATCTTCTATGTCCTTCTTCATGCCATTCTACCAATACACTTCCCAAAAATCATGATATATCTTGGTGGATCCAAAGTGAATCGAATAATGAAAATTGTGGGCCTCATCCAATATCAATTCCCTTAGACCATCAACATTGGGTACACATGACCGACCTTGATAAAGAAGCACACCATCTCCCCCTTGGGAGAAAGCCTCAATGGCTATTTTTCCAACCGACTTTTTCAATTCAAGAAACACTGGATTATTATCTTGTTTAACCTTAACATCCGCCACAAGAGATGATTCCAAACCATTTTGAACAAGAACACCACCATCATTTGAATCAACCAAATGAACACCCAAACAGGCTAATCTATCACATCTTTAACTAATTCCTTCTTACCCTATTTAATATGGGATAAACTATCTATGGACAACCTACTAAGTACATCGGCAACTATATTAACTTTACTCAGATGGTACAATCCACTCATATCATAGTCCTTTAATAATTCAAGTCATCTTCTTTATTAAAGGTTAAAGTCCTTTTGCTTAAACATATATTGCAAGCTCTTGTGATCGGTGAACACATCCACATGGACACCATAAAGATACTGTCTCCAAATTTTCAAAGAGAACATAACCGCCGCTAGTTCCAACTCATGAGTCGGATAGTTTCTTTCATGTACCTTAAATTGCCTAGAAGTATAGGATATGACCTTTCTATGTTGCATCAACACACAACCAAGTCTAATCCTTGAGGCATCACAATACACAACAAACCATTATACCTTTATGGTAACTTCAAAATAAGAGCGGTAGTAAGATGATCTTTCAACTCTTGAAAACTCTTCTCATAAGCTTCCGACCATTGGAAGTTCACTTTTTTGGGTCAACTTGGTCAAAGGAAAAGAGTTTGATGAAAACCCTTCCATAAACCTTCTATAGTATCTGGATAGGCCCAACAAACTTTTAATATCTAAAGAAGATAATGGTCTAGGCTAATTTTTCACCTCTTTCATATTCTTTGGATCGACTTTGATCTCATCACTGATGGGCGAAAAATACAGCTTTCCTTAGATAAAACTTGCACTTATTAAACTTGGAAAATAATTGCTTGTCCCTTAAATTTTGCAACACAATCTTCAAGTGATTGGCCTGCTTCTCCTCATTCCTAGAGTAAACCAAAATATTATCAATAAACACAATCACAAACATTTCTAAGTACTGCTTGAACACCCTATTCATCAAGTTTAGGAAGGCAACGGGGGCATTAGTGAGTCCAAAGGACATGACTAGAAATTCAAAATGACCATACCTTGTTTAAAATACCGTCTTTGGAATATCACACTCCCTCACCCTTAGTTGGTAATAACTTGAACAGAGATCAATTTTAGAGAAGTAGCTTGCTCCTTGCAATTCATCAAACAAATCATCTATCCTTAGAATTATGTACTTATTCTTTATCATCACTTTATTCAATCGCCAGTAGTTGATACACATACGAAGCGATCCATCCTTTTTTCAAACAAACAAAATGGAAGAACCTAATGGGATATACTTGGTCTAATAAAGGTCTTGTCCAACAAATCTTTCAATCGATCCTTTAACTTATTTAGTTCCACCGGAACCATTTGGTAAGGAGGAATAGAAATAGGTTGGGTGCCAGAAAAAAGGTCTATGACAAAGTCAATTTTCCTTTTGGGAGGAACACCAGTTAGATCATTGGGAAATACATCCGAAAAATCATTAATAGTAGGAACAACCTATAGAGTAGGGGCTTCAGAATGTGTATCTCTAACCCATACAAGATGGTAGATGCAACCCTTGGAAATCACTTTCCAAGCTTTGAGGCATGAGATGAATTGACGCTTAGACACGAAATTTCTACCATTTCATTCTAGGATCGACTCATTAGGAAAATAAAACTTAACCACATGGGCTCTATAATCAATAGAAGCATAACATGCATATAGACAATCCATATCAAGGATAAAATCAAAATAGGTCATATCAAGTTCAGCTAGATTGCAAGAAGTAACTTTATGGAAAATTAAAATTGGATAATTTCTATAGACTCTTTTAATCACCATCGACTCACCTATGGGTGTATAAATGGAAAAAGGCTCCAACAATATTTTGGGGCTAACATCAAATCTCATAGCCACATAAGGAGTAACAAAAGATAAATTGGCACCTAGATCAAGTTATCCATAAACATCATAGTGAAAGATCTGTAACATATCAGTAACAAAATCTGGAGTCTCCTCCACCTCTTTCCTAGCATGAAGAGCATAAAATTGATTATTACGTTGACCATCTTTTGGTTGAGCTTGATCACCTTATTTAAACTTACACTCCTTATAAAGATCCCGGCTTGCCACATATTTCGCACACATTCATTTTCTCTAGACACTCTCCCTTGTGATTCTTCCCACACTTCTTGCATGTGGGGATAACTTATCTATTTGGGAATCCTTCTTGATGTTTAGGGTTGGGAACCCTATCCTTGTCAAACCTTTGAGTCGGAGCATTTGAAGTACCTTGATCGGAATACCTTTGACAAAATTGAGGATGCCCACCATTCTCGGACCTAGCATGAGAGGAATCACCACCATTGATCCTTGCCCTTTTGGACCCTCTAGCTTTATCCCTTAGCTTCCCATCCTTTATTTTCTCCACATGGGTCGTGAGTCTAGAGATATCCATTCCTCTAATCAACATAGCCATCTTGCATTCCTTGGACGCCAAATCTGCTATACTCGAAATGAATTTTCTCATACGAGTTCTTGGGTCGGCAACCATAAATAGGACATAATTTGACAATTGGGTGATGTAACACCCCTGATATTTACGATTGTCACTCATTTTATATCAAAGGCTTATAAGTCTAAATTTGAGAATTTTTTTTGTAGCATTGCAGTAATTTGGTATCATCGTATTTTAATTGAAATCTGATAAAAATATATTCTTATTCTCTTCCTAAAATGTCTCAAATATTTATGAGAAAATCTTGATTTAAGGTATATATGGATATATATTTATTTTATATGAACTTTATAATTTATTGGTATTTTAGCAGAAATTGTAGATTTAGTTTTATTGAAAACAATTTTTATTATATTAGGTAGGTTTTATTCAAATTACTTTAATTGTATTAATTACAGTGTATATAGAAAGTCATATTTATGTAACGTTATATTGGAACATTGAAATAATTGACTATCCATATCATGTTATTCTAGTGTGAATTTAAGATATGTTAAGGAAAAATTCTCTTTTTCATATCGCACGAATCCTAAAATTTGTAAATCATCAAATGAGTCATTTTTACTATTATATTGTTAGGAAGACCCTTTGTGAAGGTCATTGGAATGTCGAATGATCTTAATTCTTTACTTTATCATATCATTATCATGCTAGTAAAAATGTGAAGTAAGTTTGACGATTAAAGCTATTTTGTGTCAAATTTCTTATTCGTTATGTCTATTAGCCAATTGTTGTCTTAAGAACAAGGATGAAATATTGAAAAATTGTCACTTTGTATCTAAGGGAATGGTTAAGCCATTCTTTCTTGTCAAAAGCTTTAACAAAAATGTTATTTGAAAATGATATTCAGACTAAATCTTATACTCTATGCTTTTGGTTATATACTTGTCTAACCACCTTCTTTCTAAAAAAGGATCACACCATTACCGTTTTTGAGGTCATTCTTAAATTAAGTCAGGCATATTAGTCTCCTTTTGAGTTCTCAAATAATTAATGTTCTAAGTTGAAGGTGAGTCAAAAGCTTTGAGTCTATTATGAATTTATAGTCCTAAATGGTCATATGGAAGTTAAATGAATTCATGGGGATAATCATTAAGCACCTTAATCTCTTTATGAACATCCTCAGATTTAAGTTACCTTTTTAAAGTCAAGTTAAGTATTCAAGTTTGTTCTAAAAGTATATGAGGTTCCACGAGACATTTACATGTTATACGAAATTGATTATGAGATTATGAGAATAAGGGTAACAAAGAGCTAAGATTGGCTAAGCTCTTATTGACCTACTATTCACATTTCAAGTTTATATCATACACGACATGTTATGAATGGAATTCGAGCTATAATCGGAGGTATTGTGCCTATTTTTCCAAAAGACTATATATATTCTACAAATGGCCAGAGGTTGGCGATATGATGTCAGTTAGCTACCGGAAGGACTGCCATTCCTAGCATTTGATTGGGTATGTCATGCATTTGTATTTATATATATATATATATATATATATATATATATATATATATATATATATATATATATATATATATTCATATGATTACATGATCATACCATGCAGATTTGATTATTATGATGTCCGTTGTCAG
This sequence comes from Solanum dulcamara, assembly GCF_947179165.1. Classification (NCBI taxonomy): domain Eukaryota; kingdom Viridiplantae; phylum Streptophyta; class Magnoliopsida; order Solanales; family Solanaceae; genus Solanum; species Solanum dulcamara. The sequence continues at coordinate 42,515,169 of NC_077241.1, forward strand.
CCATGATGGCTACTAAAGTTTCAGTTGCAGGTAGTATCTCTATTACCCTTTTTGTTATTGTTATTTATGATGTTACTTTCCGCCTTACATACCAATACATTTTTATTCATACTGATGTCCCATTGCCTAGGAACGTTGTATTCATGTTGCAGGTTCAGAAAACGTTCCTTATCTGCCTTTCAATAACAGTATTGTCTCAGCTATGGATTGGAAAACTCCACTCTTCCAAGAGTTGTTGGTTGTCTATAGGTTTTGCATTTTTGGGTTTTGTGTATAATTGTTGGCATCATTTCTGACTTTTCCCAACTATTTGAGTTATATTATTCGTAGAGACTTATGGAGATATTCTATTGGGTCTTCTCAGCTTCCATTTATAGACGTTTTGGCTTATTGTATTTATGGCTTTAATAGTAGTCTTGTCAGTGTGCTAGTTCTTCATTAGTTAAGTCAGTCTTGTCGACCATTAATTATATTGTTAATGTTGTTGTGACCTTCCTGGTCTAGTTATCTTATTTCAGCAGGTTGTTGTGGCGGCTTAGTCAGCCCTTGTGGTTTCACTTCCTTTATGTTTCAGTTGATTTGGTCAATCAAGTGAGGCATCGGTTGCCTATCACGGCTCCCTTAATTTAAGGTGTGACAGATAAACTTAAGGGCATAATCTCTCACACTTATATTCCATTGCTTGAGGTTAATGAACTCTTGTATGTTGGCCTCGCTCAACTCTAATAGGAAAAGCGATCAAGAAATACTCCTTTTAATTCTGCCCAATTCATGGGACTCGCCCCTATAGACCTCTCACACCTCTATTGATCAAATAATATTCTGACAATACCCTTCAATTGGTAGGTAGCCAACTCTTCCCTCTCAATCGGGATAACTCCTAGTATCTCCACAATCTTACGAATACTACTAAAAAATGCTTATGGATCCTCCTCCACTTTGGAACCCCAAAACTCTAGAGGATTCATCCTCATAAAGTCACGAACCCTTGTCACCGTCGTACCCACATTTGGGTTCATAGGAGAAACCACCTCATAATTGGCTTACGCTGTCATAGCTTGATCAAGCACTTGGAAAGCTACTCAGAACTTGGGTTAAAGCGTGCTTCACACCGATGAACAAGACTTTACTTAACACGGCATATTAGACTCCCTAGGATACTTCTAACCCTTGTGCCCTGATACCAAGTTTGTAATACCCCAAGCTAGATCCTAGGAGTGACATGGTGATAGGGAACCCAAAGGATCATAACCAAGCCTCTTAGCATACATCGCACTCATAAGGTCATGTAAAATATAACTAAACAAGTGAAAGAACAATCTCAATCATAGAAGTCTAAGAATAAAATGAAACTCAAGTCAAATGTCCGTGAATGGAAAACATCACTCTGTATCTAAACATGCCTCTATAACGCTATGGGGACTTAGGACAAGTTCCTAGCTCACCATAACATCAAAGAGTCAAGAGTAACAATAGGAAAGAATGTCTCGTCCTCAATGAATGAGGAATCACCAAACAACTCTAGAATATAGTAAGCTCTAGCCATGAATAGGATGCATAGCGTGACCGTCCATCCCTACATTATGAGACAATGTAGGAAAAATATGTTTTAGTACATATAAGGTACTAAGTATGTGAGATATGCATGAATAAGAAATAGAGATTAAGTAATATGGCAGAGGATGCATCACCAATGTAATGAAATATAGATAATACTTAAAAAGCATTTGAAATCATGTTGAAAGAATGTGGTCAATGCATCATCATCATAGTAAAAATTACATCATTTTATATGATTTGTGTGGGATAAGACATTTAACCGACATCTAACACCATATGAGCTATAATATGGAATCTGATGTAACTCCCACATCGAGAAGAGAGAGGCTATTTGTCAAGGTAGACTTTGTAAGAACATCATAAGCTATATATGGATAACTTGCTAGGCCATAAAGACAACCTATGGGGGCAACGTAGTTTGGGACTTTAGGTTGCTACTAGGATTCACTTAGGTAACAAACCTTAGGTTAATGAACCAAACGCCACCTAACATTCCTGTTGATGCTTAGTCAATATCCTAATGAAATTCATTAAAACATTAATACATTATCAATAGCATCATCATGAAAATAGACATAAGAGTAGCCCATTAACTTAGTTGAATCTTAAAAATCCATAAACTTGGTGAGAATTGTCCTTATCACCTTTTAATTATTAGTATGTCAGAATTGTCTTTATCACACCATAATAAACTTCTTGAACATTATTGAAACATCATTTATAACATTCATCAATAATTCATAAATCTCAACTTCTTTCATAAATCTCAACTTCTTTTATAAAACAATCTTTCAAAATCATTGAAATTCATATTCATAATTCATAGAAATCATCATTGAAAATAGCTTCATTCATAGGCACTTGTAAAACAACATGAAATTCTGCAATTAAGATAGAATCATGCTTATAATAATAACTGAAGTCAAGTAAAAACGTAATTGAAATAGCCGGATGCAATACCATCAATTTAGGGTTAGAAAGCTATTGAAATTGAGGAGATTGTTTTGAGAAAAACCTTGGACTTCATGGGTAAATGGAACCCATGACTAAAATCCCACATAACTTGGTGAATTTAACTCTAAAATCGGAGAGGATACTTGTGTTCTTAAAACCCTAGCTTTGAATTGTAGGAAAAGACCTTGAGAGAATTCCCTTGATTTCCTTAGAAAATTTTTTGAGAATGAATTAGAATAAAGAGGACTTTTGAAGGGTTGGGTAATTATAGGTTATGAACTTTCCCCTAAAAGTGTCTAGATTCATTGAAACGAGATTGGAAAAAGATAATATTACCCTTCATTAAACTCAAATAGGAGACCCTACGAATGGGCTTCTAGAGTTGTTGTTTATTGTACGAGTCATACAAATGACTCATCTAATTGAGTCTAAAAAAACCCTAAAAATTGAGTCTCTAAATCATCCCTACGACTCATTCTTATGATTCTTCAGAAAGCTTACGACTCATCAGTCCTACTACGAGTCATAAGTTGGTCGATCGACTCACTTCCTTACTTGATCAAATTCCCAACCTCAGCAGTAGAAGTACCTACAACTCGTAGGTCAATTTGTAGACTCTAAGTCAATCCATTTTTCTTGAAATTTTCCTTTGTTCAAATTTTTCAACTTTCGGGGTCTTACAATTCCAACTCAAGTCTAAATGTACCAATCCCAAGCCAATTATTGAGGCCAACAATCACCCTATCAAAACTACACAATCATAAGATAAAAAAACCTAATAGGATACGTATAAGCCTACTAGGTACATTAAAGAAAACATAACCCAACCAACCCCCCATAGGACTAGTAGATGCAAACATCAACCAATCATACTTGTGAAAAGCGATGCATATGAATGCACGAATGTAATGAAAAACAATAAGGCCACCAAGTAACTTAACCTACCTTCATCCCCTAGCATGCAAGGTAGGAGCCATGGTTGCACCCCTCCTCCTGTTCAATGTGGCACACAAATGGAGGGACCCATAGAGGACTCAGAGATCCATATATAATGCATGGGGCTGACCCTAGGTCTTCTATGATTGATCCATCTAATATTTATTTCATCATGATACCAGAGATACATATAATTTGTAAAATTTAAATCATCATAAAAGGGGTCAATATTCTCATCCACCAATCAAGGAAGTAGTAAGTGTACCCTCGATGCATCATTTTCTTAAAATTTCATTTATCGAGAGTAGAAGTGGCAATACAACTCCCACTAAAACCATATAAAGGGTAAAGAGTGCAAAACAATGACTTTTTAATAATGGTAACAAAAATCAAGGCATTTATTGGAATTGTACCAGAAAACATGGGTATATGAGTATCAAGGCAATGCATGTCATCATCAGCATCAAAATAATAGAACTTAAGGATCCAAATCTATATAACCGGAATTAACTCGCTCCTAAGCATAAAAAAACTAACCTAGAATTCAAACATGTTTCCAATCAAGTCCTCGAGGCCATTAATATATTGAATAGCATAAACATACACACAATATGAGCATAACAACTTAGGAAATAAAGGGAAATATGAGAAATCACACAACCAAAAGGATTAACCAAGGATCTCTACCTATACCTGAAGGTACTACTCGAAGCTATACTAAGAACAACCAACACCAATATAAGCCTATATCAAGCAACTAATGTTCCATAACCTAATATGATATAGGAATCAATGATTAGGCTAAGGGTCGATCCTAGGTGAATCCCCACAATATCTAAGCAACCCAAGGTCAACGCACTAATAAATTGGTATCATTCTATAGAAGTTATTATAAGGAACCACTATGCTAACTAAAGGATCCTATAGAACTCATTCTAAGGCACACAGATACAAAAATTACTTTAAAGCCTAATATGTTAATTCTAAAGAGGTTATAAATTCTAGGTTAATCCATAAGGAATGAAATGCCCGTCTAAGCTAAGGATCCCGCAACAAATGCTCAATGATATTCTAAGACTCCTATGGGAGTAAAGAATAGAAGAATTAGGAAATAACCATAAGCCTTGAATATAAATCCCTGCAGCACATGCAATCTATACTAAATAATATCTCATGGAGAACAATCTAAAAGAAAGTAGATTGTAGCCTACCCGGAAGCCCAACTACAATCTTGAATTGTCCATGAGCTTCTTTTCATCTCTTTGTATCCTCAAAATGCCCCTATCACTATTAATCTCATAAACCACACATCACTACGAGTAAAATGATATACAATAAAGAAAAATTGGATCAAAAATAGGTCCACCAGTATCACGACCCAAGGTACGCCCTATGTGTGATACGGCGATTCAAATCCCAAAGGACCCCAACCAAGCCTTTTAGAATATCATACATAAGCATACGTAAGGTCATTAAAATAATAAGACTAAATCATAAAAGTAGAAATAAATTCTAAACATGAATAACTCGATAAAGGAGAAATCAACTCCAAAAGAACATGATAACATAGACTTCATGAACATCTAACATGCCTCTATTAGTCTAAATGGGGGCATAAGACAAGCTTCTATCTCACCCAATGTAAAAAAGATAACATCATAGAAAGAAATATAAACTCATGTTGTTTGTGTCCTTGAAATATGAGGACTCACTAATCATGTGTCAAACCTTAGTAATTCAATCTAGCCATGAGTAGGAGGATGAGCGTGATGATCGTCCGACCTTACAATATGATAAAATGTAGGCAAAAGTATATGTTAGTACATGAAAAGCACTAAGTATGTGAGAAGTATGCATAAACAATGATAATACAATGTAATTAATATAAGGATGGGATGTATGACCAATACCTTAAAAACATGAGTAAAACTTGAAAACATTTGAATAATATCATAATCATGTGGTCAATGCAACATAAACATCATGAAAACTTACACTATTTAGATACATTTGGGGGATAGGACTTTTAACCTACATATAAGATCATGCGAGCTATAACTTGGAATTCGGTATTACTCATACACCGAAAAGAGAGAGGCTACTTGCCGAGGTAGACTCTGTAAGAACATCATAAATTTGATCTATTTATGGATCCACTAGCTAGTCCATAAAAGCAAACCAAGCCTCTTAGCATACATTGCATTCATAAGGTCAAGTAAAATATAATAAAATAAGTGGAAGAACAATCTCAATCATAGAAGTCTAAGAATAAAATAAAACTCAAGTCAAATTTCTGTGAATGGAAAATATCACTCTGTATCTAAACATGCCTCTATAATGAGATGGGGGCTTAATACAAGCTTCTAGCTCACCATAACATCAAAGAGTCAAGAGTAACAATAGGAAAGAATGTCTCATCCTTGATGAGTGAGGAATCACCAAACAACTCTAGAATATAGTAAGCTCTAGCCACGAATAGGATGCGTAGCATGACCATCCATCCCTACATTATGAGACAATGTAGGCAAAATATGTTTTAGTACATAGAAGGTACTAAGTATGTGAGATATGCATGAATAAGAAATAAAGATTAAGCAATATGGCAGAGGATGCATCACCAATGTAATGAAATATAGATAATACTTAAAAAGCATTTGAAATCATGTTGAAAGAATGTGGTCAATGCATCATCATCATAGTAAAAATTATATCATTTTATACGATTTGTGTGGGATAAGACATTTAACCGACATCTAACACCATATGAGCTATAATATGGAATCTGATGTAACTCCCACATCGAGAATTGAGATATCACTTTCCAAGGTAGACTCTGTGAGAACATCATAAGCTATATATTGATACACTAGCTAGGCCATAAAGGCAACCTACGGGGGCAACGTAGTTTGGGATGTTAGGTTTCTACTAGGATTCGCTTAGGTAACAAACCTTAGGTTACCAAATCGAACCCCACCTAACACTCCTCTCGATACTTAGTCAATATGCCAATGGAATTCATTAAAATATTAATACATTATCAATATCATCATCATGAAAATAGACATAAGAGTAGCTCATTAACTTAGTTTATTCATCAGAATCCATAAACTTGCTGATAATTATCCTTATCACCTTTTAATCATGAGTATGTCAGAATTTTCCTTATAATACCATAATAAACTTCTAGAACATCAATGAAACATCATTTATAACCTTCATCAATTATTCATAAATCTTAACTTCTTTCATAAATCTCAACTTCTTTCATAAAAAATCTTTCAAAATCATTGAAATTCATATTCATAATTCATAGAAATCATCATTGAAAATAACTTCATGCATAGTCACTTGTAAAACAACATGAAATTCTGCAATTAAGATAGAATCATGCTTATAATAATCATTGAAGTCAAGTAAAAACGTAATTGAAATAACCTAATGCAATACCACCAATTTAGGGTTAGAAAGCAATTGAAATTGAGAAGATATTTTTGAGGAAAACCTTTGAACTTCATGGATAAATGGAACCCATGACTAAAATCCCTCACACCTTGGTGAATTTAATTCTGAAATTGGAGAGGAGACTTGTGTTCTTGAAACCTAGCTTTGAATTATGGGAGAAGACCTTGAGATAATTCCCTTGATTGACTTAGAAGAATATTTGAGAATGAATTGGAATAGGGGGATTTTGAATGGTCGGCTAGTTATAGGTTCTGAACTTTCCCCTTAAAGTGTCTAGATTCATTGAAATGAAATTGGGAAAAGATAATATTACCCTTTATTAAATTCCAATGGTAGACCCTACGAATGGGCTTCTAGAGTCGTCGTTTATTCTATGAGTTACACAAATGACTCCTCCTATTGAGTCTGAAAAACCCTAAATATTGAGTCTCTAAATCATCCCTACGACTCGTTCTTATAATTCTTCAAAAGTTTTATGGGTCACAGATCCAACTCATCCTACAACTTTTGAAAAACAACTAAACCTGAGTTTCTAAAGTTTATCTATGAGTTCTATCTATGACTCATTAGTCCTACTATGAGTCGTAACTTGGCTGGTAGAATTACTTCCTCTCTTATTCAAATTCCCAACCTCAGTACCAGTCCTTCGAGACACTCCTAAGACTTATAGAAGTACCTACGACTCGTAGGTCAATTCATAGACTCTGATTTAGTCCATTTTTCTTGAAATTTTCCTTCTTTCCAACTTTTCAACTTCTGGGGTCTTACAAATCCAACTCAAGTCTAAATGTACCAATCCCAAGCCAATTATTGAGGCCAACAATCACCCTATCAAAACTACACAATCATAAGATAACAAAAACCTAATAGGACACGCCTAAGCCCACTAGGTACATTAAAGAAAATATAACCCAACCAACCCCCCATAAGACCGGTAGATGCAAACATCAACCAATCATACTTGTGGAAGGCGATGCATATGAATGCACGAATGTAATGAAAAATAATAATGCCACCAAGTAAATAAACCTACCTTCATCCCCTGGCATGTAAGGTAGGAACCATGGTTGCACCTCTCCTCTTGTTCAATGTGGTACACAACTAGAGGGACCCATAGAGGACTTAGAGATTTGTATATACTGCATGGGGCTGACCCTAGGTCTTACATGATTTATCCATCTAAAATTTGCTCCATCACGATACCAGAGATATATATAAGTTATTAAATTTAAATCATCATAAAAGGGGTCAATATTCTCATCCACCGATCAAGGAAGTAGTAAGTGTACCCTCGATGCATCTTTTTCTTAAAATTTCATTTATCGAGAGTAGAAGTGGCAATACAACTCCACTAAAACCATATAAAGGGTAAAGAGTGCAAAATAATGACTTTTTAATAATAGTAACAAAAATCAAGGCATTTATTGGAATTGTACCAAACAATATAGGTATATGAGTATCAAGGCAATGCATGTCATCATCAGCATCAAAATAATATAACTTAAGGATCCAAATCTATATAACCGGAATTAACTCGCTCCTAAGCATAGAAAACTAACCTGGAATTCAATCATGTTTCCAATCAAGTCCTCGAGGCCATTAATATATTGAATAGCATAAACATACACACAATATGAGCATAACAACTTAGGGAATAAAGGGAAATATGAGAAATCACACAACCAAAAGGATTAACCAAGGATCTCTACCTATACCTGAAGGTACTACTCAAAGCTATACTAAGAACAACTAACACCAACATAAGCCTATATCAAGCAACTAATGTTCCATAACCTAATCTGAGATAGGAATCAATGATTAGGCTAAGAGTAGATCCTAGGTGAATCCCACAATATCTAAGCAACCCAAGGTCAACGCACTAATGAATTGGTATCATTCTATAGAAGTTACTATAAGGAACCACTATGCCAACTAAAGGATCCTATAGAACTCATTCTAAGGCACACAGATACAAAAATTACTTTAAATCCTAATATGTTAATTCTAAAGAGGTTATAAATTCTAGGTTAATCCATAAGGAATGAAATGCCCGTCTAAGCTAAGGATCCCGCAACAAATGCTCAATGCTATTCTAAGACTCCTATGGGAGTAAAGAATAGAAGAATTAGGAAATAACCCTAAGCCTTCAATATAAACCCCAGTGCCACATGCAATCTATACTAAATAATATCTCATGGAGAACAATCTAAAAGAAAGTAGATCGTAGCCTATCTGGAAGCCGAACTACAATCTTGAGTTGTGCAAGAGCTTATTTTCCTCTCTTTATGTCCTCAAAAGGCCTTATCACTATTAATGTCATAAACCACACATCACTAAAAGTAAAATGATATATAATAAAGAAAATTTGGATCAAAAATAGGTCCACCGGTGTCACGAACCAAGCTAATCCCTAGGTGTGATATGATGATTAAAATCCCGAAGGACCCCAACAAGCCTTTTAGCATATCATACATAAGCATCCGTAAGGTCATTAAAGCAATAAGACTAAATTATAAAAGCAAAAATAAAGTCTCAACATGAATAACTCGATAAAGGGGAAATCAACTCCAAAAGAACATGATAACATAGACTCAATGAACATCTAACATGCCTCTATTAGTCTAGATGGGGGCATAAGACAAGCTTCTATCTCACCCAATGTATAAAATATAACATCATAGAAAGAAATATAAACTCACATTGTTTACTTCCTCAAAACATGAGGACTCACTAATCAAATGTCAAATCTAAGTAATCTAATCTAACCACGAACAGGAGGATTAGTGTGATGATCATCGGATCCTACATTATGATAAAATGTAGAAAAAAGTATGTGTTAGTACATGGACTTCACTAAGTATGTGAGAAATATGCATGAACAATGATAATAGGACATAATTAATATAAGGATGGGATGCATGACCAATACCTTAAAAATATGAATAAAAGTTGAAAACGTTTGAATAATATCATAATTATGTGGTCAATTCAACATAAACATTATGAAAACTTATACCATTCAGATACATTTGTGGGATAGGACCTTTAATAGATATATAAGACCATACAGCTATAAATGGAATTCAGTGTTACTCCCACACCGAAAAGAGAGAGGTTACTTGTCGAGGTAGACTCCGTAAGAACATCATAAACTTGATCTATTTATGGATCCACTAGCTAGTCCATAAAGGCAAACCTATACGAGTAACATAGTTAGGAACTAGAGGTTACTACTAAGTTCCCTTGGGTCGCTACTTGAGCTTGCGAATCGAGCTCCATCTCAAAGTTCTCTCAATACTTAGTCAATATCCCAATGGAATTCATGAAAACATAGTCATTAACATCATTAGGGAAGGAAGTGGTAGATACCAATCCAATATCATAAAATAATCATAAGAATAGCACATTAACATGATTGATTTATACAAGAATAAGAAAACCTTTCAATCCTTATGAATCCGTGAGTCTGTGAGAAAACCTTTCACAATATTTTACATGAATTTGTGAGAATACCATTCACAACTATAGATATTGGTTTGATACATCATTGAAAATTTCATTCATTACCTTTATGAGTCATTCATAAGTCTTTGATTATCATTAATAAATCATTCATAGAAATCATTTATCAATCATGATCATAATTTTTAAAATCATACTTGAAAATAACATACGGCATGGGTCTATGAAAATCAATTGAAATAATGCAATTGAAACTTGAATCAAACATAATTTAATCAATAATAATGAAATAAACTATAACTTAATTGACGTAATACAATTTCATAACAATTAGGGCTAGAAGATAATCATAGAAGAAGAATTTAAGAGAAAAGCCTTTGGACTCCATGGATTGAAGGATCCATAAATGAATTCTCACATACCTTAGTCAATCAAATCCCTAAATACAGTGAGTAAGGAGCCTTAAACATGAAAATCCTTGAAACTTTGTTTGAGGAATAAGATGAGCTTAGGAAAAGGTTTCTAGAGAGAAGATTAGTGGTTTGGGTAATGAGAGTGAATGAGGGATTTAGGAGGGTTTGGGGTAGTTAATAGAATAAGATTTATCCCCCCAAAACATCCAAGTACATCACCCAAATAATGGGAAAAAACCAAAACACCCCTTTTAAAATAACTTGACGGGGCCAGGACGGACCATTTTCACGAGTCGTTAAGGTCACCATGATCCATGAAGGTGGTTGTGGACTGGGATTGAAGTTTGTTTCCCACGGATTCCCTCATGACCCATCAAAGTCACCTCAGGTCGTAGAACCCCTCATGAAGTGGGTTCTCCCCAAGGTCACTGGAGCTCTTCCTTCACGGACCTCATAATAGTTCGTGTACCATCTTACGGCCCGTAAAGTGGGTCTTTTAGGTTCAACTGGTCACTAAGGGGTCATTTCATAGACCACTTCAAGGTCGGTGGTACACACCATGACCCATAGAGCCCTCCGTAGAATCCCTCCCCTGAATTCCCTCTTTCTAGTGCACTTCCATGGCGCATTTCCATGGCACGTGATAAGCACTATTTCCTGTCAAAGGGTTTGTGAAACTCCAAAAAGTTGCAACTTTTGAGAAATTCTCTTCAAAACTCCTTTATATTTCTTTCCAACTTCTGGGATCTTATAACGCGATCCATGCATGGAATCACCAAATTAAATCCAACATGAGGTCCCAAAGGGCTCAAGGAACTTGTGTGCCAAAGTTGGACACAATCTGAGTTTAAATCGCATTAAAATAATCCTCGACTATACTAACCCAAGAACACTATTTCAAGAATAAGATGGAGAAATTAAAGAGAATTTACAAGATTGAAGTGAGAACAAAGACCCTGATGCACTCTCAAGTTATTCCCAACTCAATTTCGAGAATTCTAACTAAAAGTCCCTCAAAGACAAGCTCAAAATAGTCTATAATAGAGGAAAGGGCTTTACTAACTTGGAGAAATGAAGAAGAAGATATTTAAAGGCATCAGTGATCATCACTCCTGCAGACCCAAGGTCGAAAGAAAGAGAGAAAGGACGTCAGAGATAAGGACACTAGATTCCTTATGCTTCATAAGGGTAAACCCAAGCCCACAAGCATGAGTTTGTTAGAGCGATAAAGCTTTATCACAATGAAGGCTCATAATATCACCACTTCCGTTGGTGTGACAAGCTCACTACAGGAGCGACCTTGATAAAGTAAACCAAGCTCTGCAAGAGAGGCTGCATCAACAACTTGGGACAAAAATCACAAACCCCGAATTGACCCTTAGGATTCACTCAGAGTCCTAAATGCAAACAACATATTCTATCCAACCTAAAATGGTATTCCAAACTTAATAAAACTATTGAAACTTCTAACATATATCGTTTGGATGAAAAGTTTTCCCACACCCCTAAGTTTTATTTTAGATAAACCACAAGGGACCTCAAAATGAGCTCGAAAGTCTTGGGACCCATTTGCCAAGGACCTCTCTAGACCAAAATTGATGTTTGGGGGTTAATGGAACCTTTAGAATTATATTTCGAGGTCATTTACCTAAAGTTTTGTTAAAGTCAAATATCTAAACTTCAAAAGCTTCAAAACATAGAAATTTGCATAAAAATCAAACAAACTACTCGGTTACCGAACTGTCAGTCCAAGCAAGGCATAAATGACTTGGGGTAGCTAATAGAATCTCTAAACACCAAAAAATGTATGAAAATCGAGAAATGACCAGGAGGGTCATTACAATATCCACTATGAATAGGACTTTCATCCTCAAAAGTGAAGGAATGTAAGAAGTCTGTACCATCTCAAAACTCAACTATTAATAGGACGTTCACATGCCCTACAAGACTATCGAGGCACCCTTTTTTAGATCGACCAGTACCATCCCAGAACTCAACTCTTTCGCTCCATAACATAAAACTAACCTTTCCTTTCTATTCCAAATTCCCTTCAACTGAACCAAACTCAACAAAAAGGCACAAGACTTATCCAAAATATACCAATACCACTTATACATAAGTAAAATTGAGAAAACATATGCCATGAGATTATGCAAGCAACTCATGAATTAGTTTCTTAACCTCTGGCTCTAACTCCAAAGTTCTTTGGTCACCATAATTCTCCTGCCTGTCTCAAGCCATATCAAATCTCCTTGGCACAATCTAACTCCTATCCACATAATTGCACTATTGTATAATTTAACAAGCTTATTCGAAGGAATATCAACCCATGATTACAAGATGCCTTATGCCCAACTCATAAATCTGCCTTTAGATGAGAGAACTTATAGGAAGTTGATGAAAGCTAGAAAGACACAAATAATTCAGGCTAACAAAATATTTCAATAAACCATTACTCAAGTACAAGTCTAAGCCAGTCACTCTAATATAAGGGAAACTAAATTGGTAGGTAGTAAATACGCATAGTCAAACTATCAATAATGTCTCAAATGGAACTAAATCCCTACAACAAATAGCGTAAGCTAATCACAATATCAAAATCTTATCTTGCATCCTGACATATAGCATATAGTTCTTGATTCTATGAATTGCTTTGACCTCAACCTATAGTTGAACCTTTATTAGAAGTCTACCATTTTATATGAAGGCTGAAATTTAGAAGACCTTAGTGAATGCTATAGCACATAACCCAAATCAAAATTCAGACTTTGTGATCTATTAAGAGACAATATTTGTAGGACACAGGAAAAACCATAGAAACCTAAACCTCCCATCACACAACTCTCTTAACGGCCAACCTCTTGCCTACTAAGCGAAAGATGCAAAAAAACAAAGGTAACCATCTAAGTCAAGCAGACCAAAATATTATAATAAGAAATAAAAACTAGATAACGCTAGTCTAGCCATCTATTTAGTAAGGATCGACGATAATCCAAGTAAATACAACTACAATAATAGCATGAAATAAAGGTGGAAGGAAAGGAAAAGCGACTAGTACAACTATATGAAAAGCCTTAGAAATTTCTAAGTTCGAATCATGTTTTTGAAGGAATTGACAAGGCTAAGACTCATCGAAGTCACTCAGTGACTCGTCCAACCTATTTGGTGATTCAGTGAAGTGTATGTAAGCTTGCCCAGTAGTTTAGAGAAATTAGTTTAGGTATCGAGCAAGTTTGGTAAGAAGAAATATATTTGGCGACTCACCAAAAAAGTTCGTTGAGCTAAGAAAAACTATCAAAATGATTAGAAAATAATTCTCAGAACTGTTGCCGAGTTAGTGAAATAATAGTAGACTCACTGATCAAGTTAGCGATCACAATTAATATTGCCTAAATATTCTGGGAATTTCACCCAGAACTTGTGCATCTTGGTGAGGTGCGGAAGAGATCGACAACTCCTCGATCTAGTCAATGTGTACTAGTTATCTCGCTAAATACACTCTGTCAATTATTTTATCTAGGTTATTTCAGTCATTCTTGATTTTTTTTAATCCCTAAAATATGTCGGTATGGACTACTTTGGATGACCTAAAACTACCCATACCCTTCTAATTTTACCCCAAATCACTATAATTCACTCAAGACGCTAAGGCTCTTAAGAAATTCTCTCTCTAAGGTCATCTTCTCTTCCAAGCTAGGATTCAAGGGCTCAAGTCTCCTTTTCAAGATTAAAGGCTAGAATTCAGTGGGGTATGTGGGAATTTCATCCATGGATCCTCTTCCATCCATGGAATCCCAAATTATTTTTAATTCCACTTTATGATTTCTTTCTAAATCTTGGATTGTTTGATGATCTTGCATTGGGTTCTTTCAATTATGCTTTTATTCAAACTCAATGATTTTTTATACATGCATTAATCTTAATTACATGTTTATGATGAATTTTATATGGATCCATGCATTATGCCTATTTTATGACTATGAACTATGTTTGAACAATTATGCATGCATCATGAATTTATGACTATGATTTTAAGGATGGTTTTATAGAAAGAATCAATTATGATTTTAATGAAGACAAAGGTTGATTTAATGTAAAGTTTTCTATCATGAATACTATGACACTAAGGTTTGCTTCGAAAGGGAAGTAATCTCATCATGAAGTTTTTCCATGATTTCCTACGAAAAAGATTATCATGCTCTAGATGCTTTTAATTAAGTATCTCTTATGACTTTAATTTGATCAATGGTTCATGATATATTTTAAGGAGCTATTCTTATGATTCTAAGTATTTCATGAAGAACTTGGTATTTCTATATTCTTACCTTTTTTTCTCAAAGAATGTGATTGTTTATGTATGATATTCTTGTTGAGAATTTACCTAGCATCGAGTGGACTAGGAAAAATCACCTAGGTTCCATAACTACGTTCCCAAATAGAATGTCTCCTTATGTACAATTAAAGGCTTAAGCTTGTGCATCCATAAATATCTCATGTTGACGGTCTTTACCTTGGCAAGTAAGGACTCCCTCTTTTTGATGTGTGAGGCAAACATCAGACTCCCTATTATAGTTCACATATTTTATGTCGGTTAATGGTATATCTCACTATGACTTATGATTCTAACTTATGTTATGTTAAGTTTATGATCTTCTTATGAATATTGCATTGACCATGTTTTATATTTCTAATGAGTTTTTAAAGGATTATGTCATGTTTTAGTTTGGACAATGCATTATCATGTTTTACGTCATACATTGCACATTCTCCATACCCGATACATTCTATAGTACTGACCGCATACTTCTTTTTCCTATATTTTTTTATAATATAGGTCATGATGCTCCCTATCTGGCTCACGATTAGTATTGACTCTTATCGGCGTGGCTTATTTGGTGAGTCCTCATACTTTGAGGGTACGACCTCTTTATGATATCTTATATTTCATGAATTTTAGTCATAGATTTTTCTTGAGTGAGCTAGGGCTTGTCCTATGCCTCCGTCTATGATAGTTAGAGGCTATGTCAGACAAGTAGGTTATTTCCACTTTGTAAAATTCTATTTCCATATTCTTTTATTTGAGTTTCTATGATAAGATTGTTTTAAGACTTATCTTCCACATTTCTCTTATGTTGATTCTTTATTATCCTAATCATGCTATGTTATATTAAGAGGCTTATTTAGGGTCACTCGGTATTCTATTTTTTGTGAAATGTCTAGGGTCTAGCTGGTGGGGACACTACAGGATCTTAATAAAGACATCAGGCCAAAGATAAAGGCAGTTACTCAATCACTAATCACAAAACTGGAAACACACCAAGCCGATCCACTACTAAAAGAAATTTTCTATGAGGGATAAATATATACGCATAACTCCAAATAATGTATATGCAATAAGTATAAGATAGATAGAGCTAGTAAGCAGGTAAGTAATGAAGACCCCAAATCATCACACATAAGAGCTAAAGAATACAAGAACGAAAATGCACCTATACTAGCGATATCTGAAGTCCCAACCCTTGTCCAACATAAAAGCACATAGTTAAGTGCTTTTGATCCTAAACTGAGCAACCATATACCACCTACAGTACATTGGGAAACACTTTTCGCTAGAGGTATTACAGCCACAAGAAACTGACATGTATGTGCTGACTATGCAATGGTCCCATACTAGGGATATTCTCTAGATCGATGGCAAACCTTATCATAATCACAACATATCCCAGTAGCCCTAACCCAGGGAGTAACACGTGATGGACCTATTTGGATGAATCTTATACCTAGGAAGATCTCTTTAATAGTTCTCAAGCTCATAACAATGAAAGCAACCTATGGGGGATAAAGTCTAGTGTAAAGAATGTGATGATCTATTTTGTCTATCTCTTCTTGAAAACCCAAATGAGAACCCTATAATGCCTGACCAAAACGTTTTCCACTACAAATACCCTAACATATTTGAGTACCATCTATAACCTAAGGTCCCACCTCTATGGGTCTAATAAGCTTAGAGTGACCTCTATTGAGATGCTACCTACATCAAGATGAGATGTTATTGATGTTGTACTAATTATGGGGCCTCTTACCACAACCCACATAAGTCTCAAGACATGCCCACTCTATAGACCTTGCATGAGCAACCACCAAGAGGAATGTAAACTCAAATGCTATCAAGTGCTTCGATACTAAGTAGAGTGGTAAAGTTAATCTCCTGATAAACCTCTGCACCATACTATGCTCTATAGGAAAGAATATAAAAGTGTGTCTAGTGCACTCGAAAAACCCAATGTCATACTCTAAAACTGATAAAGATCCTTGCTAAAGACCTATAAACCCAACTCAGGTCTTAGAACTACTCAGTGTACTTGTAACCACACCCGTATATGATGTATCCTCATAAAGACTCAAAATCCTTAACACTGAATCCTAAAGAGTCAAAGCTGTCACAAATCCTATCAAATCCTAAGTTGCCCCCAAACTCTCTAATTGCTTCTGATCATCCCTAGTCTAAAGCTCTACCTCTAGAGAAGGATCCCTATTATGACCATGCATCGAAATCCTAGTAATATGTGTAGACATACCATCTTAATACATCGACAACTTCGTGCTTTCCATCTAAGAAGAAGTGGATAAAAAGAAATACTTAGATGTTAATCAAAGAAAAGGCACATCATAAAGAATCATGAAATGGGATTTCCTAAGAATGTCCTATAGCTTCCAAAAGATAGGATATAGACGTCTCCATATCGATCCATAGAACTTTACTAGGCACTTTCTCTTGTACTAACGATATCAGTGAACCTAGGTGCTGATGCTATTTTTTTAAGATCCAAAATCAACGATCATAATGGTACCTACTAATATCTCACCAGTAGGTAAGTCGAACACATAGTCTAAAACAAGAGATAATATATCACATGGAAGAGACGAATGTGGAATGTAACGAACAAATATCATAAATAGAAAAGGAAGAGAGAATCAACATATATAAAACACACCACCAAAACCTAGTATCATTTAGTACACAAGTTACTAATGACAACATGAACATAAGGTAAGTACAAATATACAAAACTATATCTGAACACAAAATAAAAAATAGTCTAGCCAATAACAAAAGGAGAAGGACAACTCCAAATGACAGGCGCTCACCCCATGTCTCTTATTGTTATGATCCGACCTAGGGCCTAGTTGTAACACAGCGATTGAAACCCCTAAAGGCTACAACCAAGCCTCTTGTACATATCATAAGTATACATAAGGTAAAATATAAAAGCGGAAATATCATAAGAGAGTCTAAAACATGAATACAAATCGGAAAATATCTTATGACAACATAGACTCAAACATATGTCCAACTAGATGCCTCTAAACATGAATATGGGTGGGGGCTAAGACATGTCCTTAGCTCACCCTCAATACACAACATAAGCAAAAGTCTTTTGACAGGAAAATAGTAAGTAACTTGAAACTAGTCCTCGGTCAATGAGAACTCACCACAACACCTTCGATTAGGAATGCCTACTAGTTACGTGGATGATTAGGATCTTTAACCTCAACCCCTACAAAAAATGTAGGCAAAGAGTATGCATTAGTACATTGGAATGTACTAAGTATGAGGGCGTGACATGCAATGTAAATTATGGAATACAAAGGTCAAGTAAAACACATGATAAGATGGAATATGTAAAGTCATGAGAAAATTATATTGACCAAAGTATTCAAACACATAAATTCAAGTCATAACATACTTAAGAAATCATACATATGTGGAATAGGAACTATAACCGACAATAAGACCATGAGATCTATATTATGGAATCCCATGATACCCACATCGAGAAGGAGGAGACTACTTTGCCAAGGTAGACTCCTAATCATGAACATATTCTATTTGTGGATCCATTAGCTAGGCTATAAAGGCAACCTATGGTGGCACGTAGTTTATGGGACATGAGGCTGCTACTAAGGCTTTTGGTAGGGCCCCCACCTCAAGTCCACTCAGTGCTAAGTCAAATCCCACGGAATAAATACATAATATAAGATCATAATTTCATATATCATAGTCATGATCATAGGCTTAAAATCATAACGTAGCTCATTTCTACAACATACTTGTAATGTGAGAATTGTTCTTTCATCATTACAATCATTTTTGCATAATTCATATCGTTAGGCCTTAGGTCACCACATAGGACCCTAAGTCACCTTACTTCATAACTTGCATAAAATTCCAAAATTTGAGACATACTTATAATTCATGATCATAATAGAAATACATAGTCATAATTCATACTTTGAAAATTCATGACTATAGCTTGAACTTGAAATTAGGGTATGACATGAATGCATGATCAATTGACTTAAAAATCATGAAATTTACTTGAAGATATGCATGATCATAAATTTTATATCAGCTCATACATAATTCATATAGATAATATCCTTTAGAAGTATGAATTAAAATACTCATAATTTACATCATGAACCCTAGAAATCAAAATAGGAGAATTCATGAAAAAACTCTTCAATTTAATTCAATAACCATTAATTTATATCAAAATAGACTCATGACCATATTTTAAATTAAAATTCATGCAATTGGGATGGAGATCAAAAAACCCATAAAATACCATACTTTAATTTGATAGAAAACCTTGAGAAATTAATTGGGCTTCATGGATGAAAGGATCCATGAATCAATACCCACATACCTTGAGTAAGAACAACAATTAATTTGAAATAACTTGAGAATTTTAATGGAGAAATTGAGTGAATTTGCTTGAAGTTTTCAATGGAAACCCTTGAGAGTCTTTTTGTAGAGAGAGAAATGTTTGATAGAAGAATGAATAGAATTAGAGGTTTAGGTTAATTTATAGAGTTGAATTAGGTCATAAAAATATCTAGGTTCATTAACTAATAATTTGGGAAAAGTCTAAAACGCCCTTAAAAACTTAAATTCGGCCAGAACTTCTTTCTAGGTCTGTGACGCGGTCTTGTCGCAGACCACTCGGCTAGAAAACTGTCCCAGGTCCGCGACGCATTCCTGTCGCGGACCACACTATTTTTTGGATTCTTCAAAAATCTTTCTTCCGTTCTACGGGTCCTAAAAATCCACCGAGACTATTTTCTCACTGGTTTTGATCTCCTGATCGATATTTCGAAATTGGATTTTCCAAAAAGTTTAAGAATAATGCGTTACATAAGTGACCTATTTCCAAGGCATTCTTAAGGTATTTTGTGGGCTTTTTGAGGGATGTTACACTTATCCAATCTCCTTCACATGATGCACACATCAATTGTGAGGACTTGTACTATAATTTATAGGGTGCAGAAGTGTATTATGAGTATAATACATGTGGTACTCATTTGGCATAGGCAAATTGAACTCCAAAGATAAAGCAAGTATAAATAGCAGGTAGAGAAGAAATATACATTAATCGCAACTAAAAGGACAAAAAGGTATAAGATATAAGAGCAAAAAACTTAAGCAGAGGAACATACATGGAGGCGTTATCCTAATAACCTAACCACATCAAGATTCTACCATGAAAATTAATTAAATAAGGGCATACTAGCAATATCCACGACAAAACATAATAATAGATAAAAGGCCAATCCAATCTAACTCAAGTCTAAAAGTACCAATGCAGAATGAATAAAAAGGTGTACCCAAGCCAACCATAGAAGCCAACAATTATCCTATCACAACTACACAATCATAAGAAAACAGCAACCTAACTGAACCCCCATAACCCCGATAGGTACATAAAAATAAGCATAACCTAGTCATCCCCCACAAAATTTAGTAGGTGCAAACAACAACTAATCATATGGATTACAGGTGATGCATATGAATGCATGAATGTAATGAAAGCTAATAATTCCATTAATACCAAGTTCCACGCTACCAAGTATATACACCTACCTTTGGGCTCCTGTCATGCAAGGTAGGACCTATGGGTACACCCCTCCTCCTATTCAATTTGGCACATGGATGGAGGAACCCATAGGGTTTGTATATACTACTAGATCCTAATCCTGGTTTTCCAAAATTGATACATCTCAAATTTACCCCATCATGATACCAGCGATACTTATGATCAGTAAAATTCAAATTAGTGTAAAATGGGTTAGCATCTTCATAGACCAATAAAGTTAGTAAGTGCATTCTAAATGCATCTTTGTCAAAAAAATCCATTTATCAATAGTAGAAGGGGTGGTACATATCCCATTAACACAAGTTTAAGGGTAAAAAGTATAAAATAATGCCTTTTTGATAATAGTAGTGAAACATTCACTGTGATCATACCACAAAACACATAAAATGAGTATCAATGTAATCCATGCTATCACTAGCATCAAAACAATAGAACCTAAGTACCCAAATCAGTATAACTGAAATCACCTTGCTCCTAGAGAATAGAAAACTAACATAGAATCTAATTGGTTTACAACCAAGCCCTTGGGCCCATTAATACACTATATTGCATCAATATAAACATAAGATAAGCATAGAAATATAGGGAAAAAAAGGAGATATGATAAATCAAACTACCAGAAGGATGAACAAAGGATCTCTACCTTTACCCAAAGGTACTATTCAAAGCTATACTAAAAACATATAACACCAACCTAAGGCTAGGTCAAGAAACTAACATAACCTAATCTAAGATAGAGATTAATGTCTAAGATAAGGGTCGATCCTAGGTGAATCCCCACAATATCGAAGCAACCCAAGGTCCACGCACTAACAGATGGGTATCATTCAATAGTAGTTATTACAAGAAACAACTATGCTAACTAAAGGATCTCTTAGAACTCATTCTAAGGTACACGGATACCAAAACTACTTAAAAGCCTCAAATTCTAACTACAAAGAGGCTATCAATGCTAGGCTAAGAAATAAGGAAGGAATTGTCCATCTAAGCTAATAATGCCAAAACACAATGCTAGTCTAAGAATCCTATGGGAAAATATAAGAAAAAGGAAATAACCCAGTAACACCCAAAGTCAAAAAGTAGATTTGAAAGAAAAGTTGTAGAAATATTGCAGGTGCATTGGTTCCATGAGCCCTTTGTACGAACCATAGAAGATTGTACAGGTCGTAGGAACCAGTCGTGGAAAGAAAAGCTTGAGATTTGGAAAAATTTTGGTCACTGATTTCTTAGACAATACCATCTACAGACAATATAAGTTCCTACGCTAGGTAGAAGGGCCATATAAAAAAGGGTTCTGAGAGTTGGAAATTTGTCAAAGGTCGCCTATTTTGTATAAGCCTCCCTATAGATCGTATAAGGTACTACAGCCCATAGGAGTTTCTGTAGATGGAGATTCAGATGGGGTGAGTTTTATAGTTGTACAGGATAAGAAGGTATACGCTCCGCATAGCTTCCTAGGGACTATAAAAATAGGTCATAAGATAAAACTTCAGAAAGTTCGATTTTTAGTACTAAGGGTCTACCAGCATGTTGTATGGGTCGTATAAGTGTCTATGGGCCATGGAAAGTTCCTATAGAACTTGGGTTAAGAAACTCAGATACCTAAGATAATTTCTATGGATGAACTTTATGGGCAGTATAGGTTTCTATGGCTAGTAGAATCCCTCATAGTTCGGCCCATTAGTTTGATTCCCAAGGTTATTTTGGACATTTCCCATCCTTTCAATATCAAATCTATGTCATTTTAGACTACTTCCTATGGCCTATAACTACCTAAACCCTTCAAAAACTATCCATTCCCTCTCATTCACTAAAAACCCCAAAGTTCTCCCTAGAAATTCTCTCAAGTCTTTTTCTTCAAGACAAGCTTGGGTTTCAAGCTCAAGTATCAATTACGAGATCTTTTAGGGCTTTGATTCATCAAAGAATGTGGGAATTTCATCCATGGAATCATTTCCTTCTATTGATTCCTAAAGTGTTTTCAAATTCCTTTCATGATTTCTTCCTAAACCCTAGATTTTGATGATCTTGCATTAGGATAAATCAATTATGATATATTTTAATTCAAATGATCTTATTATGCATGAATTGATCTTAATTACACATATTTTGATTAATTCTACATGAACTCATGCATTATGCCAATTTTTATGATTATGAATTATGTTTGAAAAATTATATATGCATCATGAATTTATGAACTACAAGAATGCTTTAGATAAAGTAACAACATATTTTTTTATGAAAATAAGGTTTGCTTCAAAATGGAAGTAACCCTATTATGAAGGATTTTCATAATTTTTCTATGAACAATCTTATCATGATCCAGATGCTTTCGATAAGTGTGTTTTATGATTATGTTACGAAGTCATGATATATTTAAAGGAGCTATTCTATGATTTTAAGTATGATATGATGAATTTGGTATTACTAGATTCTTACTATTTTCAAAGTTTGTGATATGTTATGTATGATATTCTGTTGAGAGTTTACCTAGCACCGAGCAGATATTGGGATAGATATGCTCTCATTAATAGAGGTCGGGTCTCTATTGGCAACCCTATTATCCCATAACTATGTGCCCCCATATAACTTAGTCTTAATTGATTCTAGCTAGGGGATCCACAATTGCTCATATTTATGGTCCTTACCTTGGCAAATAGGCAATCTCTTTTTGGTGTGAGAGGTATGACATCGGACTCCATGTTATAGCTCAATGATTTATATCGATTAATGGTATCTCTCACTATGACATATAACTCTCACTATGCTATGATTTTAATTATGATTAACTTACAAGTTTTGCATTGACCACGTTTATATTTCTGAAGACGTTTTAAGGAATGATACTATGTTTCAGCTTGATCATTGCATTATCATATTTTATGTCATACATTGAACATTATTCATGCTCAATAAATTCCATAGTACTGACCGCATACTTTATGTTTCTATATTATTTTATAATATAGGTCATGACACTTCCACTCATACCTGCAGTTAGTACAAGTTTTCTATCTGTGTTGCATTGCTTGGTGAGTCCTCATACTTCGAGGGCACATACATTATGAGTTATTTATGTTCTTAATTTAGACTTATTTAAGTTTTAGTATTTCTTTTAGATTTTTGGTGAGCAAGGGCTTGTCTGATGCCCCATCTATGTCATTAGAGGCTATGTTAAACTAGTATGGTTTATTTCTGCCTTTCAAATATTATTCTCTTAATCCTTATCTTGAGCTTCTATGATAAGATTGCTTTTAAGACTTATCTTCATCATTTATGTATATTTCTTTTTATATTATCTTAAGTTATGCTAATACTAAGAGGCTTGTTTAAGGTCTCTCAGGATCCTATTCATCGTGTCAAGTCTAGGGTCTAGCTTGGGCAATAACAAACTTGGTATCAAAGCATCAGGTTTAAGTATCCTATAGTTTCTGACAAAGCCGCGTCGAGTAGAGTCTTGTTCATGGATGTGAAATGTGTCACATCTACGAATAAAAGGCAATGAGGTGCTTAAGAAACTTCACTTATTTCATCACTTTTAAGTAGTATGATAGAGTTGGACTCTATAAGTTATTCTAACTCATGTTCTATACGTTTTAGAATCATACCTCCAATAAGAGCTCCATTGAGAAGGAATGTGGATCAAGATGAATTTGGTCAGTACCGCAATTGTGAAGGTTAATTTGGTCAGTGTTTGTGATTGCGAACCTGGGTCCTGCAATCATGAAGAGTAATTTGCATGGCATCAGTAGTCTTTAAGACCCATTTTCAGCTTATAATTCTCCATTTCACACATAATCAAAACTCATTTGTGAGAGAAAATCTTGATCATTTTCAATAATTCTTGTTGTTTTGTGTCGAAAATGCTTGCGGGGATATTCAGAACTCTTTCTAGTCCCAAAAACCATGTAAGTCTTGCATGTTTTTGTTGAGTTTTTCCATTTTTGACCCTCTTAGGTCTTGAGTTTGGTGAGATTATTTTGATCCCTTCCGATGCTCGGATTGTGCCCATTTTTGGGGCACAAGTTTCTTGAGCTATTTTGGACCTTGTGACAGAGTTGGTTTTAAAATTTTATGTGCAGGTTCCAATGTCGAATTTTAATCCAATTTTGATTCCAATTTTAATTATGGTAATATATATATATATCATTGGGTTTTTTTAAGTGTTCTTCGATAATTTGGTAGAGTGGCATTGTTCGGAGATGGTCCGAAAAGGAAAAGCTATGGTTTAGCAATTTGTGTGTTATTTCGGCCTTGAGGTAGGCTATGGCTTATTGTTTTTAGATTTGGCTTGGTTAAAATTTGTATAGTATGAGTAGTAACGTATGTTTAGGTTGGTAAATTTAGGTGTTGATATCCTTTTGAGAAAAAGAGGAGTTGATGGCCATCGTGGGTAATTAGCTTGGATCTTAGCCATTGGAGCCTTAGTTTAGGTGCCTTGTTGTCTTGTTTGTATCCCTTAGTATCCTTAGAATTTTATCCTAGGTTACTTAAATATTAGGATTCCGCTCATTTGATTTGGTTGATTACGTTGCCCCTTTTTGGTGTGTTTCGTCTTATGTTTGCATCTTTCTTACCCATGACATTGAAATGTTGCGCCCGATGTTATGCTTGTGGTATGCTAAAATTCCAGGTTAGTAAACTGATAGCCTTGGTGGGAGATTTCCTCCGGCTTGAGTGATACATGATTTTTGATATGCTACTTTTTGGTTGTTTCACTAATGTTAAAAATCATTAAATGGATGAATAGAAGAAGAGACTGGGACTTTGGTAAATGAACAAATATAAGGATTTGAAATACTAGTAATCTCACTGTTTATGGCACTTCATGCCTTTGATGAGCTCGAGGTATGATTCTGGGCGGCCTTTTTTATTGACTTTGGGCTACACTGCTATATTCACTGTTGATAAGCTCAAGATGTGAATTTTGGGCGGCCCTTAGATACATATTTTGGGCTATTACCTTGATATTGATAAGATCGAGGTATTATTCCAAGTGCTTAATAATATTTTTGGGATTATTGTTACACCTTGCTTTGTTATACATACTTTCTCTTCTAGTATTCTGTGAGTTGAGGAAATGGTTGTGGTTACTTGTTGTTATTAGGTTATTTGTCCTTTGTATGTTCTCCCTTTATCCCAATACACCCGTAGTTTTATATTATGACTCATCTACTGATATGTATATTTGTTCTTTCTGAGCTCAGTCGTCCTATGATGCCTACAGAGTATCACATATTTTGATACTGATATTGCACTTCTTCATATCTTTGATGCAGCTCCCAATTTGAGCCACCCCCAATGCGCGCTTGATCTTCCATAGTTATGTTAGATCCATATAGTGGAGAGCTTCCAGCATTTAGAGACTTGTTGCATTCCCTTTTTTGTATTGACCTGCATTTGTATTTTTGGACAGTCAACTATGTATTGTATATATATATATTATCTGATTTTGTACTTAGTAGCTCCTATATAGGTGACACTAGGTCCGGGGTTGGGTATAGAGTCAGTTCATCATTTTTGGTCACTTTTGGGCCTTTTTGTATATTTTATATCGTATTTACATATTTATACCCTGGCCCAACCCCTTTTGTTATATTATTCTTTCTTCCACCTTCTTATGTTATTACTTTTTATTTAAATTGATGTTTGACTTTTGCTTTTGAGTTCGGTTGGCTTTCCTACTCGAGGGTTATAGTAGGCACCATCATGGCCCCGATTCAGGTGTTGATAGAGTGGTATCAGATCTTAGGTTCACCGATCTCACCAATATAGGAGAAAATGTCTAGTAGATTATCGTGGATTGGTACGATGACGTCCGTATCTAATCTTTGGGAGGCTATAGGGCATTGTTAGGAATTAAATCACTATTCTTATTTCTAATTATGCGCTAATGATGATAAAAACCTCTAAATCCTACTTGTTTCACTCTTTCTCAAATAGAGAGGATGAGATCTACCTATGAAGAGCGAAGACCCTCTGCGCCTAAAGATATAGCCCCATCTTGGGATAGAGGTCGAGGTCGACATAGAGGTCGGGGTAGAGCCTAGGCCATAGCACCAGTGTCGAAGCTAAATATAGAGGTTGAGAAGGTTGAGCATCAGCCAGCAGAGGTAGATCTAGCCTAGCCCCTACCTAAATATGTGGCAACACCAATATTATAGGATACTATGGCTTGGATCCTCAACTTCATGGAGGGTATGTCCCAAGTAGGGACCTTGCCTAGTACTTCAATTGGACCTTAGGTCCAAAAGGAGGCACAGACTTTAGGCTAGGTTGGGGTACAACATTATTAGACCCCCAGTCCTATAGCCTACTACTACATCTCCCTGTATGATGATTCATCCTATAGCTACAGTTGTTTAGCACATTGCAGCCATACCGATTATGACTATAGAGGAGCTGAAGATGTTGGAGAGGTTTATCAGATTGGGTCCCCCAGGTTCTCTAATGTCACAGGTGATGATTCCTATGAGGTTTTTGTCAGTTTTTAGGAGAGGTTTCATAACCTCAGTTTGGTAAAGTCCCATAGAGTTGATTACACTGCTTTCCAGTTGGATGGACCAATGAAGTAGTGGTGTATATCCTATCTTAGTTGCAGACTCATGAGATCACCGCCAATGACATGAAACTAGTTCTCCGAGTCTTTTTTAGAGAAGTGTGTTCCCCATAGTTTGAGTGAGAGGCTAAGAAATGAGTTTATAGCACTAGTACAGGGATCGATGATGGTCACAGAGTATGATTCTCGGTTCCATAAGTTATTCAGGCATACTACTATGATCATGCCGATAGAGAAGGAGTGGGTGTGCTGATTTGTTAGAGGGTTATCTATTCCTTTAAGGTTGGCTACAGAGAAGATGGTTACATCGGGCTACTCATTCTTACAGATAGTGTATCACACCCATACCATTGAGGCTATATATCGTGAGGCCTATAAAGCTAGTGATAAGAGGCCTCGCCGTCAGGCCAGTTTTAGTGGAAGCCTGTCACATGATAAGGGTTCTTTTGGAAGAGGTTATCCATAGAATTATCCACCTAGAAGGCCAATTTAGGCCGCCTAAATCTTACCAATAGTGGATTAGTAGGTATCGGTGATTAGAGCAGCCAGAGATTGGGTCAGTCTTCTCGAGGTCAGACTTCTTGGTATTCAGGTCGTGGTGGCTTTTTAGGTTTAGTTGGGACATCACAAGAAGGTTCATTTTAAGAGTCGTGATATGAGTGTGGTGTGATAGGCCACTTTGTCAGAGAGTGTCCTACTATCAGCCATCCTAGATGCTAGAGTCAGCAAAGTCCATAGGGTCAGTAGGTTCAGGCCCAGTACCCCAGTTTAGCCATCAAAAAAGGGTGTACAGGGTGGTCCCCAGGCAGGCCAGATAGGTGATAGAGGTAGACGCAGCCACATATATGCTTTTTTAAGTAGGCCAGAGGTAGAGGCATCAGATGCCATCATCACAAGTACGATATCCATCTCTCATCAGCCTGTTTATGCTTTAATTGATCCGAAGTCTACTTACTTGTATATGTTTACTCGTTATGCTACTCAGTAGGATATTTTGTGTAAGCCATTTCTTATGCTTATGCATGTAGGTACCCCTATAGGTGATTCTTTAGTAGTAGATTAAGTGTATCGATCCTGTGTAGTGACCATCTTGCAGTATGATACTAAAAAGAACTTGATTGTGCTAGATATGGTAGACTTTGACTTAATTCTATGCATGGATTAGTTGTCTAATCATTATGCAGTGTTGGATTGCTTCTCTAAGACCGTTACCTTGTGTATGCGTTGTATTCCTCTAGTCATGTGGGCAGGTGAAGCAAGTTATATATCATGTGGTGTGATCTCTTTCCTCAAGGCTTAGCATTAGTAAGAAAGAGGTGTCTAGCCTATCTTGCTTATGTCTATGAAATTAGTGCTGACACTCCTTCTGTTGATTTTGTTTTAGTGGTTCAAGAGTTCCTTAATGTCTTTCCCACTGATCTGTCTGGTTTTTCCCCTGAGCATGATATTGATTTCGACATTGATGTTGAGTCGGGTACATAACCAGTCTCTATTCCACCATACTTGATGGCTCCAATTGAGTTGAGGGAGCATAAGGTGCAGCTCTAGGATCTCTTAAGTAAGGGGCTTATCAGGCCCAGTGTGTCTCCTATTCTGTTTGTGAAGAAAAAGGATAGTACCTTACTTATGTGTATTGATTACAGACAGCTAAATAAGGTGACCATCAAGAGGAGGTATCTGACATCGTGTATTGAAGACTTTTTTGATCTGCTCTAGGGTGTAGCTGTGTTCTCTAAGATAGACTTGAGATTGGGGTATCACTAGTTGAGGATTAGGAAGGCAAACATCCCTGTGACTACTTTTAGGATTCGATACGACCACTATGAGTTCTTAGTCATGATTTTTGGATTGACTAATGCCCCCGCAACATTCATGGATTTGATAAACCATGAGTTCAGACCCTACTTAGACTCCTTCATTATTATATTCCTAGATGACATCCTAGTCTACTCCTGGAGCAGAGAGTAGCATGAGCAACATCTGAGCATAGTACTTCAGACACTGCGAGATTAATAGTTGTATGCCAAATTCACTAAGGGTGAATTTTGGCTTTAGTCAGTGGCATTCAGGGGGCATGTGGTGTCCAAGTATAGGATTATGCTAGATCTGACAAAGGTAGCAGCAGTTTGTGATTGGGCTAGGCCACTCTCCTACCGAGGTTCACAATTTCGTCGGGTTGGCATGATATTACAAATGGTTTGTTGAGGGTTTCTCTTTTATTGTGGAACCTTTTGCCAGATTGACTTAGAATAATATTTCTTTCCATTGGTCTGACAAGTGTGAGGTGGGCTTTCTAAAGTTCAAGTACTTGTTGACTTCAGCTCTGATTCTTACTCTCTCTATTGAGGGCTAGTGATTTACAGTATATTGTGATGCTTCAGGTGTTCTCTTGTGTTGTGTTATAATGCATCAGGGTAAAGTTATTACATATGCTTTCAGGCAGCTGAAGGCGCATGAGTAGAACTACCCCACACATGATTTGGAGTTGGCGACGGTAGTTTTTTGCATCAAAAATTAGGAGGCATTACTTGTATGGCGCCCATTGTGAGATCTACACTGACCACCATAGTATTTCTTCAATGACTTTCGAGGACGTACAAAAGTTCTTTAGGTGGTGGATGTTGTAATGACCTCCAAAGTCATTTCCGTGGTTTTGTATGTCTTTATTGTTTTATCACTCCCCGTGGCTTTTTTATAGCCCTTGTGAAATATTGGAAAAGGTGGCACGCTCCTCGATGTGGTTAAGTGAGCTTGGTGTGAGCTTTTTCTTTTTTAGAGGTTTAAAGTTAAAAGAATTGACTTTAGTCAACATCCAAAGATTCACTCATCATATGAAAATTTTGATGGTTTTATCAGCTCTAGAAGGTCCATTTTGCTCTACAAAGAAGGTTGGTTCAAGTTTTGGAGTCTTTGTTTTGAGTTTGCGCAATTTATCATTTTAACTTTAAAGTTTTGGCCAAATTTGACTTTAGTCAATATTTTGAATAAACGCGTATGGATGAAAATTTTATTGGTGCAGTTAGCTCCTAAATGTCGAGTTTGGTTTAAAACGACCTTTAGTCCAGTTCCTGAAGTGCTCAAAATGAGTTTTTGGCCATTTAGGCATTTTAAGTGTATTCTTTGGAAGTGTTGACTTTGGTCAAAATTTATAAGAGATGACCTCCGTTGGTCATTTTGTTGATTCCTTTGAGTCAAAAATTCATTTTTAATTGGGTAGCATTGTCTGTTTGCGTTGACAGAGTTCCGAATGAATTTTGAACACCCACCAGGGGCAATTCCAACTCTTAAGTTTAGCACCAGCTAAACTGCTGATACAACATGATTCTTTTTTTGCATTCACGAGCCATGGGTCGCAATCGCGAAGTTGAGGGTTGTTGGTCATCATGATCACAGGGATGAGTGCCGCAATCACAAAGGGTAATTTATCAAGTGTTCGCGATCGTGGACTTAGGTCCCGCGATCGCGAAGAGTAATTTGCCTAGAATCAGTGGTCTTTAAGACCCATTTTCAGCTTATATATCTCCATTTCCCACATAATCAAACAATTTTGAGAGAAAATCTTTATCATTTTCAATAATTCTTGTTGCTTTGTGCCGGAAATGCTAGCAAGGACATTCTGAAACTCTTTCTTATCCCAAAAACATTGTAAGCCTTGCATGTTTTCATTGAGTTTTTCCATTTTTGACCCTCTAAGGGCTTGAGTTTAGTGGGACTATTTTGAGCCCTTCTGGTGCTCGAATTGTGTCCATTTTAGGGGCACAAGTTCCTTGAGCTATTTGGGACCTTGTGAAAGAGTTGATTTTTTAATTTTTTGCATGGGTCCCATTGTCGAATTTTAACCCAATTGTGATTCTTTTTTTAATTATGGTAATATGGGTATCATTGGCTTTGTTATGATGCGTTCTTTAATAATTTAGTATAGTGGCATCATTCGAAGGCAGCTCGAAAAAGAAAAGCTCTGATTTAGCAGTTCATGATCGGTTTTATCCTTGAGGTAGGCTATGGCTTCTTTCTTTTAGTCTTTGCTCGGTTAGAATTTGTATATTATGAGTAATAACGTATGTTTAGGTTGGTAAATTTTGGTGTTGATATCCTTTTGATCAAACTAGGAGTTGATGGCCATCTTGGGTACTTAGTATGGATCTTAGCCATTGGAGCCTTAGTTTAGGCACATTCTTGTCTTGGTTTTACCGCTTAGAGTCCTTAGAATTTTCTCCTAGGTGACTAAAAACTTAGGATTCTGCTCATTTGATTTGGTTGATTACGTTGCCCCTTTTTGGTGTGTTTCAGCTTATGCTTGTGTCTTTCTTACTCATTACATTGAAATGTTGGGCCCGAGGCCATTCTTGTGGTACACTGAAATTCTAGGTTAGTAAATTAATGCCCTTGGAGGAAGATTTCCCTTGGCTTGAGTTATACATGATTTTTGATATGCTACTTGTTTTGGTTGTTGCACTGATGTTAAAAAACATTTAAATGGATGAATAAATGAAGAGACTGGGATTTTGGTAAATGAATAAAGAAAAGGATTTGAAATACTGGTAATCTCACTCTTTGTGGAATTTCCTTCCTTTGATGAGCTCAAGGTATGATTCCAGGTGGTGCTTTTTATTAACTTTGGGTTATATTATTATATTCACTATTGATAAGCTCAAGGTGTAAATTTTGAGTGGCTCGTCGATACATATTCTGGGTTATTGCCTTGATATTAATGCGCTTGAGGGTTATTCTGGGCGCTCCATAATATTTTTGGGATTATTGTTACATCTTGTGTTATTATGTATACTTGCTCTTCTAGTATTCTATGAGTTGAGGAAATGCTTGTGGTTACCTATTATTGTTGGGTTATTTTTTCTTTGTATGTTATCCCCGTATCCCGATACACCCATAGTTGTATCTTATGACTCATCTATGTTATTATTAGTATCATCATACTGCTTATTTATATATTTATTCTTTTTGAACTTGGTCGGCTAATGATTCCTACGGAGTACCCCGTATTTTGGTACTCATACTATACTTTTGCATATTTTTGATACAACTCCCAGTTAGAGAAACCCACAGCGCGTGCCTGATCATCCGTAGTTATGCCAGATCTGGATAATGTTGAGCTCCAGGAGTTCAAAGACTTGTTTTTTTCCCTCTTTTGTACTGAGTTATACTTTTATTTTTGGATAGTCAACTCTGTATTGTGTATATATATTGTTAGATTTTGTACTTAATAGCTCTTGTGTTGGTGACACTAGGTTTGGGGTTTGGTCTAGCATCATTTTATCATTTTTTGTCACTTTCGGGCCTTTTTTAATATTTTGTAAAGTATTTATACATCTATACCTTGGCTCGACCTCTTTTGTTAGATTATCCCTGCTTCCGCCTTCTTATGTTATTAATTTTTATTTAAATTGATGTTCTACTTCCACTTTTAAGTTGGGTTGGCTTGCCTCCTCGGGGGTTATAGTAGGTACCATCATGGATCGGATTCGTCTCTTTAAAAGGATGCTCCAATAATAGTAGTCGACTCTAGAGCTCATATGAGAAAGTTTGGTTCCGATGTTTCAAATATTGTAGAGGAATGTAGAACCGCAATGTTGATCAAAAAGATGCATGTCTCGAGGCTGATGACTCATGCCGAGAAGATTGAGAAGGAAAAGCATAAAGAGAGGGATAGAGAGTCCAAGAGGGAAAGGAATGATAGTGGTGACTTTTCACATTCTAGGTTCGGAAATGGTGGTCGTTCCTAGTTTCAATAGAAGTTCTCCAGTCAGAATTCATCTTTTGCTCCAACTCAGAATACAACGAAGATAGGGTTTCTAAACGCCTCAAAGAGGAGCTTCTGGTAGTCAGACTGCCCCCTTCCCCATAACAAAGGTGTGGGAAGGGCCATCGAGGAGATTGCTTAGCCAATTCTGATCCATGTTATGGTTATGGTAAGACGGATCATAAGGTGAGAAATTTCCCTTTGTTTGCTAGAAAGGGTAAGGATGGTTATCAGACTCAGTTTACTTCTTTAGGTTGCCTGATGTCACGATTTAACCAAGGGCCTAGTCATAACAAAGTGATCGAAACCTCAAAGGGCTCTAACCAAAACTCTTAACATATCATTAAGCATGCATAAAGAGTCTAACATAAAGCATAAAACAGAATATAATCCGACTACATAGACTCTACATATTTTGTCCAACAAATGCCTCTACAAATGAAAAAGGGCGAGGGTTAAGACATGTCCCTAGATCAACCTAAAAATAGAACATAACAAAGTCTTCTAAAGTAAGAAGAAATATCTCATAACTAGCCCTCGATATATGAGGACTCACCACAACTCCGTCGATAAGAAAGCTCAACTAGCCACATGTATAAATGTGATCCTCAACCCCAACATAATGAGATAATATAGGCAACAATACGCATTAGTAAGTTTGAATGTACTAAGTATGAGGGCATGACATGCAATATGAATCTTAAGATGCAATGATCAATTAAGTACATGATAAAAATGATAAATAAAGTCATGAGAAAACCATAATATTCAAAGCATTTTAAACATGCCTCTAGTCTTAGTCTATGATGGGGGCTTAGTACAAGCTCCTAGCTCACTCGAACATAAGGGAAAAGTAACATAGTAGTAATATGAAACAAGTCATTTCCCTCGATAAGATTAGGACTCACCAACTCTTGATATATAATCAACTCTAGCCTAGAATAGGATGGTTATGAGTGTCATCCGCGCCTACATTAAGAGACAATGTAGGCAAAATATGTATTAGTACGATTGAATGTACTAAGTATGTGAGGTATGCATGAATAATTAATAAGAACATGAACAATAAGCAATAAGATGCATGACCAATCATAATAAACATGAGTAAGGCTTAAAAGCATTTGAAACCATATGAAACTCATGGTCAATGCATATTATAAAACTTCATCATATAACTCATAGCTTAACTTCAACTTATGTGGGATAAGATCTTAAACCGACATCTAAGACCATCCGAGCTATTAAATGGAATTTAATGAAACCCTCATCGAGAAGGGGGAGGCTATATTGCCAAGGTATACTCTCTCATGGTACTTATCTCAACTGAACTCAATCGTGCTATATGTGGATCCACTACTAGTCCATGAAGGCAACCTATGCGAGCAACGTAGTTTGGGACTTCTGGTTGCTACTAGGATTCCCTTGGGTAACTAACTATGTTACCAGACCGAACCCAACCTAGAAGCCTTCTCGGTGCTTAGTCAATATCCTAACAGAGACTCATAAAACATGATCATAACATCATAGGAAAAGATAGTAACTTCCTATCAATCCATCTTTATATAACATTAGGAATAGCTCATTAACATAGTGAATCATAAGAATTCATAACTTCGGTGAGAATTGTACTTATCACCATATTTAATCTGAATGTGTGAGAATTGGACTTATCACACCATAATAACTTCTTTGATCTTAACTTTCATCATAAAATCATAGAAACTTTCATTAAAAATTATTAAACTCATGATCAACTCATAAAATCATTTATAACTTTCATAATCATAACTTGAAAGTAGCTTTATGCATGGGCATTCATAATTCAACTTAAAAACATGCAATTCATACAAAAACATGCATTTAATGATCATTGATGATATCTAAAAATAGAATTAAATCAGCCTAATGTAATTCATCAAAACTAGGGTTCATAACTCAATTGAAATTGAATGAAAACTTGAGGGAACATTGGGTCTTCATGGGTGGAAGGAACCCATGAATCAATCCCCACTACCTTGCTTGAATTCACTAAGAATTGAAGAAGAAACTTTTCAAAAATCTGGAAACCCTAGCTTAAGCTTGAAGAAGAAACCTGGAGAGACTTTGTTCTTGCCTTAGAGAATTTTAGGAGAATGAATTGAATTGGAGGAGAATTTGAAGAATTGAATATATATATATATATATATATACACTTTGAATTTGGCCATAAAAGTGTCTAGGTTCATTGAACCAAACTTGGAAAAAGACAGAATTACCTCTCATTAAACATCAAATTTTTGACCTACGAGACCCTTCCTATGGGTCGTAGAAGAATTGACGAGTCGTCAAAATAACTCGTACTACAGGTCTGGGAAAAGGCCTAATTTTTTAGGTCTCTAATATTTGCAAATGGGTCATGTCTACGACCCATAAGCTTCATTATAACTCATTAAGTCCATCCGTCCTGCGGTCCTAAAACCTGCAAAAATATAGGTCTCTGAAGTTTTGTTACGAATCATTTATATGACTCATAATAACTTCTACGAACCATCCTGTCAAGTCCTAGACTTGACCTTGAGGGACTTTTGAAACTTACCCTATGAAGTCTATCTACTAGTTGTGTCTACGGGTCGTCAACTTGAATGTCACATTCCCTCACTCGGAGTTGATGACAACCCGATCGGAGATCAATCTTTGAAAAGTAACTGGCCACTTGCAATTGATCAAACAAATCATCTATCCTTGAAATTGGATAGTTGTTCTTTATGGTGACCTTATTCAATTGTCAGTAATCTATACACATTTGCAGTGACCCATTTTTCTTCCTAACAAACAACACAAGAGCACCCTACGGTAAAATGATTGGTCTTATGAAACCTTTATCCAACAAATCCTTCAATTGGTTTTTCAATTCCTTAAATTCTGTCGGAACCATACGATAAGGAGGAATAGAAATAGGTTGAGTATCGGGAAGGAGATCTATGCCAAAGTTAATTTTCCATTTGGGAGGAACATCAGGAATATCATCAGGAAATACATCAAAAATATCATTAACTATAGGGACCGACTCAAGAGTAGGAGTTTTAGAATCAACATCTCTAACTCGTACTATATGATAAATGCACTATTGGAAATCATTTTTCAGGCCTTCAAACATGAGATGAATTGACCCTTAACCACCGAATCATAACCCTTTCATTTGAGAATAGGCTCATTAGGGAATTGAAACTTGACTCTATGAATTCTACAATCAATAGATGCATAAGAGGCATACAACCAATCCATACTGAGAAAATGTCAAAATTGGTCATGTCAAGTCCAACGAGATCACAAGGGATAACCTTAAGCAAAAATGACATGGAATAATTTCTATGGACTCTTCTAGCCATAACCGACTCACCTACGGGAGTATAAATGGAAAAAGGTTCTAGAAACACTTTGGGGCACACATCAAACCTCATAGCCAAATAAGGAGTAATAAAAGACAAATTTTCACCCGGATCAAGAAAGGCATAAACATCATAGTGAAAGATCCATAACATATCGGTAACAATATCGGGAGCCTCTTCCACCTCTTTTCTACCATGAAAAGAATAGAATCGGTTGTTGCGTTGACCATCCTTAGACTAAGCTTGGCACCTTGTGGAACTTGGCTTCCTTGGGCTACTTGAACTTGAGGACAACCTTCTTTACCTTTGTTGGCAATATGAGGGCATTCGAATTGACTATGGCCGATTTTTCCACATCCAAAGCAAGCACCCATTCCCATCAAACATCTCTTTTTATGATTCTTCCCACATTTAGCATACTTAGGGAATCAAGGGCTACTAGCATTCACACCTCCTCCTCCTTGAACCTTAGGGTATGGCACCCTATCATTAATAATCTTCTTTTTGGAACTTTGGCCTTGTTGATGATGACCACTACCACCACCGGTCTTAGCATTTGAGAACCCACCTTCATATCGATCTCTCTTAGAATCCCTCATTCTTATCTCCTTGAGTTTCTCTCCTTCAATTTGCTAGGCAAAATTCATGAGCCAAGATATGTCATTTTTTCTTGACAAACATAGGGTACGACATTCCTTAGCAACCCATTTGGATATCCTTGATATGAATTGACTCATTCGGGCACATGGATCGACAACTAATGAAAGAGTATACTTGGATAGCTTGGTGAACTTGAAGGCATAGTCCCTCATTCCTATGTTGCCTTGTTAAAGATTGATGAACTCCAATACCTTGGCTTCCCTTAGCTCAAGATGGAAAAAGTGATCAAGGAAAGCAAGTTTGAAGGCTTCCCATCAATAGGTCCTTCATCCACCCTCTTTATCTTCCATTGAGTAAACCATACTTGAGCAACACTCTTGAGTTGGTAAGATGCCAACTACGCTTTCTCTTTCGAAGTCACCCCCATAATACTAACTATCTTGAATACCTCATCAATAAACTCTTGCGGATCCTCATCCACCTTTGAACCATGGAACTCGGGAGGATTAATTCTTGCAAATTCCCTCACTCTAAAGGATGGAGTAAGAGCATTAGGAGGATCCACAATCCTTTTATTGGCCACAACTTGTTCTAGTATGGTAAAAGCAATTCAAAATTCTGTATGAACCACTTGTTCGAGTAGGGGACCATTATCTTGAGTAACCGGAGGAATTTGGGCTTTATTAGCATTTATCCCTCGGGAAAAAGTGGTCTCCTTGGAGGCATTTTTCTAAAAATTGCAAAGGACAATCGTTAGAGAAAGAAAGTCTTAAAGCATACTCTATCGCACGACATAGATCATGAAAGAAGTGAGAATTTCCTAAAATGCCTTATAGCCTCCTATATGTGCCGTGCTT
Source organism: Solanum dulcamara (assembly GCF_947179165.1). Taxonomy (NCBI): domain Eukaryota; kingdom Viridiplantae; phylum Streptophyta; class Magnoliopsida; order Solanales; family Solanaceae; genus Solanum; species Solanum dulcamara. Next base: position 42,553,039 of record NC_077241.1, read on the forward strand.
CACAATCATGAATAAGATTCTACTTGATGTGGCATGTTAGACACGCTAGGACATCTTAAACCTTGTGCTCTGATACCAAATTTGTCATGACTCGACCTAGGGCCTAGTCGTAACAAGGTGATCAAAACCCCGAAGGGCTCCAACCAAGCCTTTTGACATATCATTAAGCATGCATAAGGTAAAGTAAAGTGAAATATAGCATAAGAAAGAGTCTAACATAAAGAATAAAAGAGAATATAATCCGACTACATAAACTCTACATGTTTTGTCCAATAAATGCCTCTAATAATGAAAATAGATGGGAGCTAAAATATGTCACTAGCTCACCCTCAAAATGGAACATAACAAAGTCTTTTAAAGTCAAAGCAATATCTCATAACTAGCCCTCAATAGATAAGAACTCACCACAACTCCGTAGATATGAAAGCTCAACTAGCCATGTATATGAATGTGATCCTTAACCCCTATATTATGACACAATGTAGGAAACAATATGTGTTAATATATTTGAATGTACTAATTATGAGCGCATGATATGAAATGTGAATCATAAGATGCAATGATCAATTGAGTACATGATAAAGATGATAAGTAATGTCATGAGAAAACCATAATGATCAAAGCATTTTAAAGACATGGTTAATTACATAAAGATTGTAAATAACATATACATATATGGGATAGAAACCATAACCGCAATAATATCATGCGAGCTTTAACATGAAATCCCGATGTCTCTCCATAAAATAGAAGAAAGGGGAATCTACTTGTCAAAGTAGACTCTACCCCGCTAGGCGGGTCATGTATATACTCTATATATGGATCCCCTGGCTAAGACATAAAGGCAATCCTATGGTGACACATAGTTTCAGGGACTTGATGTTGCTACTAAGGCTTTTGGTAGGGACCCCACCTCAAAGTCGGCTCGGTGCTAAGTCAAATCCCATGAAATGCATAATATATTGATCTTACTTAACATATATCATAACTTTTTCATAATTCATTGAATAGATCATTTCATAACATAATTGCAATATGAGTATTGATCTTTAATCATTACAAATTATACTTACATAATTCATGTCATTAGGTTTCTAGGTCACCACAGAGGGTCTTAAGGCACCTTTCTTCATAAGTTGCATGAAATTCATAACTTGAACATAATTATACTTCATGATCATAATTCATACTTGAATTTAGAGTAAAACTCATATACATAGTCAATTTGAATTAAAAAAACCATGATAATATTTTGAAATCATTGAATTCATAGTCATACTTCATAATATCAGCATTAAAAATAGCTTCATGCATGGGCAATCATAATTCAACTTAAAATCATGTAACTCATGTAGAAACATACTTATAATGATCATATATAACTATTAAAAACATAATTAAAATGGCCAATGCAATTCATCAAAATTAGGATTACAAACCCAATTAAAATTCATGAGATTTTGAATTAAAACCTTGGGACTCCATGGGTGAAATGGACCCATGGATCAATCCCTACATACCTTGATTGAAATTGAACTTGAAATTAAAAAAATGAGACTTGTTCTTGAAAAAACCCTAGCCAAACTTGATGGAGAAGATGAATTCTTGAAGTATTCCTTGAGAGAGAAGTCTTAAAATTATTTGGGCATTAATGAGGGAAAAGAATAAGTCTAAGAGTATTTAGGATAATTTCGTAATGAATCTAGTCCCAAAAACGTCCACATACATTAATGAAAGAATAGGGAATGATTAAAATATCATTCATTTAACAGGAACTAGGAGTCACCGCGAAGGACCCATCACGGCCCGTGGTGGTAGCCGTGATGTTGGACTTGACAATGAAATTTAGGAGTTGCAAAGGAAGGTTTCAGAACTTCCTTCACAAAACCCTTCACGGTCCGTAGAGTGTATTACAACCTGTGAAACATATTCGTGGTGCAGGACCTGTAGGGTGGTCTACAGGAGTGACCACCACGGAACCCACCAGGGTCCGAGAAAATCCACACTACCCATGGTGGTCAATTATTGTCCTTGCCTTGGGATCATTTTCTGAGTTCCCAGGGGAGGGGTCACCATGTATGGCATCACGGCCTGTGGAGCTCACCACAGTCCGTGGTCCCTTCTTGTAGGTTTGATCTTCAGAACCACTACCACGGTGACTCACCACAAGGCGTGGTGAGTACCATGGCCCATGATGTCCTTCTGTGGTCATTACCTAGTGCTAAAAAATTATAGATTTCATAAACTTCATGATTTGATCCTCGTTTTCCAACTTTCTAAATTATGGGGTCTTACACCCGACTCAGCAAGATACTTTATCTAGTTCTAACGGTTAGTCCCAGAATAAGTTTTATGCTCTTCAAACTCGGTAGGATTTGGAGGATTCCCCTTATATGGTCACTGGTATGTTATGAGTCTTTTAATTTCATTTTTATTCTTTGTTAGATCTTTGAGAAAATATTTATTTCATGACTCCTTATGTTGCTATAAAGTTTGATATGAGTCGCAAGGTCTTGTTAGAACCTTTCTAGTCGCTACTCCTGTCGATGATTTAGTCTTAGCTAAGCAGGTTTATAGAAATTGTCTGGTCTCTGTTTTTCATGAAATCACCTCAGCTAATCTTGTCGAGTTAGATATGAATAACTTTTATGTTATTCTTGGTATGGATTGGCTTTATTCTTGTTATACCTCTATTGACTGTAGAACCCGAGTGGTTAAGTTTCAATTCCCGAAAAAACTAGTAATAAAGTTAAAACGTAGTAATTTTGTATTTAAGGGTTAGTTTATCTAGTACCTTAGAACTCAGAAAATAATTTTTAAAGGTTGTATCTATCATCTAGTACAGGTTAGGGATACAATTTCTGAAAACCCTACTCTTGAGTCAGTTTTTGTTGTGAATGAGTTTCCGAAAGTGTTTCCTGAGATCTTTCTAGTATCCTTCCCGAAAGGAAAATCGACTTTGGTAATGATCTTCTCCTAAATACCCTATCTATATCTATTCAACCATATAGAATGTCTCTAGAAAAACTTAAGGAGTTGAAAAATTAGTTAAAGGATCTTTTGGATAAGGGTTTCATTAGACAGAGTATCTATCCATGGGGTGCTCCAGTTCTCTTTATTCGAAAGAAAGATGGTTCTCTCTATTTGTGTATTGATTATCGACAGTTGAAAAAGGTCACAATCAAGAATAAGTACCCCATTCCAAGGATTGATGACTTATTCGATCAGCTTCAAGGTGCTAGCTACTTTTCAAAGATTGATCTTCGATCAAGTTATCATCATCTTAGAGTGAGGGAATATGACATTTCGAAGATGACCTTTAGAACTGGTATGGTTACTATAAATTTTTGGTTGTCTTTTGGACTAACAAATGCTCCTAAAGCTTTTATGAATTTGGGCTAAAAATGCTCCTGAATTTTTTATGGACTAACAAATTTTTGGTTATGTCTTTTGGACTAATAAATATGTTCGTCATTGTGTTCATTGATGATATTTTGATGTATTCTCGGAGTGAGGACGAGCATGTTGATCATTTGAAAATTATCTTGCAAGTTATCAAGGATTTTTAATTATTTGTTAAGTTTAGCAAGTGTGAGTTTTTATTGAGATCAGTTGCTTTCATTGGCCATACTGTTTCCAGTGATGGTATTTGAGTTGATCCTAAGAAGACGGAGGCAGTTAACAACTAGCCTAAACCTCTTTCTCCCTTAGATATTCAGACTTTCTTAGGTTTTACTAGTTACTATTGACGGTTTGTGGAAGGATTTTCCTCTATTGCTTCACCTTTGACTACTTTGACTCAAAAGAAGGTAAAATTCCAATGGTTCGAAGCATATGAGAAGAGTTTCCAAGAGTTGAAAGATTGACTTACTTTTGAGTCAAAGTAGTGAGGATGAGCATGTCAACCATTTGAGGATTGTCTTGCAATTTCTTAAGGACCATCAATTCTTTGTTAAGTTTAGCAAGTGTGAGTATTGGTTGAGATCGATTGCTTTCCTTGGCCATATTATTTCCGGTGATGGTATTTGAATTGATCCTAAGAAGACTGAGGTGGTTAAGAACTGGTCTAAACCTCTTTCTCCCTCAGATATTTAGAGTTTCTTAGATTTATCTAGTTACTATTAATGATTTGTGGAATGATTTTCCTCTATTGCTTTGCCTTTCACAACTTTGACTCAAAAGAAGGTGAAATTCCAATAGTTCAAAGTATGTGAGAAAAGTTTCCAAGAGTTGAAAGATCGACTTACTTCTGCCTCAGTTTTGACTTTACCTAAAAGATCCCATGATTTTGTTATGTATTGTGATGCCTCGAGGATTGATCTTGGTTGTGCATTGATAAAAATGGTAAAGTGATAGCCTATGCTTTTAGGCAATATAGGCGCATCAAAAGATACTAACTGACTCATGACTTGGAGTTACTGACGGTTGTGTTTTCTTTGAAGATATGGAGACACTATCTCTATGGTGTTCATGTGGATGTGTTCACCAATCATAAGAGTTTGGAATATGTGTTTAGCAAAAGGACTTGAATCCTCGTCAAAGGAGGTGGCTTGAATTGTTGAAATACTATGACATGAGTGTTCTCTACCATTCAAGAAAGGCAAATGTGGTTGTCGATGCTCTTAGTAGATTGTCCATGAATAGTGTTGCTCATATTGAGGATGAGAAAGGGAGTTGGTTCACGATGTGCATATACTAACTCATTTAGGTGTTCATTTAGTTGATTTTGAGGATGGTGGTATTGTAGAAAATGAGTTAGAATCGTTTCTTATGTCGGATGTGAAGGCAAAACAAGATAGTGATCCGACTTTGGTTAAATTGAAGAAAGTGATTTTTATAAAATCCATTAAGGCTTTCTCCCAAGGGGATATGGCGTGCTTCATTATCAAGGTCGCTTACGTATTCCTAATATTGATAGTTTGAGACAACAGATTTTATCAGAAGCTCATAGTTCTCAGTATTCTATTCACCAGAGATCCACTAAGATGTTTCGTGATTTAAGGGAAAGTTTATTAGAGGAATAACATAAAGAAGGATATTGTATAATTTGTGGATAAGTGTCCATATTTCTAACAAGTAAAGGTTGAACATTAAAAATCAGGAGGTTTAGCTCAAGATATTGAGATTCCTACTTGAAGTAGGAAGACTTGAATGTTGACTTCATATGGGTTTACCTTGTATCTGTCGTCAACATGATTTGATTTGGGTTGTTGTAGACCCAATGACTAAGTCAGCACATATTCTTCCCATTAAAACTTCTTATGTAGCTAATATTATGCTAAGCTTCATATTTGAGAGTTGGTGAAGTTACACGGTGTTCCGTTGTCTATCATTTTGTACCAAGGTGCTTAGTTTACTTCTCAGATTTGGAGATTATTTTAAAAGGGTCTTGGCTTAAGTTAAGCTTAGTAAAACCTTTTACCCTCAGATCGATGGTCAAGTCGAGCGGACTATCCAAACTTTAGAGGACATGTTGAGAGTTTGTGTGGTCGACTTCAAAGGGAATTGGGATGACCATTTGCGCTTAATTGAGTTTTTCTATAATAATAGTTATTATTCAAGTATCCAAATGACTCTATTTGAAGCTCTTTATGGTAGACGGTGTAGACCTCCTATTGGGTTGTTTAAGGTTGGTGAGGTCGCTTTGATAGGGCCTGAATCTGTTCATGAAGCTATGAAGAAAGTTAGACTCATTAGATAGAGGTTGAAGACTGCCCAAAGCCGACTAAAATCCTATTTGGATGTAAGAAAAAGAGAGCTTGAGTTTGAAGTTAATGATTGAGTTTACTTGAAAATCTCATCTATGAAGGGTATGATGCATTTTGTAAGAAACAGAAGCTTAGAAGCCCATATCAAATTGTGAGGCATTTCGATAAAGTGTCTTATGAGTTGGATTTGCCTTTGGAATTGACATCGGTGCATCCGGTGTTTCATATTTTCCTCTTGAAAAAGTGTGTTGGTGATCCTATTTTGATTGTGCTATTGGAGAGTGTTGGTGTTAAAGAAAGTCTTGCTTATGAAGAAGTTCCATTTGAGATTCTAGATTGCCAAGTCCGAAAGTTGAGAAATAAAGAAGTTTTTTCCATTAAAGTTCTTCGGAGGAATTAATTAGTTGAGGGTGCTACTTGGAAAGCCAAAGCCTATATGATGTCCCGTTATCCTCATCTTTATCCATCTACTTCAGTTTAGTTTGAGATATTAGCTCCTCAAGTTTGCTGAATCGAATTCATGCATATCAGTTATTCTCATGTTTCCATATGTATGCATGTTCATGAAAACAGTTTTAAAAGTCATATTTTAGCTTGGGGTTGATTAGTCCATATTTTTTAGCATTTTGATATATTTTGCATTCATGTTGGGTTGTTAGATCTATTTTCCTATTTTATTCATGCTAGCTTGAGGAAAAATGGTCCCAAGGGGAAAATATTATAACACCCTAAAAGTTGGAAAGTAGAGTAGGAAGAAAAATTACAGAAATGTTGCTGGTGCACTAGTTAAACGAGCCCTTTGTACGGACCTAAGAAGGTTGTATGGGCCGTAGGAACCAATCATGGAAAGAAGCGTTTGGGACTTGAAAAGTGTTTGGTCACTGATACCTTAGACGAGACCATATATGGCCCGTATAAGGTCCTACGGTTTGTAGAAGGTCCTTGTAGAAGGGGTTATGAGAGTTGGATATTTATCAAAGATCATGTGTTTAGTACGAGCCTCCTATAGACCGTATAAGGTCCTACGGTCCATAAAAGTGTCTGTAGATGGAGATTTAAATGGTGAGTTTTATAATTGTATAGGACGAGAAGGTATACGATCTGTATAGCTTCCTACGGACAGTAAAAGTGGGTTGTAAAAGGGAACATCAGAAAGTTGGATTTTCAGTACCAACGATCTATGGGCATGTTGTACCGGAGTATAAGTGTCTACAGGCCATGGAAAGGTCCCATAGAACTAGTTCAGAAACTCAATAACCTAAGGTGATTTCAATTGACATTTCTACGGACGACCTCTACAGGCCGTATAGGTTTCTACGATACATCCATCCCATCAAATAAATTCCCAGGGTTATTTTGGACATTTCTCATTTTTCAATATCTAAGCTATGTCATTTTGGAGTACTTCCTAAGGCCAATAACTACCCAAACCCTTCAAAAACTACCCATTATCTCTCATTTACTCAAAACCCCAAAGTTCTCCCAAGAAATTCTCTCAAGTCTTCTTCTTCAAGACAAGTTAGGGTTTCAAGCTCAAGTCTCAATTACAAGATCTTCTAGTGCTTTGATTCATCAAGGTTTGAGGAAATTTCATCCATGGCATCCTTTCCTTCCATGAAGTCCCAAAGTCTTTTCAAATTCCTTTTATGATTTCCTTCTAAACCCTTGATTTTGATGATCGTGCATTGGGTTCAATGAATTATGATCTATTTCACTTCAATTTATCTTATTATGCATGGATTGATCTTAATTACATATTTTTGATGAAGTCTATATGATCCCATGTATTATGCCTATTTTATGATTATGAATTATGTTTGAAGAATTATACATGCGTCATAAATTTATGAACTATGATTTTAAAGATGCTTTAGATAAAGTATCAACATGAAATTTTATGAAATTATGGTTTGCTTCAAAAGAAAAGTATTCCTATCATGAAGGATTTCCATGATTTTTCTATGAACAATCTTATCATGATCTAGATGCCTTAGATAAGTGTCTTTTATTATTATGTTATTAAGTCATGATATATCTAAAGGAGCTATTCTGTGATTTTAAGTACGATATGATGAATTTGGTATTACTAGATTCTTACCATTTTTAAAGTTTATAATATGTTATGTATGATATTCCATTGAGATTTTACGTAGAACTAATCAGATATTAGAAGGATGGAGACTCTTCTGTTAGTATAGATTGGGTATCTAGTAGCAATCTCCTTGTCCCATAACTACGTGCCCTCGTAGGACTTAGTCTTGATTGAATTTAGCTAGTGGATCCAAAATAGCTCATGTTTATGACCCATACAATGGAAAGCAGGACAATCTCTTTTCGGGTGGAAGGTATGACACCGAACTCCATGTTATAGCTCACATGTATGATATTTCGATTATGATTTACTCACCAGTTTTGCATTGACCATGTTCATATTTCTAAAGATGTTTTAAGGAATGACATTATATTTTATCTTGGTCATTACATTATCATGTTTTATGACATACATTGCACATTCTCCATTCCCAGTATATTTTATAGTACTGACCGCATACTTTTTTTACATATATTATTTTATAATATAGGTCACGATGCTCCCACTCACACCCGCGGTCTATACAAGTTCCGTATCAGTGTTGCATTGCTTGGTGAGTCCTCATGCTTCAGGGGAACAACCATTATTTCTTTATGTCCTTACTTCAGACTTATTTCAGTTTCAGTATTTCTTTGAGACTGTTGATGAGTTAGGGTTTGTCCTATGCTCGTTCTATGTCATTAGAGGCTATGTCAAACTATTGGCTTATTTTTGCCTTTAAAATGTTATTCTCAAATTCCTTGTCTTGAGTTGTTATGATAAGATTGCTTTTAAGACTTGTATTCCACTTTTATGTATGTTTTTTATGTTGTCTTAAGTCATGTTAATGCTAAGAGGCTTGTTTAGAGTCTCTCAGGATTCTATTTGTCGTGTCAGTCTAGGGTCTAGCTTGGATAGTGACAAATACATAGACCGTCAATTAAAGCCCTTTCCCAAATGCAATCTATACTAAACAGTATCTCATGGAGCAGAATCTAAAAAAAAAGTAGATTGTAGCCTACTTGGAAGCCAAACTACAATCTCGAATCATCCAAAGTTGCTCGTCCTCTCATCAAGTCCTTAAAATACCCCATCACTATCAATATTGTAAACTATGCATCACTATGAATAAAATGTTATCCATATTGTAATAAAACAATTGGGTAAAAAATGGGCCCACAGGATCCATGTGTGGAATCAACAAATTGACTCTGTCATGAGGTACCAAACGACTCAAGGAACTTATACCCCAAAGTTGGGCACAATTCGAGCTCAAATTGCATCGAAACAACCCTTACATTATACTAGCCCAAGAACACTGATTTCAAGAATAATACAGAAATATTTGCAAGAACTTACGAGATTGAAGCGAGAATAAAGACCCCAACAACATCCTAAGTTATTCCCAGCTTGATTTCAAGAATTCTCATTGAAAATACCTTAAAGCCGATCTCAAATAGTTTATAATGGAGGAAAAGGCTTTATTAACTGGAGAAATTAAGGAGAAGATATTTAAAGGTATCAATGATCGTCGCTCTTGCGGACCCAAGGTCATAGGTGCGACGTCATAGGCACGATGAAAGAGGTGCTGGGGCGGAGGCCACTAGATTTCTCCTTCTCCAAAGAGCAAATCCAAGTCCGCAGGCACAAGCTCGCTGAGCTATAAAGCTCTGTCGAAGAAAAGGATGTTAATGTTACCATCTTTTTCTGGGGCGACAAGCTCACCACAGGAGTGGCTCTGCCGAAGCTACTTGGAACAAAAATATCAAACCCTTAATGGACCCTCAAAATTCATTTGGAGACTCTCAAATGCAAAACAAATATATTACCCAAACTAAAATGACATTTTGGACTCAAAGAAACTATCAAAATTTCTAATAGAGGTCGTTTCGATAAAAAGTGGTCCAACACCCAAAGTTCCATTTTAGCTAAAATCACAAGGTAGCATGAAATGAGCTCGAAAGCCTTGGAACCCAAATCAAAGGTCCCTCTAGACTAAAATCAACATTTTGGAGCTAATGGAATCCTTAGAATTATATTCTAAGGTCATTTACTGTCACGACCCAAGCCTAGGGCCTAGACGTGACATGGCGAATAAGGAACCCGAAAGTACCTCAAACAAGCCTCTTAGCATTCTTTTAGCCTTTCATAGGTAATGATGATAAATAAACAAGCATAAATCATAATAGTAAATCTTCAACTTACATATGTCCAACAATACTTCTAACTATTAGATTTGACGGGGCTAAGACAAGTTCCTAGCTCACCCTCAATCATAATAGAAGAAATGTCATAGTAAAATATCTTAACATATCATAAGCTAGAAAGATAAAGGAGTATTGTTCCCGGAACATGGAAACTTACCAAAAATAGTCTTCAACGAAATCTCAACTAGCCACGTAGAGGAGAACGAGGAGGAGCACTGGTCCCTACATGGTGATATCATGTAGGCAAAAGAGTATGCGATAGTACTTGGAATATACTAAGTATGTAAGGATGCATGAACATTGAGGAAACATTAAAACATTTATGTAATATGGAACATAATGTAATTAATGCATAATAAATCATATAGATATCCTTTAAAACATTCATTTTGTGGGAAATTAACCATAACCTTCATTTAAGACCATGCGAGCTATTACATGGAATCCAACATAACACCCTTCGTTGGCCGGGGAGACTACTTGCCAGGTAGAACTCCGTCAACTTCATTCATTTCTTTAACTTTAACTTTAAAGGTTATTTATGGATCCATTAGCCTAAGCCTACAAGGGCTCCTATGTTGGCACATAGTTAATGAGACAAGGGGTTGCTACTAGGATTCCCTTACCGAATCCCACCTCAATGCCTCATTCGGTGCTAAGTCAATCCCACAGAATAGTTTAATACTTCAAAATATTCATAGCATATAACTTGAGAATTCAAACATCATATTCGGTAGAATAGCTCATTAAAACATTTGATAATTCAAATATGCAAGAATTTTCCTTATTGCATAAAGAATCCATGATTCATATCATTTCATCATTCTTTATTTTGATAAGACTCCCTTTTGATCATAGATATTGCTTTCACAAACATTCATTTGGAATCAAGGCTTTCAAGTCAAACTTTATTAAAAATTTAGTAAAACTAGGTGGGTTCAAATCACTTCAACTTGAAAATATGTATGTAAATAAATATACATAAATACTTTAAAATCCATTAATTAAAAATCATGTTTTAAACAACCCAGCGTGAATTTTAAGAACCTTTAAATAGATAAATAGAGGACTTACTTGCAAACCATCAATTCATACATATGAAATTATGTCGCATCAAAATAGACTAATAATCATTAGTTTAACCATGATTCATACTATTAAGTAAAAATAAGAATTACCATAAGAAAATATTACTTGAAATTAAGGGACTTAATTGAAAGAGTTTTTGGATTACATGGGAGGAAGAACCCATGGATAAACACCCACATAACTTAGAGTAGAGCTTAAAGAAAATAAATATAATTTATCATATAATCAAAATAATTTAGAAATGAGAGTGGAAGGAATACTCTCATTGAAGCCTTACATACCTGGAATTCGAAGCTTTAGTCAGAACCGAAAGACTTAATGAACACTCTTGAGTCCTAGCTTTTCTCCTTGCCGGAACATTTTGTGTACTATCCGGAGTATATGAATCACCAGAATAGTATTTTTTTCACTACTAAGAACTAAAACTATATTTGAGAATGTGTAAAGAAGTGTATAGAGAGAAAATTTGCTTGAGAAAGCTTGATGAATAAAATGAGGAAATAAGGTGGGTATTTATAGGTGAGAAAGAGGGACCTAACAATAAATAAAATAATTATAAAGAAAAATCTGAAAATTTAATGAAAAATTATGATGTCATGGATGATGTTAATTGGAGGACAATTTATGTCATGCGTGATGTCAAATGTATCAAGATCTTTTCATGGTAGGTGAAATGAGTTATCTTTGACAGAATACTCCTTTTCGGAGCTGCTTTTGAACAAGATAAATTCCTTATTAGGATTTGGTGTCTTCATAAGAATTGTAGATATAGAAGTCTAGTTTCATGTAGTTTAAGAATCAACCAATTTGGAGCATCCTACAGTGAGATATGAATTTTCTTCTACAAATACTCTATTTCGTCACAGCACACTATCTTACAATAATTAATTTATTTGACCTTCTTAACCTCCGAAACTTAAATTATGGTCTACAAAAGTTGTAGGTAATGATCCTTTGGTTACTCAGAAATTTGAATCGCTCAATTTGGACAATCCTATAAAAAGTTATGCCCAAAATACAGAGGCTGTATTATTTTTAGGTGAGAATTGAAACATCGTATACAATGTTTTTAGGGGATGTTACATTTACATGATCTTTTGATTGAATTCAAATAGCTAAACATTAAAAGCTCCAAAAATATAGAAACTTGCATAAAAACCAAACGAACTACTTGGTGATCGGACTATCATTTCAATAAGTCATAAATGACTTGTGAAAGTTGTTGAAAAGCTCTAAACACCAAAAAATGCATGAAAACCTAAAAATGATCAGGAAAGTCATTATATTTGACAGATCAATTATGCGATCAATTATTTTCTGCCCGTCTTGAGAGCTTTCTCTAGTATTGTCATGCTCTTCCAATATGTCGAAGACATTTTTAGCAGTGATGCCCTCTTCTAAAATGGTAATCGTCTAAGTTCTCTTATAATGTGAACATCCTCTTAGTAAGATTCTATTGCTTCCTTTCCCAACAATCTTTTCACTAGACAATATTTTAGGAGATGTTTATTTGTTTCACCTGCTCCTCACTCATTTGATTCACATCATTATTCTTGTCCTCGCCCATATTTCTCAATTCTGGGTATAGAATTCTGCACTCCTGCTCACTATATTCTTGTAGTTTGTATGTTTTATAATATTTTAGTAGCACATTATATGTATTTTGACACGAATAGTACTAATCTCCTTAGTTGTTTCATTCTCAATTTTCATTTGTATAAACTTAGGTAAATCAACTAGCAAATCAATTTACACTTTAATTTTGGCACAAATTGATTGAGCCTTATTAACAATGGCCAAGTCCAAATAGAGTTGCCATGGCCTGGGTGATTTTCCCCTCCATTTTAAATTTTACAACATAAATCAATAGTCTCATTTAATATGGTAATCCATTCTTTGCTACAATATAGTAAGAACTCCTTGTCGTCATATTAACAAAGTCCTCAATTAAGCAGAAACATATTAAAGGATTTCTATTTCTTAAAAAATCAATTTTGCAATCACGTTTAATATAACATTGCTATAGTATTTGAATTCGAAGATCTTCATGGTCTGGCCAACCATATAAGAACTTACCAATAGTAGCTTATTGAAGGTTTTCATAGTATTCATTTTGCATAGTTTATTAAAGGTTCTAATGTATGTAGCTTTTTTTAATTGAAATATAATCCACATTCAATTGCTTAGTTTGCGTTGGACTATTCATCATTGATGATTTTATGAGTATTGCATAATTATCTATGAATTTTGATTCTTCTACTAAGTCTATGGGAGATCTTGAAGTGGCTGAAGGATTTAGAAAAGCAAATTGAGATGTCAAGGAAATGAAAAGTATGTGGCTAGACAACACAGATGGTTGGCCACAGGGCATAGCCATGTTAGGGCTAAGCAAATTAAGATTTTTTGTGCATGGAGTTGGAGAGAAAGAAAAGCATCTCACCACTTTAGGGTTATCAATTTTATTTGATTTGTGAGTAATATTTTTATAGCTAAACAATCTCTTCTGTCTACGAAAAGTTTTAAAATATTTTAAATTATGAAGGTGATGATTAGTGGAGTAATATCTTTTTATCAAAAGTCCTCACGTAAATTTTATTTCAAAATAATTAAAGAATTAATTCTCATAATCTTATTATAGTTGAAGGTTTTTTCAGGAGAGATAAATGAAGAAAAGTACAATATTGAAAATTGATAAATTGTTGATCAAGAAGTGTCACATATAATTAAAAACTTAACAGAAAATAAATTAGGAAAAAAAATTATTCATAGTTAGGGACTTATTTGGTTTACATATTAGTTATTCAGATACTATAATTTAGAGAATATTTATGTGGGATAATAATGAAGGAAGTATATGCAGTAATTAATAACATTGAAAAATACATGAATCAATTACTTTAAAGTGCAGTCTTATATTTGGTGATTGAATTCCCGCATTTCTAATACATGTACTCTTATTCCTCATTTTTTTCCACTTAAAATAATACTCAAATTCTTGCATAATTATTCGTCGATTAATTACTTTTTATGCAATCAATCAAATGCTGCCTTATCCTATCCAAAATTTCTACTGCGATTAATTAGTTATTCCAATCAATCAACAAACGAACCTAGTTTTTATATTAATGAAAAATGATCAACTTTAATAATTCAAATTTATTTTTAATGACAAATGCCTTTCAATATGCGGGCCATTTTATAAGAAAATGTAGTAAAATTTAGCATTGTACTTTGCAGAATAGTTTAATATTTGCGTCAAAATTTTAAAAAATAGTGTCATTAATCCGGCGATAACACCATCATCTTTTAAACATTAGAACTTCAAACGGCTAAATCTCTATTCCCCAAACTAAATTAATCATTCTCAAATTTCAAAATCATCCCAAATAGAAATCAAACATTATTCAATTACAACACCAAGTTGAATTTTCACTTTCGTTGGATTCCATCGACACTACTCCCTCACAAATCCTTTTCAAATTACCAATATATATATATGACAAAACTTCACAATCACCACCTAATGGTAAAACAATCAAGTATATATAATTCAACTTCTAAATCATTTCCAACAATATTGTTTGGCTGACAAGGTAGATAAAGATAAAGAGTGAGATTGTTATTTTTTTTTTGCATTATTGTAGGAGTGAGAAGTAGTGAAGTAATAATATTTTTTAAGTGATATTTACAAGAGTAGAGAGAATTTGATGACTATGGTGCTCATCGATTTAGGAGAATGAGGATGATATGACTAAGGAAAATGGTTGTCAAATTTAAATTATTTAGCAAAGTTTAGGAGCAAATTTGAACAACTTTGCATAGTTCAAAGGCTAATCTAATCATTTTTTCTTGTAAAAAAGGCTATGCATTGAAAAGCATATGTCATTTGTTAATTAAAAAACAAAGGAAAAATTACGGGGTATGAAAACCTTTTTTACTATATTACGCGGTATGGGTATAGTTTAAAATAGTTACGGCTCTCAACAAACATATTTACTCGGTATGACAAATCTCACTGCCAGATATACAATATATTTGCATATCAGTTACCATAATACAATTTTTCTGACAAATATACATATACTATTCGACAGATATACATATACAATTCGCCTCTCTCCTCTCTCCTCTCTCTCTCGATCTTGCTCACCTCTCTCCTCTTCTCTCTCAATCTCGCTTGCTAGATATACAAATACATATGTATACCAGTTACATATATAAATTTTTTTGACAAATATACATACACAATTCAACAGATATACATATACAATCCGCCTCTCGCTCGCCTTTTTCCTTCATCTCTCGATCTCGCACACCTCTCTTCTCCTCTCTCTCAATCTCGCTGCCAAATATATAAATACATATGTATACCAATATTTGTATATTTTGGTATACAAATAATTCTTGGTGTAGCGATTGTATAATTCGCTACAATATTTGTATAATGACAAAATTTATGTTTGTCATTATAAGTAATTAGGAAAACTATACTCATATAGAGTAATTATGCTTAAAAGGTTTGTCATATCTGAAAATTTTCCAAAAACAAACTCACTTTGTAATAACAAACAAAATATATCCGACGTCAAATATTAATGGAGAAAAATATTAACAGTCCATAAAATTTAAAAGTAATTTTGAACATTTGCAGTTATATTAAACTAAAATAATTGACTTTAAGAATTATAAATTAAAGTGAATATTTATTAATTGGTCATGTGCAAATATTAAGTGCTGGTAACCTTCTTCCTTTTTTAGAATAAACAGTGAACAAAAATATTAAGGATTTGTTTTATCATAAAATTTTCAAATTTAACTTAAAGTTGTATTTTAAATTTGAAAAATAATTTATAACATGTTTTTCAACTTAATCTTCACTTTTAAAGTTATATGAAAATACATTCACACTATTAGAGATATTCTTTGAAAAAAATAAACCAAACTTGAGGAAACCCTGGTAACTAAAACATTGTATGCAACATTAGTG
Source organism: Solanum dulcamara (assembly GCF_947179165.1). Taxonomy (NCBI): domain Eukaryota; kingdom Viridiplantae; phylum Streptophyta; class Magnoliopsida; order Solanales; family Solanaceae; genus Solanum; species Solanum dulcamara. Next base: position 42,569,101 of record NC_077241.1, read on the forward strand.
ATTGAATAAGGAAAAGAAGCACTAATGTTGGCACGTTGCAAAAAGAAAAGGAAAAGATACAGAGCCCGTTTGAATTGACTTAAAAAAAATAACTTTTATATATGAAGTGATTTTAGAATTTTGAAATGCTGAAAGTTATTTTTATAAATAAGCAGTTGAGTGTTTGGATAAAAGTGCTTATGATGTGAATTTTAGGGTTAAAAGAATAAAAAAAGGTAGTTTGAGAATTTAGTTAAAATATAAGGGATATAAAAGTAATTTTCATGGTCAAAGAAAATGACTTTAAGCACTTTGGAAAAAAAAAGTTAGGAATCCTAACTTTTCATTTTTGACTGACTTTAAGAACTTTATGGCTTAAAGTCAGCATTAGACAAATACATTCAAAAGCTAAAAAGGTGCTTTAAGTTGATTTTGACCAACTTAAACCCAATTCAAACGGGCTCATAATAAAAAGTTAAAAATGGGTATTTGTTTTTTGGTTAGTCAAAAAGTTTGAACCTTGACTCACCATCGTTATGTGACACTATTTTCTGTGTCTCTCTACTTTTGTCTCTCTAAATAAACATTTGTTTCTTTCAACTTTCTCCCTTTATCTCTCTCATCAGATCACTGCTTCATCTCCCAGATCCTCCGGTCAGTACTCACTACAATCTTTAACTTAATACACATCTTTATCTCTATATAAATGTAAACTTGCTGTTTTTTTCCTCCTTTTTATGGGGTTAATTTCCAAATGTTTTAGGGCTTGTAGTGCTTCAGAATCTAAAATGATAAATAGATGACTGGATTAAATGTTAAAGAAGAGGAAAATAGAAAATTGGTAGTTGTATTTAAGCTTTTACACATACATCTTTATGTGTAAATGTTAAGTTGCTGCTTTTTTAAATGCTTCCAAAGGTTTCAGAATCAAGAATGCTAGTGAGTAAGGTGTTGAATTGACTAATCTATAAAAGAAGAGGAAAATAGGAAATCTGTAGTTTTATTTGTGTTTCAACTTTTCACTTATTTATTTCTATTTGTTATTACAATAATATTATTGGAGTGGTGGGTAAATTGTGAAGAGGCCGTGTCATCTTGTAGTCACATCTTTCTTATTTTGGAACTGATTTATCGTAATGTATGGTATAATTTTGTAATGTATGGTATACGAGTATGGGAATGAATTATGTTTGAATAAAGTGGAAGGGGGTATAGTTGACAGAATAAAGTGGAAGGGGGTATAGTTGACAGTCGAAATGCACACAGACCAGTTCAACAACAACAACATACACAAAATATCCCACCAAGTGGGGTCTAGGGAGGGTGAGTTGTGTGTAGGCCTTACCCCTACTTTTGCCGGTATATATTCCCACAAGTGGGGTGTGGAGAGGGTGAGCTGTGCGTAGACCTTACCCCTATGTTTGCCGGTAGAGAAGTTGTTTCCAATAGACCCTCGGCTCAAGAAAATCATTTTTAGAAAAGGTTTGAAAGAAAATAGAGGTTTTGTGTAGCTGACCCAAATTAATTTACCATTGAGGCTTAGTTGATTAATGATGAGTTGTCATTTGATAATAAATCGAACTAGGTTGGTTTGGGGGCAATAGGGAGTGATACTAACTGGCACCTATTACCTCTATGCTCTCTTGTTCACTAGAAATTTTTCTACACAATTGAAGGTAGGAAGAGACACCACTGCTCAAAGCAATTGCTTTCCTTATGGATTTGAAACAGAATCATGTAGTGTACGATCCATTATCTTAAAATTTTGTTCTTTCATAGTTATTCTTGATGGCTTTCCATGAACATCTCGCCAACAATTTGACCATCAATCCTATAGCAGGTTCAACTGCCTTTTGTTTCTTCCCTTCGTGAGGTTTCTTGCAACTGAAGTTCTGAACTTAATTCCGAATTGATCGTGTGACATTTTCATTCATATGTTTGTACATAATTGCCTGAGTTAATTCTGGGGGTTGGAGAAGGGTATCTTGAACTTTTATTAGATTGAGATGCAAACATGGGACAAGGGAGACGTACTTCAATTATTATGTAGATTCAACTGAACCGCAGTTGCAGTAAAGTCTTTTGTGCATAAGTACCTTATTCGCTTATTTTTATTATGTTAATTGTTTGTTTCTTTAAAAAATAGGTATACATGGACATCATAAAGGAGTTGCAACAACAGATTTGAGATCCCTAGTTTGACTATCACGCAAGCTTATGCTGTCAGTGGTTTTCGAAAACATGGGCTTGTTGTGCAGCAGAAACAAACACTACAGTCAAGCCGATGACGAGGAAAATTCTCAGGTATGAGTTATACGAAGATTTGGAGTTTTGGTATCGTCCATAATGCTGTCTATAAGCTAGGAAAGCGAAAAATATTTCTAACATAACCCCCAGTGTCCTGACTAGATCATGCATCTTCAGACTGCAGAGATAGAAAGACGGATTGAACAAGAAACAAAGGCAGACAAGCATATTCAGAAACTTCTTCTACTTGGTAAATTAAAAAAAACAGTCTTCAATAATCCTATGATCTAGTTATTTCTTACTCTGTCTGTGCTTTTCCTTTTATGGTAACCATACCCATGTAGTGATTGATGATGCCTACAAGCTATAGGCATATTCTATATCTACCTTTAGACTTGTTATATTTGAGGAGGCAATTGGTTTTGAACTTTGCTTTTCCTCGAAGCTTCTGCTTCGTAAGATGTTGGTGGAGGAATAATAGTGAAAAAAAATTCTTCGGAATATTTTTGTAGCATAGAGGATCTTCCACCTCTGATTGTCTTATTTGTGGAATTCTTTGTTCTTCCATATCTTATAGTATTCTTTTGTCGTATTTTAAACTTACTGCTGTGTGTTTGCTGGTTTATGTCCTGTTTGACTGTGCTTGCTGAATGGTGATTTTTCTGTTGTTTTAAGGTGCCGGAGATTCGGGGAAGTCTACTATCTTTAAGCAGGCAAGAGATCTTATAAAATATCTATTAAGATTTCATTATTCCCTAAATGTTTATGTTAGTGTGTTGATGTGTGTACCATCTCATCTAAAAGGTTAAGTTGTCACACATCTTTATTACTTAATTATGTCTGCAACGTGTCGCCACATGTGCGGGGATGGATCTTGTCAACGTCCATGAATAATTAATTTTAGATTGAACCGCCGAGCTTGATTCTTTTTTATGAGCCAATCTCGTGAACTTTCTTTTGATAATGGGTAGTGGTGAGACTCAAATCCAGTAGCAGAGGCATGGTTTTCACCAAGGGGGTTTCGAATATGAAGAAGTAAACATGCAAAAATTACAAGAAAATAACGCATCGATTGGCGAAGGGCAAGATTTACCTTAACCCACTAAATTTTAATACGTCTTGTCATACCCCATTTAACATTTCTTCTTGCTTTTGCCTTTGCTCTGTCAAGCCCTTCTTTAAAAAATTGTGCTTTTTTCCCCTTTCATTCTGTAGTATTCTACTTTAGTTTAAACTCTTTTTTCCCAGATTAGTGCCCCTTCAATCATGTATTATCTTTGAAAATCGTAAAGGTTCTGTAAAAATGTGTAAGGATTGAATTACTAATATTATAATACATATTTAGTACTCAACAATCAATTATTTTTTTTTCGAAAAGTACTCAACAACATCAATATTTTAAATGATGCAAGTATAGCTGAAAATTGTTGGGAACGCAAAAGCTAAAATAGAGGAAAATACTGCAGTGAGCGAGAATTTAAATAGCGACCTTGGGAAAAATTTGAACCCCCTTGACCACAGAGCTAAACTTCTTGGCTGTGTCGAAGGGATTCATTATGGAATATATACGCATAAAATTTAAATTTTACCTGTATATACGGCAAAGGGGGTTCCACCCCCTAGCTCTGTCCCTGCTCAGACCCAAGACTTTTGCCTACTATGATAACATGTTAAACGTATCATCTCATCTAAAAGTTTAAGTTGTTAGAGAGAGGCAATTTTATTTACTAAATTATGTGTTCTACAAAATGTGTTTCTTTTAACTCCAGTGTCCTCTATTATTTTTGCCATGCAGATAAAACTCTTGTTCCAAACTGGCTTTGATGAAGCAGAGCTAATGAACTACATCCCAGTCATTCATGCCAATGTTTACCAGACAATAAAAGTACGGAATACTTGAAAGGGTGTGTTGGTTATTTCCCTTTATACAAAATAGGTGCTGCTTGTTAGAGAGACATGCATATATAGAAATATCATACACATGATTGATAATGAGTGTCAATTACCACGTGTCATGGATACTGACATTCTTACACGGTGGATGCTTGGTGCCATAACAGATATTACATGATGGGTCAAAGGAATTAGCTCAAAATGAATTAGAGGCCTCAAAGTATCTTCTATCAGCTGAAAATAAGGTTTGTGTTATTCATTTTTATGCAATTACCAGATATTTGGGCTGTCATCTTGAAGTCATTTAGCCAAGGGAAACCCATGAAAGTGAAGGAATGAGATTGCTTGTCTTGCTTAGCTGCACATACATAAAATCGTATTTCTTTGGCTCCAGGAGATCGGCGAGAAGCTTTCAGAAATTGGAGGCAGGTTGGATTATCCTCACCTGACTAAGGATCTGGTGCAGGATATTGAAGCTCTTTGGAAAGATCCTGCTATTCAAGTAATTTTGCTTTGGCTTAAGCACTTTGATTATTTATTTCAGTTTCAAGTACTTTCTTAGGGCTCGTTGATTTGTATAAACTTCACAAAAAAAATATTTTTTTTACTTATTAAATAAATGATAATTGAAATGATCAATTCGTTGAAGTCAATCAATCAGCTATGCCTCAATCCATAACTAGTATTTTAACAACCCCAAAGTAGTTGGGGTTTCTCGACATGTTCCAGTATATATTCTGCTCTCTTGGGAGCATTTCACGTCTCCTTTTAATGCCATTTGTTGGTTTGTCTTTAAGGCAAAATTAGGAGTTCTTATTCCTAATTGATCTAATGCAAAGAGCCAGAAACTACTAAACCGTATTCCTAACTAGTTGAATTGTCTATATGGATCAATTTCCATTTTGTTATTGTCACGACCCAAGCCTAGGGCCTAGACGTGACATGGCGAATGAGGAACCCGAAAGTACCTCAAACAAGCCTCTTAGCATTCTTTTAGCCTTTCATAGGTAATGATGATAAATAAACAAGCGGAAATCATAATAAATCTTCAACTTACATATGTCCAACAATACCTCTAACTATTAGATTTAACGGGGCTAAGACAAGTCCCTAGCTCACCCTCAATCATAATAGAAGAAATTCCATAGTAAAATATCTTAACATATCATAAACTAGAAAGATAAAGGAGTATTGTTCCCGGAACATGGGAACTCACCAAAAGTAGTCTTCAATGGAATATCAACTAGCCACGTGGAGGAGAATGAGGAGGAGCACTGATCCCTACATGGTGATATCATGTAGGCAAAAGAGTATGCATTAGTACTTTGAATGTACTAAGTATGTAAGGATGCATGAACATTGAGGAAACATTAAAACATTTATGTAATATGGAACATAATTTAATGTATGCATAATAAATCATATATATATCCTTTAAAACATTCATTTTGTGGGAAATTAACCATAACCGACATTTAAGACCATGCGAGCTATTACATGGAATCCAACATAACCCCCTACGTTGGTCGGGGAGACTACTTGCCGGGTAGAACTCCGTCAACTTCATTCGTTTCTTTAACTTTAACTTTAAAGGTTATTTATGGATCCATTAGCCTAAGCCTACAAGGGCTCCTATGTTGTCACATAGTTAATGAGACAAGGGGTTGCTACTAGGATTCCCTTACCGAATCCCACCTCAATGCCTCATTCGGTGCTAAGTCAATCCCACGGAATAGTTTAATACTTCAAAATATTCATAGCATATAACTTGAGAATTCAAACATCATATTCGGTAGAATAGCTCATTAAAACATTTGATAATTCAAATATGCAAGAATTTTCCTTATTGCATAAAGAATCCATGATTCATATCATTTCATCATTCTTTCATTTCATAAGACTCCCTTTTTGATCATAGATATTACTTTCATAAATATTTATTTGGAGTCAAAGCTTTCAAGTCAAACTTTATTAAAAACATAGTAAAACTAGGTGGGTTCAAATCACTTCAACTTGCAAATATGTATGTAAATAAATATACATAAATACTTTGAAATCCATTAATTAAAAATCATGCTTTAAACAACCCACCATGAATTTCAAGAACCTTTAAATAGATAAATAAAAGAATTACTTGTAAACCATCAATTCATACATATGAAATTATGTTGCATCAAAATAGAGCAATAATCATTAGTTTAACCATGATTCATATTATTAAGTAAAATTAAGAATTACCATAAGAAAATATTACTTGAAATCAAGAGACTTAATTGAAAGAGTTTTTGGACTACATGGGTGGAAGAACCCATGGATAAATACCCACATAACTTAGAGTAGAACATAAAGAAAATAAATATAATTTATCATATAATCAAAATAATTTAGGCATGAGAGTGGAAGGAATACTCTCATTGAAACCTTACATACCTGGAAACCGAAGCTTTAGTTGGTACCGGAAGACTTAATGACCACTCTTGAGTCCTAGCTTTTCTCCTTGCCGGAACGTTTTGTGTACTACCCGGAATATATGAATTACCGGAATAGTATTTCTTCACTACTAAGAACTAAAACTATATTTGAGAATGTGTAAAGAAGTGTATAGAGAGAAGATTTGCTTGAGAAAGCTTGATGAATAAAATGAGGAAATAAGGTGGGTATTTATAGGTGGGAAAGAGGACCTAACAATAAATAAAATAATTATAAATAAAAATCTGAAAATTTAGTGGAATATATTGATGTCATGGATGATGTTAAATGGAGGACAATTTATGTCATGAGTGATGTCAAATGTATCTAGATCTTTCTATGGTAGGTGAAATGAGTTATCTTTGACAGAATACTCGTTTTGGGAGCTACGTTTGAATAAGATAAATTCCTTATTAGGATTTGGTGTCTTCATAAGAATTGTAGATATGGAAGTCTAGTTTCATATCTTTCAAGAATCAACCAATTTGGATAAACCTACAGTGAGATATGATTTTTCTTCTATAAACACTCATTTCCGTCACAGCATCCTACCTTACAAAGATTAATTTATTTGACCTACTTAACCTTCGAATCTTAAAATATGGTCTTCATAAAGGTTGTAGGTAATGATCTTGTGGTTACTCAGAAATTTGAATCACTCAATTTGGATATTCCTATGAAAAGTTATGACCAAAATACAGAGGCTGTATCATGTTTAGGCAAAAATTGAAACATCGTATACAACGTTTTTAGGGGATGTTACAGTTATAGTCTTAACTAAGTTCATGTTTATACCTAGATATCATAGATCTTTTTAGGAAACTTCTCTCTGTGTGATTACCTTGTTCCATTTTAGCACCTTCATTCACTAAAGTGTCGTACCTTCAGATTTGTGCATTTGGATGGACATGGCTTGATAATCTGAATGTTCTCTCATTTTATTGTGTATCTATGTTGCTTGCACCTTTTCTCCATAAGCTTTAGTGGACGCGTTACCTGGTACCTAGGCTAGTGGGAGATTACAGATACCTATAATTGAGGTGTGTGCGAGCTGGCCGGTTATCACCGTCAAAAAAATATGTACATTACTTGCACCTTTTGTCGGAGGTGCTTATTCTAATTTTGTCTAGATTTATATGACTGCAAATTTATCTTAACTTTCGCATTTCTAAGACACTCATCTTGGGAATATTTTTGGGCTGTAAAGGCCCATCATTCACTCCCACGCTACCCGTCTTTGCCTTTCACTTTATTCGATATCTTCCCATCGCATAACGGTCTCATAATGCTCCACATCAGTCATCTCTTCTAACTCTATATGCTACATCTTTGTCTATCCTGGCATTCATTCTCCTAGATGACAGAGCTTACATATCTGAACTATTCATATTTAGCACCACAATCCATCACCTTACCTCATTTTTCTTGTGTGGGCTAAACTGGCAATGCATATAGACTGTCTTACTTTAACTTGTCCCAAAGCCCTTATTCTTTAGATTTCTTTTCCATAGTTCTAATTCTTTAATTTCATTGAAGCAAATCACTTTAGTATTTGATTATTCATACAATAGCTGATCAGAGATTCTGATTAATAAAACAGATGATTGAATCAGGTAAAAGACCCAAAATATATGAACCCTTAAGGTGTGTTTGGAATGATGGAAAATGTTTTCTAGGAAAATATGTGGGTTTCTTACTTGTTTTCTTGTGTTTAGCACGGAAGCAAAAATTATTATCCTAAAAGCATTTATATATATTCTAAACAAATACTACGGGAGGTGGGCTAGGGGTATGGGGGTAGGGGCTATGGGAGTGGGGGTGTGAAGATGAGGTGTGTTGGGGTAGGAGACACAATTAATGTGGAATGTCACGTGTGGAACTTGTTTTTCCTACTTCCACTAGGGAAGTCATTTTCCTCATTTTTAAGGAACTTGTTTTCCTATAGAAAATGGTTTCAAAAACTTTGACCAACCGAAAATCGGAAAATTGAAAAACATGTTTTCCTCAGCGACAAAGACACCCTTAATCTTTTATTGAGTAAAGATGAACTTTTCTTTACTCTGATCGAGTTCTTTCTTTCTTGAAGGAAACTCTGTTACGTGGCAATGAGCTTCAGGTTCCAGATTGTGCCCATTATTTCATGGAAAACGTGGGGAGATTTTCTGATATACATTATGTTCCAACAAAGGTAAGAAATATCAATGAGGTATTTCCCGTTTAGGAGTTGTGCTTTCATTGCAATAATAAAATCTATTCTATTTTTCATATTGAATTTGCAAAGAAATCATAACCATCTGTTCCTCAACTCTATCATAAAACTATCCTCTACATGATGTTGAATTCACAATTGTAGATATCAGTTTTGCTCAGATGCATTATTAGAACTATTTTATGTTTGGGTTTTGGTCTTAGGGGTGTCAATGTAAACTCGAAAGAATGGTAGTCTTGACATGTATTACTTTTACAGGCTGTGCCAAACCAATTGTCTTATCTCATTTTAACCTACCCGTTTGACAACCCTGGTGTTGGTAAAATATTTCAAAATTCAAACTGCTGCTTGCTATAGTTAAATACGCTGTCTAGCACCCAAGATACTTGTGCTTGCTTACCGTATATGCCTGTTTCTAATTTTCTATTACATTAGTTGTGTTCTTTCTATAGTAAGTGTAAGTGTAAGTGTAAGAAGTGCAACTGTTGCCGGTGTATTGCTGGTAAAGGAAAGAGTGGTTCATCTATCAAGTTCTTATAGTTGCTGTTCAATTGCTATAATTTCTTTCTTCATGCAGAGCACCTTGGATTGCATTTGGTGAATTGTATAAATTTCCTTATCTAAAGATGGCATGCTTTTATTTTATCCATTTATTATACCCTTATACACTCTTTTAAGTGCTGGTTAGATACTTTTCCTAGCCAAGCACAACAAAGTTCTTTGCTGATGATGGCTTTGATACTTTGGCCAAGGAATTTTGTCTGTTCCATTTGTGTTGAATTGTCTAGACTACCTCATTCAAAAATTTTAAGATGTTAGAGAGAAAAACTTTGTTTATTTAATGATGTCTTTAACACAGTTACCATATATGCATTACAGTTGGTTTTATTTACTTTAGTGGAGATCTTAACCAAGTAGTCCTTTTTCTTGTTATCTTGTAGGAGGATGTTCTTTTTGCCCGGATTCGAACGACGGGTGTCGTTGAAATACAATTCAGGTGAATTTTCACGCATCCTTAAATTGTCCTCTTTTCCATTTACTAAAACCTCACTTTTAGTGGTTTTTTACATTTTAATCTCTTAAAGAAGTGTTGGTTTAATCTAGAGTCTTAAAATTACTACCTTTTACTGGATCTGCTTGCAATGTGAAAGAACTGTCTGAACCATTCCTTAGTTTTCTTTGTCCTGTCGGAACAAGTCATTCGTTGTTAGAAATCGTTCCTGCTATCTATTTTGTAGGCAGGCCCAATCTGCCTTGAATAGTAGGCTTATTTATGCATCTTTCTTCTTGTAGCATTCAAAGAACTTGTTAATATGCTTTTCTCTGTGTAAAGTCATAGTCACGCTGTTTAAATTTTATTAAACTAGCTGGTGTGCAGTTACTTGTGTTTTGTTTATCCCTCATCTGTTGCCTAAGTGCCTACTTGTCCCTGTCAAAGTAGGTACATTTATATGTCCTTGCATTTCTTGATTATGATCCAGTTCTTATGGTCCTCCAACAATGCAATTGTTTATGACCTTGTATTTGTTTTCTTACAAGATACATTGTACTCTTTCTACTTACGATGGATAGCTTAATAACTACCAAAATATCTGCAGTCCAGTTGGAGAGAACAAAAAAATTGGAGATGTATATAGGCTTTTTGATGTTGGAGGTCAGAGAAATGAGAGAAGAAAGTGGATTCATCTATTTGAAGGTGTAACAGCAGTTATATTTTGTGCCGCTATTAGTGAGTAAGATTTCTGTTCCAAGCTTTCTGAAAATTTTAACATCATTTACTTTAAGTCAACCCAAATGTGGACTTGATCATAAGTAGCAGTACGTGGATCATGTAGCTTTCCAGAATGAGGAAGGAAATAAATCATTAATTAAACTAGGTCAAATTGATTTTAAATTTGTGAGTAGGAAATGATGTGACTGCGTACTTATCATTGTTCTATTATTCACTTCAGGTATGATCAAACTCTATTTGAGGATGAGAGGAAGAACCGAATGATGGAGACCAAGGAACTCTTTGAGTGGGTGTTAAAGCAACCATGTTTTGAGGTCAGTCGTCTGTGTCTGCTAGAAGACCATGCTTGGTTGGGGATCTTGAATTATATAATATCCACTTGTATCAGCTTGTACTCATGGCCCTTTTTTGTTATATACATTTGCATCACTTCTTTTGGGTTAAAAAAAAGCTTATAAATCCAGACCAGTTAGGAAGTTGACATTTTATTCTTTGTGCAGAAAACTTCCTTCATGCTGTTTCTCAACAAATTTGATATATTTGAACAGAAAGTTCTGAAAGTAAGTACATTTTATCTAGTAGTGGTGTCTCTGTGTGGAACTGTTCTTTCTCATCTAAGAAAAATATCTCGTGGTTTTAGGTGCCCCTCAACGCTTGTGAGTGGTTTAAAGATTACCAGTCAGTTTCAACAGGAAAACAAGAGATTGAGCATGCTTATGAGTAAGCTTTTTTCGTGTGCAGTACTTTTTTTATATGGGAACATTCTCACAGATGCATTTGTTGGGCTCTTCAAGAAATACTTCTTTTAGTTGTTTGCACCCAAGTGCATTTATAACCTCAATATATATATATAAACACATACGCATAGCTCACACGTTCATTTGCTCAAAGAATTTTCCTGCTTTGCTTTTCATCACATAACTAGGGAGAAAATAAATCTCTAGAGTAGCTTGTATGTACAATTAATTCACATAACTTCTCTGTAGGACTTCTAGCAGTATATAGCTATTACGATTGGCTTGCACTTTAGATGGGATAGCATAGTTGTTAATTTATCTGTTTGTTTTATATTTTACTATATTTGGTATATTTTCTGCTTTTGGGGTTTATCATTATGAACCAATATTTTGGATCTTGAAGACGTGGCCAGAGCTCATAGTCTTTCCGTTAACATTCTTGTTTTATTAACGTGCTAAATGGTCCATTCTGTATTTTGATGATCTACTCTTTTAGGTTTGTAAAGAAAAAATTTGAGGAGTCATATTTCCAATGCACTGCACCAGATTGTGTGGACCGGGTGTTTAAGATCTATAGAACCACAGCCCTTGATCAGAAGCTTGTAAAGAAGACGTTCAAACTGGTAGATGAGACTCTGAGAAGGAGAAACCTCTTCGAAGCAGGTTTATTATGAAATTCTTTAAATTTTCAAAAACAGAAATGTTCATACCTTGAAAGATGCATACAAGTTTTGAACAGCGAGGTTGAAACACAGAAAAAAAAAGGCTATGGCGGGTATCATAGCTCACTCCACAATTTAAGTTTTGTCCATGTTAGGTCTCTAAGCACATATTTCTTTCTATATCCCAGTAATTTTATGTTCAACTTACAAAGCAGATGGTTCAAAACAAAAATTGATATTCAAGTATATTCTATTGATGTTCATTTTGTTGAATGTTGTAGCATTCTCACAGTGAAGTTGTACATGCATTGTTTGTCAACCTTTTGCTAACTCATGCTTTATTTAGTTTATCGCTTAGCCCTTACCCAGCTTAAGCTATTATTGTGTTGTTATTGTTCAAGATTTCATCTAATTCCCAGTGATATTTCCACTTCATTTTTGTTTACAGCCCTACATTCCACTTTGGATCGTACTGCTTATGGTGAATTTTTCCTTCAACTTTAAAGGACTTCGAATGGTGTGGTCTTACCTTTTACTTAACTTTTGTTAAGCCTAATATAGGGAAATAGAAGTAGGGTTGTCCATAATCCACACGAACTGCACTTGTATGCAGGGGTAGCAAATGGGTGGAATGAGTTAAAATGGATTTGGTCAAATATGGTTTAGATAAACTGGTTTTAATCCATTTTAATTTCATAAAGCCAAAAAAAATTAAACCAAAGCTAAATTGTTAATACCTCAATTCCTACCACCCCATCCTTATATTATTATTATTTTTAAAATAATTTTTCATAAAAAAAAATTAAACTTTTTTTTTACTCCACCTCCCACCCATACAAGTTGTATGTCCTCTAGGCTAGAAAAATACAGACACATTTTGGTATTATTTGGCTGTGAAATTAATGTGAAGGGTAAACTTTCTGATTTTGGTTTGTTTTAAAAATAAAGAAAACTTTTACAGAATCAAGTCACCTAAAAGATAAAGATTGATGGAGTGACATTGACAATGAAAACTTGAACTTCAAGTTATTTAGAGCCTATTTGCCAAGCATATTTTTTAGGGCAGAAGCACTTTTTTTCTTAGATTTGAGGTGTTTGGCCAACAAGAGAGTGCTTTGAGGAGTAGTAGAAGCAGTTTTTGGGCGGTTGAGAAGTTAAAGTTTTTCTTTGAAAAAAAACAGAAACAGAAAATTATCCTTTTTAAGATAAATTATCCCCATCGAAAATACATATTTACCATGTATATTCCTTATTAATTGATTAATTTTTAATTATAAAACATGTTTGATTATTAATATAGCAACTTATTATCTTTTGATTCTTTAATCATGCGTTTCATAACATTTATTTTTCTTGATGTTTTTTAGTATATTTATATCATCATATTAATATTATATCAATATTTGATATTTTTCTTGATTTATCTATGTATTATATTGATTTAAAAATTTCATAAATTCCATATGTACTTTTAGTTTTAATTAAATTCAAGTATAAACTTTTAATTGAATTCTTTTATAATAGATATTTAAAATAATTTCTCTCTATAATATAAATTTAACACCTTGTTTGGATGGTTGTTATCCGTTGCATGTATTGTATTGTTAGTTTAATTACAATATTTTTTTCGATTGTTACTTCAATTTTATTATATCGTATTGTTTAAATTCATCATTAGGTAACAATGAAAAATTTCATTTTGTGTAACGATCAATTTGGTGTGATTGTGTCATTACCTTAATATTTTTTCCATTTTTTCCTTTTTATCATTTAATAATCTTATTTTATCATTTATCCTATCTTTTCTCATAGTGGCTCTACCTCGTAGAGCTACTTTCCTTAAAGGCTTATTATTTCAAATTGTTAATGTCTGACATTATGTAACGATGGAGAACGACACTTATATTCAAACATCATATTCATTAAAATAATACAATACAATAAAATACAACAAAATACAATACAAAAAGATACATTATGAAACAATACGTAACAACCATCCAAACAAAGTGTAATAGTAAATGGGCATTGTTATTTGTCCTTTCGTAATTTTGACACTCAAAAACGCTTTTTTAAAAAATTAGTCAAACACAATTTGCTTATTAAAACATTTTTCAAATAAATTAGCCAAACACAAATTGATTATAGCAAAAGTACTTTTTTGAAAAACACTTTCAAAAAAGTTTTTTCAAAATAAATAGCTTTTAGCCACTTGCCCAAACACGTTCTTAAGGGTCATTTTGTAGCTGGATAAGAATCAAGTTATTCATGTATTAATCTTCGTATAACTTATACGATATTTGGTAGGTAGATAGGAAATATGTTGTTTATGTATAAAATTAATACGACATTTGGTTAACAATTAAAATTTTTGCATAAATAATATATGTATAAGTTATGAGGGAATTTATATATTATTTTATGTAGGATAAAAGGTAAAATAACTAATATTTATATAATTAATTCATGCATAAAATAATACATATATTCACTCATAATTAATCCATACATTACTTATATTTGTATAATTCTAATCAGTTATCAAACGATAGAATGTGTAGGAGTAGTTGTAGGTAATCCAAAAGAGAGCTAAATGTAACTGTTCATACAACTTGTTATGTGATTATCTCATTCCCATAGTGCCTAGTCCCAAGTCCCAAATCCCAAATATATATATAGTGCTTTTTCGGTTTGTTTTTTTGGTTGGGACATTGCAGTAGCATATGACAGGGCGAAGTTTCGGCTCAAATTGTTTGCTACAAATCCAAGTGTAATCAATCTTGTTGATTTTACCAAATTGAAGAGTGGATAAAAATCAATATGATCCCACATTTTTGTTCTCTGTTTATGGTAACAATTGCTCAAATCTGTTTAAAACTATGGGCAATTTTTGGGGACATATGACAAATGTGCCAAGAATTTTCCTACAAAAAGAAAGAATAATCCTTCAATTACTTCTACAGGCTGAATGTTTACCTGGTGTTTTCGGGTCTAGCTTTAGGGTCTGTTTGACCAAACTGTCAAAAATAGTTTATTTCGAAAAAAATATTTTTTAAATAACTTTTCAAAACGGTATTACCTCTAGAGGAAATAGTTTGTATTCGGCTAATTCATTTGAAAAATATTTTTTTATAGATAATCAAATTGTGATTGATTAATCTTTTTAAAATAAAATACTTTTGAATGTCAAATTACGAATCAATACATATTTACTATTAAGATTATTTTTTAGAGAGAAGTTATTTTAAATAACTATTATGAAATATTTTAATTAAGTTTGTATATTTATTTAATAAAAAATAAAAAAAATACATATTAAATTCTCAATCAATATAATAAATAGAAAATTAAATAAAATATTACACACTCGTATAATATTAACATGATGATTTAAATATAAGAACAAGGGTGATATTCAAAACTGTAACAATTATAGGGGTATCAAATTATTAAGCCACACTATGAAGGTTTGGGAGAGAGTGGTGGAGATGAGAATGAGGAGCGAGGTGTCCATTTTCGAGAATATATTTGGATTCATGCCAGGACGATAGACTGCTGAAGTCATCCACCTTGTGGGAGATTGATGGAGAAGTATCAAGATAGGAATAAGAACCTACAAATGGTGTTCATTGATCTTGAAAAAGCCTATGAAAAAGTCCCGAGGTGTAAGACCCCGAAAGTCGGAAAGTTGAAAATCAAAGAAAATCTTAAAAAATTTCGACTAAATTCAGTTCTATGAGTCACTCACGACTCGTAGCTATTCCTATGACTAGTAGGGACAAGTCGTAAAGTGCACCCTGATAGTTGCTCATGACCAAACTCAAGGGGAGGTCTTACGACTTAAAATTACGACTCGTAGCACATTCGACGAGTCATAACATGGACTCGTAAACGAACTTCTGAGAGTCTTAAACTTGCAGGTTTTTAGGCCTGCAAGACGAGTCAAGTTGATGACTCATGGTCCAGATGACAAGTCATAATCACGACTTGTAAGTGAAGGTTCAGAGACTCCAAGTCTACAAGGTTCAAGGGTTGCAGGACGAGTCCGAACGACGACTCATCATTGTGAAGACGAGTCGTAGAAATAACTCGTATGCAAACTTCAGAGACTTGAATTCAGGACCTTTTCTCAAACCTGGCGACTCGTCATTTCTTCTACAACTCGTAAAAAGGGATTCATAGGGTCAAAATCCAGTTTTTAATGAAGGGTATTTGTGTCATTTTCCAAGTTCAGTTCAATGAACCTAGACACAATTATGGCTAAGTTCAAGCCTATATCTACCCAATTCTTTGAAATTTCCCTCATTCTAAATCATTCTTCTAAAATTCTAAGGCAAGGAACTTAATTCTCTCAAGGTTTCTCTCCAATCTCCGAGCTAGGGTTTCAGATTTCACCAAGGTTTCTTCTTTAATTCTAAGTGAATCCAATCAAGGTATGGGGATTGATCCATGGGTTCCTCTCACCCATGGAATCCCAAGTTTTTCTCTAAGTATCCTTCAATTTTAATGATTTATGAACCCTAATTTTGATGAATTGTATTAGGCTGGTTCAATTTCTTTTTAGATGATTATCAATGATCCTTAGAAGCATGTTTTCATATAAATTGCATGATTTTAAGTTGAATTATGAATGCTCATGCATAAGGTTATTTCCAAGATATGATTATGAAAGTTAAAGATAATTTTCATGAGTTGATTATGAGTTTAATGATTTTCAAGGAAAGTTCTATGATTTAAAGTTTAGATTATAATTTTAATGATGAAGTTATGATGATGATCAAGCTTTGATCAAAGATAGTTATTATGGCGTGATAAGTACAATTCTCACCGAAGTTTTGGATTTCTATGAATTACTAAATATAATGAGCTATTCCTAATATGTTTTGTAAAAATGGATTGATAGGTAATTACTATCTTTCCTTATAATGTTTATGATCATGTTTTAATGAATTCCGTTGGGATATTGACTAAGCACCGAAAGGACTTCTAAGTGGGGTTCAGTCCGATAACGCAGTTAGTTACCCAAGGGACTCCTAGTAGCAACCTAAAGTCCCAAACTATGTTGCCCTCGTAGGTTACATTCATGGCCTAGCTAGTGGATCCACATATAGCACAGTTGAGTTGAGTACCATGACAGAGTATACCCTGGAAAGGTAGCCTCTACCTTCTCGATGAGGCTTATATTGGATTCCATGTTATAGCTCGCATGGTCTTAAGATTTCGGTTAAAGGTCTTATCCCACACAAGTTGAATGTTAAGCTATGAGTTTTACTATGAAGTTTTATGATATGCATTGACCAAGAGTTTTCATGTGTTTTAAATATTTTAAAGACTTATTCATATTCATTATGTTGGTCATGCATCTTATGTCATATTGGTCACATCCCTTTACTTGTTCATGCATATCTCACATACTTAGTACCTTCTATGTACTAATGCATATTTTCCCTACATAATTTCATAATGTAGGGGCGGACGCCGATCATTCGATTCGTAGCTAGATAAATTTAGATATCAAGGAGTTGGTGAATCCTCACTCTATCGAGGACATGACTTTGTTTCCACAATTTTTCATTGAATTTCTTCTATTGTTTCGGGTGAGCTAGGAGCTTGTCCTAAGCCCCCATCAAAGACTAGACTAGAGGCATGTTTAGACGCTATGTCATGTAGTTCGGTTGGATATCTTTTAAGTTGTCTATTTCTAAGACCCATTTCCCTTGAGTTGTTGCTTCTGCTTACTTTACTATGTTTCTTTACCTTATGTATGCGATGTATTCTAAGATGTCTTGGTTGGGATCCCTTGTAACTCGATCGCCGTGTCGCAGCTTGGCCCTAGTTCGGGTCGTGACACGAGGAATGTCCTTTGGAGGTGTTTAGAGGCTAAAGGTGTCCTCATGTTTTATATTAGGATGATAAATGACATGTACGATGGAGCCAAGACTTGGGTTAGGATGGTGGAAAGAGACTCGGAGCACTTTCCAATTGAGTTGGGGCTACATCAAGATTCGGTTCTTAGCCTTTTCTTATTTTCCTTGGTGATGAATGAGTTGGCGCGGTTTATTCATGAAGAAGTTCCTTGGTGTATATTATTTGCATACGATATAATACTGATTGATGAGACACGAGACAGAGTTAATACTAGGTTAGAGCTTTGGAGACAAACTCTATAATTCAAAGGATTCAAGTTGAGCAGGACCAAAACATAGTATTTGAAGTGCAAATTCAGTAGTGAATCACATGAAGTTGATGGAGGAGTAGGGCTTGAAACAAACAATATTCCCAAAAGAGAAAGTTTTAAGTATCTTGAATCCGTAATTCAGAGTAATAGGGACATCAACGATGATGCCATACATCACATTGAGGCGGCATGAATGAAATGGAGGCTTGCCTTTAGAGTTTGTGCGATAATTAATAAGGTACCACCTAGACTTAAAGGTAAGTTTTACAGAGTGGTGGTTAGATCGTCCTTGTTGTACGGGGTGGAGTGTTGGCCAGTCAAGTACTTACATATTCAAAAGATGCATATTGCGGAGATGTGAATATTGAGATGAATGTGTGGACATACGAGAAATAATAAGATTAGGAATGAGGTTATGCGGGAAAATGTGGGAGTGACCTTTATGGTGTACAAGATGAGCAAAGCAAGATTAATATGGTTTGGACATATGTAGAGGAGGTGTACTGACGCCCCGATGAGGAGGTGCGAAAGGATGGTTGTTGGGGATTTGTAGAGGGGTAGGGGCAGGCCGAAAAATATTGAGAAGAGATGATTAGACATGATATGGTGCAGCTTCATACTGAGCACATGACTCTAGATAAGAAGGAGCGAATGTCGCAGATTAGGGTAGAGAGATAGGGGTCGAGGGTGTCTTGACTTGCGAAGGTTTAGGCTTGTTAGTGTCTATCGTAGTACTAGTCGTACTCTTGTAGTTCTTGTCATACGTTGTTATTGTGTATGATTATCATTATTTTACTGCTGTTTGCGTCTTTTCATGTAGACTTTGCACTAATTTTTTTATTAATGACTATGCTTTCGTTATTGTTTTCCTTTCATTTTACTTGGGTTTGATGCACTTGAGCTTAGGGTCTTTTGGAAATAAGCTCTCTATCTCCACGAGGCAATGATAAGATTTGCATACACTATACCTCCCCAGATCCTATATAGTGGGATTTCACTAGATTTGTTATTGTTGTTGATGATTTAAATATACTACAAAACATCAAATAATATAAATTATAAATCACTTCACAAATTGTCATCTGTAGGACCTTTAATTTGAAGTTAACTTATACAAAACGCAAAAATAAGATGAAGAAAATTGCATTGTAAAGAAGAGGTTCCAATGAATATCTCATTTTTTTTTGTCTCTCCAAATTTAAATTAGGTAAAATTTCATTAAAATATAATATTTAAAAATGTATTTTCTTTGTTATATGAAATAAAAAAAAATTAATATTTTTATATCATTTTAAAATATTTAAAATTTAACGTAAAAATATTGTGTTGATCCAAACTTGTTTCTACGTATGATGCAAACTATACATAAATCATATTCGTAATTATATTATTCTTAATTAACAAAAAGATAAATAAAAGACAAACAAAGAAATTCTTATCGGACATGCATGCATACTATTTTTATATGAAAAGAAAATAATTATTTTATAATTAAAAAATAATGAATTAATGAGCTATATATTTTATAAATATGTATATATGGTAATAATACTTTTGTTTTTTTTTAAAAAAAAAAGAGTCAAAATTATCCTCGAACAATTTAAAATAAACTATATATATCCTCCATATATTTTTGATCTCAAAACTATCATTTCCGTCTAACTATTAGATCACCTATACCATCCCTCCCTTTAAACGAAATGCCACCACTCACTTAGATGGCATCCTAGGTGTATAAAATGCCTTGTCCACCTAAGCACCCAAATGTGGACAGACCACCCAGCATTGAAGCCCTGACTTCTACCCCCATTCCTTCAAAAAACATTCTTCTCCACTAATACATTTTCTTCTATCTGTCAATTTGGTTCTATTA
Organism: Solanum dulcamara; assembly: GCF_947179165.1. Taxonomy (NCBI): domain Eukaryota; kingdom Viridiplantae; phylum Streptophyta; class Magnoliopsida; order Solanales; family Solanaceae; genus Solanum; species Solanum dulcamara. The sequence continues at coordinate 42,589,080 of NC_077241.1, forward strand.
ATTCAAATAACAGGAATAGCTATATATTAATGAGTGTGATGTGCAAGTACACATCTGTGAACCTCCATATTTTACATCAGATTTACAATTTAATTATTCACAAATCCTCCTTAAAGGAAGGTCAATCACAAAGATGTTACTCGGACAGATCTCTAAAAAAAAAACAAGTTTTAACTTTTTTAAAAATGAAAGTAATAAAATTAGTAGGGAAGCACAAAAAGAAGGAAACTTGTATGTGAAAAAATAATGAAAACTAGAATATCATCATCAATCATACATGAGAATCGAGACATTACACGACTTTCCCTAATCATATCGATCAGAGAGGTTGATGTGGTGGTTGTCGGTTGAGAAGATGCTGAATTTTGGGGTTTTGAAGGTTCCGATGAAACCTTGAAGGTACCCATATAGTGAAAGATCCTTTTTTTAAAGGAATTGAAAGAGAAGAAGATCCCTTAAGCTAATGAATTGACAATAAATGGGTGGAATTGAGGAAAAAGATTGAATCTGATCGGTGAAAATTGGTGGAATTGAAAAAATGGATCAACCCTTTGGGTTAATGGAGGGGGTGAAAATGGGTGGAATTGGAGAAAAAAAGGAAGTGGATGGAGAAGAAGAGGTCAGGGTGGGTGGTCTGTCCACATTTGGGTGCTTAGTTGGACAGTCATGTGCATTTTTTTTACACATTGGATAGCACATAGGTGAGTAATGTCATTCCGTTAGAAGGGAGGGAATATGTGATCCAATAGTTAGATTGGAGGGATAGTTAGATTGGAGGGATAGTTTTGAGACCAAAAAATAAATGAAGGATATATGTGATCTATTTCAAATAATTTACGGATAGTTTTGATTCTTTTTCATAAAATAAAATAAAATTCTGCCTCTACATTTTTCAAGAAGCAAAACTTTTAGTTTTTTTTGCAACAATAGAAAAACTGTTAAAGAACAAATGGGACAAGTGGTTGTCCACTTGTATTATTTTTATGTTAAGTGGGGCCCATTGCCCACTATTTTTTTCATCTTTTTGGCTATAAATAAGGCCATCATTTGCAATGTAAGAGTATGAAAAGATATATACACAATTTTCTCTCTTCTATTCTTTTCTTTTTTTTTTACTTTCTCCTTCTTATTTTGCCAAATTAATTTATTTTATAACACGTTATCAGTACAAGCATCCATCGCTTTGAGCTATATTTTTAAGAAGATAACAAAAGGGGTAAGAATTTTATTTTCTTAAAATGTCTAATATTTCTAAACTTGAATTTGTTGCTCTTGACATATCTGAAAAACGTTACTCATCATGAACACTAGATGTCGAAATACATCTAGAATCGATGGGTCTGGCAGACACCATCAAAGATGATAATACGATATCTAGTCAAGACCGTGTCAAAGTCATGATATTTTTTTGCCACCATTTTGACGAGTGATTAAAATTACAGTACCTTACATTAAAGAATCACCTTAAATTGTGGAATAATCTAAAAGAAAGATATGACCACCTGAAGTTGGTCATCCTTCCACAGGCACGTCATGATTGGCTAAATCTGAGATTAATAGATTTTAAAAATATAACTTCATATAATTCTGCCTTGTTTAGAATTATAGCTCAGTTAAATTTATGCGGAGAAGAAATCACTAAGGAAGATAAACTTGAAAAAATATACTCCACATTTTCACCCGCAAATATCCTCCTGCAACATCATTATCGTGAAAAGAGGTTTAAAAAATATTTTAAATTACTCTCTCACCTTCTTATTGTTGAACGCCACAATGAACTGTTAATAAAAAATCATGATAGACGGCCTGTTGGTTCTTTGCATTTTCTGGAGTGAATCAGACAAACTATAGCCAACAAAAAAGAGGTCATGGCCCCAGTCATTGTTGTGGTCGTGATCAAAGAAGAAATTATAATCATGATGCTCGACTGGCATCGAGAAATGATCAGTAGTATAAAAAGAAGAGTGAAAAGCCAGAAGTTTTACCAAAGAAAAATTCAGAAAGCATATGTCATAGATGTAGAGGTATGGGGTACTGGTCATGGACTTGTCAGTCATCAAAACGTCTAGTTCAGCTATATCAGACATCCTTGAAGAGGGCAGAAAATAATCTAGAGATAAACTTTATCTCTGAAGATAATATTAAGCCTATGCATCTGGATGTAGCTGATTTCTTCAATTTCCCTGAAGAAAATATGAATATAGATAACCCTGATAATATTTAAATAACTTTTTTTATATGTATTAAATAATATGTTTATATTTTTCGAATTCATATAAATAAATAAAAATTGTGTAATAAGTCATATTTTAATTATAATATTTACTTTATTTTTTTGAAGAAAAATATGGATATGCCTCAAATTTTGTTTGGATCAATGATAGATCACAAAGATATTTTTATAATTGATAATGGAACAACTCATGTCATTTTTAAAGACGAGAAATATTTTTCCAACTTGCTTAGAAGAAAAGAAAATGTTACTACAATTTCTGGTGATTCAAAAATGATTGAAGGCTCTAGAAGAGCTATTATATTTCTGCCTAAGGGGACAAAGATTGTTATAGATGATTCACTATTCTCTTCTAAATCCCCAAGAAACTTGTTAAGTTTTAAAGATATCCACATAAATGGATATCATGTTGAGACACTAAATGAAATGAATACTGAATATCTTAGTATAATCAAGAGTGTTTCAGGCCAGAAATATATTTTGAAAAAATTATCAACTTTGTCGTCTGTCCTATATTATGCAAAAATTAGTGCAATTGAAGCACATATGATCGTAAACCAGAAGTTTACTGATCTAAATATATTTGTGCTATGGCATGATCGAATAGGTCATCTTGGATCAATAATGATGAGACGAACTCTTGAAAATTCAACTGGACATCCGTTAAAGAACCAGAAGATTCTTATGAATGATGAATTTTCATGCGTTGCTTGTTATCAAGGCAAATTAATTGCCAGACCATCGACCTTGAAGGTTGGCATCGAATCTTCTGGCTTTTTAGTGCGTATACATGGAGACATATGTGGACCTATTCATCCACCTAGTGGATTGTTTAAATATTTTATGGTCTTAATACATGCATCATCTAGATGGTCTCATGTGTTCCTCTTATCATCTCGTAACCTGGCGTTTGCGAAGATGTTTGCACAAATAATAAGATTAAGGGCGCAATTCTCAGATTATCCAATTAAGACTATTCGCCTTGATAATGCTGGAGAATTTACATTCCAAGCTTTTGATGATTATTGCTTATCAATTGGGATAAAAATTAAACATCTTGTTTCTCATGTTTATACTCAAAATGGCATTGCAGAGTCATTTATTAAGCGCCTACAATTGATAGCCAGACCTTTACTAATGAAAACAAAATTGCCAATTACTGTTTGGGGTCATGTTATCTTACATACAACAACACTTGTACATCTCAAACCAACACATTATAATAAATACTCTTCGTCACAACTAGTATTTGGCCATGAGCCAAATATAGCCCTTCTAGAATTTTTGATTGTTCAGTATACGTGTCTGTAGCATCACCACAACGTACAAGGATGGGCCCTCAACGAAGGTTGGGCATATATGTTGGGTTTGACTCACCCTCCATAATTCGCTACCTTGAGCCATTGACAGGAGACTTATTTACTGCTCGATTTGCAGATTGTCGGTTTGATGAAACAATGTTTTCGCCATTAGGGGGTGAGAAAAGGACCCCGCAAGAGAAATTGCGTAAAAGGTTTAATCACTATCTCATTTTGATCCAAGTACCCGCACATGTGAGCAGAGGTCCAGAAGATCATCCACTTATAGAACATAGCAAATCAAATGCCAGATGCATTTACTTATTTGAAATGGATAACTAAGTCACATATCTTTGTAGCGAATGTGCCTATCCGGATTGATGTCCCAAAAAGACCATCTACTAGTATCATAGCTTCTGAATCTCAAACACGCCTGAAGAGTGGTAGACCATTGGGTTCAAAGGATAAAAATCTTAGAAAGAGAAGCATAAGGAATAACAAAAATGATACTACAAAAGAACCTCCCGAAGAAGGTCAAGATTTGAGTAATTCTGATATTTCTGAAGAAATCAGTGAATATGAGACTCAAGTGAATGAAGAACTTTCAATAAGTTCTAATGGTGATGAGATAAATTTAGATCGATCAAAAAGTACGGTGGATAATGTGTTTGCATATAATGTTGCAATTAACCTCATACAAGATAGTGAAAGTTTTGAGCCTAATTCTATCGAAGAATATCGACGTAGATATAATTGGCCAGAATGGCAAAAGGCAATTCAATCAGAATTAGACTCACTTGCTAAACGTGAGGTTTTTGGACCTGTAGTCCAAACCCTTGAAGGTGTAAAACCAGTTGGCTATAAATGGATTTTTGTGCGAAAACGAAATGAGAGAAATGAAATTGTAAGATACAAGGCATACCTTGTTGCACAAGGATTCTCTCAAAGACCCGGGGTCAACTATGAAGAAACATAGTCACCTGTTATGGATGAAATAACTTTTCGATATCTCATCAGTTAAGTTGTACATAAAAATCTTGAAATACATCTAATGGATATAGTTACAGCTTACCTTTATGGTTCATTTGATAATAAAATTTACATGAAATCCCAGAAGAATTAAAATTGTTTGAAGCATGTACTAAGTCTCGGGAGATGTACTCAATGAAACTGCAAAGATCATTTATGATCTAAAATAATCAGGGCATATGTGATATAATCGCCTTAGTGAGTACTTGATAAATGAAGGTTATATAAATGATGTCATTTGTCCATGTATTTTTATTAAGAAAACGAAATCACAATTTGTTATACTCGCAGTTTATATTGATGACATAAATCTCATTGGAACTCCTAAATAGGTCCAAAAGGCGATTGAATATCTAAAGAAAGAATTTGAGATTAAAGACCTTGGAAAGACAAAACTTTGTCTAGGTCTGCAAATTGAAAATTTAGTAGACGGGGTCTTTGTTCACCAATCTACCTACACTGAGAAAATCTTAAAATGATTTTACATGGACAAAGCACATCCATTAAGTACTCCAATGGTTGTTCGATCACTTGAAGTTGAAAAAGATCCACTTCGACCTCTAGAAGAGGATGAAGAACTTCTTGGTGCTGAAGTACCATATCTCAGTGCTATTGGTGCACTTATATACCTTGCTAACGCAACCAGGCCTGATATAATATTTTCTGTTAATTTGCTGGCAAGATATAGTTCATCCCCAACGCGAAGGCATTGGAACGGTATCAAACATATTTTGCGATACCTAAAGGGTACCATTGATATGGATTTATTTTATACTAACAAATATTATGCAGACCTTATTGGTTATGCAGATGCGGGTTATTTATTAGACCCACATAAAGCTCGATCTCAGACAGACTATCTATTTACACACGGAGGAACTGCTATATTATGGCAATCTACAAAGCAGTCTATTGTTGCTACTTCTTCAAATCATGCTGAAATAATAGCAATTCATGAAGCAAGTAGAGAATGTGTGTGGTTGAGATCGATGATACAGTTCATTAAAGAAAGATGCGGCCTGAAAAATGATGCCAAAGTACCCACAATTATATTCGAAGACAATGCCGCGTGCATAGTTCAATTGAAAGGTGGCTTCATAAAAAGAGATAGAATGAAATATATTTCACCAAAATTATTCTTCACACATGATCTCCAGAAGAATGGTGATATTGATGTACAACAAGTTCGTTCTAGTGATAATCTTGCATATTTATTCACAAAGGCATTACCAACATCAACTTTTGAGAAGCTAAGATATAAGGTTGGAATGCGTCGTATCCAAAATATCATATGAAGTTTTCATCAGGGGGAGTAAAATATGCATTGCACTCTTTTTCCCTTAACCAAGATTTTGTCCCACTGGGTTTTTCTGATAAGGTTTTTAATGAGACAGCACTCAAGGCGTATTACCGGATGTGTGTGCTCTTTTTCTTAATAAGGTTTTAACGAGACACAACATTTATGGGTGTTCAGGATAACTATGTATATTGTTTGTAGTAAAAAATTTTTTTACACGTGGACATCCAAGGGGGAGTGTTAAAAAATAAATGGTTGTCCACTTGTATTATTTTTATTTTAAGTGGGGCCCACTGCTCACTATTTTTCTTCATCTTTTTGGCTATAAATAAGACCATCATTTGCAATGTAAGAGTATGAAAAAATACATACACGGCTTTCTCTCTTCTGTTCTCCTCTTTTTTTACTTTCTCCTTCTTATTTTGCCAAGTTAATTTATTTTATAACAAAAACTACTTTTGTTGCTATTCAAAAGCATTTTACTTATTGGCTAAATAATTTTTTTTAAAATTATTTTTAGACTCGAAAAAACTTAGGCCAAGCATGCTCTTAATCATCCAAAATTAATACTAAGTTCATACTTAGGGGTGTGTTAGTAGGGTTATTTTCAATTTTTTCATATTTGGTTGGTTAAAATATTTTCTCTAAGAAAACAAGTTCTTAAAATGAGGAAAATAATTTTCATTTAAAAAGAAAATAAATTTTATAAGTGACATTATAAATTTATTGTCTCATTTCTTCCCACCCAATTCCCTCAACTCACATACCTTGATCATCCCACCCCCACTTCCCACTCCCATAGTTTTTGCTAAATTATAGATATTTTTAAAATATTTTTTTTCCTTATTTATCAAACACAAAAAAAAAATACACCTTATGTCCAAAAAAATATTTTCCCCATACCAAACACACCCTTAATATATATTTTTTTAAAAAAAAGATTGGCGATTCAAGGAATACCTCTTGTTTACTCTCTTAAAATCATGATCAAATCTCTGTCTATATTGGTGATGAAGAGAATTGACAATTTTTTTCGCGTATATTTTGGTTTCGTTTGGACATGATTTTTAAATCGGATTAATTTAACGTTGAAGTTTTATTTGAAAATGCAATTTAAATTTTTCAAATTGCATTGTTTTTTCATAACATGAAATTTCCATAAATTGTGAAAACGATTAAAAATTTTTCAATTCTTATACAATCTTATCAAATGAACACATCATAGTTTATAAACAAGATAACATGATACAATGACACATTAATAAACCATGTATCTCCATGTTCCTTTTATAGATAATTGTTTGCTATTACAATCTCCTAAAGACATAAAATTTATAAAGATTCACTAGTCAATAATAGTGGTATGAGTTATTATTTAATATAATTCTTTCAAATGGTACATAAAATTTCTTCACGCCGATCATGAGTATTCTTTTTGCAAAATTAAAAACAATAGGTCTTTTTTATTTTTTATAAAATATAAATTTGTGGATCAAATTTTACATTTAAATTTTTTAAAATCTCAAATTATGCTTTTTAAAATTTAAAATCATGATCTCAAATTCCATATCCAAATGCCTATCTTAATTGTATGAGCATCGATCGATTAATCATTGAAGGGATTACTATTCATGTAGAGATTGAAGGAAAAATATTGTCCGCAATTAATTTATTTTTAAAATGGTCCAAAGAAGAAGCAACATGATAGGACTCCACAATTTATGGGAAAAATTGGGGGGTGGGGATGATAATTTTTGCAGAGAAACTGCTCCTCTACAGCCATATCTAGATCTTTTTGTTATTGTATTTATTTTTTCGTTCTTTTATGAAATTTTAAATTCTCCTTTTAACTCAATTCTGTGTTGGAATTTCTTCATATAGAATCACATTATAATTCAAGTTTTAATAAATTAGTAGATGTAATCAAATATTAGATGTATTGGATTATATTAATACTATCAAATATTAGGTGTATTGGATAATATTAATACTATTAGAGTTATGTTATTTGGTGGAATTAAAACTTAACCATACACTTGAGATTTAGGAAATTGATTATAGAACTTGGTGAGTTTTTGGGTCTAGGCTAGATATATAGTAATATAGATGTCTATGTACTCTACTGCTTACGAATATTTTATATTTGATAGATTAGGAACTTTCTGAGTCATTGAAGAAAGGAAAAATATTAGTGAATTAACTTGCTTGACTTCGGTTCTTCGGTTGAGGTAGGTTATGATTTATTCTTGTCACGATCTGAATTCGGGTATGATGACACTTGTCCAATCCCACCGGAACAAGTTAGTCTAAACCTAATCAACTACGAAAAATAATGCAGAAACAGTTAAAATAGATAGACATATGTATATAAAAATGAAAGTCTTAGTCAACAACAATACCCCAAAAACTGATTGTCACATGTACAAGCCTCTAATACAACGAAGATGAAAATAAGTACAAGCCTCAATGTCTTTGTTACTAGAATAGAACAAAGCATAATAAAAAGAGTTAAGGGAGATCGCCCGCATCGAACAACTACCTATCAAGTCTCCTTACAAAACCTCGGATGAAGGAATGAAAATTGAATCATTGTTTGGGATCCCTACACGAGTGTAGATAGCAAGGAGTGAGTATCAAACAATACAGTACTCAACAAGGCAACTAACAAAACAGAGTAAATCAAAAAGACACTAGAACTCCTTTCATCCCAACCGAATCTCCTCAACTACACTATGCACAAAAATTAGCTCAATCTATACTACACAGTTAATACAACACATAGATCAACAATAGCTTGTCAAAATCACCCAATAAGCCACATCAGTATCAAATATATCAATCAAAAAGTCACAAGGGGCATATACACAACTTCATGATGACATATAAGATGTAATGCAATGCAATTTGATGTCATATAAATGTGATGCATGTTTGTCCTAGTAATACACATCCGTTGTATAACAAATCGAAACCCATAGGGGACGCACAAGGACCATGTATCCGCCGGAACCATTTCCCATCTATGTGATGTCACATAAATGTGATGCATGTTTGTCCTATAACAGACCAAACCCATGAGGGCCGCACAAGGACCATGTATTCTCCGGGACTATTTCCCATCGGCATCGCAAAACCATTTTCCCTCAGCATATATATCTATCACCAAAACCATTTTCCATCGACATCGTCAGAACCATTTCTCATCGGCATAAGTACCAATCAGGTCTCATCACACTATTCCAGAACTAATGCAAATAAGTATGTTCACACAAATAATGAGAGAATGATAGTATCCACAATCACAATGTATTTCACATAAATGCAATTCACATCACTCTATCAACGGGATATCAACATCTGCAATTATATTATTTACATCATTATAAGTCATTAAATCTCTATTTTGTTACCTTTTTATCACAATTATTGATCAATCAGTGAGAAAGTATTTTCAAGTCAATTTCCATAATCAACAATGAGAAAATGACAATTTCATCAAGTTCACAATCACATTTAGGCTATCATAGCATTTCATCAAGTTCATGTCAAGTTCAAGTCAAGAGGTACACGTTTCCTATCACAAACATAGCGCACATAATCTTTTATTAACCCAATCTTTCATTAAGTAAAATTTACATTATTATCACTCCAAACCTTGTTTCCATTACTCCCCAACACACATACCCGAAAGCAAGTTCAAGTAATTTATAAGATTTATGAGGTTTTATAAGTTTACTTGCCTTAGTCAATAATCGACCAATCAAGTATTTTGGTCTTTTCCTTCCGAATAGCCTCCAACTCACCACATTCTAATCAAATAATGATTCAAAATTAAAAATAAGTCTAACGACACCAAAAAACAAAATTTGGGAAAAAGTGTCAAAGCGGCTCAAAAATCTAATTTCGGAAATAGGGTCTAAATCTAGAAATTTTTATAGTAAAATGTTCTTTGAAGTATTTGGAACTCTTTGACAAAATCCATTTCGAAAAAGGATTTGTATTCAACTCATAAACATCAAGTTATCAAACTCAAGTTCTTAAACAAAAAAACCCCAATTTTGAAATCCAAAACCACTGATTTTTATGTTAAAGATGACTTATAATCGATGGATTATGAAGATTATGGGTTAAAATCACTTGCCCAAAAAAATACCACAAAATTCCTCTTGATTTTGCCTCCCACGAGCTCCTAAATCACAAAAATAAAGGAATATTGCGTAATTCCTGAACTTGGAGAATTAACACTATTCAGGGGTATATTACCCTTAGCAAAAACTTACTCTGCGAATGCGGTAGCAGACTCAGTCTCACTCTACAAATGTGATCATTATCCCCGTGAATGTGATCGCTATCCCGTGAATATGATTGCTATCCCACGAACGCAGCCTAGGTCCCGCAAACGCAGAGAAGGAAGTCTCAGACACCAGAATTAACAAAACACTTAAGGCAAAAAGACACGGAATAGACCCTTGGGATTCGTTCAGAAATTCGTGCACATAAACCATTTATGCTACCATACTAAATTTGATATTCTGGACTCAATGGAACCATCAGAATTCAAATTCGAGGTCTCTTTGTCCCAGAACCCAATAAGTCGCAATGAAACTAACTTAAAGCCTCAAAATATAAAATGAAGCTCAGGACCTCTAAAAATTTCAAGACCATTCCTAGACCTAAAATCATCCGACAAATCCAATGTAGCTGTCAAAATTTTATCCCGAGCATTGAAACTCCGAATATTGATGAAAGTCAACTCTTTGATCAAAAAATCAAGAATTTCCAACTTAGAACCTCAAATCCACGTTATAACTTCAAATATAATTTCGCCAACTTTCTTAGACCAAATTTCACATTTTGGAGCTAATAAAATCGACAGAATTCCATTTTGAAACTCGTAACTCTGGTTGGTATCAAAAATTACTTTTAAACACTTTAAGCCTTTAAAATCTCAAAACTTCTAAAAACCTAACGTTTTAAGGAATTTCATAAAACCAACACCGAATACTGATCAAACATGACTCGGGGCAACTATTGGGCGGGGTTAAATGATCATTTTAGAAAGATTTCCAAAAATGAGCTTCATGGTCATTACATCATCCACCACTAAAAACCATGTTCTTCCTCAAACATAAAGTAAAGGAAGGTACTTGAAGCTTCGAAAATCTAGGGATATCGAGTATGCATGTTTTCCTTTGACTCCTAAGTTGCCTCTCTAACTAAACGGCTCCTCCACTACACCTTCACTGATGTAATCTCCTTGGTCCTAAACTTATGGAGCTGCATATCCAGAATGGCTATGGGCTCCTCCTCAAATGTCAAATCTAGACCTAACTCTACCGAATTAAGGGAGATCACATGGGACTCGTCCGAAACATACTTTCGAAGCATAAAAATATGAAAAATAGAATGTACCGTTAATAAGCTAAGTTGTAATGCCAATCTATAAGTCACCTCTTTCTCTCGCCCCAAAATCTCAAATGGGCTAATGAACCTCGGGCTAAGCTTGTCCTTCTTTCCAAACCACATCACTCCCTTTATGTGCCACACTCGGAGCCAAACATGATCACCCTTCTCCAATGGTCAAACTCTCTTGTTTACATAGCTCTTTTGCGTACTCTGGATTGTCATGAGTCTACCATGAATCATACAAACCTTCTCCATGGCATCCCTAAGAAACTCCGTGTCTAAAGAGTCTATCCCTAAGCAAGTCCGTGTCTAAAGAGTCTATCTCAACTGAATCAAACCAACCAATGAGAGATTGACACCACCTACCATACAACGCCTCGAATGGAGCTATATGAATACTAGAGTGATAATTGTTATGTTAGAAAAACTCTTCTAGGGGCAAATGTTGATCCCACCTAGCACCAAAATCAATGGCACAGTCTCAAAGCATATGAATCATCCTCTCGAACTGGCCATATCTCTGTGGGTGAAAAGTGATACTCATATCAAGTCTAGTACTCAAACCATATTGTAATGCCCTCTATAAGAGCGAAGTAAAAAAAAACTCGATTAGCAACAATAGACACAAGCACCTCATGAAGCCAAATAATTTGACTAATACAAAACTAGGCTAGCTTCTATGTCGTATACTTCACCCGAATTGGAATGAAATGGGCAGACTTGGTCAGTCTGTCAACAACTACCCAAATGGAATCATAACCAACCACAGTGGTAGGAAAACCCACAACAAAGTACATGGTGATCCGCTCCCATTTCCATGTAGGAATATACATCCTCTAGGTCACACCTCCAGAACGTTGGTGCTCATACTTGACCTATTAATATGTCACACACTTGGGCACAAATTATGTGATGTCCCTCTCCATCCCACACTATTAGTAGTATTAGCTCAGGTCATGATACATCTTTGTTACACCTGGTGAATAGAATATCGAAAATAATGAGCCTCCTCTAGAATCAATCTGATCAAGTCACCCACCTTGGGCATACAAATACTACCCTCGATCCTCAAAACACCATCTGAATCAATTCTAGCCTGCTTGGCTTCATATCTCAATACCTTGTCTTGAATGAGGCATAACTTCTAATCATCAAACTATTGCTCCCAAATTTTCTCTACTAATAGAGAGTAAGCCTCAATGAAAAAAATAAAACCTCCACTCTCCTCAAAAACCCACAAACGGATGAAGTTATTGGTTAACCTCTGAACATCCCTAGCCAAGGGTCTCCTATCAACATTAATCGTGGAGAGACTCCATATACTAGGAGCCTTCCTACTCAAAGTATCGACCACCACACTGGCTTTCCCCGAATGATGTAAGATAGTCATGCCATAGTCCTTTAGTAACTATAGTCATCTATGCTGTCTCAAATTCAGATCCTTATGACTAAAAATGTACTAAAGACACCATTGATCGGTGATGTCACGACTCAACCTAGGGCCTAATTGTAACAAGGCGATCAAAACCCCGAAGGGGCTCCAACCAAGCCTCTTGTACATATCATAAGCATACATAAGGTAAAGTAAAAACAGAAATATCATAAGAGAGTCTAAATCATGAATAGAAATTTAAGAGCGACACATGACAACATAGACTCGAAATATTTGTCCAACTAGATGCCTCTACTCATGAATATGGACGGGCTAAGACATGTACCTAGCTCACCCTCAATATAAAACATAGAAAAAGTCTTTGAAAATAATGACTAACTCGATAACTAGTCCCTGATGAATGAGGACTCACCACAACCGCTTAATAGGAAAGCTTAACTAGCCACGTAGATGAGTGTGATCTTCAACCTCAATCCCTATATTATGAGACAATGTAGGAAAAAGTATGTATTAGTATATTAGAATGTACTAAGTATGTGGGCGTGACATTAAACATAAATCATGGAGTGCAATGGTAAAGTAAATCACATGATAAGATGACATAAGTAAAGTAATGAGAAAATCATATTGACCCAAGCATTCAAAATCATAATTTAAAATCATAGCATACACAAGAGATCATACATATGTGGGATAGGAATCATAACCAATAATAAGATCATGCGAGCTATAACATGGAATCCCGTTGTCTCCCCATACAACGAAGAAAAAGGAGAATCTACTTGCCAAGGTAGACTCTACCCCGCTAGGCGGGTCATACATATGCTATATGTGGGTCCACTAGCTAGGACATGAAGGCAATCCAATGGTGGCACGTAGTTATGAGACAAGAGACTTTATATAAGGACCCTGTACATCGAGTCCCTACCTCAAGTCCATATTCGGTGCTAAGTCAAATTCCACAGAATACTTACATAGCATAGAAATCAAAATTTCATATATCATAGTCATGATCATATGTTTGAAATCATGGAGTATCTCATTTTCATAACATACTTATAATGTGAGAATTGTCCTTTCATCATTACAATCATACTTACATAGACATAATTCATACTTGGAGATTTATGATCATAGCTTATACTTGAAATTAGGGTAAGAAATGAATGCATGATCAATTGACTTGAAAACATGCATGATCATAAACTATATATCATCCCATACATAATTTGTGTAGATAGTATCATTAGAAAGTATAATTAAAAATACTCAAATTTACATCATGAACCCTAGAAATCAAAATAGGAGTATTCATGGAAAATCTCTTTAATTTAATGCAATAACCATCAATTTATATCAAAATAGACTCATAATCATAATTTGAATCAAAATTCATGCAATAGGAGTAGAGATCATAAAACCCATAAAATATTATACTTTAATTTAATAGAAGACTTGAGAAATTAAATGGGCTTCATGGATGAAAGGATCCATGAATCAATACCCACATACCTTAAGTGAGAACTTCCAATTGGGCTTGGTGCTTTAGTTTTAAAAAGCCCTGTAAATGCTCTGCTTGGGTCCTTTTGACTTCCGCATAGAATGGGGATTCTTCTCTGTCCCCACACAAGCTTTCCAAGACCTGGCATAGAGCCGGGTGATTGAATTCAAAGGGTTCAAAACACCAATTAATTTGGAAGAACTTGAGAGTTTTGATGGAGAGCTTGAGTGAATTTACTTGAAGTCTTCAATGAAGCCTTTGAGAGTCTTTTGTAGAGAGAGAAATATTTGAGTAGTGAATTGTAGAAGAATGAATAAAATTAGGGATATATGTTAATTTATAGAGTTGAATTAGGTCCTAAAAACGTGTAGGTTCATTAGCTAGCAATTTGGGAAAAGTCTAAAATGCCCTTACTAAAAATTAATTTCGGCCATGAAAAATCATCGCCAGGTCCACGACGCGGACTTGTCGCGCACGTTACTATTTTGCACAATTCCTTCGAAAATCTATCTTTCGATATACGGATCCTAAAAATCCACCAAAACTATTTTTCCGCAGGTTTTGACCCCCTGATCGATATTCCAAACTCAGATTTTCCAAAAAGATTAAGGATAATGCATTACATGAGCGGCCTAATCCCAAGGCATTCTTAAGGCACTTGTGAGCATTTTTTAGGGATGTAACAGGTGAATACCTCGCAATGCATACCATACAAGTAATGACACCATAACTTCAACATAAACACCACCGCCGTTAACCCCAAATTGTGAGTAGGGTAATTCTTCTCATGAACCTTCAACTGTCCAGAAGCATAGGCAACCACCTTCCCTTTGTACATCACAAATCCACCTAAATAAACTTTAGAGGTATCATAATATATGGTGAAGTCCACACCCTCCTTGGGTAAAGTCATAATAGGAGCTAAAGTTAATAAAGTCTTAAGCTTTTGAAACCTTGCTTCACACTCATCAGACCAATGGAAATCTACTATCTTCTGAGTCAGTCTAGTCAAACAAGCTAAAATAGTAGAGAATCCCTGCATAAAGCATCTATAACAGCTAACCAATCCCATAAAACTCCAAATCTCGATAGAGAAAGTAGGCTTAGTGTCACAACTCAGACTAGGGCCTAGTCATAAAACGGTGATCGAAACTCCTAAGGGCTCCAACTAAGCCTCTTAACATATCATTAAACATACATAAGGTAAAGTAAATGTGGAAATAACATAGGAAGAGACAAAATCATGAATCAAAAGGGATGTAAACTTGACAACATAGATTCTTCAACATATGTCCAACAATGCTTTACTACTTAAGATGGACGGGGACTAAGACATGTCCCTAGCTCACCCTCAATACAAAAAAATCAAAGTCTTTAGAAAGGAAACAACTCATAACTAGTCCTCGATAGATGAGGACTCACCAAAGCTCCACTGATGTGGAAACTTTACTAGCCATGTGAGCATGACATGCAATATAAATCATGAGATGCCATGATCAAAATAACGTACATGATGAAAGGGAATGGGTAAAGTCATGAGAAAACCATAATGATCAAAGCATTTAAAAGACATGGTTGAAATCATAAAGGAAGTATACATATGTGGGATAGAACCATAACTGACAATAAGACCATGCAAGCTATAATACGGAATCCTGGTGTCTCCCCATACAATAGAAGAAAGGGGAATCTACTTGCCAAGGTAGACTCTACCCCGCTAGGCGGGTCATATACATATGCTATATGTGGATCCACTAGCTATACCAAAAGAAAATCCTACGGTAGCACATAGTTTTGAGACAAAAAACTTTGTATAAAGACCTCGTAAGTCGAGCTCCCACCTCAAGTAATCATTCGCTACTAATTCAAATCCCACGAAATACATAACATAGTAATCATGTTTGACATATAATCATATACTTGTTCATAAACTTTATAATTCATAGATTATCTCATTTTCATGTCATATTTGGAATGTGAATATAAGCCTTTCAACATTACAATATCATACTTGCATAATTTATGTCATTAGGTTTCTAGGTCACCAATTAAGAATTCTAAGTCACCTTTCTTCATAACCTGTACATAATTATAATCCATAATCATAATTCATACTTGAAGTTAGAGTAAAACTCACATACATGTCAAACATGATCATAGTCAGTTTGGATGAAAACCATGAGAATACTTTGAAATAATTAAACTTCATAATCATACTTCATGTAAATCATCATTGAATATAGCTTTAGCTTGAAATCATGCAGTTAATGTAGAAAAATACTTATAATGATTGTTGATAACCAATAAAAACATAATTGAAACAGTCCAATGTAATTCACCAACTTAGGGTTACAAACCAATTGAAATTCATGAGATTTTGAGTAAACAACTTGGGACTCCATGGATGAATGGAGACCATGGATCAATCCCCATATACCTTGAATGAAATTGAACTTGAAATTGAGAAAGAAGACTTGTTCTTGAAGAAACTCTAGCCAAAACTTTGAAGAAGATGAAGATCTCTTGAGGAACCTTGGGAGAGAATTTTTAAAAGTTATCTTAGAGTTTATGAGAGAAAAGAATAGACTTAGGAGTATTTAAGACAATTACATAAGTCCTAAAAACGTCCTCATACATTATTGAAAGAATAGGGAAATGACTGAACTACCCTTCATTTAACTTAAGACAGGACTTCACGGAGTACCCATCATGGTCCATGATACTCACCATGGCCTGTGGTGGTGTCCATGAAGTTAGACTTGATCTTGAAATCTTGGGATTGCAAGGGAAGGGTTTCAGAACTTCCTCCATAGAGACCTTCACGGCCCGTGGAGGTCATCATGGTTTGTGAAGCATGGGCATGGTGCAAGAACTGCAGGAGGTCTGCAAGAGTGACCAACACGCATTACGGTCCGTGAAGTGTAACATGGCCCATGGTGGTCAAGCATGGTCTCTACCTTTGAGAATTTTCTGAGGGCCTTAGGGGATGGGTCACCACGGAGGATACCGTGACTCGTGGTGATCACCACGGACTGTGGTCCCTTCCCTAAATGACTGAGTCTCAGAATCACCACCACGGTGGCTCACCACGAGACATGGTGCTGACTACGGCCCGTGATGGCCTTCGTGTTCATCATCTAGTACCAAAAGTTGCATTTTTCTAGGATTTTATCTTTGTTCTTCATTTTCTGACTTTCCAACTTCTGGGGTGTTACATCAAGTCCAGCCTCTAACTACCTCAATTTGGGCCAGATCCACTCTAATCCCCTCTTTGGACACCACGTGTCTTAGACATGCCATAGAATCAATCCAAAACTCACACTTGGAGAACTTTGCATATAACTTCTACTATCTCAATTTCTGAAGTGCCAACCTCTAATGACAAGCATGATCCTCCTCGATATTAGAATACACCAAGATATGATCAATGAAAAGTCTAAATACAGATGAAACACTCATTTCATCAACTCTATGAATGCCATTGGGGCGTTAGTCAGCCCAAAAGACATAACCAGAAACTCATAATGGCCATTATGGGTCCAAAAAGCTATATTGGGAATATCCAATGGCCTAATCCTCAGTTGATGGTAACCAGACCTCAAGTCAATCTAAGAGAACAAAGTTGCTCCCTAAAGTTGATCAAACAAATCATTAGTATGAGGAAGAGGATATTTGTTCTTGACAGTCACCTTGTTCAACTGTCTATAATCAATATACATCCTCATAGACCCATCCTTCTTCTTCACAAATAGAACTGATGCACCCCAAGGTGACACACTAGGGAGAATAAACCCTTTACTCAACAAATCTGCAATTGATCCTTCAAATCCTTCAACTCAACCACATCCATGTGATAAGGTAGACTAGAAATGGGCTTAGTGCACAGTTCCAAATCAATTGCAAAGTCAATGTCCCTATCCAGAGGAACACTAGGAAGGTCAGAAGGGAATACATCAACAAGCTCCTTAACCATGGGAATAGATTCCGTAGGAAGAGACTCAACGCTAGTATCCCAAATAAAGGCCAAATAAGACATACACCCCTTATCAATTAATCTTTGGGAACAAATATAAGAGATGACCTTACTAAGATAAGAACCACTAGTACCCTTCCACTCGATCCTTGGGACACCAGGTATCACTAAGGTAATAGTCTTAGCATAAAAATCAAGAATAGCATGATAAGGAGAAAGCCAATCCATTCCTAATATCACATCAACATCTAACATCCCCAAAATAATCACGTCTACCCAAGTATCATACCCGGCTATCGAAACAAGACAAAATCGATATACTTGATCCACCACTAAGGGCTCAGCCATGGAGGTAGAAACATGAATAGGCACATACATACGATCACAAGTCAAATCAAATCTAAATGCAAACTAGCAGAATCATGCCTTATACTCAGGAATGGACATACCACTCTGGGTTAAACCTTTAAATCTTAACCTGCTCTCCTCATGCACACTTCATGGAATAAATAATCCTCAAATGCACTGGCAAATGTATCCCGCTCTACTAGAGGGTATCCCACTGATCTAGACCTTTTATTCTCCATTACTCCCTAATTGAACTAAAGAGATGGAGTGCAGCAAAACGAATACCTTGGGCATTAACCATACTCACTGCCTTAAGTATCTAGTGGCACAACATCAAGAACTCATGAGAATCCTTTCTCCTACCACCCTAAAACTGGGGTGGTTTCATCTTCTGAAACCTCTCATAACACTATCAGGAGTAAATCATACACCGGCAACTAGTGCAAAAAACTATGATGGTTGGCCCACCTGATCATAAACTATCAGGACCCAATGCTTCTCTAGGGTCTGAGAACCCTCGGGTGTACTAATCACACCCATACTCTATGTGAAGCCCTCAAGTGCACCCAACACTTGTAACAGAGTAGCCTAAAGCAATGGAGCAGTAGCAATCTCTAAAGGGACTTGGTTCTCTCTAACATCAATATATGGCTCAGGAGAAGCCTCCCTACCTCATCCTCTAACTGGTTCCACTCCTTTAAAATATAGCTCGGACCTTACCCCTACTCCTAGCTAGGGTCTCAATAACTGCCTTGGGGACTGCCTCTTCTCTACTAATAGTTGAAGTTATGGTTCTCGGTATCTTCCAAAACAACACGCAATACTCACCACTAGCGATAACAACCTTGCACGATAAAATAGAATGAATAAAGGAAGTTTTCTAACAGTCTTTATAGCCTCTTGAAGATAAGTACAAACATTTTTATACCGATCCTCGAAACTCTACTTAAACTTGATTTATACACATGAGACATATGAACCTGAGGCTCTAATATTATTTTGTCACGACCCAAACTGGGTATGATGGCACTAGTTCAATCCCACCAAAACAGGTCATCCTAAACCCAATCAACTATGGAAAATAATGCAGAAGCAGTTAAAATAGATAGACATATGTATATAAAAGAAAAAAAGCCTTAGTCAATTACAATACCCCAAAGACTGGTTGTCACATTACAAGTCTCTAATACAATAAAAATAAAAATAAGTACAAGTCTCAATGTCTTTGTCACTCAAATAGAACAAAGCATAATAAAAAGTGACAAGGGAGATCGTTAGAATCGAACAATTACCTTTCAAGTCTCCTCGTCAAGCCTCAGATGAAGGAATAAATACTAAATCATTGTCTGAGATCGAAACCTACACAAGTGTAGATAATAAGGAGTGAGTATCAAATAACACGGTACTCAGCAAGCCAACTAACAAAATAGAGTAAATCTAATAGACACTAGAACTTCTTTCATTCCACTAGAACTTCTTTCATTCCAACCGAACCTCCTCAACTATAACCTGTACAAAAATCAGCCTAATCTATACTACACAACTCATATAGCACATAGATCAATAATAGTTCATCAGCATCACCGAATAAGTCACACAATATTAAATATATCAAGCACAGAGTCACAAGGGGCATACACACAACTTCATGATGACAGATAAAATGTAATGCAATATAATGTGATGTCACGTAAAGTAATGCATGTATGTCCTAATGATACACATCTATTGTATAACAGATCGGAACCTATGGGTACCACACAAAGACCATATATCCATCGAAACTATTTTCCATCGACACCGCCGAAACCATTTCCCATCGGCATAAGTATCAATCGCCAAAATCATTTCCCATACGCATCGTTGGAACCATTTTCCATCCGTGTTGACATCCAAATACAGAGCAACATCGTGGGAAACATAAAAAAATCAATTTAATAGTCTTAAAAAGAATTTTAATGATAAATTTTAAATTTTAAGGAATTGCCACCTAATTTTAGGATAATTAGAAAACCAATAAATTAACAAAATAGCCTACGAAACTATTAGATTCTAGGTAAGGAGTTCAAGTTATCCCAAAGGAAAGGTATTAGCTCCCTTCAAAATCCACAACTGTGGGTTCGACTGAACTCATTTATTTTTAAATTGAGGATGAAATAAATAACACACAAATATAAACATGAAATATACGTAGAGAATAAAATAAAGCAATAATATGAGAAATGGCCTGATATTTGCCTACGTCAATAATATATATAATAATGAAATAAAAAGGATTATTCAAATTTTATTCGAACAACTTCCTCGGAATGCAACTCTGGGTTAGATACCTATAAAGATAATTAGTAAAGTGTTAGTAATGAATAAATATAAATAAAAATGAAAAGAATTAGTAACTCAAAAATAAAACTCGTCTTATGAATATGAGAGGCCTTGAAAATCGACGATAATTTCTTCATCGACCATTTTTAATGTATAATATGTATGAACCTAAACTAAATTTCCGTCTTTTAAAATGGTTTGCCTCAAAAACTAACGGAGAAATTTTTTCATTGGCCAATTTCAATATAAAACTCATCCAACAAGTAAGAAATATGAAACCAAAATGCCTAATAAAGAAAAAATAACTTGGAATGAACATTAATAATTCAAACCAAATCAAAAATGTAAAATCAATAATTATTACATGGGATTAACTATCTCAAAAACTTTAAAATAATAATAATATAAAATAAGGCAGTCTAAATAAAACATGACAGTGAAATAGTATTCAAATAGCAAGTAAGAAATTTTAGCAAAAATGAAAAGTGTAAAATAAACGTAAAAATATTAAAGGTGTAAAAAAATAATCAATCATAACCAAAGTATACGGAGTAATTTTTAAACAAAACATTCACATAACAAAAATATAAAAACATAATATAAAATTCATCACGAAACAATGAACTCAATCAAACAAAATTAATAAAATAACTCAAGTTTCTACAACTAGAATTTGGGGAAAAATATATGAAACTTAGTGTTTAGCATTTTCGGTCAAAATATGTATGAATTAAGAACAATAATAAAAAATCAAATACCTATTCATCAAAGAAGAGAGGAGCAGTGGTGGTGTTAAGATCCATTAGCTTCGTTCGCCGAAGCTTGGAGTTGAATGGTAGAGGTGCATTGATTTCTATTAGATCTAGTTGGTTTGTGGTTTGTCGGTGCAAGATTTGAGCTCGCCGGCTCGCTAATGGAATTGTTGGTGTGGTTGGATGAAGAAGAAAGGAATGGGATCTGGGGTTTGGTTGTTGTTCGGAGAAACGGGAAAAGGGAAACACTTTCGCCGGAGTTTTGTGGTTTGCTCGGTGGTTGTTTTTGAGCTTGGATGGGTTTGAGTTTTGTTGGGGGAGAGAAACAGTGGTTTGTGAGCAGTGTTCTATTCGGAGGGTTGTTCTTGCTCGCGAGCTCAGAGTTCGATCTTCGATTTGCTCATTTAGAGCTTGTAGATTGCTGAAAATGGCATTACAGTGGCGGGGTTGTCGAAGATCAGTGAAGAGCCATGAGGTTTTGGGTGGGGGACAGCTTCCTGTTTTTTAGAAGAATGAGAAAGAGTGAAAAAAATTAGGGTTTTCCATTTTGGAATTTTACCCCACTAACACTAAAATTATACCATCACCCCCTCTTTTGATGTCAAATAAAAGGGTTATAAAGAAAAATCATCTTACAAACTATGGGCTCAAAAATATGGGCCCAAGACTATGAGCTAATTAAATATTTAAATAATTTAATATTTATCTTTGTTTTGATATATTTTTACATTGTACTAAAAATGATAAAATAAATATAAAACAAATATAATTGATAACATGTAAAAAATGCAATTTAATGAAAAATAATGATTTAACAAAGTAAGAAAATATTCAAAAATTTAATCGACTGTGACAAAATATTAATAATTAAAATTAACTAAATTTCAAAATAAACTAATGAAAGATCCAAATATTTTAAAAAATAAGAATAATTATCGATAAATTATGCTAAAATTGAAGAAAAATATATTTTCAACTATTTAAAGAATAAAAACTTAAAAATATTTAATTTATAAAAATCAGGCCAAAACTAGGGGTCAACAACTATCACTTTCTTTGGATAGGATCGATGAAAATATCATTGACAAAGAAAATTGACACATTTAATTTTAGCCGAATATATTACCTTCAGATAAGGGTGTGGGTTGATTGGAAGCACCATTTTGTGTTGCGTCCTTATTGATGTAGCTCACACTTGTAATTAAATTGAGAATGCATCCTCTTGGATGTTCTCAAAAAAAATTCATCTTCTTTACATGTTTTTATGAATACGTTGTTGGTATGTTGCTTCAAAGTCATTCTTACTTCAAAATTCATGTATATCGACAACCTTCGTCTGATTATTGAAGAGTGGTGTGAGTCCGTTGAAAGGACATACAATACCCATCAACAGGATATGAGTGTTGTGGCAAAATAATTATCACTACTGATAGAACAAATATGAATCCATTTGTAGGACATTTGACAAAATGAATGTGTGTCTGTTGGTAGGACACATGAGAATAATCCATAGGTAGGATACAAAAGCATATCCAACGATAGGATGAATGAAGATGATCCATCGATAGGATACAAATGTATGTCTATTGGTAGGACAAATAAACATATATCGGTAGGATGATGTTGAATGTCTATTGGTAGGACGAATGAAGATGATCCATCAGTAGGATATTTCGATAAAATAACTATTTGTCCATCGATAGGAAGAATGAAGATCCATCGATAGAGTGATGTTGCATATCCATTGGTAGGATGAACAAAGATGATCCATCGGTAGGATATTTTGGCAAAATAATTGTTTTTCCATCTATAGGATGAATGGAAATCTATTGGAAGGACACTTTGCAAAATAAATGCTTGTCCATCAATAGGATGAATGCGAAATCCATTGATAGGATACTTTGCAAAATAAATGCTTCTCCATCGATAAGATGAATGAGAAATCCATTTGTAGAATACTTTGAAAAATAAATGCTCCATCTTTAAGATGAATGAAAAATCCATTGGTAGAATACTTTGCGAAATAAATGCTTGTTCATTGATAGGATGAATGAGAAATCCATTGGTAGGATACTTTGACAAAATAAATGTATGCCCATCAGTACAACACATAAAGATCTATTGATAGGATAATTGGCGAATTAAATGCTTGTCGATCGGTGAGATAAATAAAGATCCATTGATAGGAAATATGTTAATCCATCGGTAGGGTATATGTTGATCCATTAATAGGATGATGATAATATTCCTTCGTAAGAAAAATGATCCATTGATAGGATAATACTTCTCCATCGGTAGGATGATGATGATATTCCATCGAAAGGAAAATAATTCATTGATAGGATAATATTGCTCCATCGGTAGGATGATGATATTCCATCGAAAGAATAATGATCCATTCGTAGGATAATATTGCTCCATCGGTAGGATAATGATCCATTGATAGCATTCTCCGTCGATAGGATGATGATGATGATATTCCATTGAAAGAATAATGATCCATTGGTAGGATAATGTTGCTCCATCGATAGGATAATGATCCATTGGTGGGATAATGCTGCTCCATTGGTAGGATAATATGCTGCTCCATCGGTAGGATAATGATCCATTGGTAGGATAATATGTTGCTCCATCGATAGAATAATTATCCATTGTAGGATAATATGCTGCTCCATCGGTAGAATACTAATGTGGCTTTAATAGCCTTCGCACATTATCATAGCTTGTATCAATGTGACTGATGAATATCCTTCAAATGCCCATGTCTCATTAATTTATGGCATGACAATAGATATTTTGGCAAGTTGCGCTTCAAATATTCTCTGATATTTGAAGCGTCTTACCTATGCCCTTCAGACATTTATAATGCTGAAAAATACTGATGTTTCTCTTCGATGAGATCATCATACAATGACCCTTTCGATAAATAAAAATGTATTGAGTTGATAACAATCTACCTATAATAAAATGGATGTATCGCTGATTGTCCACTGTAACGAGGTGGATAAATCGTTGATTGTCCATTGTAACAAAATGGATGTCTCGATGATTGTCCACTGTAATGGGGTGGATAACTCGCATTCTGAATTTCTGTTTGCTCCATTCTAGCGATTCTGGGAATTTTGAAGTTGACTTTGAACTTCAGGCAATGCTGAAGATCATTTGAAGTTGAATTCAAACTTCTGGCGATGCTGGAGATCTTTCGAAGTTGACTATCAAACTTTTGACAGTACTTGATAGAATTTTTGAGGTCTTTCTCAAAAATTTTGTCTCAATTAGATCTTTTGGCAAATCTTAAGTAGTTGATAAAAAAAATTGATATTCTTGGGGAATATTTGAGATCTTCTCAAAAATTTTGTCCAGTTGCATATACTGACATAATCTCCAATCTTGACTTGTTGGAGATAGTATCTTCTTGTAAATTTTTTAAATCTTCTCAAAAATTCTATCTCAGTTTTCATTGTAAGGAAAGAATAAAAATCTTATGGAGAATATGATCGAGCCGTTATGGTGCCTACATATCCTCCTGGTGCAGGAACCTGATCAAGTGTAGTTCCAATACTGTTGATGATGAATATTGCAAAGTCTAAGACAAGATCATCAGTAGACACAGTGTAATATGAGCATAGAAAAATAGTATTCCTTTTAATATTTACATCTTAAAAACAAAAGATATTCCACACTTTTGGAACGGACGACCCAATAAAGTAAAATAGATGTCTCACAACGACAGGAGTAACCTGATGTAACATTTTTTTAGAACAGACAACCTAATTTCAAAAGGGAAAATGCAATAATCGTCAAAAATCGCTTTAAAAACCCATTGTTTTTTTTTTTGAAAAAATAAAGAATGTAAAGAAATAGTCAAATCTTGACCACAATTGACACCTACAGTTTGGATTGCATAGAAATTTCTCTCATTTCTTATCTTCTAACTGAGATTGACTTCGAGGTAATTCCTATAGATTCAAGTGGTAACTTAAACATACTTAAGTATTGAAAAGATTTGTTCATCTTGTTTCAAACAAAGATTTAAAATCATACTAATCCTCATATTTCAAGTGCCCTCACTACAAAGAAAGTCCTTTTCTCACACATATATGAAGTGTATGATTTAAGGACATTTTGCAAGTGCACTCACTCTCAAAAGAATATTCAACACATGCAACTGTGATACCATATGCTTGGCTCTCTTGTAAGTCTCCATTAATGTGAGAAAATTTGGAATGAGATCATGTAGGGCTTGTTATTGGCTTGTAATGTATGCTTAGGGACGAGTAGAATATTCATTTGGGATAAAAGTGACTTAGTCCCTCCTTGAGCGTCACACTAAATTTGTTCTTTTGATGATTGATATACGTTTGGCGCCTGATCCTCTTTGTTATTCATTTCTTTGATTTCTACTTTTTTTGAGTACTTATTCAATGAAGCATTCCCTTTTTCAACCATTTTCTTTTGTTTCGACTTCTTTTGAGTCCTTCTTTGAAGGAATTTTTTCTCTTTTCCCCCTTCTTTTTGAAGTTTCTCCTCTTTTGTTGGAGTATTTACCTTGTTTTTTTTCATTGACCTTGTAGGGATATTTTTGTCTTTTCTTATTTCTTTCAACTTTTTTTCTCCAGAAGTCTTCCTTGCTTTGTTAATTTTAAAGACTTCACATCTTTTGTCTTTAACAATTTCAAAGTTGGATCTTCTTCTATAATGTACATGTCTTTGGTGCGCTCAAGAAGGTTGGAACAAAAGAAGGATAGTGCATGTAAACACTTAGAAATATAATAGATAAGGTGTGGTTTTCCAAAGAAAAGGCTACAGACTCAAATTAGGGAAAACTAGCAATTAATGTTATTTGTTAGGCTTTGAAAGTCACAATTGGGTTAAAAAAGGCCTACAATCTTTTTTCAAATCAAACATTATTCAGGATTTTACCTCAACGAACATTCAGGCTAAATTCTAGATCAATAGTGCAATGCAATTGAATTTTAATCTAAAGTTCACCATACAATGCACATGAAGCCATGGAGTTGATTTTATTCTTAATTTGAATGCCTACAAGAGAATATTAAAATATCACAAAAATACAAATGAGAGGTACCAAAAGAATATATGGTTTACCACAAAGTCAATCCTTTCATCATACGGAATATTTTACATGCTCCAAACTGTATTCATCCCAATCAAGAAGATATAATTCTTAAAATATGTACACAACTTTTTTTTGATTGAAAAAAGAATACCGAACTCAAGAAGTGCTGCATATGTATCTCACCGAGATGAGAATCAGATGTGTATAATTCTTGCAGATATGACATAAATATGCATTCAAAAATTAATGTGTTCTTGAAAGAAAGAAATCAAAAGAATAACAAATTGATATGTCGTATTGAGAGGTAGACTATCAAATAAAAAATGCCAAACAAAATTCCTCTGTTTTTTTAAGCACAGTCGAATCCGAAAAGCGATACCTGTGTATCACACTAGATGATGAGAATCAGACTCACATAGTTCGTGCAGATATGGCATAAAATAATTCAAAGGTATAAACAAACTTGAAATGATACTCGTAGGTAACATCCACTGAATATTTGTGTCAAATTATTTTGTATCCTCTCAACTATCGGTGAGGTCATCTATCTTCGCATTTTTTGCTTCTCAAAAATATTTCTGAAGACTGTGTATTGATATGGCCTCCCAATTTTTGACCACAACCACATGTTGTTGTATTCTTTTTGAATGTCTCTTGGGATTGTGTTCTTCAACTGTCCACATGAATCATATATTGTTATAACCATCCTTGACTATCATCGAGGATGATTTTCCTATAAACACATGAGAAATGCGTGAAAGCGGGGCCAATATGAAAAAATAAATAACAGAATAGAGGAGTGCGAACGTATAGTTAAAGAGTCCCCTAATTTGTCTTTTTGACTGGATATTAGTGTCATGTTAAATTCGAAGACTAAAATTTTGTGGGTTATCTTGTGTCTTGCTGCTCCAGAAGAACAGTGACTTCCAAGTACATTTCTGACTTAGTAGAGATGTTGGGGTTTCAGTCTTTGAGATGTGAGCAAGTTAAATTTCGAACATAAATTAACCTTTTTCTGAAAAAGAAGAATAACTCAAAAAGTAGAAGTGTTAATTCGTGTGCCTATGAGGCTCTAAAAAATTGAGAAAGAATAGACTAGCATGTCTCCAAAATAGCAACATATTCACACAAAACAATTATATCACATAATACACAAATAATTATTGTGTGTCATAAATAGATATGCGATCTTTTTATGCCAAGGGTAGGCCTAGCGATTTGAAGAATGTATAACGCCATTTGAAATGTTCTATTATCCCTAAAACCCATATTTATATAAGCTTTATGAATAAACTGAATGGGGATACATAATGGGAAAAAAGAAATACAGATAATCAATCCCACGCAGTGGTAAAATCTTAAACCAAGCCTTCATGGCAGGTCCTTCGTTCTTAACTTCTTGAAATCTCTAAACACCAACACCTTTTCGAATAGAATAGCAACTTATGAAGATCCTCCATCAACTAAAATAAACTCCCAACTCCGAGTGATAATGTTTCGCCAAATGACATATCCAACCTTCTAATTTAAGCACATAAGTATGATCGTCCATTTAGGTCAAGGGTTGTTTTGGACTCAAGGTGGTCCTTCTAATAGGCTCAAAACGGCTTGGGTGTTGGGTCAACCTAGATCAATGTGCTAAAAGGATTTGGCTTCTGCTCTACGCTAGGTAGACTAGAGTGGGCTTTTGAAAAGAAACTGGTTACCCAAGTTGGACAAACTGTGGGGTGAATATAATAAACAATGTTGGAACCCATTTATTACTTCAAGAAGTAAATGATTATTTTCTGAAGGAACAGCCACGGATAACCACGTAACAGTCCTAAGTCCTAATGCAAACTATTTGCCGTTTGGTGGATATCATATCATGATGCAATGACAGTGTACATATAAAAATAATGAATAAATAATATGTACAATATACAAATAAAAACAAAATATACAAGATAAGGTGTATGACATAATAAAAAAAAACCTCCTCAATTTGAAAAAATGAATTCATAATGGTTAGAACCTCTATCTCCACAATGGAGTCGCCATTCTGTTGGCATCCAAATAAGGAGTAACGTCGTGGAACTTGAAAAAAAATCAATTTAATAGTTTTAAAAAGAATTTTAAAGAAAACATTTTAACTTTAAGGAGTTGCTACCTAATTTTAGGATAATTAGAAAATTAATTAATTAATAAAATAATCTACGAAACCATTATATTCTAGGTAAGGGGTTCAACTGATCTCGAAGGAAAGATATTAGCACCCTTCAGAATCCACAACTGTGGATCCCGACTAAACTCATTTTTTTCAAATTGAGGAGGAGATAAATAACACACAAGTATAAACATGAAATATACGTAAAGAATAAAATAAAGCAATGATATGAGAAATAGCCTAATATTTGCCTATGTCAATAATATATACAAATAATCAATCCTACGTAGAGGTAGAATCTTAAATTAAGCCTTCGTGGAAGGTCCTTCGTTCTTGACTTCTTGAAATCTCTAAACACCAACACCTTTTCGAATAGAATAGCAACTTATGAATATCCTCCATCAACTAAAATAAACTCCCAACTCTGAGTGATAATGTTTCGCCAAATGACATATCCAATCTTCAAATTTAAGCACATAAGTATGATCGTCCATTTAGTTCGAGGGCTGATTTTGACTCAAGGTAGTCCTTCTAATGGGCCCAACACGCCTTGGTTTTGGTTCAACCCAGGTCAATGCGCTAAAGGGATTTGGCTTCTACTCTACGCTAGGTGGACTAGAGTAGACTTTTGAAAAGAAACTAGTAACCCGAGTTGGAAAAACTACGGGGTGAATATAATAAACGGTGTTGGATGACCACGAACAAACAACCCATTTATTACTTCAAGAAGTAAATGATTATTTTCTAAAGGAACAGTCACGGATAACCACGTAACAATCCTAAGTCCTAATACAAGCTATTTGCCGTTTGGCGGAAATCATATCATGATGCAATGAAAGTGTACATATAATAATAATAAAAATAATGAATAAATAATAAGTACAATATACAAGTAAAAACAAAATATACAAAATAAGGTGTATCACATAATAAAAACAAAACCTCCTCAATTTAAAAAAAAGAATTCATAATGGTTAGAACCTCTATCTCCACAATGGAGTCGCCATTCTGTTGACATCCAAATAAGGAGTAACGTCGTGGAACTCGTAAAAAAATTAATTTAATAGTTTTAAAAAGAATTTTAAAGAAAAAATTTTAACTTTAAGGAGTTACCACCTAATTTTAGGATAATTAGAAAATTAATTGATTAACAAAATAATCTACGAAATCATTATATTCTAGATAAGGAGTTCAACTAATCCCAAAGGGAAGGTATTAGTACTCTTCAGAATACACAACTGTGGATCTCGACTAAACTCATTTTTTTTTAAATTGAGGAGGAGATAAATAACACACAAGTATAAACATGAAATATACGTAAAGAATAAAATAAATCAATAATATGAGAAATGGCCTAATATTTGTCTATGTCAATAATATATACAATAACAAAATAAAAAATATTATTCAAATTTTATTCGAACAACTTCCTCGAGAAGCAACTCTGGGTTGGGTACCTATAAAGACACTTGATAAAAGTGTTAGTAATGGATAAATATGAATTAAAATAAAAATGAAAAGAAATAGTAACTCAAAAATAAAACATGTCTTATAAACATGGGAGGCCTTGAAAATCGATGATAATTTCTTCATCGACCATTTTTAATGTATAATATGTATGAACCTAAACTAAATTTCCGTCTTTTAAAATGGTTTGCCTCAAAAACCAACGGAGAGATTTTTTCATTGGCCAATTTCAATATAAAACTCATCCAACAAGTAAGAAATATGAAACCAAAATGCCTAAACAAAGAAAAAAATAACTTGGAATGAACAGTGATAATTCAAACCAAACAAAACAATGTAAAATCCGTAATATAATAATTGAATGAGATTAACTATCTCAAAAACTCTAAAATAATAATAATATAAAACAAGACAGTCTAAAGAAAACATGACAGTGAAATAGTATTCAAATAGCAAGTAAGCAATTTTAGCAAAAATGGAAAGGGTAAAATAAAATAAAAAAATTAAAGGTGTAAAAAAATAATCAATCATAACTAGAGTATACGGAGTAAATTTTTAACCAAAAAAATCCACAACACAAAAATATTAAAATGGAATATAAAATTCATCACAAAACAATGAACTCAATCAAACAAAATTAATAAAATAAGTCAAGTTTCTACCTACTAGAATTTGGGAAAAACATATGAAACTTGGTGTTTAGCATTTTCGGTCTAAATCTGTATGAAATAAGAACAATAATATAAATCAAATACCTATTCAACAAAGAAGAGAGGCGCAGTGGTGGTGTTAAGATCCATTGGCTTTGTTTGCCAGAGCTTGGAGTTGAACGGCAGAGGTGCGTTGATTTCTATTGGATTTGGTTGGTTGTTGTTTTGGCGGTGCGAGCTTAGATCTCGCCGGCTCGCTAATGGAGTCGTTGGTGTGGTTGGACAGAGTAGAAAGGAATGGGATTTGGGGTCTGGTTGTTGTTAGGAGAAACGGAAAAAGGGACAGGGTTTCGTCGGAGTTTGGTGGTGGTTTTTTTAAGCTAGGTTGGCTTTGAATTTTGGTGGGGGAGAGAAATAGTGGTTTTTGAGCATTGGGGGTTGTTCTTGCTCGCGAGCTTGGAGTTCGAGCTTCGGTTTGTTCGTTTGGATTTTGTAGCTCGCCGGAAACGGCATTATAGTGGAGGGGTTGTCGAAGATCAGTGAAGGGCAGTTAGGTTTTGGGTGGGCGACGACTGCCTCTTTTTCAGAAGAAAGAGAAAGAGAAAAAACTTAGGGTTTCCCCATTTTGAAATTTTACCCCACTAACTCTAAAATTATTCCATCACCCGCTCTTTTGAGGCCAAATAAAAGGATTACAAAGAAAAATCATTTTACAAAACTATGGGCTCAAAATTATGGGCCCAAGACCATGTGCTTATTAAATATTTGAGTAATTTAATATTTATCTGTGTTTTAATATATTTTTTACATTGTACTAGAAATATTAAAATAAATATAAAACAAATATAATTGATCACATGTAAAAACTGTAATTTAATGAAAAATGATGATTTAACAAAATAAGAAAATATTCAAAAATTCAGCCGACCGTGACAAAATATTAATAATTAAAATTAACTAAAATTCAAAATAAATTAATGAAAGATCTTAATATTTTGAAAAATAAGAATAATTATCGATAAATTATTCTAAAATTGAAGAAAAATGTATTTTCAACTATTTAAACAATAAAAACTTAAAAGTATTAATTTTACAAAAGTCAGGCCAAAATTAGGTGTCAACAATCCGCATAAGTATCAATCAGGTCTTATCCCAGTATTTCAGAACCAATGCGACTAAACATGTTTATACAAATAATGAGAGAATGATAGTATCCACAGAGAGAATGATAGAATCCGCAGTCACAACACAATTCATATCAATACAATTCACGTCACACTATTAATAGGATATCAATATCAATAATTACATCATTCGCATCATTATAAGTCATCACATCTCCATTTGTTACCCCCTTTATCACAATTATTGACCAATCGGTGAGAAAGTACTTCCAAGTCAGTTTCATAATCAACAATGAGCAAATGACAATTTCATCAAGTTAACAATCACGTTTAGGCTATCATAGCATTTCATTAAGTTCATGTCAACTTCAAGTCAAGAGGTTCACGTTTCCATTCATAAACATAGCACGCTTAGTCTTTTATAAACCCGATCTTCCATTAAGCACAATTTACATGATTATAACTCCAAACCTTGTTCTCATTATTCCCCAACACACATACGAAAGCAAGTTCAAGTAATTTACAAGATTTACGGAGTTTTAGAACTTCACTTATCTTAGTTAATAACTGATCAATCAAGTATTTGAGTCTTTTCCTTCCGAATAGCCTCCAACTCATCACAATATAATCAAATAATAATTCACAATCAAAACTCGAGTCTAACGACATCAAAAATATGAAATACAGAAAAAAGGATCAAAACGGCTCAAAAATCTGATTTCGAAAATGTGGTCTAAATTGTGAAATTTTTATACTAAAATGTTCTTTGAAGTATTTGAAACTCATCAGCGTAAACCATTTTTAAAATGGAGTTGTATTCAATTCATAATCATCAATTTATCAAACTCAAGTTCTTGAAAAAAACCCAAATTTGGAATCCAAAAACACTGATTTTGATATTAAAAATGAGTTCTAATTGATGGGTTATAAAGATTAAGGGTTAAAATCACTTGCATAAAAATTTTCCACGAAATCCCTCTTTGAATTCGCCTTCCAAGAGCTCTAAAATCATAAAAATAGTGGAATATAGCCTTATTCCCAAACTTGGGGAATTAACATCGTTCAGGGGTTTATTACCCTCTGCGAATGCGGCCAACTTACTCTGCGAACATGGAGGAAGATTCAGGCTTATTCCACGAATGTGGTTGCTACTCTGCGAGCATATAGAAGGAAATGCTCACACTCCGCAAACACAGCCTAGGGTCTGCGAATGCGGAGAAGGAAGTCTCAGACACCAGCAAAACACCTAAGGCACAAAGTTACATAATAGACCTCCGGGTTTCATTCAAAATTCCGTACACACAAACCTTATATGCTACCATACTAAATTCGACGTTCTGAACTCAATGGAATCATCAGAATTTAAATTCATGGTCTTCTTGACCTGGAACCCGTTACATCGCAACGAAACTAACTTTAACCCTCAAAAAATTCAACCAAAACAACTCTTAGGCCTAAACTCATTCTCCCAAATCCAGCGGAGTTATCAAAATTTCATTTCGAGTATCAAAACTCTAAATGTTGACCAAAGTCAACTCTATAATAAAAAATTTAAGAATTTCCAACTTAGGACCTCAAATCCACGTTACAACTCCAAAGTTAATTTCGTCAACTCTTCTAGATCAAATACTATATTCTGGAGATGATGGAATTGATAGAATTCTATTTTTAGACCCGTAGTTCTAGTTGGTACCAAAAACCATCTTTGAACACTTTAAGCCTTTAAAATCTCAAAACTTCAAAAAACTCAACTTTTCAAAGAATTTCATAAAATCAACTTTGAATACTAGTCAAAATGATTAGGGAAAACTACTGGGCGGAGTAAAAATGGTCATTTTTCAAAGATTATCAAAAATGACCTTCAAGGTCATTACAATTCTATGTCATAGAGAGACTCTTAATAGTGATTGTTAGTAATTGAGTAATGTTATGAAGTTTACTATACATTTAATTATTGTGGTTTGGATGATTGATGTGTTCTTGTGATTGGTATGTAATCCCAAAATCTTGAAATTCATAATCCTGCACTTGCCCTATTAAAAGTGATGCACTGAATAAAGAAGGCTTGATGAAATATTATTAATAAAGTAGAAAGTAATGATAAAAAATGATGAATTAAATATATTTGGATCGGGTGCCATGAGGCGACATAATATTATTATATTGGGTGTCATGTTTTAGCATGGTAATATTAAAGAAAATAAATTAAATGGATTAATATACTTAATCTCAAAGAATCCATTTCCCAAAAGAGCGTGGTGTGGAGGTTTGAGTCCTCGTATGTGTTCTTGATATTGTTGACTGATTACGTACTAGTTTCATTGTGTTGTTACTTGTACTTATTGCTTATTGCTTGCCACCTGATAAGCGCTATAGTTAATTTTCTATTATTACTTTATGCATAGTAGTTTCTATTTTGAGTCGGCTGATGATATCTACTCAGTACATGTTGGCATGTACTGACCCCTACTTGTATTTTTTTTTATTTTCCTTTTGTGGAATGCAATGAGTGTACCAGCGACTTCGACTCACCCTTAGCTCTAACCAGTGTCCAGTACATCAGGTTCCAGGGTGAGCTATTCCTTCTAGCTCGTATTGAATTCTCTCAGTCATAGCATGATGTCCTTAGTTTTCAGACACAAACTATGTTATTTCTCTATTATGATGTTTTATACTCTCAAACTTAGTATTTTGAGATTAAATGTCCCTGATGTGATGACTTCCAGTTTTTGGAAAAGGATATGTAATAGACTCTAGTGCATTTTTATTTCTTACCTTATTAAGGTTTGAGTTTCCGTATTATTGTCATATTTCCTAAATTGAACAACTAATATAAGTTGGGGGTTGTATTCGTTGATTTTGTCTATCTAGAAAGTTAAGTGTGGATGCCACTCATGGCCCTTTTGGATCGTGACATCTCAGCTATGAGATTACAAGTATCTATACTAGTTCTAAGACTCTACAAAATTTAGAGGGAAAATCAATTAGAACTGTTTTCTTGAAATGAACAGTAATGCAAGTGTCCTTCCTAATAGATTTTCAAAACTGTTTTAACTATTTAACTACCTGCCAGCTTAGCTACTTCTTTTAATGAAAATGAAAAATTATAGATAAAAACAATTGCAATTGAGATCATAATAATGCCTTCCCCTAAAGAATCCTTGTCCTCAAGGAGTAAAGTTTGGAAACTTTACTTGAAACTCTTGCAGATCCTCCTATGTGTTGTCCTCAATAGGGGCATTGAACCACTTGACCAGGACTTGCGTTATGAGAACACCCTTTTCAGAGCCAACCTCTTATCCAAGATAGATTAAGGAGATTAGATCACATGGCCAGAGCCACTGTAGACCATAGGTAATTGAGTGGAAGAAAAGTGAGAGCCTAGTTTCATCTTGAGCTGTGAGATATGAAATGTAGGGTGAATTTTAGATTGTGGGGGAAGCTCCAGTGTGTAAGCAACAGCTCCAACCCTAGCAATAATCTTAAAAGAGCCATAGAATTTAGCAGTTAACTTATGAAATGAGTGATCTTTGAGAGAAAATTGCCTATATGGTTGTAGTTTGACATATACCATGTCACCGACTGCATAAGAGATGTCTGTCCTTCTTTTGTCTGCTTGAACCTTCATCTTGTATTTATCTTTCTCCAAATGAGACTTCAATGTATTCAAAGTAGCCTCTCTAGACTATAAGCTCTTATCAACAGTTTCTAGAGTCGAGTCAGCGGACATATAAGGAAATAAAGGTGGGGACTTTGACCATAGATCACCTCATAGGTGTGAGTTGAGTGGAGGTATGAAAAGTGGTGTTGTACCATTATTCAACAAGGGGGAGCCACTGAGGCCACAACTTAAGCTTCTCAAATATCATACACCTGAGATAAAACTCAAGAAACCTGTTAACCAATTCTGTTTGCCTATCAGTTTGAGGATGATAAGCTGTGGAAATGAGAAGTGAGACCTTTTTGCAACCTGAACAATTCTTTACAAAATCTACTAAAGGACCATGTCCATGTTAGATACAATGGTCTTAGGTATGCCATGTAACTTGAATACATTGTCCATACAGATCTGATCCATATCTATGGAAGTGTAGGGGGTTTTAAAGGCATGAAATGAGTTGTCTTGCTAAGTCTGTCAATCACCACAAAGACCACTTCTTTACCCATAGCTTTGGGAAGTCCCTCAATGAAATCCATTGAAATATCTTGCCATAGCCTCTTAGGAATTGGAAGAGGCTGCAACAACCCTAGGGATGCCACATTGTCAGATTTGCATCTTTAACAAGTGTCACACTCCTTAACATCCTACTTCATTTACTTCCAGAAGAAATCTTGTTTGAGCCTTTGTAAATTTGCATTTATACCTGAATGACCGCCTATAACACTCTCATGGTAGAAATCAATAAGTTGGCTCATAAGGTTTACAATTTGTCCCACCAACATCTTGCCCTTTCTACTCAAAAAACCAACCTAAAATTTATAGTGAGGTTTGTGGAAAGATCCCACCTATATGTCATGCATTGGTTTCTACAATGATGGATCACGTGTCTAAGATAGATTTACTTCATCTAGTATGGAACATGCATACCAGATTTGTTGCACAATTCTATTGGATTGTCCCTCCTAGACAAGGCATCAACTACTATGTTTTCTTTCCTTTTCTTATAGTTAATGTTAGTCATATCCAATCAATTTCACCAAACATTTTTTCTAACTAGGAGTGGTGATCCTTTGTTCAATTAA
Organism: Solanum dulcamara; assembly: GCF_947179165.1. Lineage (NCBI taxonomy): Eukaryota > Viridiplantae > Streptophyta > Magnoliopsida > Solanales > Solanaceae > Solanum > Solanum dulcamara. Next base: position 42,625,842 of record NC_077241.1, read on the forward strand.
AAATTTAAGGTTGTGATAATCAGTTTTAATGATAAAGTGTCTGCCTACCAAATAAGGTTTCCATTTCTGTACAATAGTGACTAGAGCTAACAATTCCTTCCCATACACAGACATAACCAAGTTTCAGCCTGATAAACCTTGACTAAAAAAAGATTTAGGTCTATTCTCTTGGAGTAGAACATCACCAATGCCCTCCCCCGAGGCATCTGTCTCAACCATAAAATCCTTGGAAAAGTTAGGTAAAACTAATATAGAGGCAAAGGTAACAACTTGCTTGAGTTGCTAAAAAGCAGTAGTAGCTGCAGTATCCCACTTAAATATATTCAACTTCAACAGATCAACCAATAGCTTAGCAATACTCTCATACCCCTTAATGAACCTCCTATAGTAACCACTGATACCTAGGAGCCCTCTAAGTCCCTTGATAGTTGTAGGTTGAGGCCATCTCAATACACCTGATATCTTGTGCTCCTCCATTGCTACATCTTTATCAGAAATGACATGACCTAGGTAGTCTATCTGTGACATATCAAAATCATATTTACTCTTCTTGACCAACAATTAGTTAGGCCTTAACAATGAAAGTTTCATCAGAACGCAGTAAGTGTTCATCCCAACTAGTACTATAGATAAGTATGTCATCAAAGAAAACAAGAAAAAACTTCTCAACGTAATGATGGAAAACCTAATTCATGAAACTTTGAAATGTATATAGCGCATTGGTTAATCCAAAAGACATTATGAGGAACTCATATTGGCCTTGGTAAGTCCTAAATATTGTTTAGAGAATATCCTCCTCACACATTCTAATATGGTGATAACCAAATCTCAGGTTCACCTTTGAAAAGAAGGTAGTACCATGCAGTTCATCCAACAACTCTTCTATAACAGGAATCCAAAACTTGTCCTTGAGGTGCAGTTATTCAACTTTCTATAATCTACACACATTCTCCAAGTACCATCCTTTTTCTTCACCACGATAATGGGGGAAGAATATGGACTTGTTCTATGTCTAATACCCTAAAAATTCGTAACTCATGTACCATCTTTTCTACCTCATTATTTTGAATCACAGGGTACCTATAGGGTCCTATATTCATTGGAGAAGACCCCTCCTTCAATATGATTTTGTGTTCATGTAATCTTAAAGGTGGCAACCCTTTTGGAGCTTCAAACAATTCTTCATAGTTATCCAACACTTTCTACAAATCAGCAGGATATTCAGATTCTTCCTTAGTTCCTTCTATAGATAGAAGAGTGATACCCTCCTCCGGGAAAGTTTCCTTCAGTTGTACTATGGAAATAATGCACAAGTCAGTTGGTTATGCTAATAATTTGTCCATATTCCCTTGCTGAACCATCTTAACAGCAAGGGGTTGAAGCCTTTTCAATAGTACCCTATGCCCCATTAGAGTAAACTCAATTTCCAGTTGTTTGAAATTCCACATAATATCCCTAAGAGTGATTAACCACTATATCCCCAGTACCATGTTACAACCCTCAATAAGATGTATCAGCACGTTGGATTCAAACACCACACTTTTCATCTTTCATTTTAAACCCTTATAGATATAGTTGGAGTTTACTTTATTCCCATCAGCCACAGACACAAAAAAGAATTTATATTTGGTAAAGAACATCTTAACTTCTTGGTTGTATTATGATCCAAAAACTTATGTGTACTACCTGTATCAACCAGGATTTGAATGGTCTTTCCCTTAATAGAAGCAGTTACCCTTATAGTCCTAAAGTCATACATGCCATTCATGGCATGGACTAAGAGATGAGGCATAATTTTGTTAGAAAATAAGATTTTCTAGATATTTTTTTAGTCTAATAGAGTCCTCTATTAAATATTATGTTTGGTTTATAAAGGAAAGGTAATCCTTGTTTTATGGAATTTGTTTTGTAAGTGCTTGACTAGGTACTCTACTTACTTTTTTTTCAAAAGTCTTATATAGCTATATGTCTAAGCCTTATGTAATATGCTATTTTGAATGAAAATAAGTTCTATAAAAACCTTATTTCTCTTATAAGTTTAAGAGTCTAACAGTGGTATCAGGAGTCCTTCTTCTTGAGGGATCTGTGAAGGCAAGAAACTAAGGTTTTCTCCAGTTCTTCTAGGGTGATAGCTGAGCAGCAGTAACATGGCATCCAACAACTTCTTGGGTGCAGGCCCTCCTATATTTACAAGAGAAAATTATCACATATGGGTGATAAAGATGAAGGCTTATCTCAAAGCTCTTAGTCTATAGTAAACAATAGAAAGTGAAGATGATCCTCCTTTACTTGGACCAAATCCAACAGTTGCACAAATGAAGATTTATGAAGATTCAAAGTCAAGGAAACCAAAGGCTCTCACATGTCTTCATTCAGCACTTTTAGATGTGATTTTCACAAGAATAATGACTTGTGAAATACCTAAAGAAGCATGGGAGAAGCTAAAAGAGGAGTTCGATGGAAGTGATAGAGTGAAGGTTGTCAAACTCTTAACTCTCAAAAGAGAATTTGAGATGTTAAGGATGAAAGAAGGAGATACTGTGAAAGAGTATTCTGCCAAACTTATGGAAATTGTAAACAAAATAAGGTTGTTTGGTGAAATCTTTCTAGATTCAAAAGTGGTAGAGAAGATGATGATAAGCTTACCAGCAAGGTTCGAGTCCAAGATTTTAGCAATAGAGGAATCTTGTGATTTGAAGACTTTATCGGTTGCAGAACTGATCAGCAAGTTGCAAGCCCAAGAACAAAGATCAAGTATAAGAGATGGAGAAGTAGCAGAAGTGGCATTTCAGGCACAATATAAAGGCAAGCAGCCTATGAAGGACAATAGAAGGATGGAAGGAGATAAAGTAGCAAAGGGAAAACCATGGAAGGAATCTTCAAAGAAAGGGAAGTTTCCACCTTGCAACCATTGTAAAAAAACCAATCATCAAGAAAAAGACTGCTGGTTTAAAGGAAATCCATCCATTCAATGTAGATTCTGTAAAAAAATGGGTCATATTGAGAAAAATTATAGGGCCAAGCAGAATCAACCACAACAACATCATGCGCAGTAGGCAAATTTTGTTGAAGAGTCGGAAAAGGAAGAAGAAAGCTTATTTATGGCTTCTCACGAAGAAAACATAAGCAACAAATCCTCATGGTTCATAGACAGTGGATGTACGAGTCATATGTCGCACAATGAGATTTTGTTTCACACACTTGACAAGTCGTTCAAAACTAAAGTTAGGATGGGAAATGGTAAAACAGTCGATGCACATGGAAAGGGTTCAGTTGCCTTTCAAACTATACAAGGTACAAAGTTTATACATGATGTGTTGTATGTTCCTTGTTTAGCATGTAACTTGTTAAGTGTGGCTCAAATGATGTCAAAAGGTTGTTCATTAATTTTTAAGGGCAAACATTGTTTGGTTTTTGACTCAAAAGATAATTTGATTGTTAAAGTACAAATGGTGGATAAATCTTTTCCTTTAGATAGGAAGTTTGATAATGCAAATTTTGTAAGTATGGATGAATCATGGTTGTGGCACAAAAGATATGGGCATTTTAACTATGTTACTTTAAAGTCTATGTATGAGAAAGGCTTGACTAAAGAGTTACCTGAGATCTCACTATCTAAAGAAGTTTGTGAGGCATGTTAGATGGGTAAGGTATACAGGAAATCATTTCCTAAAAGTGCTACCTAGAGGGCAATTGAAAAACTTGAATTAGTTCACACTAATGTGTGTGGACCTATGCAGACATCATCTTTAGGAAAAAATAAATATTTTGTTCTCTTTATTGATGACTTAACAAGGATGACTTGGGTGTATTTTTTGAGTAACAAGTCCCAAGTATTTTCAATTTTTAAGAAATTTAAAGCTTTTGTTAAAAGGCAAAGTGGTTGTAAGCTGAAGTCTTTGAGATCGGACAATGGTGGTGAATACACTTCAAATGATTTCAATAAGTATTGTGAAGATATGGGGATTGATCACAAGTTGACAATAAGTTATTCACCCGAATAAAATGGAGTCTCGGAGAGGAAGAACAGGACTATTGTTGAAATGGCTAGATGTTTGTTGCTTGAAAAGAAACTACAGCAAAGGTTTTGGGCAGAAGCTGTTTATACTTCAGTATATCTGTTAAATAGGTTGCCAACTAAAGTTGTGGATAAAAAAACTCCTATTGAGGCATGGAGTGGAACAAAACCATCTACCAAGCACTTAAAAATCTTTGGTTCGATTTTCTATTCTCATGTTCCTTCAGTCAAAAGAAGCAAACTTAAACCGAAAGGTGAATTGGGGATCTTTATTGGTTATTCATCGCAAGCCAAAGGTTATAGAGTTTTCAGCTTGCAAACAAAATGTATTTCCATCATAAGAGATGTTGTAGTAGATGAGGATGCTTATTGGAACTAAGATAAGGAGCAAATTGAGAAAGATAATGCAGATTTTCAGAACTTGCGTCCGCTTCCTGAAATCCAATCATTTGACTCTGAAAATTTAGAAAAAGATAAAGAATCAAATGGGGAATCCTCACTTGATTCGCCCATTTTCAAAACAAAATCTCTTTCTGAGATATATGAAAGATGTAATGTTGCAATCTCAGAACCAAATAACTATCAAGAAACATCAAGACATGAAGTTTGGATTGAAGCTATGAAGGAGGAGATTGGTATAATAGAAAAGAATGACACTTGAAAGTTGGTTGATAAACTCAAAGACAGAAATGTAATAGGGGTGAAATAGATTTATCAAACCAAACTTAATCCAGATGGTTCAGTTTATAAATACAAGGCAAGGCTTGTTGTGAAAGGTTATGCGCAAGTTGCAGGTCTGGATTATGGAGACACATTTGCACCAGTTGCACGACATGATATAATAAGACTTCTATTTGCTTTGGCAGCTCAATCAAATTGGAAGTTGTATCATTTGGATGTGAAATTAGCATTCTTAAATGGACAGCTGCAGGAGGAGATTTATATCGACCAACCAGAAGGATTTCAAGTTGCAGGAATGGGGGATAAAATCTACAAGCTACATAAGGCATTGTATGGATTAAAGCAAGCTCCTCGAGCCTGGTACAGTAAGATTGATTCTCATCTTATTTATTGTGGCTTCAAGAGAAGTGAAAATGAAGCCACTTTATATGTGAAAAAGGCTAAAGGAGGAGATGTGCTTTTTGTGTCACTCTATGTTGATGATCTTCTGTTAACAGGAAGCAATAAAGCTATGATGAATCAATTCAAGCAAGAAATGGAGACCAAGTTTGAAATGTCAGATTTGGGTGAAATGAATTACTTTCTGGGAATGGAGATTCATCAAGCTACAGATGGAATCTTCATTTTACAGAGAAAATATGTATGGGATATTCTTAAAAGATTCAAGATGGAGAGATGCAAGCATGTATCGAACCCACTAGTTCACAATGAAAAGATTTTGAAATTTGAAGGAGGTGATAAGGCTGATCCTGCAGTTTATAGAAGTCTAATAGGTAGTTTGTTGTATTATACAGCAACAAGACCTGATCTCATGTTTGCAGCAAGTCTTCTATCGAGATTTATGCATACTCCAAGTCAAGTTCATCTTGGTGTCGCTAAGCGAACGTTGAGGTATATCAAGGGAACTATTGATTTTGGTATTTGGTTTAAAAAGGAAAAGCAAGGGAAATTGATGGGTTATTCAGATAGTGATTGGGTAGGAAGTTTTGATGATATGAAAAGCACTTCTGGATATGCTTTTACACTTGGTTTAGGCATGTTCTCATGGAATTCAAAGAAGCAAGAGGTGGTAGCTCAATCTTCTGTAGAAGATGAATACATCGCCGCTGCTGGTGCAACTAATCAAGCTCTATGGTTAAGAAAGATTTTATGTGATCTGGAGAAAAATGACATTGAAGCTACTGTCATTAAGGTTGACAGCAAGTCAGCAATATCTATGGCCAAAAATCCAGTGCAACATGGTCGTAGCAAGCATATAAATGTAAAGTTTCATGCTATCAGGAAAGTAGAGAAGGATGGCGAAGTTAAACTTGTTCATTGCAGCTCAGATTACCAGATTGCATACATCATGACCAAGGCTCTTCCTAAGGGAAAATTTGAAGTTCTAAGGGCTAAGCTGGGAGTATCCAAGAAAAATCTCAAGGAGGAGTGTTAGAAAATGAGATTTTCTAGATAGTTTTTTAGTCTAATAGTGTCCTCTATTAAATATTATGTTTGGTTTGTAAAGGAAAGGTAATCCTTGTTTTATGGAATTTGTTTTATAAGTGCTTGACTAGGTACTCTACTTACTTTTTCTCAAAAGGCTTATATAGCTATGTGTCTAAGCCTTATGTAATATGCTATTTTGAATGAAAAGAAGTTCTGTAAAAACCTTACTTCTCTTATAAGTTTAAGAGTCTAACAAATTTATCCTTCAGAGTCAATAGCTAAGCCATGGGCCATCATAGAACAAAAATTTAACACACTCTCGAAGCCATGTGTCATCATAAAGCAAAATCTAACACACTATCTTCACCCTCTTCCTCATGTTATATCCCATCCTCCAATTCTAGGAAACGTAAGTGTCTTTTATTTTCACACACGTGAGTCATACTGAATTTATCATTATAATTAAAATATAGGCCCTTTTCTCTTCTTTTCTCCATCTCACCAAGACTCAAAAATCTTGGTTTAAAGCCTTTGGAATTTAGCGGTGTTACTTTTAGTTGGATATGTTTAGGAAGAAAATAATTTGGTGTAGCCCGAGAAAAGTTAGGTTGTTTGTAACTGGTCTTTGAAGTAGATGTTGATGCATAAGAAAGATTGGTTAGGTTCTTGGTTGGTTGTTGATTCATAGAGATGGTTTGTTCCTGAATTCTGGCCAAACTAGTGGCCCTTTGTAAGTCCCTAGGAGCAAAAATTTTAACTGGCAATCTAATTTCAGGTTTTAAGCTTCTTATGAAGCAACTAACTACATACTCATCAGCTAGTTCCACCCTAGTTAAACTTCTTCAAATGTATCTATATAATCTTGAAGAGAAGATACCTATCCCAAGTCTTTAAAATCTCCCTTTGGATCATCAAAGAGCTTTGTACTGAATCTAGTATACAAACACCTTACATACTCTCCCCTACTTGTCCATTCTCTTGAGAGTATGTTCTTCATGAATGTTTGATGCCACTGTAGTACCTTACCTTCCAACCGACAGGATATTTTCTTAACCTTAGCTATTGTTGGGTCTCATCTACCTCAAAAATTTTCTCACTCTTGTAGATCGATTCTTGCAACCTAGTCCCATCAAACTCGGGAAATTCCATCTGATAATTTCTAGATGGCAATTGGTACCCCTCTTCTCTTGCATTTTCTCTAGCATGTTCAGTTCTCATCCCTCCACAAGCTTGATCTCCTCCTTCGTTAGGGACTTTTCTAGCCCCATTTGCAGCTTGGTCATTACCAACAATCATGGTGGTTATCAATTTCTTGATGTCATTCATCGCACTTGCTACTTTATCATCCACCATTTTACTCAATTCTGACAAAGATCTAACTACTACCTCCATAGATCCCTTTAAAGCATCAATCTCCTTCCGCAATTCCTGTAATCTAGCATTGTGATCACCCATTTTTACAGGTCGGAGAATCCCTGGCTTTGATATCAATTATATGAATCCACAATTAATGGAGAAAATTGGGAGAAAATGATAATTGTTGCAGATAAATTGCTCCTATACAACAATAGAATGGAAGATTTATGGAACAACTACTCTTTTACTTCTCTTTTTTATCCAAAAACATACCTCTCAGCTATGAGATTTACAAGTATCTATACTAGTTCTAAGACTCCACAAAATTTGGAGAGAAAACCAATTAAAACTTTTTTCCTGAAATGAATAGTGATGCACAGTGTCCTTCTTAAAAGATTTCCGAAGTTGTTTTAACTACTTAACTACCTAACTACCTACCAGCTCAGCTACTTCTTTTAATGAAAGTAAACAATTATAGGTAAAAACAATTATAATTGAGATCATAACACAATACAAATTAGTATGGTTTTGTTGACAAAATTTGCGTATAAGGTCTTTTGATTGAACTTTTTGTCTTTCATTAAAATACTCTATAATAGAGAAAACTATCATTTACTATTTTCCTCAAATAATTATCATTTAATTATTCTCTTAATATTTAGGACTTTGAAACTAATTAAAGGTATATGTTATGAAACTATAAAACAATAAAAGAAGAATACAACAGTGAGAAGAGAGAAGACTTCTTATTTCTTTTGAGGGATTAATACAATGAGGGAAAATATCTTTATTTGTACTAAAAATCTAACTTGGTCCCAAAGTTAGGCTTCCTAACTTTTCTCCAAAGAAACATATAAAATAGACATTCTCTATAATACAAATATATATATATATATATATATATATGATACTCCCTCTCTATTTAATAGATAACGTGCCTAGCTGTAAAACAAAGTGTACATTCATTTGATATATTTAAAAAGTTTGGTTCACCTATACAATTGTTGTAAAACAACGTGTCCATTCATTTCATTATTTATTAATGAAAAACATAGCCGATTTTGGCGTACCACATATAATACGCAGCCACTAATAATTGAGTCACATCACTAATTAATTATTCAAATTAAAAAATTCAACCAAATTAAAATACACATCCAAATTTAATTTATCCGACCACATCTCTTTTTAACCCATCACTAATTAAATAATTAAAAAATATTTACCTCGCCAATCGAAAAAGCAATGAGAGATGATTTTTTCAAAAATTGATTAGGCAATATGAGATCGGTTATTGATTTTAGGAATTTGGTTTTTATTTTTTTACATACAATACCCCAAATTCTAAGTAATTTTAATTTAGCAGCATGGTAAAATCCTCTACATAGTTTGTGTATAGTATTATTTTTTTTTATCAACAATGAGCTATTTATCATTTTTTTTTTCTCAATGATACCCTTTCTCCAGCTTCAATCCATCTCTATCGTCCTTTCTACAATACAAGATTCGACGTTGGTGGTGTTAAACTTCCATCACTCCACTACTTTCTCTGCATCAATGAAGGAGGAATTAAGTATTGTGATGGGTTGAAAGGAGAGGTATGTCAGATAAATTAAATTTGTGTTTTTTTTAAAAAAATTGACTGATTTAATAAGTGATTTGGCTCATTCATCATTGGTCATGTGTAAAAAGTGGTATGCCAAAATTGCTATGTTTTTCATTAGTAAATAATGACCTGAATGAGCACTTTGTGCCGCATTTATGGCATAGAGGACCCCAACTATTAATGTATGACATAAATGAGTTTTTCTCTCAAACTTCAATGACGTATTTGAACTTTTTCCTCTTATAAAAATGATTTATCGCTGTCCAAAATTTCATTTTAATATTCACTTCAAATCGTTGTCTTAGTACTCCTCGATCGAACATACAATATCATTTATAAGTATTACGTGTGATACGCTTCATTATATATTTGTATTTATAAAATTAAAAAAATATAAAAAACATATATATCTAATTAATCATCTTGATCTCAACTAGGACCTGCTCGATTATAAGGTCACTAAAACAATGACTTGGGCACAAAATTTTTCAGGGCCAATTTTTTTAAAATGTATTATTTCCTCCGTTTTAATTTGTTTGACCTACTTTTTTAGTCCGTTTGAAAAAGAATGACCCTTTCATTTTAAATAACTTTTTAATTTCAACTTTTCATGTGACATGTTTAAGACCACAAGATTAAAGAGTTTAATACATTTGGCAGATCTTTAATTTTAGACCACAAAATTGAGAAAATAGTCTAACCCCCCTCCCCAACCAACCTATACCCAAAATTCCAACTACACACTCCAACTACATGGGTGTCCTATCCCCCCCCCCCCCCCGAAATATTTAAAATTGTAATTACTGTCACCATAAAATGCCATAATCAGTTATGTATTTTGTGGTGTAATACACGCGCACACTACGTCACGCTACATCAACACTACCTCAACGCCACGTCAATGCCACATATAAATACAATAAATTTATAATTATTTTTACTACATTTTTTTCTTCTTTTTTCATTTTATACCCATTACAAAACCTCCATTATAACTGATGGCATCACCATCACCATCCCCAAATCCAATCCCCTCCTCGTCGCGATTAACCTATCACGAAAAGAAAGAATAATTAATTTTTTCGATGAGTGAAAGTACTCTCTATGGACAGAACAATCCTCTCCCAAACGACGTTGTATTGATATTTCAATAGAATTTTTCTACAGCTTCTTCCATTTTTGCACAATTTACTCCATAGATTTTTGTGTCAATTCATAATCTTAATGCAATTTAATTTTTTCCTCTTCCTAATGTTGGTGAAAATAGCAAACCCAATTCAATTAATTAAAATTTCTCCATTTTGAAGATACCCATTACTTTTGGGTCTTAATTTGTATTTTGTATATTGTTCATTAGTATAGCATGAATATAGGGGTTAAATGAGTTGAAGATGTTATGTGAGATTATGTGTGTAGTGCTGATGGAAATTTGTGTAAGAATGAAATTGTTTCTCATGTTTGTTGGAGTTCACATTTGAGAAAGAAGAGAATTTATTTTTTTATATAGGTTCTTACAGAAAGAGTAATTATTATTTTCAGAACTTTAATTGAAAAATAATAACTAAGTAGATAAGGGTTAGGATTGATGAAGAAATTTTGTAGAGGAATGTGAAGAGTACAGGGTAGATGTGAAGATGAAGAAAATGAAGGCATGGAGGTGGGTGAGTGGGGGAAGGTTATTCAATGAGAACGAGAGGTCAAAAACAAGAAAAAAGAGAAGAGATATTATTAAAAATAAGTTTGAATATTTATTTGTGGTGTTCACTCTTTCAAAAAGAGTGAAATACACTCACTTTGCCACATAAGCATTTAGGGTAGAATTAATTACGATTTTAAACAGTTTAGGGGGGGTGATAGGATCCCGTAAAGTGAAAGTGTGTAGTTGAGAATCTGGCAATAGGTTGGGGCCTATTAGGCTATGAAAGAGATTAATTCCTTGATTTATTTCATGAACCTCATCAGTTTATATACACAAAATACAAGAGTATAATTAATGAAACTAAATATCTATATATTAAGAACTAAATATATACAATCTATTACAATCTGTCAGAATATATTTTCATATATTCTAACACACACCCGCAGTCGAAGTGGGAGGTCGCCAAATGCTAAGACTGTCCCAAAAATCCTCAAATAACACCAACGAAAGGCCTTTGGTGAAGATATCTGTAATCTGATTACGAGAGGGACATGTAACACTCGAACCTGGCCACAAGCCACCTTTTCTCGTACAAAATGTATATCCATCTCAATGTGCTTAGTGCGTTGATGCTGAACAGGATTACCAGCCAGATATATGGCACTAATATTATCACAGTAAACCAAAATAGCCCATGGAATAGGACAATAAAGTTCCAAAAGCAAGTTTCGCAACCAACATGACTCAGAAACCACATTGGCAGCCCTCGATATTCTGCCTCTGCACTCGAACGGGATAAAGTAGCTTGACATTTGGAGGACCATGAGATCAAGTTATCACCCATAAAGACACAATAACCCGACATTGAACGTCGTGTATCTGGGCACCCACCCCAATCAGCATCAGTATACAAGACAAGAGTGGTTGTGGAAGAAGGATAAAGGTGAAGTCCCTAATCTAAAGTACTTTGTAGGTAGCGCACGATGTGCTTGAGAGTGTGTATGTGCTCATCCCATGAATCATGCATGAATAAGCATACTTGTTGCTCAACATAAGTAATATTTGGTCACATGAATGTGAGGTATTGCAGTGCCCTTGCAAGACTTCGATAAAGAAATAGGTCCTCAAATGATATGCTCGTAGTAGCGTCGAGCTTCAGTTTTGGAGCAACTGGAGTAGGAGATGGATTACACGATGATATGCCAACTCGATTAATGATCTTGGATGCATTCTTCTTTTGAGATAAAAATAAACCGCCTGTATGATGAGTGACAACAATGCCCAAGAAATAGCTCAACTGGCCCAAATCCTTCATAGCAAATTTAGAGCTAAGAAGCGATATAATAGACCGGCGGAGTACATCAGAGAAAGCAGTTAAAATAATATCATCGACATATAATAAAAGATAAGCCATAGAAGTACCTCGACGATAAACAAACAAGGAATGATCGGTCTTACTGTGAGAAAACCCAAGGGTATGGACATAATCAGCAAATCGCTTATACCAAGCCCACGGAGCTTATTTCAGCCCATAAAGAGATTTCTTCAGCAAACACACATAATTGGGTCTATCAAGATCCCAATAGCCTAAAGGTTGATACATGTAAATAGTCTCCTTGAGTTCGCCATGTAAGAAAGTATTTTTGACGTCAAGTTGATGAATCGGCTACGCCTTGGAGAGAGCCAAACTAAGAACAATATGAATAGTCATCGATTTGACAACTGGACTAAATGTCTCACTATAATCCATGTCAACCTATTGGGTTTTACCATCACCTACAAGACGAGTTTTATGTTGCTCAAATAAACCATCAGATTTTTCTTTATGAGCAAAAATCTACATACATCAAATAACATTAACATTTGGAGGATGAGGCACCAAATCCCACATCTTATTTTGAATAAGAGCATTATATTCATCATTCATATCCATTTTCTAATTTGGGTCACGAAGAGCAGACACAAGGTTAAGTGGTAGGGGGGACTTCGAGATGGATGTAAAAAGGTTGAAAGACCTTTTAGGATTATAGATCCCATGCTGACTCCTAGTAACAGGACCGGTGGGTAGACTAGAAGGAGAGACGGGAGTGGGTGGAGGAGGAGAGCTAAGTGGGAGAGTGGAAGAAGACACTGGGGTCGGCCCAGCAGGCAGTAAAGGAGTAATCTGCCCAGGTGAGGGGGCAAATCCATTGGCTGGGCATGGCAGGATGGGCAGTGGTGTGGGAGAAAGGTGGCGATCCGGTGGGTTTGTAGAGGTAGTGAGATGATGAACCACATAGGGCGAGGGTCCATCGTCTAAAAATTGGTACGTGTGATTTTGAGGAATATGTAACTTGGCAAAAGGAAATTGCGTCTCATCAAATATTATGTGATGGCTAATGATGATTTTTTGAGATGAAAAATCAAAGCATTTATACCCATGATGATCTGACGGATATCCCAAAAAAACAAATGGGGTTAAAGTTTGTTTATGAGTGTGGAGGGAATGATAGGATAACACAAACACCCAAATACACGAAGATAGAAATCAGAGGGATCCTTATGATAAATAATGCGAAAAGGGATTGATAGTTTACCAGTTATGAGGAAGGATGTTGAGAAGGTAAGTTGCCATTTGCAAAGCATGATGCCAAAAGTAAGGAGGAAGGGAAGCATGGGCCAATAAGGTACGAATAATGTTATTAATCATACGATTTTGTCTTTCGGCTTTCCTATTTTGAGGAGATGTATGAGGACATGACAATCGAAACGACAGACTATTGGCTTTACAGAAGTCCCAAAAGGGGCCATTATCAAATTTCGTGCCATTATCACATTGAACATTCTTGATGTCCCTCTCAAAGTGAGTTCAAATAAATATCTTGAAAGGTAAAAATATGGAAAAGGTTTGTGATTTTTGTGATAAAGGAAACGTCCACAAGAATTTAGAATAATCATCCATAAACAAGACATAATATTGATGACCTGAGGAACTCAAAATAAGTGATATCCAAAGATTACTATGTATAATATCAAATAGCATAAGAGTGTTAGAATTCGAAGCATAAAATGGCAACTTAACATGTTTTCCAAGAGGACAAGAATGACAAATACAAGCATCTTTACTTTGATTACAATCAATCAATTTATTCTTCCTAAAGAAATTCAACACAGGTGCTTCCGGGTGACCCGAACGAACATGCCAAAGAGATGGCGCCAAAGCAGCAAAAGTAGATGATGAAGTGACTAGATTGGTGATTGGATAAAGCTCTCCCCGACTGTTACACCTCATTATCAGCCTCCCCGTCTGAAAATCCTTCACAGAAAACCCAAAGGGATTAAAATTATAGAGACAGAATTATCAGTGGTAAATTTGCAGACGGACTCTAAATTTTTAACTAGGTGAGGGGCATAAAGGACATTGTTTAAGTGTAAGGGGGACATGGGGAAGACAAAGTCGTGTGACCATAGCCATGAATTGGAATTGATTGTCCATTACCAACAATTATACCATATTTATTGCTCTTATTAAAATAAGACGTGAGGTAACCTTGTGTGGATGTCATGTGAGAAGTGGCACCGGTGTCCATGTACCAATTTGCATCCGGAGGAGTGATTCCAAGAGTATACATGGCAGCTTTAATTTTCGTAGGAGTAGGGGCTATCTTGTAGGCCTGCTGAGGTCGGGGGCCAAGAACACCCACTCATGATGGCTACTGCTGTCCATAATTGGGTCAGGACCAAGAAGTTGAAGGATATGAACACGGTGGTATAGCCCAAGGACCCTATGATGCCACTCACGGCCACTGCTGCCCGCCAACCCATGGAGAATAGGGCGGAGGGTTCTGCCCCGCTAACTGCTGCCCAGTGCTACGGATGTTGCCGCCTCCCAACTGACCACCACGGCCTGCATTATCGTCGTTCCTGGCAGCTCTTTTGCCGCCTCCACGACCACCATTGTTGCCGCGATACTTTCCGCCATTATTGATTTGATTGTGGTTCCTCTTCCCACCATTAGGATTGCGGTTAGAAGAGGAATTATCAGGAACATCAGGAGGACCCTTGGACGAGCGAGCAACTAAGGCAGCGGAGAAGCTTTGGGCCGCTTTCTTAGCATGGTCAACCTCCTCAAGAGTGAGCATCGAACGGGCTTGATAAAATTGAGGCAAAGGGTCACATTGGTGAATAAGAGTGGCCACACCTTGGTGGGCTCGGTAAGGCCAAAGACCAGTTGAACAACTATTCGATCGTTAGCGACCGGGGAGCCGACATTCTTGAGTTGATTCGCCAGAGATTTGAAATGTTGACAATAGGCAGAGACATTCGGAAAATCTGCCATGTCATACTCAAGGGTGACAGCACAAGAGTGTTTGTTATCCTGCAATATGTCACTCAAGTGATTCCAAGCCTCTATCGCCATGTTGTTGGGTTCAAGAATTGTATGCAAAAGATCATGAGAGATAGTAGCGTAGAGCCATTGGAGAACGGTGGCGCCAAGGGTGGACCAAAGCTCTTTGTCCTCCTCTTGTTGAGGCCGTTTATCTGTACCCATTGTCGAAGGAATAATATGATCAATTACCCAATGGGATCTTGCATGAATCTTAAAGAGTTTCGCCCATGTGAAATATTGTACGTTCTCCATCTTAAGAGTGATGGGAACATGGTTCTTGATGTTAGATACAACAAAAGAAGGATGAAAGGAAGATTTGGAGTTAGACACGGTGATTGAGAAGATAGGAATAGCGAAGGGAGAGGGGCAGTGGCAATGGGAATCCGAGAAGAATGAAGAAGGTCGGATCGTGCCCTAGATAGCTGATACCATGAAAAAGATTAATCCCTTGATTTATTTCATTAACCTCATCAGTTTATATACACAAAATACAAGAGTATAATTAGGCTATAATTAAGGAAACTAAATATCTATATATTAGGAACTAAATATATACAATCTGTTACAGTCTGTCAGAATATATTTTCATATATTCTAACAGGCTATTTTCTCCCACAAGATTTAAAAGTCTTTTTTACTTTCAAACTCCGTGTCAAGTCAAAACATGTCACTCAATTTGAAACGGAGGGAGTAGATATATATTGTTAAAAAAAAATTCTCATGTACGGTTAAACTTGAAAAATAAATTTTAATAATTGAGAAATTTAATAGTTTTTAAGTAATTATAGTATCGTTTCTAGTGTGACTATCTGTTTTGTTTCCTCATTTATATCCTGACGATTAACATGAACCCACATTATTATTACTATATATACTTTTTTCATTTCCCTTTCACTTTTTTTGTTTTCTTATTCTTGAATATTCTGAAGTCTCCCAAACAATCAAATCTTCTGGATTATGCAAAATCTATTATTGTCTGTTTACAAAAGATCAAATTCAATTTTTAGTGTCTTCTTCAAGCGTCAAACAATGCAACAAGTCAACACTATAAAAAATTCATTATATCAATTTATCAAATTCAGCACAACACTATTTCGACATCATTATATCAACTTCTCAAATTCTTGAGCTAAGTTTATTATTCTAATTTTACTAGTATACGTACCCGCGCTATGCGCGGATAATATTAAACTAATATTTTTTATCATTTAATATTAAAATATCTTATTTGAGCATGTTAAAATCATATAACTTTGAAATAAAAGTTCAAATATCATCGTGTTTCTCAATAAAATATAGGAAAGAAATGTTTACGCCCCCCTACACCCCACCCCAACCCCTCAATTTTTTTAAAAAAAGACATTCTACTCTCCCCACACCTCCACCCCAACAACCCCTCCACCATCCACGACTCTAATACCCCGACCTCTAATCCAATTTATACGAAAAAAATATCCATGTAATAGTGAAAAAAAAGACTTTTATTTTTTATATTTTTTAATTATATTATTCAAAATCTAAAGATATATAAGATTGTTAATATCTACAACCCCCCCCCCCCAATGTTTTTTTAAAAAATTTCTACTCTCTCCACACCTCCACCCCCTAGACCCCTCCACCACCCATGACTCTAATACCCCGACCTCTAATCCAATTTATACGAAAAAAATATTCATGTAATCGTAAAAAGAAAAGACTTTTATTCTTCACATTTTTTAATTATATTATTTAAAATCTAAAGATATTAGATGGTTAATATCCCCCCCCCCCCCCCTCCTCTACCTCTAATCAAAATCTATATAATTGAAAATAATTATGTAATTAACAATATAGCTTTTATGTTTAATATTTTTTTTCTTATTATATTATTTACAATATAAAGACTTTATGTAATCAAGTGTATTTATGTGTATTTATTGTTATAAAAAAAATAAACAAACAAAAATTAGAATAAGAAATATGACTTACTTGATTTCAAGCTTGGATATAGTAGAAAAATAATTTAGCCTATAATATGACCATTACTCATCTACATATAAAAATAAAAATATTAAAACAAAAAAAAACTTAAGAAAATGAGAAATGAAGTAATAAATTCACCAGTTTAGCTAATGATCATCTATATATAAGAAGAGAAGAAATTTAATATTAAATATAATTGTATGAGCATATATAAGAAGAGGTTAAGAAGGTGGAACTTAATTCCAAATCAAATTTCATTTAAGCTTAAATTCAAATATCACATCTATATTACTCTTCTTTTTCTTTAATTTTTTAAAGACAATCCAAATATATTTTATAGTTAACAATAACCGAATAAAAGAAGACCAATCCTTTTCCAACATTTTCTGCCTCTTTATATATGTCCATTCTGCTGCTACTGTTGATGATTATTCTTGATACCGTCTATTTATTTTTTATTTAATATTTAAATAAAATGTAATCAACTATATTTTATAACAACTTAAGGATGAGTTTATGAAATAGTCTGTCATGAATTTTTATAAATACGTATTTTTGTAAGTTATTATTGAACATAAATCGTATCTTTAATTTTCTAATTGAATTGTATTTTTTCAAATTATCCATACTCCCAAAATTTAAATTTAAATATATTTAATATTCAAATTAAATATATTTATAATATCTGAAAAAGAAAATTTATGAAATAGTAAAAGTTTTAAAAGTAAGAGTTCATTTAGGACTCTTCTATTGTGTATTTTTATTTTTAAATTAATTATTTTTTTCTTTCTTTTCAAAAATCTAATGTATTTTTCAAATTCAAATATTATTAGTCTTTCAATTCAAATTTCTTATTACAATATTTATTTTTAACTTTGTCTTAAAATTGCCAAGTGATTTTTTAATAGCTTGGCGATGCGCAGATAATATTAAAATATTATTTTTAAGTATTTTAGATTGGGATGTCTTATTTGAGCATGTTAAATGATATTAGCTTAGGAAAAAAGTTTCACTATCATATTGTTCCTAAATGAAATGTACCCCCAACCCTGCCCCTCTCCCAATCCCCATAACCAAATTTATATGAACATGAATATGGACAACGAATCATATAATTATCAAATAACATTTATGTTTCATATTTTTTTTATTACATTATTCACAATTTAAAATTATTAAATTGTTAATATTGATTTTTATTTGCTTGTCACTTGGCTTAATATAATTTATCAAGTGCTTTTCTTATTAATATAAAATAAATCTATTTATTTTTTTACTCCTAAATTTTTAAAATTTTTGTTATATGTTCACATATCTTCAATTAAGGTTTATGTACAGTAATACATGTAATATTTAATTACTTATTATATTTTCAAATTAGCCCCACCTTCGTCTTTGTAACTTTTTTCTGCTACAAAAGATAAATATAATGTTATTTGTAAATAATAACTTGAACAAAATAAATTAAGCACATACAATATACTTTGACAATTATTCAAAAACAATTGATGTGCATAACCTATAAAATATTTTTACTCCTGGTAAAAATTCTCTATGGCACTAAAATATATATCAAGATATGTTTACTTGAAATGTTAAGCTTTTAATTTATGTCTTTTATTTTTTTTGAAAATCTCTGTTATAATCTACTTTGTTTCAAAAATTTATTGATTAATTTAAATTAAACAACTCAGATGTTTGCCAATCTAATTGCTAATACTCTTAAAATAGAATAGATAAAAGAATGTAATGTAGTGATTCTGTACAAAGATGAAGTTGATACTACACAAAGTTGGTTTTATCTTAAGAAAAAAATTGCAAATATTTACTCTAAAATGATGTCTTTCTATAATTTTATATACTGCTAATCAATAAAGTAGCAACAAAATCAATTATGTAAATAACTATGAAGAGAACACATTAAAGAAAAAAAATATTCATCTAAACAAAAACTATTAGGTTACCAGTTGCTCAATCTGCTTATCTTCATCCAAAGTTCTTTCAACATCAAATTAAATAAATAGATCATCACAAATATAAAAAGGGCAAAAAGGGCAGCCCGATGCACTTAACTTATTTTAATAAAATAACAATGTAAAGTTAGCATTCAGAAAGTTGAAATGTTTGACTAAAATTCTCAATAAAAGGTCATTTTATTATTTTTCATTTACTTAATCGAATGTATTCATTTTAAGATTAAAAAAAGAACAACATTAGAATGAAAAATATTACTTACCTCAATTCAAGTCCGTATATATTACCAAAAAATTAGCCTAGCTATAATACGATCATGATGAAATTCATTTGCATATAAAAAATGAAAATATCAATACAAAAGGAGT